>NC_140588.1:2502200-3178866 GCF_964204655.1 Triturus cristatus
AGCTAAGACATTAACCATTAGGCCAGAGTAAGAGTCATGACCTTAACCATTAGGCCAGAGTAAGAGTTAAGACCTTAACCATTAGGCCAGAGTAAGAGTCTAAGACCTTAACCATTAGGCCAGAGTACGAGTCTAAGACCTTAACAATTAGGCCAGAGTAAGAGTCTAAGACCGTAACCAATAGGCCAGAGTACGAGTTTAAGACCTTAATCATTAGGCCAGAGTAATAGTTAAGACCTGAACCATTAGGCCAGAGTAAGAGCTAAGACCTTAACCATTAGGCCAGAGTAAGAGTCTAAGTCCTTAACCATTAAGCCAGAGTAAAAGTTACGACCTTAACCATTAGGCCAGAGTAAGAGTTAAGACCTTAACCATTAGGCCAGAGTAAGAGTCTAAGACCTTAACCATTAGGCCAGAGTAAGAGTCTAAGTCCTTAACCATTAAGCCAGAGTAAAAGTTAAGACCTTAACAATTAGGCCAGAGTAAGAGTCTAAGACCTTAACCAATAGGCCAGAGTACGAGTTTAAGACCTTAATCATTAGGCCAGAGTAATAGTTAAGACCTGAACCATTAGGCCAGAGTAAGAGCTAAGACCTTAACCATTAGGCCAGAGTAAGAGTCTAAGTCCTTAACCATTAAGCCAGAGTAAAAGTTAAGACCTTAACCATTAGGCCAGAGTAAGAGTTAAGACCTTAACCATTAGGCCAGAATAATAGATACGACCTTAACCATTAGACCAGAGTAAAAGTTAAGACCTTAACCATTAGGCCAGAGTAAGAGTCTAAGACCTTAACCATTAGGCCAGAGTAAGAGTTAAGACCTTAACCATTAGGCCAGAGAAAGATTTAAGACCTTAACCATTACGCCAGAGTAAGAGTTAAGACCTTAACCATAAGGCCAGAGTAAGAGTCTAATAACTTAACCATTAGACCAGAGTAAGAGTTAAGACTTTAACCATTAGGCCAGAGTAAGAGTCTAGACTTAACCATTAGGCCAGAGTAAGAGTCTAAGACCTTAACCATTAGTCCAAAGTAAGAGTCTAGACCTTAACCAGTAGGCCAGTTAAGAGTTAAGACGTTAACCATTAGGCCAGATTAAGAGTCTAGACCTTAACGATTAGGCCAGAGTAAGAGCTAAGACATTAACCATTAGGCCAGAGTAAGAGTCTAAGACCTTAACCATTAGGCCAGAGTACGAGTTAAGACCTTAACCATTAGGCCAGAGTAAGAGTCTGAGACCTTAACCATTAGGCCAGAGTACGAGTCTAAGACCTTAACAATTAGGCCAGAGTAAGAGTCTAAGACCTTAACCAATAGGCCAGAGTAAGTGTTAGGACCTTAACCATTAGGCCTGAGTAAGAGTTAAGGCCTTATCCATTAGGCCAGAGTAAGAGTCTAAGACCGTAACCATTAGTCCAAAATAAGAGTCTAGACCTTAACCATTAGGCCAGAGTAAGAGTCTAAGACCTTAACCATTAGTCCAAAGTAAGAGTCTAGACCTTAACCATTAGGCCAGAGAAAGAGTTAAGACCTTAACCATTAGGCCATATTAAGAGTCTAGACCTTAACCATTAGGCCAGAGTAAGAGCTAAGACATTAACCATTAGGCCAGAGTAAGAGTCATGACCTTACCCATTAGGCCAGAGTAAGAGTTAAGACCTTAACCATTAGGCCAGAGCAAGAGTCTAAGACCTTAACCATTAGGCCAGAGTAAGAGTTAAGACCTTAACCATTAGGCCAGTGTACGAGTCTAAGACCTTAACAATTAGGCCAGAGTAAGAGTCTAAGACCTTAACCAATAGGCCAGAGTACGAGTCTAAGACATTAATCATTGGGCCAGAATAAGAGTTAAGACCTTAACCATTAGGCCAGAGTAAGAGTCTAAGACCTTAACCATTCGTCCAAAGTAAGAGTCTAGACCTTAACCATTAGGCTAGATTAAGAGTTAAGACCTTAACCATTAGGCCAGATTAAGAGTCTAGACCTAAACCATTAGGCCAGAGTAAGAGCTAAGACATTAACCATTAGGCCAGAGTAAGAGTCATGACCTTAACCATTAGGCCAGAGTAAGAGTTAAGACCTTAACCATTAGGCCAGAGTAAGTGTCTAAGACATTAACCATTAGGCCAGAGTACGAGTCTAAGACCTTAACAATTAGGCCAGATTAAGAGTCTAAGACCTTAACCAATAGGCCAGAGTACAAGTTTAAGACCTTAATCATTAGGCCAGAGTAATAGTTAAGACCTGAACCATTAGGCCAGAGTAAGAGCTGAGACCTTAACCATTACGCCAGAGTAAGAGTTAAGACTTTAACCATAAGGCCAGAGTAAGAGTCTAATAACTTAACCATTAGACCAGAGTAAGAGTTAAGACTTTAACCATTAGGCCAGAGTAAGAGTCTAGACTTAACCATTAGGCCAGAGTAAGAGTCTAAGACCTTAACCATTAGTCCAAAGTAAGAGTCTAGACCTTAACCAGTAGGCCAGTTAAGAGTTAAGACGTTAACCATTAGGCCAGATTAAGAGTCTAGACCTTATCGATTAGGCCAGAGTAAGAGCTAAGACATTAACCATTAGACCAGAGTAAGAGTCTAAGACCTTAACCATTAGGCCAGAGTACGAGTTAAGACCTTAACCATTAGGCCAGAGTAAGAGTCTGAGACCTTAACCATTAGGCCAGAGTACGAGTCTAAGACCTTAACAATTAGGCTAGAGTAAGAGTCTAAGACCTTAACCAATAGGCCAGAGTAAGTGTTAGGACCTTAACCATTAGGCCTGAGTAAGAGTTAAGGCTTTATCCATTAGGCCAGAGTAAGAGTCTAAGACCGTAACCATTAGTCCAAAATAAGAGTCTAGACCTTAACCATTAGGCCAGAGTAAGAGTCTAAGACCTTAACCATTAGTCCAAAGTAAGAGTCTAGACCTTAACCATTAGGCCAGAGTAAGAGTTAAGACCTTAACCATTAGGCCAGATTAAGAGTCTAGACCTTAACCATTAGGCCAGAGTAAGAGCTAAGATATTAACCATTAGGCCAGAGTAAGAGTCATGACCTTAACCATTAGGCCAGAGTAAGAGTTAAGACCTTAACCATTAGGCCAGAGCAAGAGTCTAAGACCTTAACCATTAGGCCAGAGTAAGAGTTAAGACCTTAACCATTAGGCCAGTGTACGAGTCTAAGACCTTAACAATTAGGCCAGAGTAAGAGTCTAAGACCTTAACCAATAGGCCAGACTACGAGTCTAAGACATTAATCATTGGGCCAGAATAAGAGTTAAGACCTTAACCATTAGGCCAGAGTAAGAGTCAAAGACCTTAACCATTCGTCCAAAGTAAGAGTCTCTAGACCTTAACCATTAGGCTAGATTAAGAGTTAAGACCTTAACCATTAGGCCAGATTAAGAGTCTAGACCTAAACCATTAGGCCAGAGTAAGAGCTAAGACATTAACCATTAGGCCAGAGTAAGAGTCATGACCTTAACCATTAGGCCAGAGTAAGAGTTAAGACCTTAACCATTAGGCCAGAGTAAGAGTCTAAGATCTTAACCATTAGGCCAGAGTACGAGTCTAAGACCTTAACAATTAGGCCAGAGTAAGAGTCTAAGACCTTAACCAATAGGCCAGAGTACAAGTTTAAGACCTTAATCATTAGGCCAGAGTAATAGTTAAGACCTGAACCATTAGGCCAAAGTAAGAGCTGAGACCTTAACCATTAGGCCAGAGTAAGAGTCTAAGTCCTTAACCATTAGGCCAGAGTAAAAGTTAAGACCTTAACCATTAGGCCAGAGTAAGAGTTAAGACCTTAACTATTAGGCCAGAGTAAGAGTCTAAGACCTTAACCATTAGGCCAGAGTAAAAGTTAAGACCTTAACCATTAGGCCAGAGTAAGAGTCTAAGACCTTAACCATTAAGCCAGAGTAAGAGTCTAAGACCTTAACCATTACGCCAGAGTAAGAATTAAGACCTTAACCATAAGGCCAGAGTAAGAGTCTAATAACTTAACCATTAGACCAGTGTAAGAGTTAAGACTTTAACCATTAGGCCAGAGTAAGAGTCTAGACTTAACCATTAGGCCAGAGTAAGAGTCTAAGACCTTAACCATTAGTCCAAAGTAAGAGTCTAGACCTTAACCAGTAGGCCAGTTAAGAATTAAGACGTTAACCATTAGGCCAGATTAAGAGTCTAGACCTTAACGATTAAGCCAGAGTAAGAGCTAAGACATTAACCATTAGGCCAGAGTAAGAGTCTAAGACCTTAACCATTAGGCCAGAGTACGAGTTAAGACCTTAACCATTAGGCCAGAGTAAGAGTCTGAGACCTTAACCATTAGGCCAGAGTACGAGTCTAAGACCTTAACAATTAGGCCAAAGTAAGAGTCTAAGACCTTAACCAATCGGCCTGAGTACGAGTCTAATACGTTAATCATTAGCAAGAGTCAGAGTTCAGACCTTAACCATTAGGCCAGAGTAAGAGTCTGAGACCTTAACCATTAGGCCAGAGTACGAGTCTAAGACCTTAACAATTAGGCCAGAGTAAGAGTCTAAGACCTTAACCAATAGGCCAGAGTACGAGTCTAAGACGTTAATCATTAGGCCAGAGTCAGAGTTACGACCTTAACCATTAGGCCAGAGTAAGAGTCTAAGACCTTAACCATTAGTCCAAAGTAATAGTCTAGACATTAACCATTAGGCCAGATTAAGAGTTAAGACCTTAACCATTAGGCCTGATTAAGAGTCTAGACCTTAACCATTAGGCCAGAGTAAGAGCTAAGACATTAACCATTAGGCCAGAGTAAGAGTCATGACCTTAACCATTAGGCCAGAGTAAGAGTTAGGACCTTATCCAGTAGACCACAGTAAGAGTCTAAGACCTGAACAATTAGGCTTATTAAGAGTCTAGACCTTAACCAGTATGCCAGAGTAAGAGTGTAGGATCTTATCCATTATGCCAGAGTAAGAGTCTAAGACCTTAACCATTTTCCAGAGTTAGAGTCTAAGACCTTAACCATTAGGCTTAGTAAGAGTTAAGACTTTAGCCAGTAGACCAGAGTAAGAGTGTAGGACCTTATCCAGTAGGCCAGAGTACAAGTCTAAGACCTTAACCATTAGGCCAGAGTAAGAGTTAAGACCTTAACCATTAGGCCAGAGTAAGAGTCTAAGACCTTAACCATTAGGCCAGAGTAAGAGTTAAGACCTTAACCATTAGGCCAGAGTAAGAGTCTAAGACCTTAACCATTAGGCCAGAGTAAGAGTCTAAGACCTTAACCATTAGCCCAGAGTAAGAGTTAAGACCTTAACCATTAGGCCAGAGTACGAGTCTAAGACCTTAACAATTAGGCCAGAGTAAGAGTCTAAGACCTTAACCAATAGGCCAGAGTACGAGTCTAAGACATTAATCATTACGCCAGAGTAAGAGTTAAGACCTTAACCATTAGGCCAGAGTAAGAGTCTAAGACCTTAACCATTCGTCCAAAGTAAGAGTCTAGACCTTAACAATTAGGCCAGATTAAGAGTTAAGACCTTAACCATTAGGCCAGATTAAGAGTCTAGACCTAAACCATTAGGCCAGAGTAAGAGCTAAGACATTAACCATTAGGCCAGAGTAAGAGTCATGACCTTAACCATTAGGCCAGAGTAAGAGTTAAGACCTTAACCATTAGGCCAGAGTAAGAGTCTAAGACCTTAACCATTAGGCCAGAGTACGAGTCTAAGACCTTAACAATTAGGCCGGAGTAAGAGTCTAAGACCTTAACCAATAGGCCAGAGTACGGGTCTAAGACCTTAATCATTAGGCCAGAGAAATAGTTACGACCTGAACCATTAGGCAAGAGTAAGAGCTAAGACCTTAACCATTAGGCCAGAGTAAGAGTCTAAGTCCTTAACCATTAAGCCAGAGTAAATGTTAAGACCTTAACCATTAGGCCAGAGTAAGAGTTAAGACCTTAACCATTAGGCCAGAGTAAAAGTTAAGACCTTAACCATTAGGCCAGAGTAAGAGTCTAAGAACTTAGCCATTAGGCCATAGCAAGAGTCTAAGACCTTAACCATTAGGCCAGAATAATAGATACGACCTTAACCATTAGACCAGAGTAAAAGTTAAGACCTTAACCATTAGGCCAGAGTAAGAGTCTAAGACCTTAACCATTAGGCCAGAGTAAGAGTCTAAGACCTTAACCATTAGGCCAGAGTAAGAGTTAAGACCTTAACCGTTAGGCCAGAGAAAGATTTAAGACCTTAACCATTAGGCCAGAGTAAGAGTCTAAGACCTTAACCATTAGGCCAGAGTAAGAGACTAGACCTTAACCATTAGGCCAGAGTACGAGTCTAAGACCTTAACAATTAGGCCAGAATAAGAGTCTAAGACCTTAACCAAAAGGCCAGAGTACGAGTCTAAGACATTAATCATTAGGCCAGAGTCAAAGTTAAGACCTTAACCATTAGGCCAGAGTAAGAGTCTAAGACCTTAACCATTAGTCCAAAGTAATAGTCTAGACCTTAACCATTAGGACCGATTAAGAGTTAAGACCTTAACCATTAGGCCAGATTAAGAGTCTAGACCTTAACCATTAGGCCAGAGTAAGAGCTAACACATTAACCATTAGGCCAGAGTAAGAGTCATGACCTTAACCATTAGGCCAGAGTAAGAGTTAGGACCTTATCCAGTAGACCAGAGTAAGAGTCTAGAACCTTAACCATTAGGCTTAGTAAGAGTCTAGACCTTAACCAGTATGCCAGAGAAGGGAGTGTAGGATCTTATCCATTAGGCCAGAGTAAGAGTCTAAGACCTTAACCATTAGGCCAGAGTAAGAGTCTAAGACCTTAACCATTAGGCTTAGTAAGAGTTAAGACTTTAGCCAGTAGGCCAGAGTAAGAGTGTAGGACCTTAACCATTAGGCCAGAGTAAGAGTTAAGACCTTAACCATTAGGCCTGAGTAAGAGTATAAGATCTTAACCATTAGGCCAGAGTAAAAGTTAAGACCTTAACCATTAGGCCAGAGTAAGAGTCTAAGACCATAACCATTAGGCCAGAGTAAGAGTCTAAGACCTTAACCATTAGGCCAGAGTAAGAGTTAAGACCTTAACCATTAGGCCAGAGTAAGAGTCTAAGACCTTAACCATTAGGCCAGAGTAAGAGTTAAGACCTTAACCATGAGGCCAGAGTAAGAGTCTAAGATCTCAACCATTAGACTAGAGGAAGAGCTAAGACTTTAACCATTAGGCCAGAGTAAGAGTCTAGACCTTAACCATTAGGCCAGAGTAAGAGCTAAGACATTAACCATTAGGCCAGAGTAAGAGATCATGACCTTAACCATTAGGCCAGAGTAAGACCTAAGACCTTAACCATTAAGCCAGAGTAAAAGTTAAGACCTTAACCATTAGGCCAGAGTAAGAGTTAAGACCCTAACCATTAGGCCAGAGTACGAGTCTAAGACATTAATCATTAGGCCAGAGTAAGAGTTAAGACCTTAACCATTAGGCCAGAGTAAGAGTCTAAGACCTTAACAATTTGTCCAAAGTAAGAGTCTAGACCTTAACCATTAGGCCAGATTAAGAGTTAAGACCTTAACCATTAGGCCAGAGTAAGAGTCTAAGACCTTAACCATTAGGCCAGAGTAAGAGTTAAGACCTTAACCATTAGGCCAGAGTACGAGTCTAAGACCTTAACAATAAGGCCAGAGTACGAGTCTAAGACCTTAATCATTAGGCCAGAGTAAGAGTTAAGACCTTAACCAGTAGGCCAGAGTAAGAGCTAAGACCTTAACCATTAGGCCAGAGTAAGACTCTAAGACCTTAACCATTAAGCCAGAGTAAAAGTTAAGACCTTAACCATTAGGCCAGAGTAAGAGTTAAGACCTTAACCATTAGGCCAGAGTAAGAGTCCAAGACCTTAACCATTAGGCCAGAGTAAAAGTTAAGACTTTAACCATTAGGCCAGAGTAAGAGTCTAAGACCTTAACCATTAGGCCAGAGTAAGAGTCTAAGACATTAACCATTAGGCCACAATAATAGATACGACCTTAACCATTAGGCCAGAGTAAGAGTCTAAGACCTTAAACATTAGGCCATAGTAAAAGTTAAGACCTTAACCAGTAGGCCAGAGTAAGAGTCTAAGACCTTAACCATTAGGCCAGAGTAAGAGTTAAGACCTTAACCATTAGGCCAGAGTAAGCGTTAAGACCTTAACCATTAGACCAGAGTAAGAGTTAAGACTTTAACCATTAGGCCAGAGTAAGAGTCTAGACTTAACCATTAGGCCAGAGTAAGAGTCTAAGACCTTAACCATTAGTCCAAAGTAAGAGTCTAGACCTTAACCATTAGGCCAGTGTAAGAGTTAAGACCTTAACCATTAGGCCAGAGTAAGAGTCTAAGACCTTAACCATTAGGCCAGAGTAAAAGTTAAGACCTTAACCATTAGGCCAGAATACGAGTCTAAGACCTTAACAATTAGGCCAGAGTAAGAGTCTAAGACCTTAACCAATAGGCCAGAGTACGTGTCTACGACATTAATCATTAGGCCAGAGTCAGAGTTAAGACCTTAACCATTAGGCCAGATTAAGAGTCTAAGACCTTAACCATTAGTCCAAAGTAAGAGTCTAGACCTTAACCATTAGGCCCGATTAAGAGTTAAGACCTTAACCATTAGGCCAGATTAAGAGTCTAGACCTTAACCATTAGGCCAGAGTAAGAGCTAAGACATTAACCATTAGGCCAGAGTAAGAGTCATGACCTTAACCATTAGGCTTAGTAAGAGTCTAGACCTTAACCAGTATGCCAGAGTAAGAGTGCAGGACCTTATCCAGTAGGGCAGAGTAAGAGTCTAAGACCTTAACCATTAGGCCAGAGTAAGAGTTAAGACCTTAACCATTAGGCCAGAGTAAGAGTCTAAGACCTTAACCATTAGGCCAGAGTAAGAGTCTAAGACCTTAACCATTAGGCCAGAGTAAGCGTTAAGACTTTAACCAATAGGCCAGAGTAAGAGTCTAGACTTAACCATTAGGCCAAAGTAAGAGTCTAAGACTTTAACCATTAGGCCAGATTAAGAGTCTAGAATTTAACCATTAGGCCAGAGTAAGAGTCATGACCTTAACCATTAGGCCAGAGTAAGAGTTAAGACCTTATCCAGTAGACCAGAGTAAGAATCTAAGACCTTAACCATTAGGCTTAGTAAGAGTTAAGACTTTTTAGCCAGTAGGCCAGTGTAAGAGTGTAGGACCTTATCCATTAGACCAGAGTAAGAGTCTAAGACCTTAACCATTAGGCCAGAGTAAGAGTTAAAACCTTTACCATTAGGCCAGAGTAAGAGTCTAAGACCTTAACCATTAGGCCAGAGTAAGAGTCTAAGACCTTAAACATTAGGCTTAGTAAGAGTTAAGACTTTAGCCAGTAGGCCAGAGTAAGAGTGTAGGACCTTATCCAGTAGGCCAGAGTAAAAGTCTAAGACCTTAACCATTAGGCCAGAGTAAGAGTTAAGACCTTAACCATTAGGCCAGAGTAAGAGTCTAAGACCTTAACCATTAGGCCAGAGTAAGAGTTAAGACCTTAACCATAAGGCCAGAGTAAGAGTCTAAGAGCTTAACCATTAGACCAGAGTAAGAGTTAAGACTTTAACCATTAGGCCATAGTAAGAGTCTAGACTTAACCATTAGGCCAGAGTAAGAGTCTAAGACCTTAACCATTAGTCCAAAGTAAGAGTCTAGACCTTAACCATTAGGCCAGAGTAAGAGTTAAGACCTTAACCATTAGGCCAGATTAAGAGTCTAGACCTTAACCATTAGGCCAGAGTAAGAGCTAAGACATTAACCATTAGGCCAGAGTAAGAGTCATGACCTTAACCATTAGTCCAGAGTAAGAGTTAAGACCTTAACCATTAGTCCAGAGTAAGAGTCTAAGACCTTAACCATTAGGCAAGAGTAAGTGTTAGGACCTTAACCATTAGGCCAGAGTACAAGTCTAAGACCTTAACAATTAGAACAGAGTAAGAGTCTAAGACCTTAACCAATAGGCCAGAGTACAAGTCTAAGACCTTAATCATTAGGCCAGAGTAAGAGTTAAGGCCTTATCCATTAGGCCAGAGTAAGAGTCTAAGACCGTAACCATTAGTCCAAAATAAGAGTCTAGACCTTAACCATTAGGCCAGAGTAAGAGTCTAAGACCTTAACAATTAGTCCAAAGTAAGAGTCTAGACCTTAACCATTAGGCCAGAGTAAGAGATAAGACCTTAACCATTAGGCCAGATTAAGAGCCTAGACCTTAACCATTAGGCCAGAGTAAGAGCAAAGACATTAACCATTAGGCCAGAGTAAGAGTCATGACCTTAACCATTAGGCCAGAGTAAGAGTTAAGACCATAACCATTAGGCCAGAGTAAGAGTCTAAGACCTTAACCATTAGGCCAGAGTAAGAGTTAAGACCTTAACCATTAGGCCAGTGTACGAGTCTAAGACCTTAACAATTAGGCCAGAGTAAGAGTCTAAGACCTTAACCAATAGGCCAGAGTACGAGTCTAAGACATTATTCATTAGGCCAGAATAAGAGTTAAGACCTTAACCATTAGGCCAGAGTAAGAGTCTAAGACCTTAACCGTTCGTCCAAAGTAAGAGTCTAGACCTTAACCATTAAGCCAGATTAAGAGTTAAGACCTTAACCATTAGGCCAGATTAAGAGTCTAGACCTAAACCATTAGGCCAGAGTAAGAGCTAAGACATTAACCATTAGGCCAGAGTAAGAGTCATGACCTTAACCATTAGGCCAGAGTAAGAGTTAAGACCTTAACCATTAGGCCAGAGTAAGAGTCTAAGACCTTAACCATTAGGCCAGAGTACGAGTCTAAGACCTTAACAATTAGGCCAGAGTAAGAGTCTAAGACCGTAACCAATAGGCCAGAGTACGAGTTTAAGACCTTAATCATTAGGCCAGAGTAATAGTTAAGACCTGAACCATTAGGCCAGAGTAAGAGCTAAGACCTTAACCATTAGGCCAGAGTAAAAGTTAAGACCTTAACCATTAGGCCAGAGTAAGAGTCTAAGACCTTAACCATTAGGCCAGAGTAAGAGTCTAAGACCTTAACCATTAGGCCAGAGTAAGAGTTAAGACCTTAACCGTTAGGCCAGAGAAAGATTTAAGACCTTAACCATTAGGCCAGAGTAAGAGTCTAAGACCTTAACCATTAGGCCAGAGTAAGAGACTAGACCTTAACCATTAGGCCAGAGTACGAGTCTAAGACCTTAACAATTAGGCCAGAATAAGAGTCTAAGACCTTAACCAAAAGGCCAGAGTACGAGTCTAAGACATTAATCATTAGGCCAGAGTCAAAGTTAAGACCTTAACCATTAGGCCAGAGTAAGAGTCTAAGACCTTAACCATTAGTCCAAAGTAATAGTCTAGACCTTAACCATTAGGACCGATTAAGAGTTAAGACCTTAACCATTAGGCCAGATTAAGAGTCTAGACCTTAACCATTAGGCCAGAGTAAGAGCTAACACATTAACCATTAGGCCAGAGTAAGAGTCATGACCTTAACCATTAGGCCAGAGTAAGAGTTAGGACCTTATCCAGTAGACCAGAGTAAGAGTCTAGAACCTTAACCATTAGGCTTAGTAAGAGTCTAGACCTTAACCAGTATGCCAGAGAAGGGAGTGTAGGATCTTATCCATTAGGCCAGAGTAAGAGTCTAAGACCTTAACCATTAGGCCAGAGTAAGAGTCTAAGACCTTAACCATTAGGCTTAGTAAGAGTTAAGACTTTAGCCAGTAGGCCAGAGTAAGAGTGTAGGACCTTAACCATTAGGCCAGAGTAAGAGTTAAGACCTTAACCATTAGGCCTGAGTAAGAGTATAAGATCTTAACCATTAGGCCAGAGTAAAAGTTAAGACCTTAACCATTAGGCCAGAGTAAGAGTCTAAGACCATAACCATTAGGCCAGAGTAAGAGTCTAAGACCTTAACCATTAGGCCAGAGTAAGAGTTAAGACCTTAACCATTAGGCCAGAGTAAGAGTCTAAGACCTTAACCATTAGGCCAGAGTAAGAGTTAAGACCTTAACCATGAGGCCAGAGTAAGAGTCTAAGATCTCAACCATTAGACTAGAGGAAGAGCTAAGACTTTAACCATTAGGCCAGAGTAAGAGTCTAGACCTTAACCATTAGGCCAGAGTAAGAGCTAAGACATTAACCATTAGGCCAGAGTAAGAGATCATGACCTTAACCATTAGGCCAGAGTAAGACCTTAACCATTAAGCCAGAGTAAAAGTTAAGACCTTAACCATTAGGCCAGAGTAAGAGTTAAGACCCTAACCATTAGGCCAGAGTACGAGTCTAAGACATTAATCATTAGGCCAGAGTAAGAGTTAAGACCTTAACCATTAGGCCAGAGTAAGAGTCTAAGACCTTAACAATTTGTCCAAAGTAAGAGTCTAGACCTTAACCATTAGGCCAGATTAAGAGTTAAGACCTTAACCATTAGGCCAGAGTAAGAGTCTAAGACCTTAACCATTAGGCCAGAGTAAGAGTTAAGACCTTAACCATTAGGCCAGAGTACGAGTCTAAGACCTTAACAATAAGGCCAGAGTACGAGTCTAAGACCTTAATCATTAGGCCAGAGTAAGAGTTAAGACCTTAACCAGTAGGCCAGAGTAAGAGCTAAGACCTTAACCATTAGGCCAGAGTAAGACTCTAAGACCTTAACCATTAAGCCAGAGTAAAAGTTAAGACCTTAACCATTAGGCCAGAGTAAGAGTTAAGACCTTAACCATTAGGCCAGAGTAAGAGTCCAAGACCTTAACCATTAGGCCAGAGTAAAAGTTAAGACTTTAACCATTAGGCCAGAGTAAGAGTCTAAGACCTTAACCATTAGGCCAGAGTAAGAGTCTAAGACATTAACCATTAGGCCACAATAATAGATACGACCTTAACCATTAGGCCAGAGTAAGAGTCTAAGACCTTAAACATTAGGCCATAGTAAAAGTTAAGACCTTAACCAGTAGGCCAGAGTAAGAGTCTAAGACCTTAACCATTAGGCCAGAGTAAGAGTTAAGACCTTAACCATTAGGCCAGAGTAAGAGTTAAGACCTTAACCATTAGGCCAGAGTAAGAGTCTAAGACCTTAACCATTAGGCCAGAGTACGAGTCTAAGACCTTAACAATTAGGCCAGAGTAAGAGTCTAAGACCGTAACCAATAGGCCAGAGTACGAGTTTAAGACCTTAATCATTAGGCCAGAGTAATAGTTAAGACCTGAACCATTAGGCCAGAGTAAGAGCTAAGACCTTAACCATTAGGCCAGAGTAAAAGTTAAGACCTTAACCATTAGGCCAGAGTAAGAGTCTAAGACCTTAACCATTAGGCCAGAGTAAGAGTCTAAGACCTTAACCATTAGGCCAGAGTAAGAGTTAAGACCTTAACCGTTAGGCCAGAGAAAGATTTAAGACCTTAACCATTAGGCCAGAGTAAGAGTCTAAGACCTTAACCATTAGGCCAGAGTAAGAGACTAGACCTTAACCATTAGGCCAGAGTACGAGTCTAAGACCTTAACAATTAGGCCAGAATAAGAGTCTAAGACCTTAACCAAAAGGCCAGAGTACGAGTCTAAGACATTAATCATTAGGCCAGAGTCAAAGTTAAGACCTTAACCATTAGGCCAGAGTAAGAGTCTAAGACCTTAACCATTAGTCCAAAGTAATAGTCTAGACCTTAACCATTAGGACCGATTAAGAGTTAAGACCTTAACCATTAGGCCAGATTAAGAGTCTAGACCTTAACCATTAGGCCAGAGTAAGAGCTAACACATTAACCATTAGGCCAGAGTAAGAGTCATGACCTTAACCATTAGGCCAGAGTAAGAGTTAGGACCTTATCCAGTAGACCAGAGTAAGAGTCTAGAACCTTAACCATTAGGCTTAGTAAGAGTCTAGACCTTAACCAGTATGCCAGAGAAGGGAGTGTAGGATCTTATCCATTAGGCCAGAGTAAGAGTCTAAGACCTTAACCATTAGGCCAGAGTAAGAGTCTAAGACCTTAACCATTAGGCTTAGTAAGAGTTAAGACTTTAGCCAGTAGGCCAGAGTAAGAGTGTAGGACCTTAACCATTAGGCCAGAGTAAGAGTTAAGACCTTAACCATTAGGCCTGAGTAAGAGTATAAGATCTTAACCATTAGGCCAGAGTAAAAGTTAAGACCTTAACCATTAGGCCAGAGTAAGAGTCTAAGACCATAACCATTAGGCCAGAGTAAGAGTCTAATACCTTAACCATTAGGCCAGAGTAAGAGTTAAGACCTTAACCATTAGGCCAGAGTAAGAGTCTAAGACCTTAACCATTAGGCCAGAGTAAGAGTTAAGACCTTAACCATGAGGCCAGAGTAAGAGTCTAAGATCTCAACCATTAGACTAGAGGAAGAGCTAAGACTTTAACCATTAGGCCAGAGTAAGAGTCTAGACCTTAACCATTAGGCCAGAGTAAGAGCTAAGACATTAACCATTAGGCCAGAGTAAGAGATCATGACCTTAACCATTAGGCCAGAGTAAGACCTTAACCATTAAGCCAGAGTAAAAGTTAAGACCTTAACCATTAGGCCAGAGTAAGAGTTAAGACCCTAACCATTAGGCCAGAGTACGAGTCTAAGACATTAATCATTAGGCCAGAGTAAGAGTTAAGACCTTAACCATTAGGCCAGAGTAAGAGTCTAAGACCTTAACAATTTGTCCAAAGTAAGAGTCTAGACCTTAACCATTAGGCCAGATTAAGAGTTAAGACCTTAACCATTAGGCCAGAGTAAGAGTCTAAGACCTTAACCATTAGGCCAGAGTAAGAGTTAAGACCTTAACCATTAGGCCAGAGTACGAGTCTAAGACCTTAACAATAAGGCCAGAGTACGAGTCTAAGACCTTAATCATTAGGCCAGAGTAAGAGTTAAGACCTTAACCAGTAGGCCAGAGTAAGAGCTAAGACCTTAACCATTAGGCCAGAGTAAGACTCTAAGACCTTAACCATTAAGCCAGAGTAAAAGTTAAGACCTTAACCATTAGGCCAGAGTAAGAGTTAAGACCTTAACCATTAGGCCAGAGTAAGAGTCCAAGACCTTAACCATTAGGCCAGAGTAAAAGTTAAGACTTTAACCATTAGGCCAGAGTAAGAGTCTAAGACCTTAACCATTAGGCCAGAGTAAGAGTCTAAGACATTAACCATTAGGCCACAATAATAGATACGACCTTAACCATTAGGCCAGAGTAAGAGTCTAAGACCTTAAACATTAGGCCATAGTAAAAGTTAAGACCTTAACCAGTAGGCCAGAGTAAGAGTCTAAGACCTTAACCATTAGGCCAGAGTAAGAGTTAAGACCTTAACCATTAGGCCAGAGTAAGCGTTAAGACCTTAACCATTAGACCAGAGTAAGAGTTAAGACTTTAACCATTAGGCCAGAGTAAGAGTCTAGACTTAACCATTAGGCCAGAGTAAGAGTCTAAGACCTTAACCATTAGTCCAAAGTAAGAGTCTAGACCTTAACCATTAGGCCAGTGTAAGAGTTAAGACCTTAACCATTAGGCCAGAGTAAGAGTCTAAGACCTTAACCATTAGGCCAGAGTAAAAGTTAAGACCTTAACCATTAGGCCAGAATACGAGTCTAAGACCTTAACAATTAGGCCAGAGTAAGAGTCTAAGACCTTAACCAATAGGCCAGAGTACGTGTCTACGACATTAATCATTAGGCCAGAGTCAGAGTTAAGACCTTAACCATTAGGCCAGATTAAGAGTCTAAGACCTTAACCATTAGTCCAAAGTAAGAGTCTAGACCTTAACCATTAGGCCCGATTAAGAGTTAAGACCTTAACCATTAGGCCAGATTAAGAGTCTAGACCTTAACCATTAGGCCAGAGTAAGAGCTAAGACATTAACCATTAGGCCAGAGTAAGAGTCATGACCTTAACCATTAGGCTTAGTAAGAGTCTAGACCTTAACCAGTATGCCAGAGTAAGAGTGCAGGACCTTATCCAGTAGGGCAGAGTAAGAGTCTAAGACCTTAACCATTAGGCCAGAGTAAGAGTTAAGACCTTAACCATTAGGCCAGAGTAAGAGTCTAAGACCTTAACCATTAGGCCAGAGTAAGAGTCTAAGACCTTAACCATTAGGCCAGAGTAAGCGTTAAGACTTTAACCAATAGGCCAGAGTAAGAGTCTAGACTTAACCATTAGGCCAAAGTAAGAGTCTAAGACTTTAACCATTAGGCCAGATTAAGAGTCTAGAATTTAACCATTAGGCCAGAGTAAGAGTCATGACCTTAACCATTAGGCCAGAGTAAGAGTTAAGACCTTATCCAGTAGACCAGAGTAAGAATCTAAGACCTTAACCATTAGGCTTAGTAAGAGTTAAGACTTTTTAGCCAGTAGGCCAGTGTAAGAGTGTAGGACCTTATCCATTAGACCAGAGTAAGAGTCTAAGACCTTAACCATTAGGCCAGAGTAAGAGTTAAAACCTTTACCATTAGGCCAGAGTAAGAGTCTAAGACCTTAACCATTAGGCCAGAGTAAGAGTCTAAGACCTTAAACATTAGGCTTAGTAAGAGTTAAGACTTTAGCCAGTAGGCCAGAGTAAGAGTGTAGGACCTTATCCAGTAGGCCAGAGTAAAAGTCTAAGACCTTAACCATTAGGCCAGAGTAAGAGTTAAGACCTTAACCATTAGGCCAGAGTAAGAGTCTAAGACCTTAACCATTAGGCCAGAGTAAGAGTTAAGACCTTAACCATAAGGCCAGAGTAAGAGTCTAAGAGCTTAACCATTAGACCAGAGTAAGAGTTAAGACTTTAACCATTAGGCCATAGTAAGAGTCTAGACTTAACCATTAGGCCAGAGTAAGAGTCTAAGACCTTAACCATTAGTCCAAAGTAAGAGTCTAGACCTTAACCATTAGGCCAGAGTAAGAGTTAAGACCTTAACCATTAGGCCAGATTAAGAGTCTAGACCTTAACCATTAGGCCAGAGTAAGAGCTAAGACATTAACCATTAGGCCAGAGTAAGAGTCATGACCTTAACCATTAGTCCAGAGTAAGAGTTAAGACCTTAACCATTAGTCCAGAGTAAGAGTCTAAGACCTTAACCATTAGGCAAGAGTAAGTGTTAGGACCTTAACCATTAGGCCAGAGTACAAGTCTAAGACCTTAACAATTAGAACAGAGTAAGAGTCTAAGACCTTAACCAATAGGCCAGAGTACAAGTCTAAGACCTTAATCATTAGGCCAGAGTAAGAGTTAAGGCCTTATCCATTAGGCCAGAGTAAGAGTCTAAGACCGTAACCATTAGTCCAAAATAAGAGTCTAGACCTTAACCATTAGGCCAGAGTAAGAGTCTAAGACCTTAACAATTAGTCCAAAGTAAGAGTCTAGACCTTAACCATTAGGCCAGAGTAAGAGATAAGACCTTAACCATTAGGCCAGATTAAGAGCCTAGACCTTAACCATTAGGCCAGAGTAAGAGCAAAGACATTAACCATTAGGCCAGAGTAAGAGTCATGACCTTAACCATTAGGCCAGAGTAAGAGTTAAGACCATAACCATTAGGCCAGAGTAAGAGTCTAAGACCTTAACCATTAGGCCAGAGTAAGAGTTAAGACCTTAACCATTAGGCCAGTGTACGAGTCTAAGACCTTAACAATTAGGCCAGAGTAAGAGTCTAAGACCTTAACCAATAGGCCAGAGTACGAGTCTAAGACATTATTCATTAGGCCAGAATAAGAGTTAAGACCTTAACCATTAGGCCAGAGTAAGAGTCTAAGACCTTAACCGTTCGTCCAAAGTAAGAGTCTAGACCTTAACCATTAAGCCAGATTAAGAGTTAAGACCTTAACCATTAGGCCAGATTAAGAGTCTAGACCTAAACCATTAGGCCAGAGTAAGAGCTAAGACATTAACCATTAGGCCAGAGTAAGAGTCATGACCTTAACCATTAGGCCAGAGTAAGAGTTAAGACCTTAACCATTAGGCCAGAGTAAGAGTCTAAGACCTTAACCATTAGGCCAGAGTACGAGTCTAAGACCTTAACAATTAGGCCAGAGTAAGAGTCTAAGACCGTAACCAATAGGCCAGAGTACGAGTTTAAGACCTTAATCATTAGGCCAGAGTAATAGTTAAGACCTGAACCATTAGGCCAGAGTAAGAGCTAAGACCTTAACCATTAGGCCAGAGTAAGAGTCTAAGTCCTTAACCATTAAGCCAGAGTAAAAGTTAAGACCTTAACCATTAGGCCAGAGTAAGAGTTAAGACCTTAACCATTAGGCCAGAGTAAGAGTTAAGACCTTAACCATTAGGCCAGAGTAAGAGTCTAAGACCTTAACCATTAGGCCAGAGTAAAAGTTAAGACTTTAACCATTAGGCCAGAGTAAGAGTCTAAGACCTTAACCATTAGGCCAGAGTAAGAGTCTAAGACATTAACCATTAGGCCACAATAATAGATACGACCTTAACCATTAGGCCAGAGTAAGAGTCTAAGACCTTAAACATTAGGCCATAGTAAAAGTTAAGACCTTAACCAGTAGGCCAGAGTAAGAGTCTAAGACCTTAACCATTAGGCCAGAGTAAGAGTTAAGACCTTAACCATTAGGCCAGAGTAAGAGTTAAGACCTTAACCATTAGACCAGAGTAAGAGTTAAGACTTTAACCATTAGGCCAGAGTAAGAGTCTAGACTTAACCATTAGGCCAGAGTAAGAGTCTAAGACCTTAACCATTAGTCCAAAGTAAGAGTCTAGACCTTAACCATTAGGCCAGTGTAAGAGTTAAGACCTTAACCATTAGGCCAGAGTAAGAGTCTAAGACCTTAACCATTAGGCCAGAGTAAAAGTTAAGACCTTAACCATTAGGCCAGAATACGAGTCTAAGACCTTAACAATTAGGCCAGAGTAAGAGTCTAAGACCTTAACCAATAGGCCAGAGTACGTGTCTACGACATTAATCATTAGGCCAGAGTCAGAGTTAAGACCTTAACCATTAGGCCAGATTAAGAGTCTAAGACCTTAACCATTAGTCCAAAGTAAGAGTCTAGACCTTAACCATTAGGCCCGATTAAGAGTTAAGACCTTAACCATTAGGCCAGATTAAGAGTCTAGACCTTAACCATTAGGCCAGAGTAAGAGCTAAGACATTAACCATTAGGCCAGAGTAAGAGTCATGACCTTAACCATTAGGCTTAGTAAGAGTCTAGACCTTAACCAGTATGCCAGAGTAAGAGTGCAGGACCTTATCCAGTAGGGCAGAGTAAGAGTCTAAGACCTTAACCATTAGGCCAGAGTAAGAGTTAAGACCTTAACCATTAGGCCAGAGTAAGAGTCTAAGACCTTAACCATTAGGCCAGAGTAAGAGTCTAAGACCTTAACCATTAGGCCAGAGTAAGCGTTAAGACTTTAACCAATAGGCCAGAGTAAGAGTCTAGACTTAACCATTAGGCCAAAGTAAGAGTCTAAGACTTTAACCATTAGGCCAGATTAAGAGTCTAGAATTTAACCATTAGGCCAGAGTAAGAGTCATGACCTTAACCATTAGGCCAGAGTAAGAGTTAAGACCTTATCCAGTAGACCAGAGTAAGAATCTAAGACCTTAACCATTAGGCTTAGTAAGAGTTAAGACTTTTTAGCCAGTAGGCCAGTGTAAGAGTGTAGGACCTTATCCATTAGACCAGAGTAAGAGTCTAAGACCTTAACCATTAGGCCAGAGTAAGAGTTAAAACCTTAACCATTAGGCCAGAGAAAGAGTCTAAGACCTTAACCATTAGGCCAGAGTAAGAGTCTAAGACCTTAAACATTAGGCTTAGTAAGAGTTAAGACTTTAGCCAGTAGGCCAGAGTAAGAGTGTAGGACCTTATCCAGTAGGCCAGAGTAAAAGTCTAAGACCTTAACCATTAGGCCAGAGTAAGAGTTAAGACCTTAACCATTAGGCCAGAGTAAGAGTCTAAGACCTTAACCATTAGGCCAGAGTAAGAGTTAAGACCTTAACCATAAGGCCAGAGTAAGAGTCTAAGAGCTTAACCATTAGACCAGAGTAAGAGTTAAGACTTTAACCATTAGGCCATAGTAAGAGTCTAGACTTAACCATTAGGACAGAGTAAGAGTCTAAGACCTTAACCATTAGTCCAAAGTAAGAGTCTAGACCTTAACCATTAGGCCAGAGTAAGAGTTAAGACCTTAACCATTAGGCCAGATTAAGAGTCTAGACCTTAACCATTAGGCCAGAGTAAGAGCTAAGACATTAACCATTAGGCCAGAGTAAGAGTCATGACCTTAACCATTAGTCCAGAGTAAGAGTTAAGACCTTAACCATTAGTCCAGAGTAAGAGTCTAAGACCTTAACCATTAGGCAAGAGTAAGTGTTAGGACCTTAACCATTAGGCCAGAGTACAAGTCTAAGACCTTAACAATTAGAACAGAGTAAGAGTCTAAGACCTTAACCAATAGGCCAGAGTACAAGTCTAAGACCTTAATCATTAGGCCAGAGTAAGAGTTAAGGCCTTATCCATTAGGCCAGAGTAAGAGTCTAAGACCGTAACCATTAGTCCAAAATAAGAGTCTAGACCTTAACCATTAGGCCAGAGTAAGAGTCTAAGACCTTAACAATTAGTCCAAAGTAAGAGTCTAGACCTTAACCATTAGGCCAGAGTAAGAGATAAGACCTTAACCATTAGGCCAGATTAAGAGCCTAGACCTTAACCATTAGGCCAGAGTAAGAGCAAAGACATTAACCATTAGGCCAGAGTAAGAGTCATGACCTTAACCATTAGGCCAGAGTAAGAGTTAAGACCATAACCATTAGGCCAGAGTAAGAGTCTAAGACCTTAACCATTAGGCCAGAGTAAGAGTTAAGACCTTAACCATTAGGCCAGTGTACGAGTCTAAGACCTTAACAATTAGGCCAGAGTAAGAGTCTAAGACCTTAACCAATAGGCCAGAGTACGAGTCTAAGACATTATTCATTAGGCCAGAATAAGAGTTAAGACCTTAACCATTAGGCCAGAGTAAGAGTCTAAGACCTTAACCGTTCGTCCAAAGTAAGAGTCTAGACCTTAACCATTAAGCCAGATTAAGAGTTAAGACCTTAACCATTAGGCCAGATTAAGAGTCTAGACCTAAACCATTAGGCCAGAGTAAGAGCTAAGACATTAACCATTAGGCCAGAGTAAGAGTCATGACCTTAACCATTAGGCCAGAGTAAGAGTTAAGACCTTAACCATTAGGCCAGAGTAAGAGTCTAAGACCTTAACCATTAGGCCAGAGTACGAGTCTAAGACCTTAACAATTAGGCCAGAGTAAGAGTCTAAGACCGTAACCAATAGGCCAGAGTACGAGTTTAAGACCTTAATCATTAGGCCAGAGTAATAGTTAAGACCTGAACCATTAGGCCAGAGTAAGAGCTAAGACCTTAACCATTAGGCCAGAGTAAGAGTCTAAGTCCTTAACCATTAAGCCAGAGTAAAAGTTAAGACCTTAACCATTAGGCCAGAGTAAGAGTTAAGACCTTAACCATTAGGCCAGAGTAAGAGTCTAAGACCTTAACCAATAGGCCAGAGTACGAGTTTAAGACCTTAATCATTAGGCCAAAGTAATAGTTAAGACCTGAACCATTAGGCCAGAGTAAGAGCTAAGACCTTAACCATTAGGCCAGAGTAAGAGTCTAAGTCCTTAACCATTAAGCCAGAGTAAAAGTTAAGACCTTAACCATTAGGCCAGAGTAAGAGTTAAGACCTTAACCATTAGGCCAGAATAATAGATACGACCTTAACCATTAGACCAGAGTAAAAGTTAAGACCTTAACCATTAGGCCAGAGTAAGAGTCTAAGACCTTAACCATTAGGCCAGAGTAAGAGTTAAGACCTTAACCATTAGGCCAGAGAAAGATTTAAGACCTTAACCATTACGCCAGAGTAAGAGTTAAGACCTTAACCATAAGGCCAGAGTAAGAGTCTAATAACTTAACCATTATACCAGAGTAAGAGTTAAGACTTTAACCATTAGGCCAGAGTAAGAGTCTAGACTTAACCATTAGGCCAGAGTAAGAGTCTAAGACCTTAACCATTAGTCCAAAGTAAGAGTCTAGACCTTAACCAGTAGGCCAGTTAAGAGTTAAGACGTTAACCATTAGGCCAGATTAAGAGTCTAGACCTTATCGATTAGGCCAGAGTAAGAGCTAAGACATTAACCATTAGACCAGAGTAAGAGTCTAAGACCTTAACCATTAGGCCAGAGTACGAGTTAAGACCTTAACCATTAGGCCAGAGTAAGAGTCTGAGACCTTAACCATTAGGCCAGAGTACGAGTCTAAGACCTTAACAATTAGGCTAGAGTAAGAGTCTAAGACCTTAACCAATAGGCCAGAGTAAGTGTTAGGACCTTAACCATTAGGCCTGAGTAAGAGTTAAGGCTTTATCCATTAGGCCAGAGTAAGAGTCTAAGACCGTAACCATTAGTCCAAAATAAGAGTCTAGACCTTAACCATTAGGCCAGAGGAAGAGTCTAAGACCTTAACCATTAGTCCAAAGTAAGAGTCTAGACCTTAACCATTAGGCCAGAGTAAGAGTTAAGACCTTAACCATTAGGCCAGATTAAGAGTCTAGACCTTAACCATTAGGCCAGAGTAAGAGCTAAGATATTAACCATTAGGCCAGAGTAAGAGTCATGACCTTAACCATTAGACCAGAGTAAGAGTTAAGACTTTAACCATTAGGCCAGAGTAAGAGTCTAGACTTAACCATTAGGCCAGAGTAAGAGTCTAAGACCTTAACCATTAGTCCAAAGTAAGAGTCTAGACCTTAACCATTAGGCCAGTGTAAGAGTTAAGACCTTAACCATTAGGCCAGAGTAAGAGTCTAAGACCTTAACCATTAGGCCAGAGTACGAGTCTAAGACCTTAACAATTAGGCCAGAGTAAGAGTCTAAGACCGTAACCAATAGGCCAGAGTACGAGTTTAAGACCTTAATCATTAGGCCAGAGTAATAGTTAAGACCTGAACCATTAGGCCAGAGTAAGAGCTAAGACCTTAACCATTAGGCCAGAGTAAGAGTCTAAGTCCTTAACCATTAAGCCAGAGTAAAAGTTAAGACCTTAACCATTAGGCCAGAGTAAGAGTTAAGACCTTAACCATTAGGCCAGAGTAAGAGTCTAAGACCTTAACCAATAGGCCAGAGTACGAGTTTAAGACCTTAATCATTAGGCCAAAGTAATAGTTAAGACCTGAACCATTAGGCCAGAGTAAGAGCTAAGACCTTAACCATTAGGCCAGAGTAAGAGTCTAAGTCCTTAACCATTAAGCCAGAGTAAAAGTTAAGACCTTAACCATTAGGCCAGAGTAAGAGTTAAGACCTTAACCATTAGGCCAGAATAATAGATACGACCTTAACCATTAGACCAGAGTAAAAGTTAAGACCTTAACCATTAGGCCAGAGTAAGAGTCTAAGACCTTAACCATTAGGCCAGAGTAAGAGTTAAGACCTTAACCATTAGGCCAGAGAAAGATTTAAGACCTTAACCATTACGCCAGAGTAAGAGTTAAGACCTTAACCATAAGGCCAGAGTAAGAGTCTAATAACTTAACCATTAGACCAGAGTAAGAGTTAAGACTTTAACCATTAGGCCAGAGTAAGAGTCTAGACTTAACCATTAGGCCAGAGTAAGAGTCTAAGACCTTAACCATTAGTCCAAAGTAAGAGTCTAGACCTTAACCAGTAGGCCAGTTAAGAGTTAAGACGTTAACCATTAGGCCAGATTAAGAGTCTAGACCTTATCGATTAGGCCAGAGTAAGAGCTAAGACATTAACCATTAGACCAGAGTAAGAGTCTAAGACCTTAACCATTAGGCCAGAGTACGAGTTAAGACCTTAACCATTAGGCCAGAGTAAGAGTCTGAGACCTTAACCATTAGGCCAGAGTACGAGACTAAGACCTTAACAATTAGGCTAGAGTAAGAGTCTAAGACCTTAACCAATAGGCCAGAGTAAGTGTTAGGACCTTAACCATTAGGCCTGAGTAAGAGTTAAGGCTTTATCCATTAGGCCAGAGTAAGAGTCTAAGACCGTAACCATTAGTCCAAAATAAGAGTCTAGACCTTAACCATTAGGCCAGAGGAAGAGTCTAAGACCTTAACCATTAGTCCAAAGTAAGAGTCTAGACCTTAACCATTAGGCCAGAGTAAGAGTTAAGACCTTAACCATTAGGCCAGATTAAGAGTCTAGACCTTAACCATTAGGCCAGAGTAAGAGCTAAGATATTAACCATTAGGCCAGAGTAAGAGTCATGACCTTAACCATTAGACCAGAGTAAGAGTTAAGACTTTAACCATTAGGCCAGAGTAAGAGTCTAGACTTAACCATTAGGCCAGAGTAAGAGTCTAAGACCTTAACCATTAGTCCAAAGTAAGAGTCTAGACCTTAACCATTAGGCCAGTGTAAGAGTTAAGACCTTAACCATTAGGCCAGAGTAAGAGTCTAAGACCTTAACCATTAGGCCAGAGTAAAAGTTAAGACCTTAACCATTAGGCCAGAATACGAGTCTAAGACCTTAACAATTAGGCCAGAGTAAGAGTCTAAGACCTTAACCAATAGGCCAGAGTACGTGTCTACGACATTAATCATTAGGCCAGAGTCAGAGTTAAGACCTTAACCATTAGGCCAGATTAAGAGTCTAAGACCTTAACCATTAGTCCAAAGTAAGAGTCTAGACCTTAACCATTAGGCCCGATTAAGAGTTAAGACCTTAACCATTAGGCCAGATTAAGAGTCTAGACCTTAACCATTAGGCCAGAGTAAGAGCTAAGACATTAACCATTAGGCCAGAGTAAGAGTCATGACCTTAACCATTAGGCTTAGTAAGAGTCTAGACCTTAACCAGTATGCCAGAGTAAGAGTGCAGGACCTTATCCAGTAGGGCAGAGTAAGAGTCTAAGACCTTAACCATTAGGCCAGAGTAAGAGTTAAGACCTTAACCATTAGGCCAGAGTAAGAGTCTAAGACCTTAACCATTAGGC
Source organism: Triturus cristatus (assembly GCF_964204655.1). Taxonomy (NCBI): domain Eukaryota; kingdom Metazoa; phylum Chordata; class Amphibia; order Caudata; family Salamandridae; genus Triturus; species Triturus cristatus. The sequence continues at coordinate 2,527,178 of NC_140588.1, forward strand.
CAGAGTAAGAGTCTAAGACCTTAACCATTAGGCCAGAGTAAGCGTTAAGACTTTAACCAATAGGCCAGAGTAAGAGTCTAGACTTAACCATTAGGCCAAAGTAAGAGTCTAAGACTTTAACCATTAGGCCAGATTAAGAGTCTAGAATTTAACCATTAGGCCAGAGTAAGAGTCATGACCTTAACCATTAGGCCAGAGTAAGAGTTAAGACCTTATCCAGTAGACCAGAGTAAGAATCTAAGACCTTAACCATTAGGCTTAGTAAGAGTTAAGACTTTTTAGCCAGTAGGCCAGTGTAAGAGTGTAGGACCTTATCCATTAGACCAGAGTAAGAGTCTAAGACCTTAACCATTAGGCCAGAGTAAGAGTTAAAACCTTAACCATTAGGCCAGAGTAAGAGTCTAAGACCTTAACCATTAGGCCAGAGTAAGAGTCTAAGACCTTAAACATTAGGCTTAGTAAGAGTTAAGACTTTAGCCAGTAGGCCAGAGTAAGAGTGTAGGACCTTATCCAGTAGGCCAGAGTAAAAGTCTAAGACCTTAACCATTAGGCCAGAGTAAGAGTTAAGACCTTAACCATTAGGCCAGAGTAAGAGTCTAAGACCTTAACCATTAGGCCAGAGTAAGAGTTAAGACCTTAACCATAAGGCCAGAGTAAGAGTCTAAGAGCTTAACCATTAGACCAGAGTAAGAGTTAAGACTTTAACCATTAGGCCATAGTAAGAGTCTAGACTTAACCATTAGGACAGAGTAAGAGTCTAAGACCTTAACCATTAGTCCAAAGTAAGAGTCTAGACCTTAACCATTAGGCCAGAGTAAGAGTTAAGACCTTAACCATTAGGCCAGATTAAGAGTCTAGACCTTAACCATTAGGCCAGAGTAAGAGCTAAGACATTAACCATTAGGCCAGAGTAAGAGTCATGACCTTAACCATTAGTCCAGAGTAAGAGTTAAGACCTTAACCATTAGTCCAGAGTAAGAGTCTAAGACCTTAACCATTAGGCAAGAGTAAGTGTTAGGACCTTAACCATTAGGCCAGAGTACAAGTCTAAGACCTTAACAATTAGAACAGAGTAAGAGTCTAAGACCTTAACCAATAGGCCAGAGTACAAGTCTAAGACCTTAATCATTAGGCCAGAGTAAGAGTTAAGGCCTTATCCATTAGGCCAGAGTAAGAGTCTAAGACCGTAACCATTAGTCCAAAATAAGAGTCTAGACCTTAACCATTAGGCCAGAGTAAGAGTCTAAGACCTTAACAATTAGTCCAAAGTAAGAGTCTAGACCTTAACCATTAGGCCAGAGTAAGAGATAAGACCTTAACCATTAGGCCAGATTAAGAGCCTAGACCTTAACCATTAGGCCAGAGTAAGAGCAAAGACATTAACCATTAGGCCAGAGTAAGAGTCATGACCTTAACCATTAGGCCAGAGTAAGAGTTAAGACCATAACCATTAGGCCAGAGTAAGAGTCTAAGACCTTAACCATTAGGCCAGAGTAAGAGTTAAGACCTTAACCATTAGGCCAGTGTACGAGTCTAAGACCTTAACAATTAGGCCAGAGTAAGAGTCTAAGACCTTAACCAATAGGCCAGAGTACGAGTCTAAGACATTATTCATTAGGCCAGAATAAGAGTTAAGACCTTAACCATTAGGCCAGAGTAAGAGTCTAAGACCTTAACCGTTCGTCCAAAGTAAGAGTCTAGACCTTAACCATTAAGCCAGATTAAGAGTTAAGACCTTAACCATTAGGCCAGATTAAGAGTCTAGACCTAAACCATTAGGCCAGAGTAAGAGCTAAGACATTAACCATTAGGCCAGAGTAAGAGTCATGACCTTAACCATTAGGCCAGAGTAAGAGTTAAGACCTTAACCATTAGGCCAGAGTAAGAGTCTAAGACCTTAACCATTAGGCCAGAGTACGAGTCTAAGACCTTAACAATTAGGCCAGAGTAAGAGTCTAAGACCGTAACCAATAGGCCAGAGTACGAGTTTAAGACCTTAATCATTAGGCCAGAGTAATAGTTAAGACCTGAACCATTAGGCCAGAGTAAGAGCTAAGACCTTAACCATTAGGCCAGAGTAAGAGTCTAAGTCCTTAACCATTAAGCCAGAGTAAAAGTTAAGACCTTAACCATTAGGCCAGAGTAAGAGTTAAGACCTTAACCATTAGGCCAGAGTAAGAGTCTAAGACCTTAACCAATAGGCCAGAGTACGAGTTTAAGACCTTAATCATTAGGCCAGAGTAATAGTTAAGACCTGAACCATTAGGCCAGAGTAAGAGCTAAGACCTTAACCATTAGGCCAGAGTAAGAGTCTAAGTCCTTAACCATTAAGCCAGAGTAAAAGTTAAGACCTTAACCATTAGGCCAGAGTAAGAGTTAAGACCTTAACCATTAGGCCAGAATAATAGATACGACCTTAACCATTAGACCAGAGTAAAAGTTAAGACCTTAACCATTAGGCCAGAGTAAGAGTCTAAGACCTTAACCATTAGGCCAGAGTAAGAGTTAAGACCTTAACCATTAGGCCAGAGAAAGATTTAAGACCTTAACCATTACGCCAGAGTAAGAGTTAAGACCTTAACCATAAGGCCAGAGTAAGAGTCTAATAACTTAACCATTAGACCAGAGTAAGAGTTAAGACTTTAACCATTAGGCCAGAGTAAGAGTCTAGACTTAACCATTAGGCCAGAGTAAGAGTCTAAGACCTTAACCATTAGTCCAAAGTAAGAGTCTAGACCTTAACCAGTAGGCCAGTTAAGAGTTAAGACGTTAACCATTAGGCCAGATTAAGAGTCTAGACCTTATCGATTAGGCCAGAGTAAGAGCTAAGACATTAACCATTAGACCAGAGTAAGAGTCTAAGACCTTAACCATTAGGCCAGAGTACGAGTTAAGACCTTAACCATTAGGCCAGAGTAAGAGTCTGAGACCTTAACCATTAGGCCAGAGTACGAGTCTAAGACCTTAACAATTAGGCTAGAGTAAGAGTCTAAGACCTTAACCAATAGGCCAGAGTAAGTGTTAGGACCTTAACCATTAGGCCTGAGTAAGAGTTAAGGCTTTATCCATTAGGCCAGAGTAAGAGTCTAAGACCGTAACCATTAGTCCAAAATAAGAGTCTAGACCTTAACCATTAGGCCAGAGTAAGAGTCTAAGACCTTAACCATTAGTCCAAAGTAAGAGTCTAGACCTTAACCATTAGGCCAGAGTAAGAGTTAAGACCTTAACCATTAGGCCAGATTAAGAGTCTAGACCTTAACCATTAGGCCAGAGTAAGAGCTAAGATATTAACCATTAGGCCAGAGTAAGAGTCATGACCTTAACCATTAGGCCAGAGTAAGAGTTAAGACCTTAACCATTAGGCCAGAGCAAGAGTCTAAGACCTTAACCATTAGGCCAGAGTAAGAGTTAAGACCTTAACCATTAGGCCAGTGTACGAGTCTAAGACCTTAACAATTAGGCCAGAGTAAGTGTCTAAGACCTTAACCAATAGGCCAGAGTACGAGTCTAAGACATTAATCATTGGGCCAGAATAAGAGTTAAGACCTTAACCATTAGGCCAGAGTAAGAGTCAAAGACCTTAACCATTCGTCCAAAGTAAGAGTCTCTAGACCTTAACCATTAGGCTAGATTAAGAGTTAAGACCTTAACCATTAGGCCAGATTAAGAGTCTAGACCTAAACCATTAGGCCAGAGTAAGAGCTAAGACATTAACCATTAGGCCAGAGTAAGAGTCATGACCTTAACCATTAGGCCAGAGAAAGAGTTAAGACCTTAACCATTAGGCCAGAGTAAGAGTCTAAGAACTTAACCATTAGGCCAGAGTACGAGTCTAAGACCTTAACAATTAGGCCAGAGTAAGAGTCTAAGACCTTAACCAATAGGCCAGAGTACAAGTTTAAGACCTTAATCATTAGGCCAGAGTAATAGTTAAGACCTGAACCATTAGGCCAAAGTAAGAGCTGAGACCTTAACCATTAGGCCAGAGTAAGAGTCTAAGCCCTTAACCATTAAGCCAGAGTAAAAGTTAAGACCTTAACCATTAGGCCAGAGTAAGAGTTAAGACCTTAACTATTAGGCCAGAGTAAGAGTCTAAGACCTTAACCATTAGGCCAGAGTAAAAGTTAAGACCTTAACCATTAGGCCAGAGTAAGAGTCTAAGACCTTAACCATTAAGCCAGAGTAAGAGTCTAAGACCTTAACCATTACGCCAGAGTAAGAATTAAGACCTTAACCATAAGGCCAGAGTAAGAGTCTAATAACTTAACCATTAGACCAGTGTAAGAGTTAAGACTTTAACCATTAGGCCAGAGTAAGAGTCTAGACTTAACCATTAGGCCAGAGTAAGAGTCTAAGACCTTAACCATTAGTCCAAAGTAAGAGTCTAGACCTTAACCAGTAGGCCAGTTAAGAATTAAGACGTTAACCATTAGGCCAGATTAAGAGTCTAGACCTTAACGATTAGGCCAGAGTAAGAGCTAAGACATTAACCATTAGGCCAGAGTAAGAGTCTAAGACCTTAACCATTAGGCCAGAGTACGAGTTAAGACCTTAACCATTAGGCCAGAGTAAGAGTCTGAGACCTTAACCATTAGGCCAGAGTACGAGTCTAAGACCTTAACAATTAGGCCAGAGTAAGAGTCTAAGACCTTAACCAATCGGCCTGAGTACGAGTCTAATACGTTAATCATTGGCCAGAGTCAGAGTTCAGACCTTAACCATTAGGCCAGAGTAAGAGTCTGAGACCTTAACCATTAGGCCAGAGTACGAGTCTAAGACCTTAACAATTAGGCCAGAGTAAGAGTCTAAGACCTTAACCAATAGGCCAGAGTACGAGTCTAAGACGTTAATCATTAGGCCAGAGTCAGAGTTACGACCTTAACCATTAGGCCAGAGTAAGAGTCTAAGACCTTAACCATTAGTCCAAAGTAATAGTCTAGACATTAACCATTAGGCCAGATTAAGAGTTAAGACCTTAACCATTAGGCCTGATTAAGAGTCTAGACCTTAACCATTAGGCCAGAGTAAGAGCTAAGACATTAACCATTAGGCCAGAGTAAGAGTCATGACCTTAACCATTAGGCCAGAGTAAGAGTTAGGACCTTATCCAGTAGACCACAGTAAGAGTCTAAGACCTGAACAATTAGGCTTATTAAGAGTCTAGACCTTAACCAGTATGCCAGAGTAAGAGTGTAGGATCTTATCCATTATGCCAGAGTAAGAGTCTAAGACCTTAACCATTTTCCAGAGTTAGAGTCTAAGACCTTAACCATTAGGCTTAGTAAGAGTTAAGACTTTAGCCAGTAGACCAGAGTAAGAGTGTAGGACCTTATCCAGTAGGCCAGAGTACAAGTCTAAGACCTTAACCATTAGGCCAGAGTAAGAGTTAAGACCTTAACCATTAGGCCAGAGTAAGAGTCTAAGACCTTAACCATTAGGCCAGAGTAAGAGTTAAGACCTTAACCATTAGGCCAGAGTAAGAGTCTAAGACCTTAACCATTAGGCCAGAGTAAGAGTCTAAGACCTTAACCATTAGGCCAGAGTAAGAGTTAAGACCTTAACCATTAGGCCAGAGTACGAGTCTAAGACCTTAACAATTAGGCCAGAGTAAGAGTCTAAGACCTTAACCAATAGGCCAGAGTACGAGTCTAAGACATTAATCATTACGCCAGAGTAAGAGTTAAGACCTTAACCATTAGGCCAGAGTAAGAGTCTAAGACCTTAACCATTCGTCCAAAGTAAGAGTCTAGACCTTAACAATTAGGCCAGATTAAGAGTTAAGACCTTAACCATTAGGCCAGATTAAGAGTCTAGACCTAAACCATTAGGCCAGAGTAAGAGCTAAGACATTAACCATTAGGCCAGAGTAAGAGTCATGACCTTAACCATTAGGCCAGAGTAAGAGTTAAGACCTTAACCATTAGGCCAGAGTAAGAGTCTAAGACCTTAACCATTAGGCCAGAGTACGAGTCTAAGACCTTAACAATTAGGCCGGAGTAAGAGTCTAAGACCTTAACCAATAGGCCAGAGTACGGGTCTAAGACCTTAATCATTAGGCCAGAGAAATAGTTACGACCTGAACCATTAGGCAAGAGTAAGAGCTAAGACCTTAACCATTAGGCCAGAGTAAGAGTCTAAGTCCTTAACCATTAAGCCAGAGTAAATGTTAAGACCTTAACCATTAGGCCAGAGTAAGAGTTAAGACCTTAACCATTAGGCCAGAGTAAAAGTTAAGACCTTAACCATTAGGCCAGAGTAAGAGTCTAAGAACTTAGCCATTAGGCCATAGCAAGAGTCTAAGACCTTAACCATTAGGCCAGAATAATAGATACGACCTTAACCATTAGACCAGAGTAAAAGTTAAGACCTTAACCATTAGGCCAGAGTAAGAGTCTAAGACCTTAACCATTAGGCCAGAGTAAGAGTCTAAGACCTTAACCATTAGGCCAGAGTAAGAGTTAAGACCTTAACCGTTAGGCCAGAGAAAGATTTAAGACCTTAACCATTAGGCCAGAGTAAGAGTCTAAGACCTTAACCATTACGCCAGAGTAAGAGTTAAGACCTTAACCATAAGGCCAGAGTAAGAGTCTAAGACCTTAACCATTAGACCAGAGTAAGAGTTAAGACTTTAACCATTAGGCCAGAGAAAGAGTCTAGACTTAACCATTAGGCCAGAGTAAGAGTCTAAGACCTTAACCATTAGTCCAAAGTAAGAGTCTAGACCTTAACCAGTAGGCCAGTTAAGAGTTAAGACGTTAACAATTAGGCCAGATTAAGAGTCTAAACCTTAACGATTAGGCCAGAGTCAGAGCTAAGACATTAACTATTAGGCCAGAGTAGGAGTCATGACCTTAACCATTAGGCCAGAGTAAGAGTTAAGACCTTAACCATTAGGCCAGAGTAAGAGTCTAAGACCTTACCCATTAGGCCAGAGTAAGAGTCTAAGACCTTAACAATTAGGCCAGAGTAAGAGTCTAAGACCTTAACCAATAGGTCAGAGTACGAGTCTAAGACGTTAATCATTAGGCCAGAGTCAGAGTTAAGACCTTAACCATTAGGCCAGAGTAAGAGTCTAAGACCTTAAGCATTAGTCCAAAGTAAGAGTCTAGACCGTAAACATTAGGCCAGATTAAGAGTTAAGACCTTAACCATTAGGCCAGATTAAGAGTCTAGACCTTAACCATTAGGCCAGAGTAAGAGCTAAGGCATTAACCATTAGGCCAGAGTAAGAGTCATGACCTTAACCATTAGTCCAGAGTAAGAGTTATGACCTTAACCATTAGGCCAGAGTAAGAGTCTAAGACCTTAACCATTAGGCCAGAGTAAGAGTCTAAGACCTTAACCATTATGCCAGAGTAAGAGTTAAGAGCTTAACCATTAGGCTTAGTAAGAGTCTAGACCTTAACCAGTATGCCAGAGTAAGAGTGTAGGATCTTATCCATTAGGCCAGAGTAAGAGTCTAAGACCTTAACCATTAGGCCAGAGTAAGAGTCTAAGACCTTAACCATTAGGCTTAGTAAGAGTTAAGACTTTAGCCAGTAGGCCAGAGTAAGAGTGTAGGACCTTATCCAGTAGGCCAGAGTAAAAGTCTAAGACCTTAACCATTAGGCCAGACTAAGAGTTAAGACCTTAACCATTAGGCCAGAGTAAGAGTCTAAGACCTTAACCATTAGGCCAGAGTAAGAGTCTAAGACCTTAATCAATAGACCAGAGTAAGAGTTAAGACTTTAACCATTAGGCCAGAGTAAGAGTCTAGACTTAACCATTAGGCCAGAGTAAGAGTCTAAGACCTTAACCATTACTCCAAATTAAGATTCTAGACCTTAACCATTAGGCCAGAGTAAGAGTTAAGACCTTAACCATTAGGCCAGTTTAAGAGTCTAGACCTTAACCATTAGGCCAGAGTAAGAGCTAAGACATTACCATTAGGCCAGAGTAAGAGTCATGACCTTAACCATTAGGCCAGAGTAAGAGTTCAGACTTTAACCATTAGGCCAGAGTAAGAGACTAGACTTAACCATTGGGCCAGAGTAAGAGTCTAAGACCTTAACCATTAGGCCAGAGTAAGAGTCATGACCTTAACCATTAGTCCAGAGTAAGAGTTAAGACCTTAACCATTAGGCCAGAGTAAGAGTCTAAGACCTTAACCATTAGGCCAGAGTAAGAGTTAAGAGCTTAACCATTAGGCTTAGTAAGAGTCTAGATCTTAACCAGTATGCCAGAGTAAGAGTGTAGGATCTTATCCATTAGGCCAGAGTAAGAGTCTAAGACCTTAACCATTAGGCCAGAGTAAGAGTTCAGACTTTAGCCAGTAGGCCAGAGTAAGAGTGTAGGACCTTATCCAGTAGGCCAGAGTAAAAGTCTAAGACCTTAACCATTAGGCCAGAGTAAGAGTTAAGACCTTAACCATTAGGCCAGAGTAAGAGTCTAAGACCTTAAACATTAGGCCAGAGTAAGAGTCTAAGACCTTAACCATTAGGCCAGAGTAAGAGTCTAAGACCTTAACCATTAGGCCAGAGTAAGAGTTAAGACCTTAACCATTAGGCCAGAGTAAGAGTCTAGGACCTTAACCATTAGTTCAGAGTAAGAGTTAAGACATTATCCATTAGGCCAGAGTAAGAGTCTAAGACCTTAATCATTAGACCAGAGTAAGTGTTAGGACCTTAACCATTAGGCCAGAGTACGAGTCTAAGACCTTAACAATTAGGACAGAGTAAGAGTCTAAGACCTTAACCAATAGGCCAGAGTACGAGTCTAAGACCTTAATCATTAGGCCAGAGTAAGAGTTAAGGCCTTAACCATTAGGCCAGAGTAAGAGTCTAAGACCTTAAACATTAGTCCAGAGTAAGAGTTAAGACCTTAACCATTAGGCCAGAGTAAGAGTCTAAGACCTTAACCATTAGGCCAGAGTAAGTGTTAGGACATTAACCATTAGGCCAGAGTACGAGTCTAAGACCTTAACCATTAGGCCAGAGTAAGAGTCTAAGACCTTAACCATTAGGCCAGAGTAAAGGTTAAGACCTTAACCATTAGGCCAGAGTAAGAGTCTAAGACCTTAACCATTAGGCCAGAGTAAGAGTTAAGACCTTAACCATTAGGCCAGAGTAAGAGTCTAAGACCTTAACCATTAGGCCAGAGTAAGAGTTAAGACCTTAACCATAAGGCCAGAGTAAGAGTCTAGACTTAACCAGTAGGCCAGAGTAATAGTCTAAGACCTTAACCATTATGTCAGAGTAAGAGTTAAGACCTTAACCATAAGGCCAGAGTAAGAGTCTAAGACCCTAACCATTAGGCCAGAGTAAGAGTTAAGACCTTAACCATTAGGCCAGAGAAAGATTTAAGACCTTAACCATTAGGCCAGAGTAAGAGTCTAAGACCTTAACCATTACACCAGAGTAAGAGTTAAGACCTTAACCATAAGGCCAGAGTAAGAGTCTAAGACCTTAACCATTAGACCAGAGTAAGAGTTAAGACTTTACCCATTAGGCCAGAGTAAGAGCTAAGACATTAACCATTAGGCCAGAGTAGGAGTCATGACGTTAACCATTAGGCCAGAGTAAGAGTCTCGACTTAACCATTAGGCCAGAGTAAGAGTCTAAGACCTTAACCATTAGTCCAAAGTAAGAGTCTAGACCTTAACCAGTAGGCCAGTTAAGAGTTAAGACGTTAACAATTAGGCCAGATTAAGAGTCTAAACCTTAACGATTAGGCCAGAGTAAGAGCTAAGACATTAACCATTATGCCAGAGTAGGAGTCATGACCTTAACCATTAGGCCAGAGTAAGAGTTAAGACCTTAACCATTAGGCCAGAGTAAGAGTCTAAGACCTTACCCATTAGGCCAGAGTAAGAGTCTAAGACCTTAACAATTAGGCCAGAGTAAGAGTCTAAGACCTTAACCAATAGATCAGAGTACGAGTCTAAGACGTTAATCATTAGGCCAGAGTCAGAGTTAAGACCTTAACCATTAGGCCAGAGTAAGAGTCTAAGACCTTAAGCATTAGTCCAAAGTAAGAGTCTAGACCGTAAACATTAGGCATTAGGCCAGATTAAGAGTTAAGACCTTAACCATTAGGCCAGATTAAGAGTCTAGACCTTAACCATTAGGCCAGAGTAAGAGCTAAGACATTAACCATTAGGCCAGAGTAAGAGTCATGACCTTAACCATTAGGCCAGAGTAAGAGTGTAGGATCTTATCCATTAGGCCAGAGTAAGAGTCTAAGACCTTATCCATTAGGCCAGAGTAAGAGTCTAAGACCTTAACCATTAGGCCAGAGTAAGAGTTCAGACTTTAACCATTAGTCCAGAGTAAGAGTTAAGACCTTAACCATTAGGCCAGAGTAAGAGTCTAAGACCTTAACCATTAGGCCAGAGTAATAGTTAAGAGCATAACCATTAGGCTTAGTAAGAGTCTAGATCTTAACCAGTATGCCAGAGTAAGAGTGTAGGATCTTATCCATTAGGCCAGAGTAAGAGTCTAAGACCTTAACCATTAGGCCAGAGTAAGAGTCTAAGACCTTAACCATTAGGCTTAGTAAGAGTTAAGACTTTAGCCAGTAGGCCAGAGTAAGAGTGTAGGACCTTATCCAGTAGGCCAGAGTAAAAGTCTAAGACCTTAACCATTAGGCCAGAGTAAGAGTTAAGACCTTAACCATTAGGCCAGAGTAAGAGTCTAAGACCTTAATCATTAGGCCAGAGTAAGAGTCTAAGACCTTAATCAATAGACCAGAGTAAGAGTTAAGACTTTAACCATTAGGCCAGAGTAAGAGTCTAGACTTAACCATTAGGCCAGAGTAAGAGTCTAAGACCTTAACCATTAGGCCAGATTAAGAGTCTAGACCTTAACCATTAGGCCAGAGTAAGAGCTAAGACATTAACCATTAGGCCAGAGTAAGAGTCATGACCTTAACCATTAGTCCAGAGTAAGAGTTAAGACCTTAACCATTAGGCCAGAGTAAGAGTTCAGACTTTAACCATTAGGCCAGAGTAAGAGTCTAGACTTAACCATTGGGCCAGAGTAAGAGTCTAAGACCTTAACCATTAGGCCAGAGTAAGAGTCATGACCTTAACCATTAGTCCAGAGTAAGAGTTAAGACCTTAACCATTAGGCCAGAGTAAGAGTCTAAGACCTTAACCATTAGGCCAGAGTAAGAGTTAAGAGCTTAACCATTAGGCTTAGTAAGAGTCTAGACCTTAACCAGTATGCCAGAGTAAGAGTGTAGGATCTTATCCATTAGGCCAGAGTAAGAGTTAAGACCTTAACCATAAGGCCAGAGTAAGAGTCTAGCCTTAACCAGTAGGCCAGAGTAATAGTCTAAGACCTTAACCATTATGTCAGAGTAAGAGTTAAGACCTTAACCATAAGGCCAGAGTAAGAGTCTAAGACCCTAACCATTAGGCCAGAGTAAGAGTTAAGACCTTAACCATTAGGCCAGAGAAAGATTTAAGACCTTAACCATTAGGCCAGAGTAAGAGTCTAAGACCTTAACCATTACACCAGAGTAAGAGTTAAGACCTTAACCATAAGGCCAGAGTAAGAGTCTAAGACCTTAACCATTAGACCAGAGTAAGAGTTAAGACTTTACCCATTAGGCCAGAGTAAGAGCTAAGACATTAACCATTAGGCCAGAGTAGGAGTCATGACGTTAACCATTAGGCCAGAGTAAGAGTCTCGACTTAACCATTAGGCCAGAGTAAGAGTCTAAGAGCCTAACCATTAGTCCAAAGTAAGAGTCTAGACCTTAACCAGTAGGCCAGTTAAGAGTTAAGACGTTAACAATTAGGCCAGATTAAGAGTCTAAACCTTAACGATTAGGCCAGAGTAAGAGCTAAGACATTAACCATTATGCCAGAGTAGGAGTCATGACCTTAACCATTAGGCCAGAGTAAGAGTTAAGACCTTAACCATTAGGCCAGAGTAAGAGTCTAAGACCTTACCCATTAGGCCAGAGTAAGAGTCTAAGACCTTAACAATTAGGCCAGAGTAAGAGTCTAAGACCTTAACCAATAGATCAGAGTACGAGTCTAAGACGTTAATCATTAGGCCAGAGTCAGAGTTAAGACCTTAACCATTAGGCCAGAGTAAGAGTCTAAGACCTTAAGCATTAGTCCAAAGTAAGAGTCTAGACCGTAAACATTAGGCATTAGGCCAGATTAAGAGTTAAGACCTTAACCATTAGGCCAGATTAAGAGTCTAGACCTTAACCATTAGGCCAGAGTAAGAGCTAAGACATTAACCATTAGGCCAGAGTAAGAGTCATGACCTTAACCATTAGGCCAGAGTAAGAGTGTAGGATCCTATCCATTAGGCCAGAGTAAGAGTCTAAGACCTTATCCATTAGGCCAGAGTAAGAGTCTAAGACCTTAACCATTAGGCCAGAGTAAGAGTTCAGACTTTAACCATTAGTCCAGAGTAAGAGTTAAGACCTTAACCATTAGGCCAGAGTAAGAGTCTAAGACCTTAACCATTAGGCCAGAGTAATAGTTAAGAGCATAACCATTAGGCTTAGTAAGAGTCTAGATCTTAACCAGTATGCCAGAGTAAGAGTGTAGGATCTTATCCATTAGGCCAGAGTAAGAGTCTAAGACCTTAACCATTAGGCCAGAGTAAGAGTCTAAGACCTTAACCATTAGGCTTAGTAAGAGTTAAGACTTTAGCCAGTAGGCCAGAGTAAGAGTGTAGGACCTTATCCAGTAGGCCAGAGTAAAAGTCTAAGACCTTAACCATTAGGCCAGAGTAAGAGTTAAGACCTTAACCATTAGGCCAGAGTAAGAGTCTAAGACCTTAATCATTAGGCCAGAGTAAGAGTCTAAGACCTTAATCAATAGACCAGAGTAAGAGTTAAGACTTTAACCATTAGGCCAGAGTAAGAGTCTAGACTTAACCATTAGGCCAGAGTAAGAGTCTAAGACCTTAACCATTAGGCCTGATTAAGAGTCTAGACCTTAACCATTAGGCCAGAGTAAGAGCTAAGACATTAACCATTAGGCCAGAGTAAGAGTCATGACCTTAACCATTAGTCCAGAGTAAGAGTTAAGACCTTAACCATTAGGCCAGAGTAAGAGTTCAGACTTTAACCATTAGGCCAGAGTAAGAGTCTAGACTTAACCATTGGGCCAGAGTAAGAGTCTAAGACCTTAACCATTAGGCCAGAGTAAGAGTCATGACCTTAACCATTAGTCCAGAGTAAGAGTTAAGACCTTAACCATTAGGCCAGAGTAAGAGTCTAAGACCTTAACCATTAGGCCAGAGTAAGAGTTAAGAGCTTAACCATTAGGCTTAGTAAGAGTCTAGACCTTAACCAGTATGCCAGAGTAAGAGTGTAGGATCTTATCCATTAGGCCAGAGTAAGAGTTAAGACCTTAACCATAAGGCCAGAGTAAGAGTCCAGACTTAACCAGTAGGCCAGAGTAATAGTCTAAGACCTTAACCATTATGTCCGAGTAAGAGTTAAGACCTTAACCATAAGGCCAGAGTAAGAGTCTAAGACCCTAACCATTAGGCCAGAGTAAGAGTTAAGACCTTAACCATTAGGCCAGAGAAAGATTTAAGACCTTAACCATTAGGCCAGAGTAAGAGTCTAAGACCTTAACCATTACACCAGAGTAAGAGTTAAGACCTTAACCATAAGGCCAGAGTAAGAGTCTAAGACCTTAACCATTAGACCAGAGTAAGAGTTAAGACTTTACCCATTAGGCCAGAGTAAGAGCTAAGACATTAACCATTAGGCCAGAGTAGGAGTCATGACGTTAACCATTAGGCCAGAGTAAGAGTCTCGACTTAACCATTAGGCCAGAGTAAGAGTCTAAGACCCTAACCATTAGTCCAAAGTAAGAGTCTAGACCTTAACCAGTAGGCCAGTTAAGAGTTAAGACGTTAACAATTAGGCCAGATTAAGAGTCTAAACCTTAACGATTAGGCCAGAGTAAGAGCTAAGACATTAACCATTATGCCAGAGTAGGAGTCATGACCTTAACCATTAGGCCAGAGTAAGAGTTAAGACCTTAACCATTAGGCCAGAGTAAGAGTCTAAGACCTTACCCATTAGGCCAGAGTAAGAGTCTAAGACCTTAACAATTAGGCCAGAGTAAGAGTCTAAGACCTTAACCAATAGATCAGAGTACGAGTCTAAGACGTTAATCATTAGGCCAGAGTCAGAGTTAAGACCTTAACCATTAGGCCAGAGTAAGAGTCTAAGACCTTAAGCATTAGTCCAAAGTAAGAGTCTAGACCGTAAACATTAGGCATTAGGCCAGATTAAGAGTTAAGACCTTAACCATTAGGCCAGATTAAGAGTCTAGACCTTAACCATTAGGCCAGAGTAAGAGCTAAGACATTAACCATTAGGCCAGAGTAAGAGTCATGACCTTAACCATTAGGCCAGAGTAAGAGTGTAGGATCTTATCCATTAGGCCAGAGTAAGAGTCTAAGACCTTATCCATTAGGCCAGAGTAAGAGTCTAAGACCTTAACCATTAGGCCAGAGTAAGAGTTCAGACTTTAACCATTAGTCCAGAGTAAGAGTTAAGACCTTAACCATTAGGCCAGAGTAAGAGTCTAAGACCTTAACCATTAGGCCAGAGTAATAGTTAAGAGCATAACCATTAGGCTTAGTAAGAGTCTAGATCTTAACCAGTATGCCAGAGTAAGAGTGTAGGATCTTATCCATTAGGCCAGAGTAAGAGTCTAAGACCTTAACCATTAGGCCAGAGTAAGAGTCTAAGACCTTAACCATTAGGCTTAGTAAGAGTTAAGACTTTAGCCAGTAGGCCAGAGTAAGAGTGTAGGACCTTATCCAGTAGGCCAGAGTAAAAGTCTAAGACCTTAACCATTAGGCCAGAGTAAGAGTTAAGACCTTAACCATTAGGCCAGAGTAAGAGTCTAAGACCTTAATCATTAGGCCAGAGTAAGAGTCTAAGACCTTAATCAATAGACCAGAGTAAGAGTTAAGACTTTAACCATTAGGCCAGAGTAAGAGTCTAGACTTAACCATTAGGCCAGAGTAAGAGTCTAAGACCTTAACCATTAGGCCAGATTAAGAGTCTAGACCTTAACCATTAGGCCAGAGTAAGAGCTAAGACATTAACCATTAGGCCAGAGTAAGAGTCATGACCTTAACCATTAGTCCAGAGTAAGAGTTAAGACCTTAACCATTAGGCCAGAGTAAGAGTTCAGACTTTAACCATTAGGCCAGAGTAAGAGTCTAGACTTAACCATTGGGCCAGAGTAAGAGTCTAAGACCTTAACCATTAGGCCAGAGTAAGAGTCATGACCTTAACCATTAGTCCAGAGTAAGAGTTAAGACCTTAACCATTAGGCCAGAGTAAGAGTCTAAGACCTTAACCATTAGGCCAGAGTAAGAGTTAAGAGCTTAACCATTAGGCTTAGTAAGAGTCTAGACCTTAACCAGTA
Organism: Triturus cristatus; assembly: GCF_964204655.1. Taxonomy (NCBI): domain Eukaryota; kingdom Metazoa; phylum Chordata; class Amphibia; order Caudata; family Salamandridae; genus Triturus; species Triturus cristatus. Next base: position 2,542,587 of record NC_140588.1, read on the forward strand.
TGCCAGAGTAAGAGTGTAGGATCTTATCCATTAGGCCAGAGTAAGAGTCTAAGACCTTAACCATTAGGCCAGAGTAAGAGTTCAGACTTTAGCCAGTAGACCAGAGTAAGAGTATAGGACCTTATCCAGTAGGCCAGAGTAAAAGTCTAAGACCTTAACCATTAGGCCAGAGTAAGAGTTAAGACCTTAACCATTAGGCCAGAGTAAGAGTCTAAGACCTTAAACATTAGGCCAGAGTAAGAGTCTAAGACCTTAACCATTAGGCCAGAGTAAGAGTCTAAGACCTTAACCATTAGGCCAGAGTAAGAGTTAAGACCTTAACCATTAGGCCAGAGTAAGAGTCTAGGACCTTAACCATTAGTCCAGAGTAAGAGTTAAGACATTAACCATTAGGCCAGAGTAAGAGTCTAAGACCTTAATCATTAGACCAGAGTAAGTGTTAGGACCTTAACCATTAGGCCAGAGTACGAGTCTAAGACCTTAACAATTAGGACAGAGTAAGAGTCTAAGACCTTAACCAATAGGCCAGAGTACGAGTCTAAGACCTTAATCATTAGGCCATAGTAAGAGTTAAGGCCTTAACCATTAGGCCAGAGTAAGAGTCTAAGACCTTAACCATTAGTCCAAAGTAAGAGTCTAGACCTTAACCATTAGGCCAGAGTAAGAGTTAAGACCTTAACCATTAGGCCAGATTAAGAGTCTAGACCTTAACCATTAGGCCAGAGTAAGAGCTAAGACATTAACCATTAGGCCAGAGTAAGAGTCATGACCTTACCCATTAGGCCAGAGTAAGAGTTAAGACCTTAACCATTAGGCCAGAGCAAGAGTCTAAGACCTTAACCATTAGGCCAGAGTAAGAGTTAAGACCTTAACCATTAGGCCAGTGTACGAGTCTAAGACCTTAACAATTAGGCCAGAGTAAGAGTCTAAGACCTTAACCAATAGGCCAGAGTACGAGTCTAAGACATTAACCATTAGGCTTAGTAAGAGTTAAGACTTTAGCCAGTAGGCCAGAGTAAGAGTGTAGGACCTTATCCATTAGGCCAGAGTAAGAGTCTAAGACCTTAACCATTAGGCCAGAGTAAGAGTTAAGACCTTAACCATTAGGCCAGAGTAAGAGTCTTATACTTTAACCATTAGGCTTAGCAAGAGTTAAGACTTTAGCCAGTATGCCAGAGTAAGAGTGTAGGACCTTATCCAGTAGGCCAGAGTAAAAGTCTAAGAGCTTAACCACAAGGCCAGAGTAAGAGTCTAAGACCTTAACCATTAGACCAGAGTAAGAGTTAAGACTTTAACCATTAGGCCAGAGTAAGAGTTTAGACTTAACCATTAGGCCAGAGTAAGAGTCTAAGACCTTAACCATTAGTCCAAAGCAAAAGTCTAAGACCTTAACCAATAGGCCAGAGTACGAGTCTAAGACATTAATCATTGGGCCAGAATAAGAGTTAAGACCTTAACCATTAGGCCAGAGTAAGAGTCTAAGACCTTATCCATTAGGCCAGAGTAAAAGTTAAGACCTTAACCATTAGGCCAGAGTAAGAGTCTAAGACCTTAACCATTAGGCCAGAGTAAGAGTTAAGACCTTAACCATTAGGCCAGAGTAAGAGTCTAAGACCTTAACCATTAGGCCAGAGTAAGAGTTAAGACCTTAACCATAAGGCCAGAGTAAGAGTCTAAGACCTTAACCATTAGACCAGAGTAAGAGTTAAGACTTTAACCATTAGGCCAGAGTAAGAGTCTAGACTTAACCAGTAGGCCAGAGTAATAGTCTAAGACCTTAACCATTACGCCAGAGTAAGAGTTAAGACCTTAACCATAAGGCCAGAGTAAGAGTCTAAGACCCTAACCATTAGGCCAGAGTAAGAGTTAAGACCTTAACCATTAGGCCAGAGAAAGATTTAAGACCTTAACCATTAGGCCAGAGTAAGAGTCTAAGACCTTAACCATTACACCAGAGTAAGAGTTAAGACCTTAACCATAAGGCCAGAGTAAGAGTCTAAGACCTTAACCATTAGACCAGAGTAAGAGTTAAGACTTTACCCATTAGGCCAGAGTAAGAGCTAAGACATTAACCATTAGGCCAGAGTAGGAGTCATGACGTTATTATTATTATTTATGGTTTATAACGCGCTAGAATCGACTCTATAAAGAGTATCTCTGCGCACAGAAAGAAAATAGGGAGAGGAAGAAAAAAAGTCCATAAAAAGAGACATCAACAGCAGCAGAAAGTGTGTCCTTCAAGTTTGTTAAAATTATTTATTATTTATGGTTTATACGTTAACCATTAGGCCAGAGTTAGAGTCAAGACCTTAACCATTAGTCCAGAGTAAGAGTTAAGACCTTAACCATTAGGCCAGAGTAAGAGTTAAGACCTTAACCATTAGGCCAGAGTAAGAGTCTAAGACCTTAACCACTAGTCCAGAGTAAGAGTTAATACCTTAACCATAAGGCCAGAGTAAGAGTCTAAGACCTTAACCATTAGGCTTAGTAAGAGTTAAGACTTTAGCCAGTAGGCCAGAGTAAGAGTGTAGGACCTTATCCATTAGGCCAGAGTAAGAGTCTAAGACCTTAACCATTAGGCCAGAGTAAGAGTTAAGACCTTAACCATTAGGCCAGAGTAAGAGTCTTATACTTTAACCATTAGGCTTAGCAAGAGTTAAGACTTTAGCCAGTATGCCAGAGTAAGAGTGTAGGACCTTATCCAGTAGGCCAGAGTAAAAGTCTAAGAGCTTAACCACAAGGCCAGAGTAAGAGTCTAAGACCTTAACCATTAGACCAGAGTAAGAGTTAAGACTTTAACCATTAGGCCAGAGTAAGAGTTTAGACTTAACCATTAGGCCAGAGTAAGAGTCTAAGACCTTAACCATTAGTCCAAAGCAAAAGTCTAGACCTTAACCATTAGGCCAGAGTAAGAGTAAAGACCTTAACCATTAGGCCAGATTAAGAGTCTAGACCTTAACCATTATGCCAGAGTAAAAGTTAAGACCTTAACCATTAGGCCAGAGTAAGAGTCTAAGACCTTAACCATTAGTCCAGAGTAAGAGTTAAGACATTAACCATTAGGCGAGAGTAAGAGTCTAAGACCTTAATCATTAGACCAGAGTAAGTGTTAGGACCTTAACCATTAGGCCAGAGTACGAGTCTAAGACCTTAACAATTAGGACAGAGTAAGAGTCTAAGACCTTAACCAATAGGCCAGAGTATGAGTCTAAGACCTTAATCATTAGGCCAGAGTAAGAGTTAAGGCCTTAACCATTAGGCCAGAGTAAGAGTCTAAGACCTTAACCATTAGTCCAGAGTAAGAGTTAAGACCTTAACCATTAGGCCAGAGTAAGAGTCTAAGACCTTAACCAGTAGGCCAGAGTAAGTGTTAGGACCTTAACCATTAGGCCAGAGTACGAGTCTAAGACCTTAACCATTAGGCCAGAGTAAGAGTCTAAGACCTTAACCATTAGGCCAGAGTAAAAGTTAAGACCTTAACCATTAGGCCAGAGTAAGAGTCTAAGACCTTAACCATTAGGCCAGAGTAAGAGTTAAGACCTTAACCATTAGACCAGAGTAAAAGTTAAGACTTTAACCATTAGGCCAGAGTAAGAGTCTAGACTTAACCAGTAGGCCAGAGTAATAGTCTAAGACCTTAACCATTACGCCAGAGTAAGAGTTAAGACCTTAAACATAAGGCCAGAGTAAGAGTCTAAGACCCTAACCATTAGGCCAGAGTAAGAGTTAAGACCTTAACCATTAGGCCAGAGTAAGAGTTCAGACTTTAGCCAGTAGGCCAGAGTAAGAGTGTAGGACCTTATCCAGCAGGCCAGAGTAAAAGTCTAAGACCTTAACCATTAGGCCAGAGTAAGAGTTCAGACTTTAGCCAGTAGGCCAGAGTAAGAGTGTAGGACCTTAACCATTAGGCCAGAGTAAAAGTTAAGACCTTAACAATTAGGCCAGAGTAAGAGTCTAAGACCTTAACCATTAGGCCAGAGTAAGAGTCTAAGACCTTAACCATTAGGCCAGAGTAAGAGTTAAGACCTTAACCATTAGGCCAGAGTAAGAGTCTAAGACCTTGACCATTAGTCCAGAGTAAGAGTTAAGACATTAACCATTAGGCCAGAGTAAGAGTCTAAGACCTTAATCATTAGACCAGAGTAAGTGTTAGGACCTTAACCATTAGGCCAGAGTACGAGTCTAAGACCTTAACAATTAGGACAGAGTAAGAGTCTAAGACCTTAACCAATAGGCCAGAGAACGAGTCTAAGACCTTAATCATTAGGCCAGAGTAAGAGTTAAGGCCTTAACCATTAGGCCAGAGTAAGAGTCTAAGACCTTAACCATTAGGCCAGAGTAAGTGTTAGGACCTTAACCATTAGGCCAGAGTAAGAGTCTAAGACCTTAACCATTAGGCCAAAATAAGAGTCTAAGACCTTAACCATTAGGCCAGAGTAAAAGTTAAGACCTTAACCATTAGGCCAGAGTAAGACTCTAAGACCTTAACCATTAGGCCAGAGTAAGAGTCTAAGACCTTAACCATTAGGCCAGAGTAAGAGTTAAGACCTTAACCATTAGGCCAGAGTAAGAGTTAAGACCTTAACCATAAGGCCAGAGTAAGAGTCTAAGACCTTAACCATTAAACCAGAGTAAGAGTTAAGACCTTAACCATTAGGCCAGAGTAAGAGTTAAGACCTTAACCATTAGGCCAGAGTAAGAGTCTAGACTTAACCAGTAGGCCAGAGTAATAGTCTAAGACCTTAACCATTACGCCAGAGTAAGAGTTAAGACCTTAACCATAAGGCCAGAGTAAGAGTCTAAGACCCTAACCATTAGGCCAGAGTAAGAGTTAAGACCTTAACCATTAGGCCAGAGAAAGATTTAAGACCTTAACCATTAGGCCAGAGTAAGAGTCTAAGACCTTAACCATTACGCCAGAGTAAGAGTTAAGACTTTAACCATTAGGCCAGAGTAAGAGTCTAGACTTAACCATTAGGCCAGAGTAAGAGTCTAAGACCTTAACCATTAGTCCAAAGTAAGAGTCTATACCTTAACCAGTAGGCCAGTTAAGAGTTAAGATGTTAACCATTAGGCCAGAGTAAGAGCTAAGACATTAACCATTAGGCCAGAGAAGGAGTCATGACCTTAACCATTAGGCCAGAATTAGAGTTAAGACCTTAACCATTAGGCCAGAGTAAGAGTTAAGACCTTAACCATTAGGCCAGAGTAAGAGTTAAGACCTTAACCATTAGGCCAGAGTAAGAGTCTAAGACCTTATCCATTAGGCCAGAGTAAGAGTTAAGACCTTAACCATAAGGCCAGAGTAAGAGTCTAAGACCTTAACCATTAGGCTTAGTAAGAGTTAAGACTTTAGCCAGTAGGCCAGAGTAAGAGTGTAGGACCTTATCCTTTAGGCCAGAGTAAGAGTCTAAGACCTTAACCATTAGGCCAGAGTAAGAGTTAAGACCTTAACCATTAGGCCAGAGTAAGAGTCTTAGACTTTAACCATTAGGCTTAGCAAGAGTTAAGACTTTAGCCAGTAGGCCAGAGTAAGAGTGTAGGACCTTATCCAGTAGGCCAGAGTAAAAGTCTAAGAGCTTAACCACAAGGCCAGAGTAAGAGTCTAAGACCTTAACCATTAGACCAGAGTAAGAGTTAAGACTTTAACCATTAGGCCAGAGTAAGAGTTTAGACTTAACCATTAGGCCAGAGTAAGAGTCTAAGACCTTAACCATTAGTCCAAAGCAAAAGTCTAGACCTTAACCATTAGGCCAGAGTAAGAGTAAAGACCTTAACCATTAGGCCAGATTAAGAGTCTAGACCTTAACCATTATGCCAGAGTAAAAGTTAAGACCTTAACCATTAGGCCAGAGTAAGAGCCTAAGACCTTAACCATTAGGCCAGAGTAAGAGTCTAAGACCTTAACCATTAGGACAGAGTAAGAGTTGAGACCTTAACCATTAGGCCAGAAAAAGAGTTAAGACTTTAACCATTAGGCCAGAGTAAGAGTCTAGACTTAACCATTAGGCCAGATAAAGAGTCTAGACTTTAACCATTAGGCCAGAGTAAGAGTCATGACCTTAACCATTAGGCCAGAGTAAGAGTTAAGACCTTATCCAGTAGACCAGAGTAAGAGTCTAAGACCTTAACCATTAGGCTTAGTAAGAGTTAAGACTTTAGCCAGTAGGCCAGAGTAATAGTGTTGGACCTTATCCATTATGCCAGAGTAAGAGTCTAAGACCTTAACCATTAGGCCAGAGTAAGAGTTAAGACCTTAACCATTAGGCCAGAGTAAGAGTCTAAGACCTTAACCATTAGGCCAGAGTAAGAGTCTAAGACCTTAACCATTAGGCTTAGTAAGAGTTAAGATGTTAGCCAGTAGGCCAGAGTAAGAGTGTAGGACCTTATCCAGTAGGCCAGAGTAAAAGTCTGAGACCTTAACCATTAGGCCAGAGTAAGAGTTAAGACCTTAATCATTAGGCCAGAGTAAGAGTCTAGACTTAACCATTAGGCCAGATAAAGAGTCTAGACTTTAACCATTAGGCCAGAGTAAGAGTCATGACCTTAACCATTAGGCCAGAGTAAGAGTTAAGACCTTATCCAGTAGACCAGAGTAAGAGTCTAAGACCTTAACCATTAGGCTTAGTAAGAGTTAAGACTTTAGCCAGTAGGCCAGAGTAATAGTGTTGGACCTTATCCATTATGCCAGAGTAAGAGTCTAAGACCTTAACCATTAGGCCAGAGTAAGAGTTAAGACCTTAACCATTAGGCCAGAGTAAGAGTCTAAGACCTTAACCATTAGGCCAGAGTAAGAGTCTAAGACCTTAACCATTAGGCTTAGTAAGAGTTAAGATGTTAGCCAGTAGGCCAGAGTAAGAGTGTAGGACCTTATCCAGTAGGCCAGAGTAAAAGTCTGAGACCTTAACCATTAGGCCAGAGTAAGAGTTAAGACCTTAATCATTAGGCCAGAGTAAGAGTCTAAGACCTTAACCATTAGGCCAGAGTAAGAGTCTAAGACCTTAACCATTAGGCCAGAGTAAAAGTTAAGACCTTAACCATTAGGCCAGAGTAAGAGTCTAAGACCTTAACCATTAGGCCAGAGTAAGAGTCTAAGACCTTAACCATTAGGCCAGAGTAAGAGTTAAGACCTTAACCATAAGGCCAGAGTAAGAGTCTAAGACCTTAACCATTAAACCAGAGTAAGAGTTAAGACTTTAACCATTAGGCCAGAGTAAGAGTCTAGACTTAACCAGTAGGCCAGAGTAATAGTCTAAGACCTTAACCATTAGTCTAAAGTAAGAGTTAAGACCTTAACCATTAGGCCAGATTAAGAGTCTAGACCTTAACCATTAGGCCAGAGTAAAAGTTAAGACCTTAACCATTAGGCCAGAGTAAGAGTCTAAGACCTTAACCATTAGGCCAGAGTAAAAGTTAGGACCTTAACTATTAGGCCAGAGTAAGAGTCTAAGACCTTAACCATTAGCCCAGAGTAAGAGTCTAAGACCTTAACCATTAGGCCAGAATAAGAGATACGACCTTAACCATTAGGCGAGTGTAAGAGTTAAGACCTTAACCATTCGGCCAGAGTAAGAGGTAAGACATTTACTATTAAGCCAGAGTAAGAGTCTAGGACCTTAACCATTAGGCCAGAGTAAAAGTTAAGACCTTAACCTTTAGGCCAGATTAAGAGTCTAGACCTTAACCATTAGGCCAGAGTAAGAGCTAAGACCTTAACCATTAGGCCAGAGTAATAGTTAAGAGCATAACCATTAGGCTTAGTAAGAGTCTAGATCTTAACCAGTATGCCAGAGTAAGAGTGTAGGATCTTATCCATTAGGCCAGAGTAAGAGTCTAAGACCTTAACCATTAGGCCAGAGTAAGAGTCTAAGACCTTAACCATTAGGCTTAGTAAGAGTTAAGACTTTAGCCAGTAGGCCAGAGTAAGAGTGTAGGACCTTATCCAGTAGGCCAGAGTAAAAGTCTAAGACCTTAACCATTAGGCCAGAGTAAGAGTTAAGACCTTAACCATTAGGCCAGAGTAAGAGTCTAAGACCTTAATCATTAGGCCAGAGTAAGAGTCTAAGACCTTAATCAATAGACCAGAGTAAGAGTTAAGACTTTAACCATTAGGCCAGAGTAAGAGTCTAGACTTAACCATTAGGCCAGAGTAAGAGTCTAAGACCTTAACCATTAGGCCTGATTAAGAGTCTAGACCTTAACCATTAGGCCAGAGTAAGAGCTAAGACATTAACCATTAGGCCAGAGTAAGAGTCATGACCTTAACCATTAGTCCAGAGTAAGAGTTAAGACCTTAACCATTAGGCCAGAGTAAGAGTTCAGACTTTAACCATTAGGCCAGAGTAAGAGTCTAGACTTAACCATTGGGCCAGAGTAAGAGTCTAAGACCTTAACCATTAGGCCAGAGTAAGAGTCATGACCTTAACCATTAGTCCAGAGTAAGAGTTAAGACCTTAACCATTAGGCCAGAGTAAGAGTCTAAGACCTTAACCATTAGGCCAGAGTAAGAGTTAAGAGCTTAACCATTAGGCTTAGTAAGAGTCTAGACCTTAACCAGTATGCCAGAGTAAGAGTGTAGGATCTTATCCATTAGGCCAGAGTAAGAGTTAAGACCTTAACCATAAGGCCAGAGTAAGAGTCCAGACTTAACCAGTAGGCCAGAGTAATAGTCTAAGACCTTAACCATTATGTCCGAGTAAGAGTTAAGACCTTAACCATAAGGCCAGAGTAAGAGTCTAAGACCCTAACCATTAGGCCAGAGTAAGAGTTAAGACCTTAACCATTAGGCCAGAGAAAGATTTAAGACCTTAACCATTAGGCCAGAGTAAGAGTCTAAGACCTTAACCATTACACCAGAGTAAGAGTTAAGACCTTAACCATAAGGCCAGAGTAAGAGTCTAAGACCTTAACCATTAGACCAGAGTAAGAGTTAAGACTTTACCCATTAGGCCAGAGTAAGAGCTAAGACATTAACCATTAGGCCAGAGTAGGAGTCATGACGTTAACCATTAGGCCAGAGTAAGAGTCTCGACTTAACCATTAGGCCAGAGTAAGAGTCTAAGACCCTAACCATTAGTCCAAAGTAAGAGTCTAGACCTTAACCAGTAGGCCAGTTAAGAGTTAAGACGTTAACAATTAGGCCAGATTAAGAGTCTAAACCTTAACGATTAGGCCAGAGTAAGAGCTAAGACATTAACCATTATGCCAGAGTAGGAGTCATGACCTTAACCATTAGGCCAGAGTAAGAGTTAAGACCTTAACCATTAGGCCAGAGTAAGAGTCTAAGACCTTACCCATTAGGCCAGAGTAAGAGTCTAAGACCTTAACAATTAGGCCAGAGTAAGAGTCTAAGACCTTAACCAATAGATCAGAGTACGAGTCTAAGACGTTAATCATTAGGCCAGAGTCAGAGTTAAGACCTTAACCATTAGGCCAGAGTAAGAGTCTAAGACCTTAAGCATTAGTCCAAAGTAAGAGTCTAGACCGTAAACATTAGGCATTAGGCCAGATTAAGAGTTAAGACCTTAACCATTAGGCCAGATTAAGAGTCTAGACCTTAACCATTAGGCCAGAGTAAGAGCTAAGACATTAACCATTAGGCCAGAGTAAGAGTCATGACCTTAACCATTAGGCCAGAGTAAGAGTGTAGGATCTTATCCATTAGGCCAGAGTAAGAGTCTAAGACCTTATCCATTAGGCCAGAGTAAGAGTCTAAGACCTTAACCATTAGGCCAGAGTAAGAGTTCAGACTTTAACCATTAGTCCAGAGTAAGAGTTAAGACCTTAACCATTAGGCCAGAGTAAGAGTCTAAGACCTTAACCATTAGGCCAGAGTAATAGTTAAGAGCATAACCATTAGGCTTAGTAAGAGTCTAGATCTTAACCAGTATGCCAGAGTAAGAGTGTAGGATCTTATCCATTAGGCCAGAGTAAGAGTCTAAGACCTTAACCATTAGGCCAGAGTAAGAGTCTAAGACCTTAACCATTAGGCTTAGTAAGAGTTAAGACTTTAGCCAGTAGGCCAGAGTAAGAGTGTAGGACCTTATCCAGTAGGCCAGAGTAAAAGTCTAAGACCTTAACCATTAGGCCAGAGTAAGAGTTAAGACCTTAACCATTAGGCCAGAGTAAGAGTCTAAGACCTTAATCATTAGGCCAGAGTAAGAGTCTAAGACCTTAATCAATAGACCAGAGTAAGAGTTAAGACTTTAACCATTAGGCCAGAGTAAGAGTCTAGACTTAACCATTAGGCCAGAGTAAGAGTCTAAGACCTTAACCATTAGGCCAGATTAAGAGTCTAGACCTTAACCATTAGGCCAGAGTAAGAGCTAAGACATTAACCATTAGGCCAGAGTAAGAGTCATGACCTTAACCATTAGTCCAGAGTAAGAGTTAAGACCTTAACCATTAGGCCAGAGTAAGAGTTCAGACTTTAACCATTAGGCCAGAGTAAGAGTCTAGACTTAACCATTGGGCCAGAGTAAGAGTCTAAGACCTTAACCATTAGGCCAGAGTAAGAGTCATGACCTTAACCATTAGTCCAGAGTAAGAGTTAAGACCTTAACCATTAGGCCAGAGTAAGAGTCTAAGACCTTAACCATTAGGCCAGAGTAAGAGTTAAGAGCTTAACCATTAGGCTTAGTAAGAGTCTAGACCTTAACCAGTATGCCAGAGTAAGAGTGTAGGATCTTATCCATTAGGCCAGAGTAAGAGTCTAAGACCTTAACCATTAGGCCAGAGTAAGAGTTCAGACTTTAGCCAGTAGACCAGAGTAAGAGTATAGGACCTTATCCAGTAGGCCAGAGTAAAAGTCTAAGACCTTAACCATTAGGCCAGAGTAAGAGTTAAGACCTTAACCATTAGGCCAGAGTAAGAGTCTAAGACCTTAAACATTAGGCCAGAGTAAGAGTCTAAGACCTTAACCATTAGGCCAGAGTAAGAGTCTAAGACCTTAACCATTAGGCCAGAGTAAGAGTTAAGACCTTAACCATTAGGCCAGAGTAAGAGTCTAGGACCTTAACCATTAGTCCAGAGTAAGAGTTAAGACATTAACCATTAGGCCAGAGTAAGAGTCTAAGACCTTAATCATTAGACCAGAGTAAGTGTTAGGACCTTAACCATTAGGCCAGAGTACGAGTCTAAGACCTTAACAATTAGGACAGAGTAAGAGTCTAAGACCTTAACCAATAGGCCAGAGTACGAGTCTAAGACCTTAATCATTAGGCCATAGTAAGAGTTAAGGCCTTAACCATTAGGCCAGAGTAAGAGTCTAAGACCTTAACCATTAGTCCAAAGTAAGAGTCTAGACCTTAACCATTAGGCCAGAGTAAGAGTTAAGACCTTAACCATTAGGCCAGATTAAGAGTCTAGACCTTAACCATTAGGCCAGAGTAAGAGCTAAGACATTAACCATTAGGCCAGAGTAAGAGTCATGACCTTACCCATTAGGCCAGAGTAAGAGTTAAGACCTTAACCATTAGGCCAGAGCAAGAGTCTAAGACCTTAACCATTAGGCCAGAGTAAGAGTTAAGACCTTAACCATTAGGCCAGTGTACGAGTCTAAGACCTTAACAATTAGGCCAGAGTAAGAGTCTAAGACCTTAACCAATAGGCCAGAGTACGAGTCTAAGACATTAACCATTAGGCTTAGTAAGAGTTAAGACTTTAGCCAGTAGGCCAGAGTAAGAGTGTAGGACCTTATCCATTAGGCCAGAGTAAGAGTCTAAGACCTTAACCATTAGGCCAGAGTAAGAGTTAAGACCTTAACCATTAGGCCAGAGTAAGAGTCTTATACTTTAACCATTAGGCTTAGCAAGAGTTAAGACTTTAGCCAGTATGCCAGAGTAAGAGTGTAGGACCTTATCCAGTAGGCCAGAGTAAAAGTCTAAGAGCTTAACCACAAGGCCAGAGTAAGAGTCTAAGACCTTAACCATTAGACCAGAGTAAGAGTTAAGACTTTAACCATTAGGCCAGAGTAAGAGTTTAGACTTAACCATTAGGCCAGAGTAAGAGTCTAAGACCTTAACCATTAGTCCAAAGCAAAAGTCTAAGACCTTAACCAATAGGCCAGAGTACGAGTCTAAGACATTAATCATTGGGCCAGAATAAGAGTTAAGACCTTAACCATTAGGCCAGAGTAAGAGTCTAAGACCTTATCCATTAGGCCAGAGTAAAAGTTAAGACCTTAACCATTAGGCCAGAGTAAGAGTCTAAGACCTTAACCATTAGGCCAGAGTAAGAGTTAAGACCTTAACCATTAGGCCAGAGTAAGAGTCTAAGACCTTAACCATTAGGCCAGAGTAAGAGTTAAGACCTTAACCATAAGGCCAGAGTAAGAGTCTAAGACCTTAACCATTAGACCAGAGTAAGAGTTAAGACTTTAACCATTAGGCCAGAGTAAGAGTCTAGACTTAACCAGTAGGCCAGAGTAATAGTCTAAGACCTTAACCATTACGCCAGAGTAAGAGTTAAGACCTTAACCATAAGGCCAGAGTAAGAGTCTAAGACCCTAACCATTAGGCCAGAGTAAGAGTTAAGACCTTAACCATTAGGCCAGAGAAAGATTTAAGACCTTAACCATTAGGCCAGAGTAAGAGTCTAAGACCTTAACCATTACACCAGAGTAAGAGTTAAGACCTTAACCATAAGGCCAGAGTAAGAGTCTAAGACCTTAACCATTAGACCAGAGTAAGAGTTAAGACTTTACCCATTAGGCCAGAGTAAGAGCTAAGACATTAACCATTAGGCCAGAGTAGGAGTCATGACGTTATTATTATTATTTATGGTTTATAACGCGCTAGAATCGACTCTATAAAGAGTATCTCTGCGCACAGAAAGAAAATAGGGAGAGGAAGAAAAAAAGTCCATAAAAAGAGACATCAACAGCAGCAGAAAGTGTGTCCTTCAAGTTTGTTAAAATTATTTATTATTTATGGTTTATACGTTAACCATTAGGCCAGAGTTAGAGTCAAGACCTTAACCATTAGTCCAGAGTAAGAGTTAAGACCTTAACCATTAGGCCAGAGTAAGAGTTAAGACCTTAACCATTAGGCCAGAGTAAGAGTCTAAGACCTTAACCACTAGTCCAGAGTAAGAGTTAATACCTTAACCATAAGGCCAGAGTAAGAGTCTAAGACCTTAACCATTAGGCTTAGTAAGAGTTAAGACTTTAGCCAGTAGGCCAGAGTAAGAGTGTAGGACCTTATCCATTAGGCCAGAGTAAGAGTCTAAGACCTTAACCATTAGGCCAGAGTAAGAGTTAAGACCTTAACCATTAGGCCAGAGTAAGAGTCTTATACTTTAACCATTAGGCTTAGCAAGAGTTAAGACTTTAGCCAGTATGCCAGAGTAAGAGTGTAGGACCTTATCCAGTAGGCCAGAGTAAAAGTCTAAGAGCTTAACCACAAGGCCAGAGTAAGAGTCTAAGACCTTAACCATTAGACCAGAGTAAGAGTTAAGACTTTAACCATTAGGCCAGAGTAAGAGTTTAGACTTAACCATTAGGCCAGAGTAAGAGTCTAAGACCTTAACCATTAGTCCAAAGCAAAAGTCTAGACCTTAACCATTAGGCCAGAGTAAGAGTAAAGACCTTAACCATTAGGCCAGATTAAGAGTCTAGACCTTAACCATTATGCCAGAGTAAAAGTTAAGACCTTAACCATTAGGCCAGAGTAAGAGTCTAAGACCTTAACCATTAGTCCAGAGTAAGAGTTAAGACATTAACCATTAGGCGAGAGTAAGAGTCTAAGACCTTAATCATTAGACCAGAGTAAGTGTTAGGACCTTAACCATTAGGCCAGAGTACGAGTCTAAGACCTTAACAATTAGGACAGAGTAAGAGTCTAAGACCTTAACCAATAGGCCAGAGTATGAGTCTAAGACCTTAATCATTAGGCCAGAGTAAGAGTTAAGGCCTTAACCATTAGGCCAGAGTAAGAGTCTAAGACCTTAACCATTAGTCCAGAGTAAGAGTTAAGACCTTAACCATTAGGCCAGAGTAAGAGTCTAAGACCTTAACCAGTAGGCCAGAGTAAGTGTTAGGACCTTAACCATTAGGCCAGAGTACGAGTCTAAGACCTTAACCATTAGGCCAGAGTAAGAGTCTAAGACCTTAACCATTAGGCCAGAGTAAAAGTTAAGACCTTAACCATTAGGCCAGAGTAAGAGTCTAAGACCTTAACCATTAGGCCAGAGTAAGAGTTAAGACCTTAACCATTAGACCAGAGTAAAAGTTAAGACTTTAACCATTAGGCCAGAGTAAGAGTCTAGACTTAACCAGTAGGCCAGAGTAATAGTCTAAGACCTTAACCATTACGCCAGAGTAAGAGTTAAGACCTTAAACATAAGGCCAGAGTAAGAGTCTAAGACCCTAACCATTAGGCCAGAGTAAGAGTTAAGACCTTAACCATTAGGCCAGAGTAAGAGTTCAGACTTTAGCCAGTAGGCCAGAGTAAGAGTGTAGGACCTTATCCAGCAGGCCAGAGTAAAAGTCTAAGACCTTAACCATTAGGCCAGAGTAAGAGTTCAGACTTTAGCCAGTAGGCCAGAGTAAGAGTGTAGGACCTTAACCATTAGGCCAGAGTAAAAGTTAAGACCTTAACAATTAGGCCAGAGTAAGAGTCTAAGACCTTAACCATTAGGCCAGAGTAAGAGTCTAAGACCTTAACCATTAGGCCAGAGTAAGAGTTAAGACCTTAACCATTAGGCCAGAGTAAGAGTCTAAGACCTTGACCATTAGTCCAGAGTAAGAGTTAAGACATTAACCATTAGGCCAGAGTAAGAGTCTAAGACCTTAATCATTAGACCAGAGTAAGTGTTAGGACCTTAACCATTAGGCCAGAGTACGAGTCTAAGACCTTAACAATTAGGACAGAGTAAGAGTCTAAGACCTTAACCAATAGGCCAGAGAACGAGTCTAAGACCTTAATCATTAGGCCAGAGTAAGAGTTAAGGCCTTAACCATTAGGCCAGAGTAAGAGTCTAAGACCTTAACCATTAGGCCAGAGTAAGTGTTAGGACCTTAACCATTAGGCCAGAGTAAGAGTCTAAGACCTTAACCATTAGGCCAAAATAAGAGTCTAAGACCTTAACCATTAGGCCAGAGTAAAAGTTAAGACCTTAACCATTAGGCCAGAGTAAGACTCTAAGACCTTAACCATTAGGCCAGAGTAAGAGTCTAAGACCTTAACCATTAGGCCAGAGTAAGAGTTAAGACCTTAACCATTAGGCCAGAGTAAGAGTTAAGACCTTAACCATAAGGCCAGAGTAAGAGTCTAAGACCTTAACCATTAAACCAGAGTAAGAGTTAAGACCTTAACCATTAGGCCAGAGTAAGAGTTAAGACCTTAACCATTAGGCCAGAGTAAGAGTCTAGACTTAACCAGTAGGCCAGAGTAATAGTCTAAGACCTTAACCATTACGCCAGAGTAAGAGTTAAGACCTTAACCATAAGGCCAGAGTAAGAGTCTAAGACCCTAACCATTAGGCCAGAGTAAGAGTTAAGACCTTAACCATTAGGCCAGAGAAAGATTTAAGACCTTAACCATTAGGCCAGAGTAAGAGTCTAAGACCTTAACCATTACGCCAGAGTAAGAGTTAAGACTTTAACCATTAGGCCAGAGTAAGAGTCTAGACTTAACCATTAGGCCAGAGTAAGAGTCTAAGACCTTAACCATTAGTCCAAAGTAAGAGTCTATACCTTAACCAGTAGGCCAGTTAAGAGTTAAGATGTTAACCATTAGGCCAGAGTAAGAGCTAAGACATTAACCATTAGGCCAGAGAAGGAGTCATGACCTTAACCATTAGGCCAGAATTAGAGTTAAGACCTTAACCATTAGGCCAGAGTAAGAGTTAAGACCTTAACCATTAGGCCAGAGTAAGAGTTAAGACCTTAACCATTAGGCCAGAGTAAGAGTCTAAGACCTTATCCATTAGGCCAGAGTAAGAGTTAAGACCTTAACCATAAGGCCAGAGTAAGAGTCTAAGACCTTAACCATTAGGCTTAGTAAGAGTTAAGACTTTAGCCAGTAGGCCAGAGTAAGAGTGTAGGACCTTATCCTTTAGGCCAGAGTAAGAGTCTAAGACCTTAACCATTAGGCCAGAGTAAGAGTTAAGACCTTAACCATTAGGCCAGAGTAAGAGTCTTAGACTTTAACCATTAGGCTTAGCAAGAGTTAAGACTTTAGCCAGTAGGCCAGAGTAAGAGTGTAGGACCTTATCCAGTAGGCCAGAGTAAAAGTCTAAGAGCTTAACCACAAGGCCAGAGTAAGAGTCTAAGACCTTAACCATTAGACCAGAGTAAGAGTTAAGACTTTAACCATTAGGCCAGAGTAAGAGTTTAGACTTAACCATTAGGCCAGAGTAAGAGTCTAAGACCTTAACCATTAGTCCAAAGCAAAAGTCTAGACCTTAACCATTAGGCCAGAGTAAGAGTAAAGACCTTAACCATTAGGCCAGATTAAGAGTCTAGACCTTAACCATTATGCCAGAGTAAAAGTTAAGACCTTAACCATTAGGCCAGAGTAAGAGCCTAAGACCTTAACCATTAGGCCAGAGTAAGAGTCTAAGACCTTAACCATTAGGACAGAGTAAGAGTTGAGACCTTAACCATTAGGCCAGAAAAAGAGTTAAGACTTTAACCATTAGGCCAGAGTAAGAGTCTAGACTTAACCATTAGGCCAGATAAAGAGTCTAGACTTTAACCATTAGGCCAGAGTAAGAGTCATGACCTTAACCATTAGGCCAGAGTAAGAGTTAAGACCTTATCCAGTAGACCAGAGTAAGAGTCTAAGACCTTAACCATTAGGCTTAGTAAGAGTTAAGACTTTAGCCAGTAGGCCAGAGTAATAGTGTTGGACCTTATCCATTATGCCAGAGTAAGAGTCTAAGACCTTAACCATTAGGCCAGAGTAAGAGTTAAGACCTTAACCATTAGGCCAGAGTAAGAGTCTAAGACCTTAACCATTAGGCCAGAGTAAGAGTCTAAGACCTTAACCATTAGGCTTAGTAAGAGTTAAGATGTTAGCCAGTAGGCCAGAGTAAGAGTGTAGGACCTTATCCAGTAGGCCAGAGTAAAAGTCTGAGACCTTAACCATTAGGCCAGAGTAAGAGTTAAGACCTTAATCATTAGGCCAGAGTAAGAGTCTAGACTTAACCATTAGGCCAGATAAAGAGTCTAGACTTTAACCATTAGGCCAGAGTAAGAGTCATGACCTTAACCATTAGGCCAGAGTAAGAGTTAAGACCTTATCCAGTAGACCAGAGTAAGAGTCTAAGACCTTAACCATTAGGCTTAGTAAGAGTTAAGACTTTAGCCAGTAGGCCAGAGTAATAGTGTTGGACCTTATCCATTATGCCAGAGTAAGAGTCTAAGACCTTAACCATTAGGCCAGAGTAAGAGTTAAGACCTTAACCATTAGGCCAGAGTAAGAGTCTAAGACCTTAACCATTAGGCCAGAGTAAGAGTCTAAGACCTTAACCATTAGGCTTAGTAAGAGTTAAGATGTTAGCCAGTAGGCCAGAGTAAGAGTGTAGGACCTTATCCAGTAGGCCAGAGTAAAAGTCTGAGACCTTAACCATTAGGCCAGAGTAAGAGTTAAGACCTTAATCATTAGGCCAGAGTAAGAGTCTAAGACCTTAACCATTAGGCCAGAGTAAGAGTCTAAGACCTTAACCATTAGGCCAGAGTAAAAGTTAAGACCTTAACCATTAGGCCAGAGTAAGAGTCTAAGACCTTAACCATTAGGCCAGAGTAAGAGTCTAAGACCTTAACCATTAGGCCAGAGTAAGAGTTAAGACCTTAACCATAAGGCCAGAGTAAGAGTCTAAGACCTTAACCATTAAACCAGAGTAAGAGTTAAGACTTTAACCATTAGGCCAGAGTAAGAGTCTAGACTTAACCAGTAGGCCAGAGTAATAGTCTAAGACCTTAACCATTAGTCTAAAGTAAGAGTTAAGACCTTAACCATTAGGCCAGATTAAGAGTCTAGACCTTAACCATTAGGCCAGAGTAAAAGTTAAGACCTTAACCATTAGGCCAGAGTAAGAGTCTAAGACCTTAACCATTAGGCCAGAGTAAAAGTTAGGACCTTAACTATTAGGCCAGAGTAAGAGTCTAAGACCTTAACCATTAGCCCAGAGTAAGAGTCTAAGACCTTAACCATTAGGCCAGAATAAGAGATACGACCTTAACCATTAGGCGAGTGTAAGAGTTAAGACCTTAACCATTCGGCCAGAGTAAGAGGTAAGACATTTACTATTAAGCCAGAGTAAGAGTCTAGGACCTTAACCATTAGGCCAGAGTAAAAGTTAAGACCTTAACCTTTAGGCCAGATTAAGAGTCTAGACCTTAACCATTAGGCCAGAGTAAGAGCTAAGACATTAACCATTAGGCCAGAGTAAGAGTCATGACCTTAAGCATTAGTCCAGAGTAAGAGTCTAAGACCTTAACCATTAGGCTTAGTAAGAGTTAAGACTTTAGCCAGTAGGCCAGAGTAATAGTGTTGGACCTTATCCATTATGCCAGAGTAAGAGTCTAAGACCTTAACCATTAGGCCAGAGTAAGAGTTAAGACCTTAACCATTAGGCCAGAGTAAGAGTCTAAGACCTTAACCATAAGGCCAGAGTAAGAGTCTAAGACCTTAACCATTAGGCTTAGTAAGAGTTAAGATGTTAGCCAGTAGGCCAGAGTAAGAGTGTAGGACCTTATCCAGTAGGCCAGAGTAAAAGTCTGAGACCTTAACCATTAGGCCAGAGTAAGAGTTAAGACCTTAATCATTAGGCCAGAGTAAGAGTCTAGACTTAACCATTAGGCCAGATAAAGAGTCTAGACTTTAACCATTAGGCCAGAGTAAGAGTCATGAGCTTAACCATTAGGCCAGAGTAAGAGTTAAGACCTTATCCAGTAGACCAGAGTAAGAGTCTAAGACCTTAACCATTAGGCTTAGTAAGAGTTAAGACTTTAGCCAGTAGGCCAGAGTAATAGTGTTGGACCTTATCCATTATGCCAGAGTAAGAGTCTAAGACCTTAACCATTAGGCCAGAGTAAGAGTTAAGACCTTAACCATTAGGCCAGAGTAAGAGTCTAAGACCTTAACCATTAGGCCAGAGTAAGAGTCTAAGACCTTAACCATTAGGCTTAGTAAGAGTTAAGACTTTAGCCAGTAGGCCAGAGTAATAGTGTTGGACCTTATCCATTATGCCAGAGTAAGAGTCTAAGACCTTAACCATTAGGCCAGAGTAAGAGTTAAGACCTTAACCATTAGGCCAGAGTAAGAGTCTAAGACCTTAACCATTAGCCCAGAGTAAGAGTCTAGGACCTTAACCATTAGGCCAGAGTAAAAGTTAAGACCCTAACCATTAGGCCAGATTAAGAGTCTAGACCTTAACCATTAGGCCAGAGTAAGAGCTAAGACATTAGCCATTAGGCCAGAGTAAGAGTCATGACCTTAAGCATTAGTCCAGAGTAAGAGTTAAGACCTTAACCATTAGGCCAGAGTAAGAGTCTAAGACCTTAACCATTAGGCCAGAGTAAGAGTCTAAGACCTTAACCATTAGGCCAGAGTAAGAGTCTAAGACCTTAACCATTAGACCAAAGTAAGAGTTAAGACTTTAACAATTAGGCCAGAGTAAGAGTTAAGACCTTAACCATTAGGCCAGATTAAGAGTCTAGACCTTAACCATTAGGCCAGAGTAAAAGTTAAGACCTTAACGATTAGGCCAGAGTAAGAGTCTAAGACCTTAACCATTAGGCCAGAGTAAGAGTCTAAGACCTTAACCATTAGGACAGAGTAAGAGTTAAGACCTTAACCATTAGGCCAGAGTAAGAGTCTAAGACCTTAACCATTAGGCCAGAGTAAGAGTTAAGACTTTAACCATTAGGCCAGAGTAAGAGTCTCGACTTAACCATTAGGCCAGAGTAAGAGTCTAAGACCTTAACCATTAGGCCAGATTAAGAGTCTAGACCTTAACCATTAGGCCAGAGTAAGAGTTAAGACCTTAACCATTAGGCCGGAGAAAGATTTAAGACCTTAACCATTACGCCAGAGTAAGAGTTAAGACCTTAATCATAAGGCCAGAGTAAGAGTCTAATAACTTAACCATTAGACCAGAGTAAGAGTTAAGACTTTAACCATTAGGCCAGAGTAAGAGTTAAGACCTTAACCATTAGGCCAGAGTAAGATTCTAAGACCTTAACCACTAGGCCAGAGTAAGAGTTAATACCTTAACCATAAGGCCAGAGTAAGAGTCTAAGACCTTAACCATTAGGCTTAGTAAGAGTTAAGACGTTCGCCAGTAGGCCAGAGTAAGAGTGTAGGACCTTATCCATTAGGCCAGAGTAAGAGTCTAAGACCTTAACCATTAGGCCAGAGTAAGAGTTAAGACCTTAACCATTAGGCCAGAGTAAGAGTCTTATACTTTAACCATTAGGCTTAGCAAGAGTTAAGACTTTAGCCAGTAGGCCAGAGTAAGAGTGTAGGACCTTATCCAGTAGGCCAGAGTAAAAGTCTAAGAGCTTAACCACAAGGCCAGAGTAAGAGTCTAAGACCTTAACCATTAGACCAGAGTAAGAGTTAAGACTTTAACCATTAGGCCAGAGTAAGAGTTTAGACTTAACCATTAGGCCAGAGTAAGAGTCTAAGACCTTAACCATTAGTCCAAAGCAAAAGTCTAGACCTTAACCATTAGGCCAGAGTAAGAGTAAAGACCTTAACCATTAGGCTAGATTAAGAGTCTAGACCTTAACCATTATGCCAGAGTAAAAGTTAAGACCTTAACCATTAGGCCAGAGTAAGAGTCTAAGACCTTAACCATTAGTCCAGAGTAAGAGTTAAGACATTAACCATTAGGCGAGAGTAAGAGTCCAAGACCTTAATCATTAGACCAGAGTAAGTGTTAGGACCTTAACCATTAGGCCAGAGTACGAGTCTAAGACCTTAACAATTAGGACAGAGTAAGAGTCTAAGACCTTAACCAATAGGCCAGAGTACGAGTCTAAGACCTTAATCATTAGGCCAGAGTAAGAGTTAAGGCCTTAACCATTAGGCCAGAGTAAGAGGCTAAGACCTTAACCATTAGTCCAGAGTAAGAGTTAAGACCTTAACCATTAGGCCAGAGTAAGAGTCTAAGACCTTAACCAGTAGGCCAGAGTAAGTGTTAGGACCTTAACCATTAGGCCAGAGTACGGGTCTAAGACCTTAACCATTAGGCCAGAGTAAGAGTCTAAGACCTTAACCATTAGGCCAGAGTAAAAGTTAAGACCTTAACCATTAGGCCAGAGTAAGAGTCTAAGACCTTAACCATTAGGCCAGAGTAAGAGTCTAAGACCTTAACCATTAGGCCAGAGTAAGAGTTAAGACCTTAACCATTAGACCAGAGTAAAAGTTAAGACTTTAACCATTAGGCCAGAGTAAGAGTCTAGACTTAACCAGTAGGCCAGAGTAATAGTCTAAGACCTTAACCATTACGCCAGAGTAAGAGTTAAGACCTTAAACATAAGGCCAGAGTAAGAGTCTAAGACCCTAACCATTAGGCCAGAGTAAGAGTTAAGACCTTATCCAGTAGACCAGAGTAAGAGTCTAAGACCTTAACCATTAGGCTTAGTAAGAGTTAAGACTTTAGCCAGTAGGCCAGAGTAATAGTGTTGGACCTTATCCATTATGCCAGAGTAAGAGTCTAAGACCTTAACCATTAGGCCAGAGTAAGAGTTAAGACCTTAACCATTAGGCCAGAGTAAGAGTCTAAGACCTTAACCATTAGGCCAGAGTAAGAGTCTAAGACCTTAACCATTAGGCTTAGTAAGAGTTAAGATGTTAGCCAGTAGGCCAGAGTAAGAGTGTAGGACCTTATCCAGTAGGCCAGAGTAAAAGTCTGAGACCTTAACCATTAGGCCAGAGTAAGAGTTAAGACCTTAATCATTAGGCCAGAGTAAGAGTCTAAGACCTTAACCATTAGGCCAGAGTAAGAGTCTAAGACCTTAACCATTAGGCCAGAGTAAAAGTTAAGACCTTAACCATTAGGCCAGAGTAAGAGTCTAAGACCTTAAGCATTAGGCCAGAGTAAGAGTCTAAGACCTTAACCATTAGGCCAGAGTAAGAGTTAAGACCTTAACCATAAGGCCAGAGTAAGAGTCTAAGACCTTAACCATTAAACCAGAGTAAGAGTTAAGACTTTAACCATTAGGCCAGAGTAAGAGTCTAGACTTAACCAGTAGGCCAGAGTAATAGTCTAAGACCTTAACCATTAGTCCAAAGTAAGAGTTAAGACCTTAACCATTAGGCCAGATTAAGAGTCTAGACCTTAACCATTAGGCCAGAGTAAAAGTTAAGACCTTAACCATTAGGCCAGAGTAAGAGTCTAAGACCTTAACCATTAGGCCAGAGTAAAAGTTAGGACCTTAACCATTAGGCCAGAGTAAGAGTCTAAGACCTTAACCATTAGCCCAGAGTAAGAGTCTAAGACCTTAACCATTAGGCCAGAATAAGAGATACGACCTTAACCATTAGGCAAGTGTAAGAGTTAGGACCTTAACCATTGGGCCAGAGTAAGAGGTAAGACATTTACTATTAAGCCAGAGTAAGAGTCTAGGACCTTAACCATTAGGCCAGAGTAAAGGTTAAGACCTTAACCTTTAGGCCAGATTAAGAGTCTAGACCTTAACCATTAGGCCAGAGTAAGAGCTAAGACCTTAACCATTAGGCCAGAGTAAGAGTCATGACCTTAAGCATTAGTCCAGAGTAAGAGTCTAAGACCTTAACCATTAGGCTTAGTAAGAGTTAAGACTTTAGCCAGTAGGCCAGAGTAATAGTGTTGGACCTTATCCATTATGCCAGAGTAAGAGTCTAAGACCTTAACCATTAGGCCAGAGTAAGAGTTAAGACCTTAACCATTAGGCCAGAGTAAGAGTCTAAGACCTTAACCATTAGGCCAGAGTAAGAGTCTAAGACCTTAACCATTAGGCTTAGTAAGAGTTAAGATGTTAGCCAGTAGGCCAGAGTAAGAGTGTAGGACCTTATCCAGTAGGCCAGAGTAAAAGTCTGAGACCTTAACCATTAGGCCAGAGTAAGAGTTAAGACCTTAATCATTAGGCCAGAGTAAGAGTCTAGACTTAACCATTAGGCCAGATAAAGAGTCTAGACTTTAACCATTAGGCCAGAGTAAGAGTCATGAGCTTAACCATTAGGCCAGAGTAAGAGTTAAGACCTTATCCAGTAGACCAGAGTAAGAGTCTAAGACCTTAACCATTAGGCTTAGTAAGAGTTAAGACTTTAGCCAGTAGGCCAGAGTAATAGTGTTGGACCTTATCCATTATGCCAGAGTAAGAGTCTAAGACCTTAACCATTAGGCCAGAGTAAGAGTTAAGACCTTAACCATTAGGCCAGAGTAAGAGTCTAAGACCTTAACCATTAGGCCAGAGTAAGAGTCTAAGACCTTAACCATTAGGCTTAGTAAGAGTTAAGATGTTAGCCAGTAGGCCAGAGTAAGAGTGTAGGACCTTATCCAGTAGGCCAGAGTAAAAGTCTGAGACCTTAACCATTAGGCCAGAGTAAGAGTTAAGACCTTAATCATTAGGCCAGAGTAAGAGTCTAAGACCTTAACCATTAGGCCAGAGTAAGAGTCTAAGACCTTAACCATTAGGCCAGAGTAAAAGTTAAGACCTTAACCATTAGGCCAGAGTAAGAGTCTAAGACCTTAACCATCAGGCCAGAGAAAGAGTCTAAGACCTTAACCATTAGGCCAGAGTAAGAGTTAAGACCTTAACCATAAGGCCAGAGTAAGAGTCTAAGACCTTACCCATTAAACCAGAGTAAGAGTTAAGACTTTAACCATTAGGCCAGAGTAAGAGTCTAGACTTAACCAGTAGGCCAGAGTAATAGTCTAAGACCTTAACCATTAGTCCAAAGTAAGAGTTAAGACCTTAACCATTAGGCCAGATTAAGAGTCTAGACCTTAACCATTAGGCCAGAGTAAAAGTTAAGACCTTAACCATTAGGCCAGAGTAAGAGTCTACGACCTTAACCATTAGGCCAGAGTAAAAGTTAGGACCTTAACCATTAGGCCAGAGTAAGAGTCTAAGACCTTAACCATTAGCCCAGAGTAAGAGTCTAAGACCTTAACCATTAGGCCAGAATAAGAGATACAACCTTAACCATTAGGCATGTGTAAGAGTTAAGACCTTAACCATTGGGCCAGAGTAAGAGGTAAGACATTTACTATTAAGCCAGAGTAAGAGTCTAGGACCTTAACCATTAGGCCAGAGTAAAAGTTAAGACCTTAACCATTAGGCCAGATTAAGAGTCTAGACTTTAACCATTAGGCCAGAGTAAGAGCTAAGACATTAACCATTAGGCCAGAGTAAGAGTCATGACCTTAAGCATTAGTCCAGAGTAAGAGTTAAGACCTTAACCATTAGGCCAGAGTAAGAGTCTAAGACCTTAACCATTAGGCCAGAGTAAGAGTCTAAGACCTTAACCATTAGGCCAGAGTAAAAGTTAAGACCTTAACCATAAGGCCAGAGTAGGAGTCTAAGACCTTAACCATTAGACCAAAGTAAGAGTTAAGACTTTAACAATTAGGCCAGAGTAAGAGTTAAGACCTTAACCATTAGGCCAGATTAAGAGTCTAGACCTTAACCATTAGGCCAGAGTAAAAGTTAAGACCTTAACGATTAGGCCAGAGTAAGAGTCTAAGACCTTAACCATTAGGCCAGAGTAAGAGTCTAAGACCTTAACCATTAGGACAGAGTAAGAGTTAAGACCGTAACCATTAGGCCAGAGTAAGAGTCTAAGACCTTAACCATTAGGCCAGAGTAAGAGTTAAGACTTTAACCATTAGGCCAGAGTAAGAGTCTCGACTTAACCATTAGGCCAGAGTAAGAGTCTAAGACCTTAACCATTAGGCCAGATTAAGAGTCTAGACCTTAACCATTAGGCCAGAGTAAGAGTTAAGACCTTAACCTTTAGGCCAGAGAAAGATTTAAGACCTTAACCATTACGCCAGAGTAAGAGTTAAGACCTTAACCATAAGGCCAGAGTAAGAGTCTAATAACTTAACCATTAGACCAGAGTAAGAGTTAAGACTTTAACCATTAGGCCAGAGTAAGAGTTAAGACCTTAACCATTAGGCCAGAGTAAGAGTCTAAGACCTTAACCACTAGGCCAGAGTAAGAGTTAATACCTTAACCATAAGGCCAGAGTAAGAGTCTAAGACCTTAACCATTAGGCTTAGTAAGAGTTAAGACTTTAGCCAGTAGGCCAGAGTAAGAGTGTAGGACCTTATCCATTAGGCCAGAGTAAGAGTCTAAGACCTTAACCATTAGGCCAGAGTAAGAGTTAAGACCTTAACCATTAGGCCAGAGTAAGAGTCTTATACTTTAACCATTAGGCTTAGCAAGAGTTAAGACTTTAGCCAGTAGGCCAGAGTAAGAGTGTAGGACCTTATCCAGTAGGCCAGAGTAAAAGTCTAAGAGCTTAACCACAAGGCCAGAGTAAGAGTCTAAGACCTTAACCATTAGACCAGAGTAAGAGTTAAGACTTTAACCATTAGGCCAGAGTAAGAGTTTAGACTTAACCATTAGGCCAGAGTAAGAGTCTAAGACCTTAACCATTAGTCCAAAGCAAAAGTCTAGACCTTAACCATTAGGCCAGAGTAAGAGTAAAGACCTTAACCATTAGGCTAGATTAAGAGTCTAGACCTTAACCATTATGCCAGAGTAAAAGTTAAGACCTTAACCATTAGGCCAGAGTAAGAGTCTAAGACCTTAACCATTAGTCCAGAGTAAGAGTTAAGACATTAACCATTAGGCGAGAGTAAGAGTCTAAGACCTTAATCATTAGACCAGAGTAAGTGTTAGGACCTTAACCATTAGGCCAGAGTACGAGTCTAAGACCTTAACAATTAGGACAGAGTAAGAGTCTAAGACCTTAACCAATAGGCCAGAGTATGAGTCTAAGACCTTAATCATTAGGCCAGAGTAAGAGTTAAGGCCTTAACCATTAGGCCAGAGTAAGAGTCTAAGACCTTAACCATTAGTCCAGAGTAAGAGTTAAGACCTTAACCATTAGGCCAGAGTAAGAGTCTAAGACCTTAACCAGTAGGCCAGAGTAAGTGTTAGGACCTTAACCATTAGGCCAGAGTACGAGTCTAAGACCTTAACCATTAGGCCAGAGTAAGAGTCTAAGACCTTAACCATTAGGCCAGAGTAAAAGTTAAGACCTTAACCATTAGGCCAGAGTAAGAGTCTAAGACCTTAACCATTAGGCCAGAGTAAGAGTTAAGACCTTAACCATTAGACCAGAGTAAAAGTTAAGACTTTAACCATTAGGCCAGAGTAAGAGTCTAGACTTAACCAGTAGGCCAGAGTAATAGTCTAAGACCTTAACCATTACGCCAGAGTAAGAGTTAAGACCTTAAACATAAGGCCAGAGTAAGAGTCTAAGACCCTAACCATTAGGCCAGAGTAAGAGTTAAGACCTTAACCATTAGGCCAGACTAAGAGTTCAGACTTTAGCCAGTAGGCCAGAGTAAGAGTGTAGGACCTTATCCAGTAGGCCAGAGTAAAAGTCTAAGACCTTAACCATTAGGCCAGAGTAAGAGTTCAGACTTTAGCCAGTAGGCCAGAGTAAGAGTGTAGGACCTTAACCATTAGGCCAGAGTAAAAGTTAAGACCTAAACCATTAGGCCAGAGTAAGAGTCTAAGACCTTAACCATTAGGCCAGAGTAAGAGTCTAAGACCTTAACCATTAGGCCAGAGTAAGAGTTAAGACCTTAACCATTAGGCAAGAGTAAGAGTCTAAGACCTTAACCATTAGGCAAGAGCAAGAGTCTAAGACCTTAACCATTAGTCCAGAGTAAGAGTTAAGACATTAACCATTAGGCCAGAGTAAGAGTCTAAGACCTTAATCATTAGACCAGAGTAAGTGTTAGGACCTTAACCATTAGGCCAGAGTACGAGTCTAAGACCTTAACAATTAGGACAGAGTAAGAGTCTAAGACCTTAACCAATAGGCCAGAGAACGAGTCTAAGACCTTAATCATTAGGCCAGAGTAAGAGTTAAGGCCTTAACCATTAGGCCAGAGTAAGAGTCTAAGACCTTAACCATTAGGCCAGAGTAAGTGTTAGGACCTTAACCATAAGGCCAGAGTAAGAGTCTAAGACCTTAACCATTAGGCCAAAATAAGAGTCTAAGACCTTAACCATTAGGCCAGAGTAAAAGTTAAGACCTTAACCATTAGGCCAGAGTAAGACTCTAAGACCTTAACCATTAGGCCAGAGTAAGAGTCTAAGACCTTAATCATTAGGCCAGAGTAAGAGTTAAGACCTTAACCATTAGGCCAGAGTAAGAGTCTAAGACCTTAACCATTAGGCCAGAGTAAGAGTTAAGACCTTAACCATAAGGCCAGAGTAAGAGTCTAAGACCTTAACCATTAGGCTTAGTAAGAGTTAAGACTTTAGCCAGAGGCCAGAGTAAGAGTGTAGGACCTTATCCTTTAGGCCAGAGTAAGAGTCTAAGACCTTAACCATTAGGCCAGAGTAAGAGTTAAGACCTTAACCATTAGGCCAGAGTAAGAGTCTTAGACTTTAACCATAAGGCTTAGCAAGAGTTAAGACTTTAGCCAGTAGGCCAGAGTAAGAGTGTAGGAACTTATCCAGTAGGCCAGAGTAAAAGTCTAAGAGCTTAACCACAAGGCCAGAGTAAGAGTCTAAGACCTTAACCATTAGACCAGAGTAAGAGTTAAGACTTTAACCATTAGGCCAGAGTAAGAGTTTAGACTTAACCATTAGGCCAGAGTAAGAGTCTAAGACCTTAACCATTAGTCCAAAGCAAAAGTCTAGACCTTAACCATTAGGCCAGAGTAAGAGTAAAGACCTTAACCATTAGGCCAGATTAAGAGTTTAGACCTTAACCATTATGCCAGAGTAAAAGTTAAGACCTTAACCATTAGGCCAGAGTAAGAGCCTAAGACCTTAACCATTAGGCCAGAGTAAGAGTCTAAGACCTTAACCATTAGGCCAGAGTAAGAGTTGAGACCTTAACCATTAGGCCAGAAAAAGAGTTAAGACTTTAACCATTAGGCCAGAGTAAGAGTCTAGACTTAACCATTAGGCCAGATAAAGAGTCTAGACTTTAACCATTAGGCCAGAGTAAGAGTCATGACCTTAACCATTAGGCCAGAGTAAGAGTTAAGACCTTATCCAGTAGACCAGAGTAAGAGTCTAAGACCTTAACCATTAGGCTTAGTAAGAGTTAAGACTTTAGCCAGTAGGCCAGAGTAATAGTGTTGGACCTTATCCATTATGCCAGAGTAAGAGTCTAAGACCTTAACCATTAGGCCAGAGTAAGAGTTAAGACCTTAACCATTAGGCCAGAGTAAGAGTCTAAGACCTTAACCATTAGGCCAGAGTAAGAGTCTAAGACCTTAACCATTAGGCTTAGTAAGAGTTAAGATGTTAGCCAGTAGGCCAGAGTAAGAGTGTAGGACCTTATCCAGTAGGCCAGAGTAAAAGTCTGAGACCTTAACCATTAGGCCAGAGTAAGAGTTAAGACCTTAATCATTAGGCCAGAGTAAGAGTCTAGACTTAACCATTAGGCCAGATAAAGAGTCTAGACTTTAACCATTAGGCCAGAGTAAGAGTCATGACCTTAACCATTAGGCCAGAGTAAGAGTTAAGACCTTATCCAGTAGACCAGAGTAAGAGTCTAAGACCTTAACCATTAGGCTTAGTAAGAGTTAAGACTTTAGCCAGTAGGCCAGAGTAATAGTGTTGGACCTTATCCATTATGCCAGAGTAAGAGTCTAAGACCTTAACCATTAGGCCAGAGTAAGAGTTAAGACCTTAACCATTAGGCTTAGTAAGAGTCTAAGACCTTAACCATTAGGCCAGAGTAAGAGTCTAAGACCTTAACCATTAGGCTTAGTAAGAGTTAAGATGTTAGCCAGTAGGCCAGAGTAAGAGTGTAGGACCTTATCCAGTAGGCCAGAGTAAAAGTCTGAGACCTTAACCATTAGGCCAGAGTAAGAGTTAAGACCTTAATCATTAGGCCAGAGTAAGAGTCTAAGACCTTAACCATTAGGCCAGAGTAAGAGTCTAAGACCTTAACCATTAGGCCAGAGTAAAAGTTAAGACCTTAACCATTAGGCCAGAGTAAGAGTCTAAGACCTTAACCATTAGGCCAGAGTAAGAGTCTAAGACCTTAACCATTAGGCCAGAGTAAGAGTTAAGACCTTAACCATAAGGCCAGAGTAAGAGTCTAAGACCTTAACCATTAAACCAGAGTAAGAGTTAAGACTTTAACCATTAGGCCAGAGTAAGAGTCTAGACTTAACCAGTAGGCCAGAGTAATAGTCTAAGACCTTAACCATTAGTCCAAAGTAAGAGTTAAGACCTTAACCATTAGGCCAGATTAAGAGTCTAGACCTTAACCTTTAGGCCAGAGTAAAAGTTAAGACTTTAACCATTAGGCCAGAGTAAGAGTCTAAGACCTTAACCATTAGGCCAGAGTAAAAGTTCGGACCTTAACCATTAGTCCAGAGTAAGAGTCTAAGACCTTAACCATTAGCCCAGAGTAAGAGTCCAAGACCTTAACCATTAGGCCAGAATAAGAGATACGACCTTAACCATTAGGCAAGTGTAAGAGTTAAGACCTTAACCATTGGGCCAGAGTAAGAGGTAAGACATTTACTATTAAGCCAGAGTAAGAGTCTAGGACCTTAACCATTAGGCCAGAGTAAAAGTTAAGACCTTAACCATTAGGCCAGATTAAGAGTCTAGACCTTAACCATTAGGCCAGAGTAAGAGCTAAGACATTAACCATTAGGCCAGAGTAAGAGTCATGACCTTAAGCATTAGTCCAGAGTAAGATTTAAGACCTTAACCATTAGGCCAGAGTAAGAGTCTAAGACCATAACCATTAGGCCAGAGTAAGAGTCTAAGACCTTAACCATTAGGACAGAGTAAGAGTTAAGACCTTAACCATTAGGCCAGAGTAAGAGTCTAAGACCTTAACCATTAGGCCAGAGTAAGAGTTAAGACTTTAACCATTAGGCCAGAGTAAGAGTCTCGACTTAACCATTAGGCCAGAGTAAGAGTCTAAGACCTTAACCATTAGGCCAGATTAAGAGTCTAGACCTTAACCATTAGGCCAGAGTAAGAGTTAAGACCTTAACCATTAGGCCAGAGAAAGATTTAAGACCTTAACCATTACGCCAGAGTAAGAGTTAAGACCTTAACCATAAGGCCAGAGTAAGAGTCTAATAACTTAACCATTAGACCAGAGTAAGAGTTAAGACTTTAACCATTAGGCCAGAGTAAGAGTCTAGACTTAACCATTAGGCCAGAGTAAGAGTCTAAGACCTTAACCATTAGTCCAAAGTAAGAGTCTAGACCTTAACCAGTAGGCCAGTTAAGAGTTAAGACGTTAACCATTAGGCCAGATTAAGAGTCTAGACCTTAACGATTAGGCCAGAGTAAGAGCTAAGACATTAACCATTAGGCCAGAGTAAGAGTCTAAGACCTTAACCATTAGGCCAGAGTATGAGTTAAGACCTTAACCATTAGGCCAGAGTAAGAGTCTAAGACCTTAACCAATAGGCCAGAGTAAGTGTTAGGACCTTAACCATTAGGCCTGAGTAAGAGTTAAGGCCTTATCCATTAAGCCAGAGTAAGAGTCTAAGACCGTAACCATTAGTCCAAAATAAGAGTCTAGACCTTAACCATTAGGCCAGAGTAAGAGTCTAAGACCTTAACCATTAGTCCAAAGTAAGAGTCTAGACCTTAACCATTAGGCCAGAGTAAGAGTTAAGACCTTAACCATTAGGCCAGATTAAGAGTCTAGACCTTAACCATTAGGCCAGAGTAAGAGCTAAGACATTAACCATTAGGCCAGAGTAAGAGTCATGACCTTAACCATTAGGCCAGAGTAAGAGTTAAGACCTTAACCATTAGGCCAGAGCAAGAGTCTAAGACCTTAACCATTAGGCCAGAGTAAGAGTTAAGACCTTATCCATTAGGCCAGTGCACGAGTCTAAGACCTTAACAATTAGGCCAGAGTAAGAGTCTAAGACCTTAACCAATAGGCCAGAGTATGAGTCTAAGACATTAATCATTAGGCCAGAATAAGAGTTAAGACCTTAACCATTAGGCCAGAGTAAGAGTCTAAGACCTTAACCATTCGTCCAAAGTAAGAGTCTAGACCTTAACCATTA
Source organism: Triturus cristatus (assembly GCF_964204655.1). Classification (NCBI taxonomy): domain Eukaryota; kingdom Metazoa; phylum Chordata; class Amphibia; order Caudata; family Salamandridae; genus Triturus; species Triturus cristatus. The sequence goes on from NC_140588.1 coordinate 2,573,787, forward strand.
GGCTAGATTAAGAGTTAAGACCTTAACCATTAGGCCAGATTAAGAGTCTAGACCTAAACCGTTAGGCCAGAGTATGAGCTAAGACATTAACGATTAGGCCAGAGTAAGAGTCATGACCTTAACCATTAGGCCAGAGTAAGAGTTAAGCCCTTAACCATTAGGCCAGAGTAAGAGTCTAAGACCTTAACCATTAGGCCAGAGTACGAGTCTAAGACCTTAACAATTAGGCCAGAGTAAGAGTCTAAGACCTTAACCAATAGGCCAGAGTACGAGTTTAAGACCTTAATCATTAGGCCAGAGTAATAGTTAAGACCTGAACCATTAGGCCAGAGTAAGAGCTGAGACCTTAACCATTAGGCAAGAGTAAGAGTCTAAGTCCTTAACCATTAACCCAGAGTAAAAGTTAAGACCTTAACCATTAGGCCAGAGTAAGAGTTAAGACCTTAACCATTAAAGCCAGAGTAAGAGTCTAAGACCTTAACCATTAGGCCAGAGTAAAAGTTAAGACCTTAACCATTAGGCCAGAGTAAGAGTCTAAGACCTTAACCATTAGGCCAGAGTAAGAGTCTAAGACCTTAACCATTACGCCAGAGTAAGAGTTAAGACCTTAACCATAAGGCCAGAGTAAGAGTCTAATAACTTAACCATTAGACCAGTGTAAGAGTTAAGACTTTAACCATTAGGCCAGAGTAAGAGTCTAGACTTAACCATTAGGCCAGAGTAAGAGTCTAAGACCTGAACCATTAGTCCAAAGTAAGAGTCTAGACCTTAACCAGTAGGCCAGTTAAGAGTTAAGACGTTAACCATTAGGCCAGATTAAGAGTCTAGACCTTAACGATTAGGCCAGAGTAAGAGCTAAGACATTAACCATTAGGCCAGAGTAAGAGTCTAAGACCTTAACCATTAGGCCAGAGTACGAGTTAAGACCTTAACCATTAGGCCAGAGTAAGAGTCTGAGACCTTAACCATTAGGCCAGAGTACGAGTCTAAGACCTTAACAATTAGGCCAGAGTAAGAGTCTAAGACCTTAACCAATAGGCAAGAGTATGAGTCTAAGACGTTAATCATTAGCCAGAGTCAGAGTTAAGACCTTAACCATTAGGCCAGAGTAAGAGTCTGAGACCTTAACCATTAGGCCAGAGTACGAGTCTAAGACCTTAACAATTAGGCCAGAGTAAGAGTCTAAGACCTTAACCAATAGGCCAGAGTACGAGTCTAAGACGTTAATCATTAGGCCAGAGTCAGAGTTACGACCTTAACCATTAGGCCAGAGTAAGAGTCTAAGACCTTAACCATTAGTCCAAAGTAATAGTCTAGACATTAACCATTAGGCCAGATTAAGAGTTAAGACCTTAACCATTAGGCCTGATTAAGAGTCTAGACCTTAACCATTAGGCCAGAGTAAGAGCTAAGACATTAACCATTAGGCCAGAGTAAGAGTCATGACCTTAACCATTAGGCCAGAGTAAGCGTGTAGGATCTTATCCATTAGGCCAGAGTAAGAGTCTAAGACCTTATCCATTAGGCCAGAGTAAGAGTCTAAGACCTTAACCATTAGGCCAGAGTAAGAGTTCAGACTTTAACCATTAGGCCAGAGTAAGAGTCTAGACTTAACCATTAGGCCAGAGTAAGAGTCTAAGACCTTAACCATTAGGCCAGAGTAAGAGTCACGACCTTAACCATTAGTCCAGAGTAAGAGTTAAGACCTTAACCATTAGGCCAGAGTAAGAGTCTAAGACCTTAACCATTAGGCCAGAGTAAGAGTCTAAGACCTTAACCATTAGGCCAGAGTAAGAGTTAAGAGCTTAACCATTAGGCTTAGTAAGAGTCTAGACCTTAACCAGTATGCCAGAGTAAGAGTGTAGGATCTTATCCATTAGGCCAGAGTAAGAGTCTAAGACCTTAACCATTAGGCCAGAGTAAGAGTCTAAGACCTTAACCATTAGGCTTAGTAAGAGTTAAGACTTTAGCCAGTAGGCCAGAGTAAGAGTGTAGGACCTTATCCAGTAGGCCAGAGTAAAAGTCTAAGACCTTAACCATTAGGCCAGAGTAAGAGTTAAGTCCTTAACCATTAGGCCAGAGTAAGAGTCTAAGACCTTAACCATTAGGCCAGAGTAACAGTCTAAGACCTTAACCATTAGGCCAGAGTAAAAGTTAAGACCTTAACCATTAGGCCAGAGTAAGAGTCTAAGACCTTAACCATTAGGCCAGAGTAAGAGTCTAAGACCTTAACCATTAGGCCAGAGTAAGAGTCTGAGACCTTAATCATTAGACCAGAGTAAGAGTTAAGACTTTAACCATTAGGCCAGAGTAAGAGTCTAGACTTAACCATAAGGCCAGAGTAAGAGTCTAAGACCTTAACCATTACTCCAAAGTAAGATTCTAGACCTTAACCATTAGGTCAGAGTAAGAGTTAAGACCTTAACCATTATTCCAGATTAAGAGTCTAGACCTTAACCATTAGGCCAGAGTAAGAGCTAAGACATTAACCATTAGGCCAGAGTAAGAGTTCAGACTTTAACCATTAGGCCAGAGTAAGAGTCTAGACTTAACCATTGGGCCAGAGTAAGAGTCTAAGACCTTAACCATTAGGCCAGAGTAAGAGTCATGACCTTAACCATTAGTCCAGAGTAAGAGTTAAGACCTTAACCATTAGGCCAGAGTAAGAGTCTAAGACCTTAACCATTAGGCCAGAGTAAGAGTTAAGAGCTTAACCATTAGGCTTAGTAAGAGTCTAGACCTTAACCAGTATGCCAGAGTAAGACTGTAGGATCTTATCCATTAGGCCAGAGTAAGAGTCTAAGACCTTAACCATTAGGCCAGAGTAAGAGTTCAGACTTTAGCCAGTAGGCCAGAGTAAGAGTGTAGGACCTTATCCAGTAGGCCAGAGTAAAAGTCTAAGACCTTAACCATTAGGCCAGAGTAAGAGTTAAGACCTTAACCATTAGGCCAGAGTAAGAGTCTAAGACCTTAAACATTAGGCCAGAGTAAGAGTCTAAGACCTTAACCATTAGGCCAGAGTAAGAGTCTAACACCTTAACCATTAGGCCAGAGTAAGAGTTAAGACCTTAACCATTAGGCCAGAGTAAGAGTCTAAGACCTTAACCATTAGTCCAGAGTAAGAGTTAAGACATTAACCATTAGGCCAGAGTAAGAGTCTAAGACCTTAATCATTAGGCCAGAGTAAGTGTTAGGACCTTAACCATTAGGCCAGAGTACGAGTCTAAGACCTTAACCATTAGGCCAGAGTAAGAGTCTAAGACCTTAACCATTAGGCCAGAGTAAAAGTTAAGGCCTTAACCATTAGGCCAGAGTAAGAGTCTAAGACCTTAACCATTAGGCCAGAGTAAGAGTCTAAGACCTTAACCATTAGGCCAGAGTAAGAGTTAAGACCTTAACCATTAGGCCAGAGTAAGAGTTAAGACCTTAACCATAAGGCCAGAGTAAGAGTCTAAGACCTTAACCATTAGATCAGAGTAAGAGTTAAGACTTTAACCATTAGGCCAGAGTAAGAGTCTAGACTTAACCAGTAGGCCAGAGTAATAGTCTAAGACCTTAACCATTACGCCAGAGTAAGAGTTAAGACCTTAACCATAAGGCCAGAGTAAGAGTCTAAGACCCTAACCATTAGGCCAGAGTAAGAGTTAAGACCTTAACCATTAGGCCAGAGAAAGATTTAAGACCTTAACCATTAGGCCAGAGTAAGAGTCTAAGACCTTAACCATTACGGCAGAGTAAGAGTTAAGACCTTAACCATAAGGCCAGAGTAAGAGTCTAAGACCTTAACCATTAGACCAGAGTAAGAGTTAAGACTTTACCCATTAGGCCAGAGTAAGAGCTAAGACATTAACCATTAGGCCAGAGTAGGAGTCATGACCTTAACCATTAGGCCAGAGTTAGAGTCAAGACCTTAACCATTAGGCCAGAGTAAGAGTTAAGACCTTAACCATTAGGCCAGAGTAAGAGTTAAGACCTTAACCATTAGGCCAGAGTAAGCGTCTAAGACCTTAACCATTAGGCCAGAGTAAGAGTTAAGACCTTAACCATAAGGCCAGAGTAAGAGTCTAAGACCTTAACCATTAGGCTTAGTAAGAGTTAAGACTTTAGCCAGTAGGCCAGAGTAAGAGTGTAGGACCTTATCCATTAGGCCAGAGTAATAGTCTAAGACCTTAACCATTAGGCCAGAGTAAGAGTTAAGACCTTAACCATTAGGCCAGAGTAAGAGTCTTAGACTTTAACCATTAGGCTTAGCAAGAGTTAAGACTTTAGCCAGTAGGCCAGAGTAAGAGTATAGGACCTTATCCAGTAGGCCAGAGTAAAAGTCTAAGAGCTTAACCACAAGGCCAGAGTAAGAGTCTAAGACCTTAACCATTAGACCAGAGTAAGAGTTAAGACTTTAACCATTAGGCCAGAGTAAGAGTTTAGACTTAACCATTAGGCCAGAGTAAGAGTCTAAGACCTTAACCATTAGTCCAAAGCAAAAGTCTAGACCTTAACCATTAGGCCAGAGTAAGAGCAAAGACCTTAACCATTAGGCCAGATTAAGATTCTAGACCTTAACCATTATGTCAGAGTACAAGTTAAGACCTTAACCATTAGGCCAGAGTAAGAGTCTAAGACCTTAACCATTAGTCCAGAGTAAGAGTTAAGACATTAACCATTAGGCCAGAGTAAGAGTCTAAGACCTTAATAATTAGACCAGAGTAAGTGTTAGGACCTTAACCATTAGGCCATAGTACGAGTCTAAGACCTTAACAATTAGGACAGAGTAAGAGTCTAAGACCTTAACCAATAGGCCAGAGTACGAGTCTAAGACCTTAATCATTAGGCCAGAGTAAGAGTTAAGGCCTTAACCATTAGGCCAGAGTAAGAGTCTAAGACCTTAACCATTAGTCCAGAGTAAGAGTTAAGACCTTAACCATTAGGCCAGAGTAAGAGTCTAAGACCTTAACCAGTAGGCCAGAGTAAGTGTTAGGACCTTAACCATTAGGCCAGAGTTCGAGTCTAAGACCTTAACCATTAGGCCAGAGTAAGAGTCTAAGACCTTAACCATTAGGCCAGAGTAAAAGTTAAGACCTTAACCATTAGGCCAGAGTAAGAGTCTAAGACCTTAACCATTAGGCCAGAGTAAGAGTCTAAGACCTTAACCATTAGGCCAGAGTAAGAGTTAAGACCTTAACCATTAGACCAGAGTAAAAGTTAAGACTTTAACCATTAGGCCAGAGTAAGAGTCTAGACTTAACCAGTAGGCCAGAGTAATAGTCTAAGACCTTAACCATTACGCAAGAGAAAGAGTTAAGACCTTAACCATAAGGCCAGAGTAAGAGTCTAAGACCCTAACCATTAGGCCATAGTAAGAGTTAAGACCTTAACCATTAGGCCAGAGTAAGAGTTCAGACTTTAGCCAGTAGGCCAGAGTAAGAGTGTAGGACCTTATCCAGTAGGCCAGAGTAAAAGTCTAAGACCTTAACCATTAGGCCAGAGTAAGAGTTAAGACCTTAACCATTAGGCCAGAGTAAGAGTCTAAGACCTTAACCATTAGGCTTAGTAAGAGTTAAGACTTTAGCCAGTAGGCCAGACTAAGAGTGTAGGACCTTATCCAGTAGGCCAGAGTAAAAGTCTAAGACCTTAACCATTAGGCCAGAGTAAGAGTTAAGACCTTAACCATTAGGCCAGAGTAAGAGTCTAAGACCTTAACCATTAGGCCAGAGTAAGAGTCTAAGACCTTAATCAATAGACCAGAGTAAGAGTTAAGACTTTAACCATTAGGCCAGAGTAAGAGTCTAGACTTAACCATTAGGCCAGAGTAAGAGTCTAAGACCTTAACCATTACTCCAAATTAAGATTCTAGACCTTAACCATTAGGCCAGAGGAAGAGTTAAGACCTTAACCATTAGGCCAGATTAAGAGTCTAGACCTTAACCATTAGGCCAGAGTAAGAGCTAAGACATTAACCATTAGGCCAGAGTAAGAGTCATGACCTTAACCATTAGTCCAGAGTAAGAGTTAAGACCTTAACCATTAGGCCAGAGTAAGAGTTCAGACTTTAACCATTAGGCCAGAGTAAGAGTCTAGACTTAACCATTGGGCCAGAGTAAGAGTCTAAGACCTTAACCATTAGGCCAGAGTAAGAGTCATGACCTTAACCATTAGTCCAGAGTAAGAGTTAAGACCTTAACCATTAGGCCAGAGTAAGAGTCTAAGACCTTAACCATTAGGCCAGAGTAAGAGTTAAGAGCTTAACCATTAGGCTTAGTAAGAGTCTAGACCTTAACCAGTATGCCAGAGTAAGAGTGTAGGATCTTATCCATTAGGCCAGAGTAAGAGTCTAAGACCTTAACCATTAGGCCAGAGTAAGAGTTCAGACTTTAGCCAGTAGGCCAGAGTAAGAGTGTAGGACCTTATCCAGTAGGCCAGAGTAAAAGTCTAAGACCTTAACCATTAGGCCAGAGTAAGAGTTAAGACCTTAACCATTAGGCCAGAGTAAGAGTCTAAGACCTTAAACATTAGGCCAGAGTAAGAGTCTAAGACCTTAACCATTAGGCCAGAGTAAGAGTCTAACACCTTAACCATTAGGCCAGAGTAAGAGTTAAGACCTTAACCATTAGGCCAGAGTAAGAGTCTAAGACCTTAACCATTAGTCCAGAGTAAGAGTTAAGACATTAACCATTAGGCCAGAGTAAGAGTCTAAGACCTTAATCATTAGGCCAGAGTAAGTGTTAGGACCTTAACCATTAGGCCAGAGTACGAGTCTAAGACCTTAACCATTAGGCCAGAGTAAGAGTCTAAGACCTTAACCATTAGGCCAGAGTAAAAGTTAAGACCTTAACCATTAGGCCAGAGTAAGAGTCTAAGACCTTAACCATTAGGCCAGAGTAAGAGTCTAAGACCTTAACCATTAGGCCAGAGTAAGAGTTAAGACCTTAACCATTAGGCCAGAGTAAGAGTTAAGACCTTAACCATAAGGCCAGAGTAAGAGTCTAAGACCTTAACCATTAGATCAGAGTAAGAGTTAAGACTTTAACCATTAGGCCAGAGTAAGAGTCTAGACTTAACCAGTAGGCCAGAGTAATAGTCTAAGACCTTAACCATTACGCCAGAGTAAGAGTTAAGACCTTAACCATAAGGCCAGAGTAAGAGTCTAAGACCCTAACCATTAGGCCAGAGTAAGAGTTAAGACCTTAACCATTAGGCCAGAGAAAGATTTAAGACCTTAACCATTAGGCCAGAGTAAGAGTCTAAGACCTTAACCATTACGGCAGAGTAAGAGTTAAGACCTTAACCATAAGGCCAGAGTAAGAGTCTAAGACCTTAACCATTAGACCAGAGTAAGAGTTAAGACTTTACCCATTAGGCCAGAGTAAGAGCTAAGACATTAACCATTAGGCCAGAGTAGGAGTCATGACCTTAACCATTAGGCCAGAGTTAGAGTCAAGACCTTAACCATTAGGCCAGAGTAAGAGTTAAGACCTTAACCATTAGGCCAGAGTAAGAGTTAAGACCTTAACCATTAGGCCAGAGTAAGCGTCTAAGACCTTAACCATTAGGCCAGAGTAAGAGTTAAGACCTTAACCATAAGGCCAGAGTAAGAGTCTAAGACCTTAACCATTAGGCTTAGTAAGAGTTAAGACTTTAGCCAGTAGGCCAGAGTAAGAGTGTAGGACCTTATCCATTAGGCCAGAGTAAGAGTCTAAGACCTTAACCATTAGGCCAGAGTAAGAGTTAAGACCTTAACCATTAGGCCAGAGTAAGAGTCTTAGACTTTAACCATTAGGCTTAGCAAGAGTTAAGACTTTAGCCAGTAGGCCAGAGTAAGAGTATAGGACCTTATCCAGTAGGCCAGAGTAAAAGTCTAAGAGCTTAACCACAAGGCCAGAGTAAGAGTCTAAGACCTTAACCATTAGACCAGAGTAAGAGTTAAGACTTTAACCATTAGGCCAGAGTAAGAGTTTAGACTTAACCATTAGGCCAGAGTAAGAGTCTAAGACCTTAACCATTAGTCCAAAGCAAAAGTCTAGACCTTAACCATTAGGCCAGAGTAAGAGCAAAGACCTTAACCATTAGGCCAGATTAAGATTCTAGACCTTAACCATTATGTCAGAGTAAAAGTTAAGACCTTAACCATTAGGCCAGAGTAAGAGTCTAAGACCTTAACCATTAGTCCAGAGTAAGAGTTAAGACATTAACCATTAGGCCAGAGTAAGAGTCTAAGACCTTAATAATTAGACCAGAGTAAGTGTTAGGACCTTAACCATTAGGCCATAGTACGAGTCTAAGACCTTAACAATTAGGACAGAGTAAGAGTCTAAGACCTTAACCAATAGGCCAGAGTACGAGTCTAAGACCTTAATCATTAGGCCAGAGTAAGAGTTAAGGCCTTAACCATTAGGCCAGAGTAAGAGTCTAAGACCTTAACCCTTTAGTCCAGAGTAAGAGTTAAGACCTTAACCATTAGGCCAGAGTAAGAGTCTAAGACCTTAACCAGTAGGCCAGAGTAAGTGTTAGGACCTTAACCATTAGGCCAGAGTTCGAGTCTAAGACCTTAACCATTAGGCCAGAGTAAGAGTCTAAGACCTTAACCATTAGGCCAGAGTAAAGGTTAAGACCTTAACCATTAGGCCAGAGTAAGAGTCTAAGACCTTAACCATTAGGCCAGAGTAAGAGTCTAAGACCTTAACCATTAGGCCAGAGTAAGAGTTAAGACCTTAACCATTAGACCAGAGTAAAAGTTAAGACTTTAACCATTAGGCCAGAGTAAGAGTCTAGACTTAACCAGTAGGCCAGAGTAATAGTCTAAGACCTTAACCATTACGCAAGAGAAAGAGTTAAGACCTTAACCATAAGGCCAGAGTAAGAGTCTAAGACCCTAACCATTAGGCCATAGTAAGAGTTAAGACCTTAACCATTAGGCCAGAGTAAGAGTTCAGACTTTAGCCAGTAGGCCAGAGTAAGAGTGTAGGACCTTATCCAGTAGGCCAGAGTAAAAGTCTAAGACCTTAACCATTAGGCCAGAGTAAGAGTTAAGACCTTAACCATTAGGCCAGAGTAAGAGTTAAGACCTTAACCATTAGGCCAGAGTAAGAGTCTAAGTCCTTAACCATTAGTCCAGAGTAAGAGTTAAGACATTAACCATTAGGCCAGAGTAAGAGTCTAAGACCTTAATCATTAGACCAGAGTAAGTGTTAGGACCTTAACCATTAGGCCAGAGTACGAGTCTAAGACCTTAACAATTAGGACAGAGTAAGAGTCTAAGACCTTAACCAATAGGCCAGAGAATGAGTATAAGACCTTAATCATTAGGCCAGAGTAAGAGTTAAGGCCTTAACCATTAGGCCAGAGTAAGAGTCTAAGACCTTAACCATTAGTCCAGAGTAAGAGTTAAGAGCTTAACCATTAGGCTTAGTAAGAGTCTAGACCTTAACCAGTATGCCAGAGTAAGAGTGTAGGATCTTATCCATTAGGCCAGAGTAAGAGTCTAAGACCTTATCCATTAGGCCAGAGTAAGAGTCTAAGACCTTAACCATTAGGCCAGAGTAAGAGTTCAGACTTTAACCATTAGGCCAGAGTAAGAGTCTAGACTTAACCATTAGGCCAGAGTAAGAGTCTAAGACCTTAACCATTAGGCCAGAGTAAGAGTCATGACCTTAACCATTAGTCCAGAGTAAGAGTTAAGACCTTAACCATTAGGCCAGAGTAAGAGTCTAAGACCTTAACCATTAGGCCAGAGTAAGAGTCTAAGACCTTAACCATTAGGCCAGAGTAAGAGTCTAAGACCTTAACCATTAGGCTTAGTAAGAGTTAAGACTTTAGCCAGTAGGCCAGAGTAAGAGTGTAGGACCTTATCCAGTAGGCCAGAGTAAAAGTCTAAGACCTTAACCATTAGGCCAGAGTAAGAGTTAAGACCTTAACCATTAGGCCAGAGTAAGAGTCTAAGACCTTAACCATTAGGCCAGAGTAACAGTCTAAGACCTTAACCATTAGGCCAGAGTAAAAGTTAAGACCTTAACCATTAGGCCAGAGTAAGAGTCTAAGACCTTAACCATTAGGCCAGAGTAAGAGCCTAAGACCTTAACCATTAGGCCAGAGTAAGAGTCTAAGACCTTAATCATTAGACCAGAGTAAGAGTTAAGACTTTAACCATTAGGCCAGAGTAAGAGTCTAGACTTAACCATTAGGCCAGAGTAAGAGTCTAAGACCTTAACCATTACTCCAAAGTAAGAGTCTAGACCTTAACCATTAGGCCAGAGTAAGAGTTAAGACCTTAACCATTAGGCCAGATTAAGAGTCTAGACCTTAACCATTAGGCCAGAGTAAGAGCTAAGACATTAACCATTAGGCCAGAGTAGGAGTTCAGACTTTAACCATTAGGCCAGAGTAAGAGTCTAGACTTAACCATTGGGCCAGAGTAAGAGTCTAAGACCTTAACCATTAGGCCAGAGTAAGAGTCATGACCTTAACCATTAGTCCAGAGTAAGAGTTAAGACCTTAACCATTAGGCCAGAGTAAGAGTCTAAGACCTTAACCATTAGGCCAGAGTAAGAGTTAAGAGCTTAACCATTAGGCTTAGTAAGAGTCTAGACCTTAACCAGTATGCCAGAGTAAGAGTGTAGGATCTTATCCATTAGGCCAGAGTAAGAGTCTAAGACCTTAACCATTAGGCCAGAGTAAGAGTCTAAGACCTTAACCATTAGGCCAGAGTAAGAGTTCAGACTTTAGCCAGTAGGCCAGAGTAAGAGTGTAGGACCTTATCCAGTAGGCCAGAGTAAAAGTCTAAGACCTTAACCATTAGGCCAGAGTAAGAGTTAAGACCTTAACCATTAGGCCAGAGTAAGAGCTAAGACATTAACCATTAGGCCAGAGTAAGAGTCATGACCTTAACCATTAGGCCAGAGTAAGAGTGTAGGATCTTATCCATTAGGCCAGAGTAAGAGTCTAAGACCTTATCCATTAGGCCAGAGTAAGAGTCTAAGACCTTAACCATTAGGCCAAAGTAAGAGTTCAGACTTTAACCATTAGGCCAGAGTAAGAGTCTAGACTTAACCATTAGGCCAGAGTAAGAGTCTAAGACCTTAACCATTAGGCCAGAGTAAGAGTCATGACCTTAACCATTAGTCCAGAGTAAGAGTTAAGACCTTAACCATTAGGCCAGAGTAAGAGTCTAAGACCTTAACCATTAGGCCAGAGTAAGAGTTAAGAGCTTAACCATTAGGCTTAGTAAGAGTCTAGACCTTAACCAGTATGCCAGAGTAAGAGTGTAGGATCTTATCCATTAGGCCAGAGTAAGAGTCTAAGACCTTAACCATTAGGCCAGAGTAAGAGTCTAAGACCTTAACCATTAGGCTTAGTAAGAGTTTAGACTTTAGCCAGTAGGCCAGACTAAGAGTGTAGGACCTTATCCAGTAGGCCAGAGTAAAAGTCTAAGACCTTAACCATTAGGCCAGAGTAAGAGTTAAGACCTTAACCATTAGGCCAGAGTAAGAGTCTAAGACCTTAACCATTAGGCCAGAGTAAGAGTCTAAGACCTTAATCAATAGACCAGAGTAAGAGTTAAGACTTTAACCATTAGGCCAGAGTAAGAGTCTAGACTTAACCATTAGGCCAGAGTAAGAGTCTAAGACCTTAACCATTACTCCAAATTAAGATTCTAGACCTTAACCATTAGGCCAGAGTAAGAGTTAAGACCTTAACCATTAGGCCAGATTAAGAGTCTAGACCTTAACCATTAGGCCAGAGTAAGAGCTAAGACATTAACCATTAGGCCAGAGTAAGAGTCATGACCTTAACCATTAGTCCAGAGTAAGAGTTAAGACCTTAACCATTAGGCCAGAGTAAGAGTCTAGACTTAACCATTGGGCCAGAGTAAGAGTCTAAGACCTTAACCATTAGGCCAGAGTAAGAGTCATGACCTTAACCATTAGTCCAGAGTAAGAGTTAAGACCTTAACCATTAGGCCAGAGTAAGAGTCTAAGACCTTAACCATTAGGCCAGAGTAAGAGTTAAGAGCTTAACCATTAGGCTTAGTAAGAGTCTAGACCTTAACCAGTATGCCAGAGTAAGAGTGTAGGATCTTATCCATTAGGCCAGAGTAAGAGTCTAAGACCTTAACCATTAGGCCAGAGTAGGAGTCATGACCTTAACCATTAGGCCAGAGTTAGAGTCAAGACCTTAACCATTAGGCCAGAGTAAAAGTTAAGACCTTAACCATTAGGCCAGAGTAAGAGTTAAGACCTTAACCATTAGGCCAGAGTAAGAGTCTAAGACCTTAACCATTAGGCCAGAGTAAGAGTTAAGACCTTAACCATAAGGCCAGAGTAAGAGTCTAAGACCTTAACCATTAGGCTTAGTAAGAGTTAAGACTTTAGCCAGTAGGCCAGAGTAAGAGTGTAGGACCTTATCCATTAGGCCAGAGTAAGAGTCTAAGACCTTAACCATTAGGCCAGAGTAAGAGTTAAGACCTTAACCATTAGGCCAGAGTAAGAGTCTTAGACTTTAACCATTAGGCTTAGCAAGAGTTAAGACTTTAGCCAGTAGGCCAGAGTAAGAGTATAGGACCTTATCCAGTAGGCCAGAGTAAAAGTCTAAGAGCTTAACCACAAGGCCAGAGTAAGAGTCTAAGACCTTAACCATTAGACCAGAGTAAGAGTTAAGACTTTAACCATTAGGCCAGAGTAAGAGTCTAAGACCTTAACCATTAGTCCAAAGCAAAAGTCTAGACCTTAACCATTAGGCCAGAGTAAGAGTAAAGACCTTAACCATTAGGCCAGATTAAGAGTCTAGACCTTAACCATTATGTCAGAGTAAAAGTTAAGACCTTAACCATTAGGCCAGAGTAAGAGTCTAAGACCTTAACCATTAGTCCAGAGTAAGAGTTAAGACATTAACCATTAGGCCAGAGTAAGAGTCTAAGACCTTAATCATTAGACCAGAGTAAGTGTTAGGACCTTAACCATTAGGCCAGAGTACGAGTCTAAGACCTTAACAATTAGGACAGAGTAAGAGTCTAAGACCTTAACCAATAGGCCAGAGTACGAGTCTAAGACCTTAATCATTAGGCCAGAGTAAGAGTTAAGGCCTCAACCATTAGGCCAGAGTAAGAGTCTAAGACCTTAACCATTAGTCCAGAGTAAGAGTTAAGACCTTAACCATTAGGCCAGAGTAAGAGTCTAAGACCTTAACCAGTAGGCCAGAGTAAGTGTTAGGACCTTAACCATTAGGCCAGAGTACGAGTCTAAGACCTTAACCATTAGGCCAGAGTAAGAGTCTAAGACCTTAACCATTAGGCCAGAGTAAAAGTTAAGACCTTAACCATTAGGCCAGAGTAAGAGTCTAAGACCTTAACCATTAGGCCAGAGTAAGAGTCTAAGACCTTAACCATTAGGCCAGAGTAAGAGTTAAGACCTTAACCATTAGACCAGAGTAAAAGTTAAGACTTTAACCATTAGGCCAGTGTAAGAGTCTAGACTTAACCAGTAGGCCAGAGTAATAGTCTAAGACCTTAACCATTACGGCAGAGTAAGAGTTAAGACCTTAACCATAAGGCCAGAGTAAGAGTCTAAGACCCTAACCATTAGGCCATAGTAAGAGTTAAGACCTTAACCATTAGGCCAGAGTAAGAGTGCAGACTTTAGCCAGTAGGCCAGAGTAAGAGTGTAGGACCTTATCCAGTAGGCCAGAGTAAAAGTCTAAGACCTTAACCATTAGGCCAGAGTAAAAGTTCAGACTTTAGCCAGTAGGCCAGAGTAAGAGTGTAGGACCTTAACCATTAGGCCAGAGTAAAAGTTAAGACCTTAACCATTAGGCCAGAGTAAGAGTCTAAGACCTTAACCATTAGGCCAGAGTAAGAGTCTAAGACCTTAACCATTAGGCCAGAGTAAGAGTTAAGACCTTAACCATTAGGCCAGAGTAAGAGTCTAAGTCCTTAACCATTAGTCCAGAGTAAGAGTTAAGACATTAACCATTAGGCCAGAGTAAGAGTCTAAGACCTTAATCATTAGACCAGAGTAAGTGTTAGGACGTTAACCATTAGGCCAGAGTACGAGTCTAAGACCTTAACAATTAGGACAGAGTAAGAGTCTAAGACCTTAACTAATAGGCCAGAGTACGAGTATAAGACCTTAATCATTAGGCCAGAGTAAGAGTTAAGGCCTTAACCATTAGGCCAGAGTAAGAGTCTAAGACCTTAACCATTAGTCCAGAGTACGAGTTAAGACCTTAACCATTAGGCCAGAGTTAGAGTCTAAGACCTTAACCATTAGGCCAGAGTAAGTGTTAGGACCTTAACCATTAGGCCAGAGTAAGAGTTTAAGACCTTAACCATTAGGCCAGAGTAAGAGTCTAAGACCTTAACCATTAGGCCAGAGTAAAAGTTAAGACCTTAACCATTAGGCCAGAGTAAGAGTCTAAGACCTTAACCATTAGGCCAGAGTAAGAGTCTAAGACCTTAACCATTAGGCCAGAGTAAGAGTTAAGACCTTAACCATTAGGCCAGAGTAAGAGTCTAAGACCTTAACCATTAGGCCAGTGTAAGAGTTAAGACCTTAACCATAAGGCCAGAGTAAGAGTCTAAGACCTTAACCATTAGACCAGAGTAAGAGTTAAGACTTTAACCATTAGGCCAGAGTAAGAGTCTAGACTTAACCAGTAGGCCAGAGTAATAGTCTAAGACCTTAACCATTACGCCAGAGTAAGAGTTAAGACCTTAACCATCAGGCCAGAGTAAGAGTCTAAGACCCTAACCATTAGGCCAGAGTAAGAGTTAAGACCTTAACCATTAGGCCAGAGAAAGATTTAAGACCTTAACCATTAGGCCAGAGTAAGAGTCTAAGACCTTAACCATTACGCCAGAGTAAGAGTTAAGACCTTAACCATAAGGCCAGAGTAAGAGTCTAAGACCTTAACCATTAGACCAGAGTAAGAGTTAAGACTTTACCCATTAGGCCAGAGTAAGAGCTAAGACATTAACCATTAGGCCAGAGTAGGAGTCATGACCTTAACCATTAGGCCAGAGTTAGAGTCAAGACCTTAACCATTAGGCCAGAGTAAGAGTTAAGACCTTAACCATTAGGCCAGAGTAAGAGATAAGACCTTAACCATTAGGCCAGAGTAAGAGTCTAAGACCTTAACCATTAGGCCAGAGTAAGAGTTAAGACCTTAACCATAAGGCCAGAGTAAGAGTCTAAGACCTTAACCATTAGGCTTAGTAAGAGTTAAGACTTTAGCCAGTAGGCCAGAGTAAGAGTGTAGGACCTTATCCATTAGGCCAGAGTAAGAGTCTAAGACCTTAACCATTAGGCCAGAGTAAGAGTTAAGACCTTAACCATTAGGCCAGAGTAAGAGTCTAAGACCTTAACCATTAGTCCAAAGCAAAAGTCTAGACCTTAACCATTAGGCCAGAGTAAGAGTAAAGACCTTAACCATTAGGCCAGATTAAGAGTCTAGACCTTAACCATTATGTCAGAGTAAAAGTTAAGACCTTAACCATTAGGCCAGAGTAAGAGTCTAAGACCTTAACCATTAGTCCAGAGTAAGAGTTAAGACATTAACCATTAGGCCAGAGTAAGAGTCTAAGACCTTAATCATTAGACCAGAGTAAGTGTTAGTACCTTAACCATTAGGCCAGAGTACGAGTCTAAGACCTTAACAATTAGGACAGAGTAAGAGTCTAAGACCATAACCAATAGGCCAGAGTACGAGTCTAAGACCTTAATCATTAGGCCAGAGTAAGAGTTAAGGCCTTAACCATTAGGCCAGAGTAAGAGTCTAAGACCTTAACCATTAGTCCAGAGTAAGAGTTAAGACCTTAACCATTAGGCCAGAGTAAGAGTCTAAGACCTTAACCAGTAGGCCAGAGTAAGTGTTAGGACCTTAACCATTAGGCCAGAGTACGAGTCTAAGACCTTAACCATTAGGCCAGAGTAAGAGTCTAAAACCTTAACCATTAGGCCAGAGTAAAAGTTAAGACCTTAACCATTAGGCCAGAGTAAGAGTCTAAGACCTTAACCATTAGGCCAGAGTAAGAGTCTAAGACCTTAACCATTAGGCCAGAGTAAGAGTTAAGACCTTAACCATTAGACCAGAGTAAAAGTTAAGACTTTAACCATTAGGCCATAGTAAGAGTCTAGACTTAACCAGTAGGCCAGAGAAATAGTCTAAGACCTTAACCATTACGCCAGAGTAAGAGTTAAGACCTTAACCATAAGGCCAGAGTAAGAGTCTAAGACCCTAACCATTAGGCCATAGTAAGAGTTAAGACCTTAACCATTAGGCCAGAGTAAGAGTTCAGACTTTAGCCAGTAGGCCAGAGTAAGAGTGTAGGACCTTATCCAGTAGGCCAGAGTAAAAGTCTAAGACCTTAACCATTAGGCCAGAGTAAGAGTTCAGACTTTAGCCAGTAGGCCAGAGTAAGAGTGTAGGACCTTAACCATTAGGCCAGAGTAAAAGTTAAGACCTTAACCATTAGGCCAGAGTAAGAGTCTAAGACCTTAACCATTAGGCCAGAGTAAGAGTCTAAGACCTTAACCATTAGGCCAGAGTAAGAGTTAAGACCTTAACCATTAGGCCAGAGTAAGAGTCTAAGTCCTTAACCATTAGTCCAGAGTAAGAGTTAAGACATTAACCATTAGGCCAGAGTAAGAGTCTAAGACCTTAATCATTAGACCAGAGTAAGTGTTAGGACCTTAACCATTAGGCCAGAGTACGAGTCTAAGACCTTAACAATTAGGACAGAGTAAGAGTCTAAGACCTTAACCAATAGGCCAGAGAACGAGTCTAAGACCTTAATCATTAGGCCAGAGTAAGAGTTAAGGCCTTAACCATTAGGCCAGAGTAAGAGTCTAAGACCTTAACCATTAGTCCAGAGTAAGAGTTAAGACCTTAACCATTAGGCCAGAGTAAGAGTCTAAGACCTTAACCATTAGGCCAGAGTAAGTGTTAGGACCTTAACCATTATGCCAGAGTACGAGTCTAAGACCTTAACCATTAGGCCAACATAAGAGTCTAAGACCTTAACCATTAGTCCAGAGTAAAAGTTAAGACCTTAACCATTAGGCCAGAGTAAGAGTCTAAGACCTTAACCATTAGGCCAGAGTAAGAGTTAAGACCTTAACCATAAGGCCAGAGTAAGAGTCTAAGACCTTAACCATTAGACCAGAGTAAGAGTTAAGACTTTAACCATTAGGCCAGAGTAAGAGTCTAGACTTAACCAGTAGGCCAGAGTAATAGTCTAAGACCTTAACCATTACGCCATGGTAAGAGTTAAGACCTTAACCATAAGGCCAGAGTAAGAGTCTAAGACCCTAACCATTAGGCCAGAGTAAGAGTTAAGACCTTAACCATTAGGCCAGAGAAAGATTTAAGACCTTAACCATTAGGCCAGAGTAAGAGTCTAAGACCTTAACCATTACGCCAGAGTAAGAGTTAAGACCTTAACGATAAGGCCAGAGTAAGAGTCTAAGACCTTAACCATTAGACCAGAGTAAGAGTTAAGACTTTACCCATTAGGCCAGAGTAAGAGCTAAGACATTAACCATTAGGCCAGAGTAGGAGTCATGACCTTAACCATTAGGCCAGAGTTAGAGTCAAGACCTTAACCATTAGGCCAGAGTAAGAGTTAAGACCTTAACCATTAGGCCAGAGTAAGAGTTAAGACCTTAACCATTAGGCCAGAGTAAGCGTCTAAGACCTTAACCATTAGGCCAGAGTAAGAGTTAAGACCTTAACCATAAGGCCAGAGTAAGAGTCTAAGACCTTAACCATTAGGCTTAGTAAGAGTTAAGACTTTAGCCAGTAGGCCAGAGTAAGAGTGTAGGACCTTATCCATTAGGCCAGAGTAAGAGTCTAAGACCTTAACCATTAGGCCAGAGTAAGAGTTAAGACCTTAACCATTAGGCCAGAGCAAGAGTCTAAGACCTTAACCATTAGGCCAGAGTAAGAGTTAAGACCTTATCCATTAGGCCAGTGCACGAGTCTAAGACCTTAACAATTAGGCCAGAGTAAGAGTCTAAGACCTTAACCAATAGGCCAGAGTATGAGTCTAAGACATTAATCATTAGGCCAGAATAAGAGTTAAGACCTTAACCATTAGGCCAGAGTAAGAGTCTAAGACCTTAACCATTCGTCCAAAGTAAGAGTCTAGACCTTAACCATTAGGCTAGATTAAGAGTTAAGACCTTAACCATTAGGCCAGATTAAGAGTCTAGACCTAAACCGTTAGGCCAGAGTATGAGCTAAGACATTAACGATTAGGCCAGAGTAAGAGTCATGACCTTAACCATTAGGCCAGAGTAAGAGTTAAGCCCTTAACCATTAGGCCAGAGTAAGAGTCTAAGACCTTAACCATTAGGCCAGAGTACGAGTCTAAGACCTTAACAATTAGGCCAGAGTAAGAGTCTAAGACCTTAACCAATAGGCCAGAGTACGAGTTTAAGACCTTAATCATTAGGCCAGAGTAATAGTTAAGACCTGAACCATTAGGCCAGAGTAAGAGCTGAGACCTTAACCATTAGGCAAGAGTAAGAGTCTAAGTCCTTAACCATTAACCCAGAGTAAAAGTTAAGACCTTAACCATTAGGCCAGAGTAAGAGTTAAGACCTTAACCATTAGGCCAGAGTAAGAGTCTAAGACCTTAACCATTAGGCCAGAGTAAAAGTTAAGACCTTAACCATTAGGCCAGAGTAAGAGTCTAAGACCTTAACCATTAGGCCAGAGTAAGAGTCTAAGACCTTAACCATTACGCCAGAGTAAGAGTTAAGACCTTAACCATAAGGCCAGAGTAAGAGTCTAATAACTTAACCATTAGACCAGTGTAAGAGTTAAGACTTTAACCATTAGGCCAGAGTAAGAGTCTAGACTTAACCATTAGGCCAGAGTAAGAGTCTAAGACCTGAACCATTAGTCCAAAGTAAGAGTCTAGACCTTAACCAGTAGGCCAGTTAAGAGTTAAGACGTTAACCATTAGGCCAGATTAAGAGTCTAGACCTTAACGATTAGGCCAGAGTAAGAGCTAAGACATTAACCATTAGGCCAGAGTAAGAGTCTAAGACCTTAACCATTAGGCCAGAGTACGAGTTAAGACCTTAACCATTAGGCCAGAGTAAGAGTCTGAGACCTTAACCATTAGGCCAGAGTACGAGTCTAAGACCTTAACAATTAGGCCAGAGTAAGAGTCTAAGACCTTAACCAATAGGCAAGAGTATGAGTCTAAGACGTTAATCATTAGCCAGAGTCAGAGTTAAGACCTTAACCATTAGGCCAGAGTAAGAGTCTGAGACCTTAACCATTAGGCCAGAGTACGAGTCTAAGACCTTAACAATTAGGCCAGAGTAAGAGTCTAAGACCTTAACCAATAGGCCAGAGTACGAGTCTAAGACGTTAATCATTAGGCCAGAGTCAGAGTTACGACCTTAACCATTAGGCCAGAGTAAGAGTCTAAGACCTTAACCATTAGTCCAAAGTAATAGTCTAGACATTAACCATTAGGCCAGATTAAGAGTTAAGACCTTAACCATTAGGCCTGATTAAGAGTCTAGACCTTAACCATTAGGCCAGAGTAAGAGCTAAGACATTAACCATTAGGCCAGAGTAAGAGTCATGACCTTAACCATTAGGCCAGAGTAAGCGTGTAGGATCTTATCCATTAGGCCAGAGTAAGAGTCTAAGACCTTATCCATTAGGCCAGAGTAAGAGTCTAAGACCTTAACCATTAGGCCAGAGTAAGAGTTCAGTCTTTAACCATTAGGCCAGAGTAAGAGTCTAGACTTAACCATTAGGCCAGAGTAAGAGTCACGACCTTAACCATTAGTCCAGAGTAAGAGTTAAGACCTTAACCATTAGGCCAGAGTAAGAGTCTAAGACCTTAACCATTAGGCCAGAGTAAGAGTCTAAGACCTTAACCATTAGGCCAGAGTAAGAGTTAAGAGCTTAACCATTAGGCTTAGTAAGAGTCTAGACCTTAACCAGTATGCCAGAGTAAGAGTGTAGGATCTTATCCATTAGGCCAGAGTAAGAGTCTAAGACCTTAACCATTAGGCCAGAGTAAGAGTCTAAGACCTTAACCATTAGGCTTAGTAAGAGTTAAGACTTTAGCCAGTAGGCCAGAGTAAGAGTGTAGGACCTTATCCAGTAGGCCAGAGTAAAAGTCTAAGACCTTAACCATTAGGCCAGAGTGAGAGTTAAGTCCTTAACCATTAGGCCAGAGTAAGAGTCTAAGACCTTAACCATTAGGCCAGAGTAACAGTCTAAGACCTTAACCATTAGGCCAGAGTAAAAGTTAAGACCTTAACCATTAGGCCAGAGTAAGAGTCTAAGACCTTAACCATTAGGCCAGAGTAAGAGTCTAAGACCTTAACCATTAGGCCAGAGTAAGAGTCTGAGACCTTAATCATTAGACCAGAGTAAGAGTTAAGACTTTAACCATTAGGCCAGAGTAAGAGTCTAGACTTAACCATAAGGCCAGAGTAAGAGTCTAAGACCTTAACCATTACTCCAAAGTAAGATTCTAGACCTTAACCATTAGGTCAGAGTAAGAGTTAAGACCTTAACCATTAGGCCAGATTAAGAGTCTAGACCTTAACCATTAGGCCAGAGTAAGAGCTAAGACATTAACCATTAGGCCAGAGTAAGAGTTCAGACTTTAACCATTAGGCCAGAGTAAGAGTCTAGACTTAACCATTGGGCCAGAGTAAGAGTCTAAGACCTTAACCATTAGGCCAGAGTAAGAGTCATGACCTTAACCATTAGTCCAGAGTAATAGTTAAGACCTTAACCATTAGGCCAGAGTAAGAGTCTAAGACCTTAACCATTAGGCCAGAGTAAGAGTTAAGAGCTTAACCATTAGGCTTAGTAAGAGTCTAGACCTTAACCAGTATGCCAGAGTAAGAGTGTAGGATCTTATCCATTAGGCCAGAGTAAGAGTCTAAGACCTTATCCATTAGGCCAGAGTAAGAGTCTAAGACCTTAACCATTAGGCCAGAGTAAGAGTTCAGACTTTAACCATTAGGCCAGAGTAAGAGTCTAGACTTAACCATTAGGCCAGAGTAAGAGTCTAAGACCTTAACCATTAGGCCAGAGTAAGAGTCATGACCTTAACCATTAGTCCAGAGTAAGAGTTAAGACCTTAAAAATTAGGCCAGAGTAAGAGTCTAAGACCTTAACCATTAGGCCAGAGTAAGAGTCTAAGACCTTAACCATTAGGCCAGAGTAAGAGTTAAGAGCTTAACCATTAGGCTTAGTAAGAGTCTAGACCTTAACCAGTATGCCAGAGTAAGAGTGTAGGATATTATCCATTAGGCCAGAGTAAGAGTCTAAGACCTTAACCATTAGGCCAGAGTAAGAGTCTAAGACCTTAACCATTAGGCTTAGTAAGAGTTAAGACTTTAGCCAGTAGGCCAGACTAAGAGTGTAGGACCTTATCCAGTAGGCCAGAGTAAAAGTCTAAGACCTTAACCATTAGGCCAGAGTAAGAGTTAAGACCTTAACCATTAGGCCAGAGTAAGAGTCTAAGACCTTAACCATTAGGCCAGAGTAACAGTCTAAGACCTTAACCATTAGGCCAGAGTAAAAGTTAAGACCTTAACCATTAGGCCAGAGTAAGAGTCTAAGACCTTAACCATTAGGCCAGAGTAAGAGCCTAAGACCTTAACCATTAGGCCAGAGTAAGAGTCTAAGACCTTAATCATTAGACCAGAGTAAGAGTTAAGACTTTAACCATTAGGCCAGAGTAAGAGTCTAGACTTAACCATTAGGCCAGAGTAAGAGTCTAAGACCTTAACCATTACTCCAAAGTAAGAGTCTAGACCTTAACCATTAGGCCAGAGTAAGAGTTAAGACCTTAACCATTAGGCCAGATTAAGAGTCTAGACCTTAACCATTAGGCCAGAGTAAGAGCTAAGACATTAACCATTAGGCCAGAGTAAGAGTTCAGACTTTAACCATTAGGCCAGAGTAAGAGTCTAGACTTAACCATTGGGCCAGAGTAAGAGTCTAAGACCTTAACCATTAGGCCAGAGTAAGAGTCATGACCTTAACCATTAGTCCAGAGTAAGAGTTAAGACCTTAACCATTAGGCCAGAGTAAGAGTCTAAGACCTTAACCATTAGGCCAGAGTAAGAGTTAAGAGCTTAACCATTAGGCTTAGTAAGAGTCTAGACCTTAACCAGTATGCCAGAGTAAGAGTGTAGGATCTTATCCATTAGGCCAGAGTAAGAGTCTAAGACCTTAACCATTAGGCCAGAGTAAGAGTCTAAGACCTTAACCATTAGGCCAGAGTAAGAGTTCAGACTTTAGCCAGTAGGCCAGAGTAAGAGTGTAGGACCTTATCCAGTAGGCCAGAGTAAAAGTCTAAGACCTTAACCATTAGGCCAGAGTAAGAGTTAAGACCTTAACCATTAGGCCAGAGTAAGAGTCTAAGACCTTAAACATTAGGCCAGAGTAAGAGTTTAAGACCTTAACCATTAGGCCAGAGTAAGAGCTAAGACATTAACCATTAGGCCAGAGTAAGAGTCATGACCTTAACCATTAGGCCAGAGTAAGAGTGTAGGATCTTATCCATTAGGCCAGAGTAAGAGTCTAAGACCTTATCCATTAGGCCAGAGTAAGAGTCTAAGACCTTAACCATTAGGCCAGAGTAAGAGTCTAGACTTAACCATTAGGCCAGAGTAAGAGTCTAAGACCTTAACCATTAGGCCAGAGTAAGAGTCATGACCTTAACCATTAGTCCAGAGTAAGAGTTAAGACCTTAACCATTAGGCCAGAGTAAGAGTCTAAGACCTTAACCATTAGGCCAGAGTAAGAGTCTAAGACCTTAACCATTAGGCCAGAGTAAGAGTTAAGAGCTTAACCATTAGGCTTAGTAAGAGTCTAGACCTTAACCAGTATGCCAGAGTAAGAGTGTAGGATCTTATCCATTAGGCCAGAGTAAGAGTCTAAGACCTTAACCATTAGGCCAGAGTAAGAGTCTAAGACCTTAACCATTAGGCTTAGTAAGAGTTAAGACTTTAGCCAGTAGGCCAGACTAAGAGTGTAGGACCTTATCCAGTAGGCCAGAGTAAAAGTCTAAGACCTTAACCATTAGGCCAGAGTAAGAGTTAAGACCTTAACCATTAGGCCAGAGTAAGAGTCTAAGACCTTAACCATTAGGCCAGAGTAAGAGTCTAAGACCTTAATCAATAGACCAGAGTAAGAGTTAAGACTTTAACCATTAGGCCAGAGTAAGAGTCTAGACTTAACCATTAGGCCAGAGTAAGAGTCTAAGACCTTAACCATTACTCCAAATTAAGATTCTAGACCTTAACCATTAGGCCAGAGGAAGAGTTAAGACCTTAACCATTAGGCCAGATTAAGAGTCTAGACCTTAACCATTAGGCCAGAGTAAGAGCTAAGACATTAACCATTAGGCCAGAGTAAGAGTCATGACCTTAACCATTAGTCCAGAGTAAGAGTTAAGACCTTAACCATTAGGCCAGAGTAAGAGTTCAGACTTTTACCATTAGGCCAGAGTAAGAGTCTAGACTTAACCATTGGGCCAGAGTAAGAGTCTAAGACCTTAACCATTAGGCCAGAGTAAGAGTCATGACCTTAACCATTAGTCCAGAGTAAGAGTTAAGACCTTAACCATTAGGCCAGAGTAAGAGTCTAAGACCTTAACCATTAGGCCAGAGTAAGAGTTAAGAGCTTAACCATTAGGCTTAGTAAGAGTCTAGACCTTAACCAGTATGCCAGAGTAAGAGTGTAGGATCTTATCCATTAGGCCAGAGTAAGAGTCTAAGACCTTAACCATTAGGCCAGAGTAAGAGTTCAGACTTTAGCCAGTAGGCCAGAGTAAGAGTGTAGGACCTTATCCAGTAGGCCAGAGTAAAAGTCTAAGACCTTAACCATTAGGCCAGAGTAAGAGTTAAGACCTTAACCATTAGGCCAGAGTAAGAGTCTAAGACCTTAAACATTAGGCCAGAGTAAGAGTCTAAGACCTTAACCATTAGGCCAGAGTAAGAGTCTAACACCTTAACCATTAGGCCAGAGTAAGAGTTAAGACCTTAACCATTAGGCCAGAGTAAGAGTCTAAGACCTTAACCATTAGTCCAGAGTAAGAGTTAAGACATTAACCATTAGGCCAGAGTAAGAGTCTAAGACCTTAATCATTAGGCCAGAGTAAGTGTTAGGACCTTAACCATTAGGCCAGAGTACGAGTCTAAGACCTTAACCATTAGGCCAGAGTAAGAGTCTAAGACCTTAACCATTAGGCCAGAGTAAAAGTTAAGACCTTAACCATTAGGCCAGAGTAAGAGTCTAAGACCTTAACCATTAGGCCAGAGTAAGAGTCTAAGACCTTAACCATTAGGCCAGAGTAAGAGTTAAGACCTTAACCATTAGGCCAGAGTAAGAGTTAAGACCTTAACCATAAGGCCAGAGTAAGAGTCTAAGACCTTAACCATTAGATCAGAGTAAGAGTTAAGACTTTAACCATTAGGCCAGAGTAAGAGTCTAGACTTAACCAGTAGGCCAGAGTAATAGTCTAAGACCTTAACCATTACGCCAGAGTAAGAGTTAAGACCTTAACCATAAGGCCAGAGTAAGAGTCTAAGACCCTAACCATTAGGCCAGAGTAAGAGTTAAGACCTTAACCATTAGGCCAGAGAAAGATTTAAGACCTTAACCATTAGGCCAGAGTAAGAGTCTAAGACCTTAACCATTACGCCAGAGTAAGAGTTAAGACCTTAACCATAAGGCCAGAGTAAGAGTCTAAGACCTTAACCATTAGACCAGAGTAAGAGTTAAGACTTTACCCATTAGGCCAGAGTAAGAGCTAAGACATTAACCATTAGGCCAGAGTAGGAGTCATGACCTTAACCATTAGGCCAGAGTTAGAGTCAAGACCTTAACCATTAGGCCAGAGTAAGAGTTAAGACCTTAACCATTAGGCCAGAGTAAGAGTTAAGACCTTAACCATTAGGCCAGAGTAAGCGTCTAAGACCTTAACCATTAGGCCAGAGTAAGAGTTAAGACCTTAACCATAAGGCCAGAGTAAGAGTCTAAGACCTTAACCATTAGGCTTAGTAAGAGTTAAGACTTTAGCCAGTAGGCCAGAGTAAGAGTGTAGGACCTTATCCATTAGGCCAGAGTAAGAGTCTAAGACCTTAACCATTAGGCCAGAGTAAGAGTTAAGACCTTAACCATTAGGCCAGAGTAAGAGTCTTAGACTTTAACCATTAGGCTTAGCAAGAGTTAAGACTTTAGCCAGTAGGCCAGAGTAAGAGTATAGGACCTTATCCAGTAGGCCAGAGTAAAAGTCTAAGAGCTTAACCACAAGGCCAGAGTAAGAGTCTAAGACCTTAACCATTAGACCAGAGTAAGAGTTAAGACTTTAACCATTAGGCCAGAGTAAGAGTTTAGACTTAACCATTAGGCCAGAGTAAGAGTCTAAGACCTTAACCATTAGTCCAAAGCAAAAGTCTAGACCTTAACCATTAGGCCAGAGTAAGAGCAAAGACCTTAACCATTAGGCCAGATTAAGATTCTAGACCTTAACCATTATGTCAGAGTAAAAGTTAAGACCTTAACCATTAGGCCAGAGTAAGAGTCTAAGACCTTAACCATTAGTCCAGAGTAAGAGTTAAGACATTAACCATTAGGCCAGAGTAAGAGTCTAAGACCTTAATAATTAGACCAGAGTAAGTGTTAGGACCTTAACCATTAGGCCATAGTACGAGTCTAAGACCTTAACAATTAGGACAGAGTAAGAGTCTAAGACCTTTACCAATAGGCCAGAGTACGAGTCTAAGACCTTAATCATTAGGCCAGAGTAAGAGTTAAGGCCTTAACCATTAGGCCAGAGTAAGAGTCTAAGACCTTAACCATTAGTCCAGAGTAAGAGTTAAGACCTTAACCATTAGGCCAGAGTAAGAGTCTAAGACCTTAACCAGTAGGCCAGAGTAAGTGTTAGGACCTTAACCATTAGGCCAGAGTTCGAGTCTAAGACCTTAACCATTAGGCCAGAGTAAGAGTCTAAGACCTTAACCATTAGGCCAGAGTAAAAGTTAAGACCTTAACCATTAGGCCAGAGTAAGAGTCTAAGACCTTAACCATTAGGCCAGAGTAAGAGTCTAAGACCTTAACCATTAGGCCAGAGTAAGAGTTAAGACCTTAACCATTAGACCAGAGTAAAAGTTAAGACTTTAACCATTAGGCCAGAGTAAGAGTCTAGACTTAACCAGTAGGCCAGAGTAATAGTCTAAGACCTTAACCATTACGCAAGAGAAAGAGTTAAGACCTTAACCATAAGGCCAGAGTAAGAGTCTAAGACCCTAACCATTAGGCCATAGTAAGAGTTAAGACCTTAACCATTAGGCCAGAGTAAGAGTTCAGACTTTAGCCAGTAGGCCAGAGTAAGAGTGTAGGACCTTATCCAGTAGGCCAGAGTAAAAGTCTAAGACCTTAACCATTAGGCCAGAGTAAGAGTTCAGACTTTAGCCAGTAGGCCGGAGTAAGAGTGTAGGACCTTAACCATTAGGCCAGAGTAAAAGTTAAGACCTTAACCATTAGGCCAGAGTAAGAGTCTAAGACCTTAACCATTAGGCCAGAGTAAGAGTCTAAGACCTTAACCATTAGGCCAGAGTAAGAGTTAAGACCTTAACCATTAGGCCAGAGTAAGAGTCTAAGTCCTTAACCATTAGTCCAGAGTAAGAGTTAAGACATTAACCATTAGGCCAGAGTAAGAGTCTAAGACCTTAATCATTAGACCAGAGTAAGTGTTAGGACCTTAACCATTAGGCCAGAGTACGAGTCTAAGACCTTAACAATTAGGACAGAGTAAGAGTCTAAGACCTCAACCAATAGGCCAGAGAATGAGTCTAAGACCTTAATCATTAGGCCAGAGTAAGAGTTAAGGCCTTAACCATTAGGCCAGAGTAAGAGTCTAAGACCTTAACCATTAGTCCAGAGTAAGAGTTAAGAGCTTAACCATTAGGCTTAGTAAGAGTCTAGACCTTAACCAGTATGCCAGAGTAAGAGTGTAGGATCTTATCCATTAGGCCAGAGTAAGAGTCTAAGACCTTATCCATTAGGCCAGAGTAAGAGTCTAAGACCTTAACCATTAGGCCAGAGTAAGAGTTCAGACTTTAACCATTAGGCCAGAGTAAGAGTCTAGACTTAACCATTAGGCCAGAGTAAGAGTCTAAGACCTTAACCATTAGGCCAGAGTAAGAGTCATGACCTTAACCATTAGTCCAGAGTAAGAGTTAAGACCTTAACCATTAGGCCAGAGTAAGAGTCTAAGACCTTAACCATTAGGCCAGAGTAAGAGTCTAAGACCTTAACCATTAGGCCAGAGTAAGAGTCTAAGACCTTAACCATTAGGCTTAGTAAGAGTTAAGACTTTAGCCAGTAGGCCAGAGTAAGAGTCTAAGTCCTTAACCATTAGTCCAGAGTAAGAGTTAAGACATTAACCATTAGGCCAGAGTAAGAGTCTAAGACCCTAATCATTAGACCAGAGTAAGTGTTAGGACCTTAACCATTAGGCCAGAGTACGAGTCTAAGACCTTAACAATTAGGACAGAGTAAGAGTCTAAGACCTTAACTAATAGGCCAGAGTACGAGTCTAAGACCTTAATCATTAGGCCAGAGTAAGAGTTAAGGCCTTAACCATTAGGCCAGAGTAAGAGTCTAAGACCTTAACCATTAGTCCAGAGTAAGAGTTAAGACCTTAACCATTAGGCCAGAGTAAGAGTTAAGACATTAACCATTAGGCCAGAGTAAGAGTCTAAGACCTTAATCATTAGACCAGAGTAAGTGTTAGGACCTTAACCATTAGGCCAGAGTACGAGTCTAAGACCTTAACAATTAGGACAGAGTAAGAGTCTAAGACCTTAACCAATAGGCCAGAGTACGAGTCTAAGACCTTAATCATTAGGCCAGAGTAAGAGTTAAGGCCTCAACCATTAGGCCAGAGTAAGAGTCTAAGACCTTAACCATTAGTCCAGAGTAAGAGTTAAGACCTTAACCATTAGGCCAGAGTAAGAGTCTAAGACCTTAACCAGTAGGCCAGAGTAAGTGTTAGGACCTTAACCATTAGGCCAGAGTACGAGTCTAAGACCTTAACCATTAGGCCAGAGTAAGAGTCTAAGACCTTAACCATTAGGCCAGAGTAAAAGTTAAGACCTTAACCATTAGGCCAGAGTAAGAGTCTAAGACCTTAACCATTAGGCCAGAGTAAGAGTCTAAGACCTTAACCATTAGGCCAGAGTAAGAGTTAAGACCTTAACCATTAGACCAGAGTAAAAGTTAAGACTTTAACCATTAGGCCAGAGTAAGAGTCTAGACTTAACCAGTAGGCCAGAGTAATAGTCTAAGACCTTAACCATTACGGCAGAGTAAGAGTTAAGACCTTAACCATAAGGCCAGAGTAAGAGTCTAAGACCCTAACCATTAGGCCATAGTAAGAGTTAAGACCTTAACCATTAGGCCAGAGTAAGAGTGCAGACTTTAGCCAGTAGGCCAGAGTAAGAGTGTAGGACCTTATCCAGTAGGCCAGAGTAAAAGTCTAAGACCTTAACCATTAGGCCAGAGTAAAAGTTCAGACTTTAGCCAGTAGGCCAGAGTAAGAGTGTAGGACCTTAACCATTAGGCCAGAGTAAAAGTTAAGACCTTAACCATTAGGCCAGAGTAAGAGTCTAAGACCTTAACCATTAGGCCAGAGTAAGAGTCTAAGACCTTAACCATTAGGCCAGAGTAAGAGTTAAGACCTTAACCATTAGGCCAGAGTAAGAGTCTAAGTCCTTAACCATTAGTCCAGAGTAAGAGTTAAGACATTAACCATTAGGCCAGAGTAAGAGTCTAAGACCTTAATCATTAGACCAGAGTAAGTGTTAGGACGTTAACCATTAGGCCAGAGTACGAGTCTAAGACCTTAACAATTAGGACAGAGTAAGAGTCTAAGACCTTAACTAATAGGCCAGAGTACGAGTATAAGACCTTAATCATTAGGCCAGAGTAAGAGTTAAGGCCTTAACCATTAGGCCAGAGTAAGAGTCTAAGACCCTAATCATTAGACCAGAGTAAGTGTTAGGACCTTAACCATTAGGCCAGAGTACGAGTCTAAGACCTTAACAATTAGGACAGAGTAAGAGTCTAAGACCTTAACTAATAGGCCAGAGTACGAGTCTAAGACCTTAATCATTAGGCCAGAGTAAGAGTTAAGGCCTTAACCATTAGGCCAGAGTAAGAGTCTAAGACCTTAACCATTAGTCCAGAGTAAGAGTTAAGACCTTAACCATTAGGCCAGAGTAAGAGTTAAGACATTAACCATTAGGCCAGAGTAAGAGTCTAAGACCTTAATCATTAGACCAGAGTAAGTGTTAGGACCTTAACCATTAGGCCAGAGTACGAGTCTAAGACCTTAACAATTAGGACAGAGTAAGAGTCTAAGACCTTAACCAATAGGCCAGAGTACGAGTCTAAGACCTTAATCATTAGGCCAGAGTAAGAGTTAAGGCCTCAACCATTAGGCCAGAGTAAGAGTCTAAGACCTTAACCATTAGTCCAGAGTAAGAGTTAAGACCTTAACCATTAGGCCAGAGTAAGAGTCTAAGACCTTAACCAGTAGGCCAGAGTAAGTGTTAGGACCTTAACCATTAGGCCAGAGTACGAGTCTAAGACCTTAACCATTAGGCCAGAGTAAGAGTCTAAGACCTTAACCATTAGGCCAGAGTAAAAGTTAAGACCTTAACCATTAGGCCAGAGTAAGAGTCTAAGACCTTAACCATTAGGCCAGAGTAAGAGTCTAAGACCTTAACCATTAGGCCAGAGTAAGAGTTAAGACCTTAACCATTAGACCAGAGTAAAAGTTAAGACTTTAACCATTAGGCCAGAGTAAGAGTCTAGACTTAACCAGTAGGCCAGAGTAATAGTCTAAGACCTTAACCATTACGGCAGAGTAAGAGTTAAGACCTTAACCATAAGGCCAGAGTAAGAGTCTAAGACCCTAACCATTAGGCCATAGTAAGAGTTAAGACCTTAACCATTAGGCCAGAGTAAGAGTGCAGACTTTAGCCAGTAGGCCAGAGTAAGAGTGTAGGACCTTATCCAGTAGGCCAGAGTAAAAGTCTAAGACCTTAACCATTAGGCCAGAGTAAAAGTTCAGACTTTAGCCAGTAGGCCAGAGTAAGAGTGTAGGACCTTAACCATTAGGCCAGAGTAAAAGTTAAGACCTTAACCATTAGGCCAGAGTAAGAGTCTAAGACCTTAACCATTAGGCCAGAGTAAGAGTCTAAGACCTTAACCATTAGGCCAGAGTAAGAGTTAAGACCTTAACCATTAGGCCAGAGTAAGAGTCTAAGTCCTTAACCATTAGTCCAGAGTAAGAGTTAAGACATTAACCATTAGGCCAGAGTAAGAGTCTAAGACCTTAATCATTAGACCAGAGTAAGTGTTAGGACGTTAACCATTAGGCCAGAGTACGAGTCTAAGACCTTAAC
Organism: Triturus cristatus; assembly: GCF_964204655.1. Lineage (NCBI taxonomy): Eukaryota > Metazoa > Chordata > Amphibia > Caudata > Salamandridae > Triturus > Triturus cristatus. Next base: position 2,604,248 of record NC_140588.1, read on the forward strand.
AATTAGGACAGAGTAAGAGTCTAAGACCTTAACTAATAGGCCAGAGTACGAGTATAAGACCTTAATCATTAGGCCAGAGTAAGAGTTAAGGCCTTAACCATTAGGCCAGAGTAAGAGTCTAAGACCTTAACCATTAGTCCAGAGTACGAGTTAAGACCTTAACCATTAGGCCAGAGTTAGAGTCTAAGACCTTAACCATTAGGCCAGAGTAAGTGTTAGGACCTTAACCATTAGGCCAGAGTAAGAGTTTAAGACCTTAACCATTAGGCCAGAGTAAGAGTCTAAGACCTTAACCATTAGTCCAGAGTAAAAGTTAAGACCTTAACCATTAGGCCAGAGTAAGAGTCTAAGACCTTAACCATTAGGCCAGAGTAAGAGTCTAAGACCTTAACCATTAGGCCAGAGTAAGAGTTAAGACCTTAACCATTAGGCCAGAGTAAGAGTCTAAGACCTTAACCATTAGGCCAGTGTAAGAGTTAAGACCTTAACCATAAGGCCAGAGTAAGAGTCTAAGACCTTAACCATTAGACCAGAGTAAGAGTTAAGACTTTAACCATTAGGCCAGAGTAAGAGTCTAGACTTAACCAGTAGGCCAGAGTAATAGTCTAAGACCTTAACCATTACGCCAGAGTAAGAGTTAAGACCTTAACCATCAGGCCAGAGTAAGAGTCTAAGACCCTAACCATTAGGCCAGAGTAAGAGTTAAGACCTTAACCATTAGGCCAGAGAAAGATTTAAGACCTTAACCATTAGGCCAGAGTAAGAGTCTAAGACCTTAACCATTACGCCAGAGTAAGAGTTAAGACCTTAACCATAAGGCCAGAGTAAGAGTCTAAGACCTTAACCATTAGACCAGAGTAAGAGTTAAGACTTTACCCATTAGGCCAGAGTAAGAGCTAAGACATTAACCATTAGGCCAGAGTAGGAGTCATGACCTTATCCATTAGGCCAGAGTTAGAGTCAAGACCTTAACCATTAGGCCAGAGTAAGAGTTAAGACCTTAACCATTAGGCCAGAGTAAGAGTTAAGACCTTAACCATTAGGCCAACATAAGAGTCTAAGACCTTAACCATTAGTCCAGAGTAAAAGTTAAGACCTTAACCATTAGGCCAGAGTAAGAGTCTAAGACCTTAACCATTAGGCCAGAGTAAGAGTTAAGACCTTAACCATAAGGCCAGAGTAAGAGTCTAAGACCTTAACCATTAGACCAGAGTAAGAGTTAAGACTTTAACCATTAGGCCAGAGTAAGAGTCTAGACTTAACCAGTAGGCCAGAGTAATAGTCTAAGACCTTAACCATTACGCCATGGTAAGAGTTAAGACCTTAACCATAAGGCCAGAGTAAGAGTCTAAGACCCTAACCATTAGGCCAGAGTAAGAGTTAAGACCTTAACCATTAGGCCAGAGAAAGATTTAAGACCTTAACCATTAGGCCAGAGTAAGAGTCTAAGACCTTAACCATTACGCCAGAGTAAGAGTTAAGACCTTAACGATAAGGCCAGAGTAAGAGTCTAAGACCTTAACCATTAGACCAGAGTAAGAGTTAAGACTTTACCCATTAGGCCAGAGTAAGAGCTAAGACATTAACCATTAGGCCAGAGTAGGAGTCATGACCTTAACCATTAGGCCAGAGTTAGAGTCAAGACCTTAACCATTAGGCCAGAGTAAGAGTTAAGACCTTAACCATTAGGCCAGAGTAAGAGTTAAGACCTTAACCATTAGGCCAGAGTAAGCGTCTAAGACCTTAACCATTAGGCCAGAGTAAGAGTTAAGACCTTAACCATAAGGCCAGAGTAAGAGTCTAAGACCTTAACCATTAGGCTTAGTAAGAGTTAAGACTTTAGCCAGTAGGCCAGAGTAAGAGTGTAGGACCTTGTCCATTAGGCCAGAGTAAGAATCTAAGACCTTAACCATTAGGCCAGAGTAAGAGTTAAGACCTTAACCATTAGGCCAGAGTAAGAGTCTTAGACTTTAACCATTAGGCTTAGCAAGAGTTAAGACTTTAGCCAGTAGGCCAGAGTAAGAGTATAGGACCTTATCCAGTAGACCAGAGTAAAAGTCTAAGAGCTTAACCACAAGGCCAGAGTAAGAGTCTAAGACCTTAACCATTAGACCAGAGTAAGAGTTAAGACTTTAACCATTAGGCCAGAGTAAGAGTTTAGACTTAACCATGATGCCAGAGTAAGAGTCTAAGACCTTAACCATTAGTCCAAAGCAAAAGTCTAGACCTTAACCATTAGGCCAGAGTAAGAGTAAAGACCTTAACCATTAGGCCAGATTAAGAGTCTAGACCTTAACCATTATGTCAGAGTAAAAGTTAAGACCTTAACCATTAGGCCAGAGTAAGAGTCTAAGACCTTAACCATTAGTCCAGAGTAAGAGTTAAGACATTAACCATTAGGCCAGAGTAAGAGTCTAAGACCTTAATAATTAGACCAGAGTAAGTGTTAGGACCTTAACCATTAGGCCAGAGTACGAGTCTAAGACCTTAACAATTAGGACAGAGTAAGAGTCTAAGACCTTAACCAATAGGCCAGAGTACGAGTCTAAGACCTTAATCATTAGGCCAGAGTAAGAGTTAAGGCCTTAACCATTAGGCCAGAGTAAGAGTCTAAGACCTTAACCATTAGTCCAGAGTAAGAGTTAAGACCTTAACCATTAGGCCAGAGTAAGAGTCTAAGACCTTAACCAGTAGGCCAGAGTAAGTGTTAGGACCTTAACCATTAGGCCAGAGTACGAGTCTAAGACCTTAACCATTAGGCCAGAGTAAGAGTCTAAGACCTTAACCATTAGGCCAGAGTAAAAGTTAAGACCTTAACCATTAGGCCAGAGTAAGAGTCTAAGACCTTAACCATTAGGCCAGAGTAAGAGTCTAAGACCTTAACCATTAGGCCAGAGTAAGAGTTAAGACCTTAACCATTAGACCAGAGTAAAAGTTAAGACTTTAACCATTAGGCCAGAGTAAGAGTCTAGACTTAACCAGTAGGCCAGAGTAATAGTCTAAGACCTTAACCATTACGCCAGAGAAAGAGTTAAGACCTTAACCATAAGGCCAGAGGAAGAGTCTAAGACCCTAACCATTAGGCCATAGTAAGAGTTAAGACCTTAACCATTAGGCCAGAGTAAGAGTTCAGACTTTAGCCAGTAGGCCAGAGTAAGAGTGTAGGACCTTATCCAGTAGGCCAGAGTAAAAGTCTAAGACCTTAACCATTAGGCCAGAGTAAAAGTTCAGACTTTAGCCAGTAGGCCAGAGTAAGAGTGTAGGACCTTAACCATTAGGCCAGAGTAAAAGTTAAGACCTTAACCATTAGGCCAGAGTAAGAGTCTAAGACCTTAACCATTAGGCCAGAGTAAGAGTCTAAGACCTTAACCATTAGGCCAGAGTAAGAGTTAAGACCTTAACCATTAGGCCAGAGTAAGAGTCTAAGTCCTTAACCATTAGTCCAGAGTAAGAGTTAAGACATTAACCATTAGGCCAGAGTAAGAGTCTAAGACCTTAATCATTAGACCAGAGTAAGTGTTAGGACCTTAACCATTAGGCCAGAGTACGAGTCTAAGACCTTAACAATTAGGACAGAGTAAGAGTCTAAGACCTTAACCAATAGGCCAGAGAACGAGTCTAAGACCTTAATCATTAGGCCAGAGTAAGAGTTAAGGCCTTAACCATTAGGCCAGAGTAAGAGTCTAAGACCTTACCCATTAGTCCAGAGTAAGAGTTAAGAGCTTAACCATTAGGCTTAGTAAGAGTCTAGACCTTAACCAGTATGCCAAAGTAAGAGTGTAGGATCTTATCCATTAGGCCAGAGTAAGAGTCTAAGACCTTATCCATTAGGCCAGAGTAAGAGTCTAAGACCTTAACCATTAGGCCAGAGTAAGAGTTCAGACTTTAACCATTAGGCCAGAGTAAGAGTCTAGACTTAACCATTAGGCCAGAGTAAGAGTCTAAGACCTTAACCATTAGGCCAGAGTAAGAGTCATGACCTTAACCATTAGTCCAGAGTAAGAGTTAAGACCTTAACCATTAAGCCAGAGTAAGAGTCTAAGACCTTAACCATTAGGCCAGAGTAAGAGTCTAAGACCTTAACCATTAGGCTTAGTAAGAGTTAAGACTTTAGCCAGTAGGCCAGAGTAAGAGTGTAAGACCTTATCCAGTAGGCCAGAGTAAAAGTCTAAGACCTTAACCATTAGGCCAGAGTAAGAGTTAAGACCTTAACCATTAGGCCAGAGTAAGAGTCTAAGACCTTAACCATTAGGCCAGAGTAACAGTCTAAGACCTTAACCATTAGGCCAGAGTAAAAGTTAAGACCTTAACCATTAGGCCAGAGTAAGAGTCTAAGACCTTAACCATTAGGCCAGAGTAAGAGCCTAAGACCTTAACCATTAGGCCAGAGTAAGAGTCTAAGACCTTAATCATTAGACCAGAGTAAGAGTTAAGACTTTAACCATTAGGCCAGAGTAAGAGTCTAGACTTAACCATTAGGCCAGAGTAAGAGTCTAAGACCTTAATGATTACTCCAAAGTAAGAGTCTAGACCTTAACCATTAGGCCAGAGTAAGAGTTAAGACCTTAACCATTAGGCCAGATTAAGAGTCTAGACCTTAACCATTAGGCCAGAGTAAGAGCTAAGACATTAACCATTAGGCCAGAGTAAGAGTTCAGACTTTAACCATTAGGCCAGAGTAAGAGTCTAGACTTAACCATTGGGCCAGAGTAAGAGTCTAAGACCTTAACCATTAGGCCAGAGTAAGAGTCATGACCTTAACCATTAGTCCAGAGTAAGAGTTAAGACCTTAACCATTAGGCCAGAGTAAGAGTCTAAGACCTTAACCATTAGGCCAGAGTAAGAGTTAAGAGCTTAACCATTAGGCTTAGTAAGAGTCTAGACCTTAACCAGTATGCCAGAGTAAGAGTATAGGATCTTAACCATTACGCCAGAGTAAGAGTTAAGACCTTAACCATAAGGCCAGAGTAAGAGTCTAAGACCCTAACCATTAGGCCAGAGTAAGAGTTAAGACCTTAACCATTAGGCCAGAGAAAGATTTAAGACCTTAACCATTAGGCCAGAGTAAGAGTCTAAGACCTTAACCATTACGCCAGAGTAAGAGTTAACACCTTAACGATAAGGCCAGAGTAAGAGTCTAAGACCTTAACCATTAGACCAGAGTAAGAGTTAAGACTTTACCCATTAGGCCAGAGTAAGAGCTAAGACATTAACCATTAGGCCAGAGTAGGAGTCATGACCTTAACCATTAGGCCAGAGTTAGAGTCAAGACCTTAACCATTAGGCCAGAGTAAGAGTTAAGACCTTAACCATTAGGCCAGAGTAAGAGTTAAGACCTTAACCATTAGGCCAGAGTAAGCGTCTAAGACCTTAACCATTAGGCCAGAGTAAGAGTTAAGACCTTAACCATAAGGCCAGAGTAAGAGTCTAAGACCTTAACCATTAGGCTTAGTAAGAGTTAAGACTTTAGCCAGTAGGCCAGAGTAAGAGTGTAGGACCTTATCCATTAGGCCAGAGTAAGAGTCTAAGACTTTAACCATTAGGCCAGAGTAAGAGTTAAGACCTTAACCATTAGGCCAGAGTAAGAGTCTTAGACTTTAACCATTAGGCTTAGCAAGAGTTAAGACTTTAGCCAGTAGGCCAGAGTAAGAGTATAGGACCTTATCCAGTAGACCAGAGTAAAAGTCTAAGAGCTTAACCACAAGGCCAGTGTAAGAGTCTAAGACCTTAACCATTAGACCAGAGTAAGAGTTAAGACTTTAACCATTAGGCCAGAGTAAGAGTTTAGACTTAACCATGATGCCAGAGTAAGAGTCTAAGACCTTAACCATTAGTCCAAAGCAAAAGTCTAGACCTTAACCATTAGGCCAGAGTAAGAGTAAAGACCTTAACCATTAGGCCAGATTAAGAGTCTAGACCTTAACCATTATGTCAGAGTAAAAGTTAAGACCTTAACCATTAGGCCAGAGTAAGAGTCTAAGACCTTAACCATTAGTCCAGAGTAAGAGTTAAGACATTAACCATTAGGCCAGAGTAAGAGTCTAAGACCTTAATAATTAGACCAGAGTAAGTGTTAGGACCTTAACCATTAGGCCAGAGTACGAGTCTAAGACCTTAACAATTAGGACAGAGTAAGAGTCTAAGACCTTAACCAATAGGCCAGAGTACGAGTCTAAGACCTTAATCATTAGGCCAGAGTAAGAGTTAAGGCCTTAACCATTAGGCCAGAGTAAGAGTCTAAGACCTTAACCATTAGTCCAGAGTAAGAGTTAAGACCTTAACCATTAGGCCAGAGTAAGAGTCTAAGACCTTAACCAGTAGGCCAGAGTAAGTGTTAGGACCTTAACCATTAGGCCAGAGTACGAGTCTAAGACCTTAACCATTAGGCCAGAGTAAGAGTCTAAGACCTTAACCATTAGGCCAGAGTAAAAGTTAAGGCCAGAGTAAGAGTCTAAGACCTTAACCATTAGGCCAGAGTAAGAGTCTAAGACCTTAACCATTAGGCCAGAGTAAGAGTTAAGACCTTAACCATTAGACCAGAGTAAAAGTTAAGACTTTAACCATTAGGCCAGAGTAAGAGTCTAGACTTAACCAGTAGGCCAGAGTAATAGTCTAAGACCTTAACCATTACGCCAGAGAAAGAGTTAAGACCTTAACCATAAGGCCAGAGTAAGAGTCTAAGACCCTAACCATTAGGCCATAGTAAGAGTTAAGACCTTAACCATTAGGCCAGAGTAAGAGTTCAGACTTTAGCCAGTAGGCCAGAGTAAGAGTGTAGGACCTTATCCAGTAGGCCAGAGTAAAAGTCTAAGACCTTAACCATTAGGCCAGAGTAAAAGTTCAGACTTTAGCCAGTAGGCCAGAGTAAGAGTGTAGGACCTTAACCATTAGGCCAGAGTAAAAGTTAAGACCTTAACCATTAGGCCAGAGTAAGAGTCTAAGACCTTAACCATTAGGCCAGAGTAAGAGTCTAAGACCTTAACCATTAGGCCAGAGTAAGAGTTAAGACCTTAACCATTAGGCCAGAGTAAGAGTCTAAGTCCTTAACCATTAGTCCAGAGTAAGAGTTAAGACATTAACCATTAGGCCAGAGTAAGAGTCTAAGACCTTAACCATTAGTCCAGAGTAAGAGTTAAGACATTAACCATTAGGCCAGAGTAAGAGTCTAAGACCTTAATCATTAGACCAGAGTAAGTGTTAGGACCTTAACCATTAGGCCAGAGTACGAGTCTAAGACCTTAACAATTAGGACAGAGTAAGAGTCTAAGACCTTAACCAATAGGCCAGAGAACGAGTCTAAGACCTTAATCATTAGGCCAGAGTAAGAGTTAAGGCCTTAACCATTAGGCCAGAGTAAGAGTCTAAGACCTTACCCATTAGTCCAGAGTAAGAGTTAAGAGCTTAACCATTAGGCTTAGTAAGAGTCTAGACCTTAACCAGTATGCCAGAGTAAGAGTGTAGGATCTTATCCATTAGGCCAGAGTAAGAGTCTAAGACCTTATCCATTAGGCCAGAGTAAGAGTCTAAGACCTTAACCATTAGGCCAGAGTAAGAGTTCAGACTTTAACCATTAGGCCAGAGTAAGAGTCTAGACTTAACCATTAGGCCAGAGTAAGAGTCTAAGACCTTAACCATTAGGCCAGAGTAAGAGTCATGACCTTAACCATTAGTCCAGAGTAAGAGTTAAGACCTTAACCATTAAGCCAGAGTAAGAGTCTAAGACCTTAACCATTAGGCCAGAGTAAGAGTCTAAGACCTTAACCATTAGGCCAGAGTAAGAGTCTAAGACCTTAACCATTAGGCTTAGTAAGAGTTAAGACTTTAGCCAGTAGGCCAGAGTAAGAGTGTAAGACCTTATCCAGTAGGCCAGAGTAAAAGTCTAAGACCTTAACCATTAGGCCAGAGTAAGAGTTAAGACCTTAACCATTAGGCCAGAGTAAGAGTCTAAGACCTTAACCATTAGGCCAGAGTAACAGTCTAAGACCTTAACCATTAGGCCAGAGTAAAAGTTAAGACCTTAACCATTAGGCCAGAGTAAGAGTCTAAGACCTTAACCATTAGGCCAGAGTAAGAGCCTAAGACCTTAACCATTAGGCCAGAGTAAGAGTCTAAGACCTTAATCATTAGACCAGAGTAAGAGTTAAGACTTTAACCATTAGGCCAGAGTAAGAGTCTAGACTTAACCATTAGGCCAGAGTAAGAGTCTAAGACCTTAATGATTACTCCAAAGTAAGAGTCTAGACCTTAACCATTAGGCCAGAGTAAGAGTTAAGACCTTAACCATTAGGCCAGATTAAGAGTCTAGACCTTAACCATTAGGCCAGAGTAAGAGCTAAGACATTAACCATTAGGCCAGAGTAAGAGTTCAGACTTTAACCATTAGGCCAGAGTAAGAGTCTAGACTTAACCATTGGGCCAGAGTAAGAGTCTAAGACCTTAACCATTAGGCCAGAGTAAGAGTCATGACCTTAACCATTAGTCCAGAGTAAGAGTTAAGACCTTAACCATTAGGCCAGAGTAAGAGTCTAAGACCTTAACCATTAGGCCAGAGTAAGAGTTAAGAGCTTAACCATTAGGCTTAGTAAGAGTCTAGACCTTAACCAGTATGCCAGAGTAAGAGTATAGGATCTTATCCATTAGGCCAGAGTAAGAGTCTAAGACCTTAACCATTAGGCCAGAGTAAGAGGCTAAGACCTTAACCATTAGGCCAGAGTAAGAGTTAAGACTTTAACCATTAGGCCAGAGTAAGAGTCTAGACTTAACCATTAGGCCAGAGTAAGAGTCTAAGACCTTAACCATTACTCCAAATTAAGATTCTAGACCTTATCATTAGGCCAGAGTAAGAGTTAAGACCTTAACCATTAGGCCAGATTAAGAGTCTAGACCTTAACCATTAGGCCAGAGTAAGAGCTAAGACATTAACCATTAGGCCAGAGTAAGAGTCATGACCTTAACCATTAGTCCAGAGTAAGAGTTAAGACCTTAACCATTAGGCCAGAGTAAGAGTTCAGACTTTAACCATTAGGCCAGAGTAAGAGTCTAGACTTAACCATTGGGCCAGAGTAAGAGTCTAAGACCTTAACCATTAGGCCAGAGTAAGAGTCATGACCTTAACCATTAGTCCAGAGTAAGAGTTAAGACCTTAACCATTAGGCCAGAGTAAGAGTCTAAGACCTTAACCATTAGGCCAGAGTAAGAGTTAAGAGCTTAACCATTAGGCTTAGTAAGAGTCTAGACCTTAACCAGTATGCCAGAGTAAGAGTGTAGGATCTTATCCATTAGGCCAGAGTAAGAGTCTAGACTTAACCATTAGGCCAGAGTAAGAGTTAAGACCTTAACCATTAGGCCAGAGTAAGAGTCTAAGACCTTAACCATTAGGCCAGAGTAAGAGTCTAAGACCTTAATCAATAGACCAGAGTAAGAGTTAAGACTTTAACCATTAGGCCAGAGTAAGAGTCTAAGACCTTAACCATTACTCCAAATTAAGATTCTAGACCTTATCATTAGGCCAGAGTAAGAGTTAAGACCTTAACCATTAGGCCAGATTAAGAGTCTAGACCTTAACCATTAGGCCAGAGTAAGAGCTAAGACATTAACCATTAGGCCAGAGTAAGAGTCATGACCTTAACCATTAGTCCAGAGTAAGAGTTAAGACCTTAACCATTAGGCCAGAGTAAGAGTTCAGACTTTAACCATTAGGCCAGAGTAAGAGTCTAGACTTAACCATTGGGCCAGAGTAAGAGTCTAAGACCTTAACCATTAGGCCAGAGTAAGAGTCATGACCTTAACCATTAGTCCAGAGTAAGAGTTAAGACCTTAACCATTAGGCCAGAGTAAGAGTCTAAGACCTTAACCATTAGGCCAGAGTAAGAGTTAAGAGCTTAACCATTAGGCTTAGTAAGAGTCTAGACCTTAACCAGTATGCCAGAGTAAGAGTGTAGGATCTTATCCATTAGGCCAGAGTAAGAGTCTAAGACCTTAACCATTAGGCCAGAGTAAGAGTTCAGACTTTAGCCAGTAGGCCAGAGTAAGAGTGTAGGACCTTATCCAGTAGGCCAGAGTAAAAGTCAAAGACCTTAACCATTAGGCCAGAGTAAGAGTTAAGACCTTAACCATTAGGCCAGAGTAAGAGTCTAAGACCTTAAACATTAGGCCAGAGTAAGAGTCTAAGACCTTAACCATTAGGCCAGAGTAAGAGTCTAAGACCTTAACCATTAGGCCAGAGTAAGAGTTAAGACCTTAACCATTAGGCCAGAGTAAGAGTCTAAGACCTTAACCATTAGGCCAGAGTAAGAGTCATGACCTTAACCATTAGTCCAGAGTAAGAGTAAAGACCTTAACCATTAGGCCAGAGTAAGAGTCTAAGACCTTAACCATTAGGCCAGAGTAAGAGTTAAGAGCTTAACCATTAGGCTTAGTAAGAGTCTAGACCTTAACCAGTATGCCAGAGTAAGAGTGTAGGATCTTATCCATTAGGCCAGAGTAAGAGTCTAAGACCTTAACCATTAGGCCAGAGTAAGAGTTAAGACCTTAACCATTAGTCCAGAGTAAGAGTTAAGACCTTAACCATTAGGCCAGAGTAAGAGTCTAAGACCTTAACCATTAGGCCAGAGTAAGAGTCTAAGACCTTAACCATTAGGCCAGAGTAAGAGTTAAGACCTTAACCATTAGGCCAGAGTAAGAGTCTAAGACCTTAACCATTAGTCCAGAGTAAGAGTTAAGACATTAACCATTAGGCCAGAGTAAGAGTCTAAGACCTTAATCATTAGACCAGAGTAAGTGTTAGGACCTTAACCATTAGGCCAGAGTACGAGTCTAAGACCTTAACAATTAGGACAGAGTAAGAGTCTAAGACCTTAACTAATAGGCCAGAGTACGAGTCTAAGACCTTAATCATTAGGCCAGAGTAAGAGTTAAGGCCTTAACCATTAGGCCAGAGTAAGAGTCTAAGACCTTAACCATTAGGCCAGAGTACGAGTTTAAGACCTTAACCATTAGGCCAGAGTAAGAGTATAAGACCTTAACCATTAGGCCAGAGTAATAGTCTAAGACCTTAACCATTAGGCCAGAGTAAGAGTTAAGAGCTTAACCATTAGGCTTAGTAAGAGTCTAGACCTTAACCAGTATGCCAGAGTAAGAGTGTAGGATCTTATCCATTAGGCCAGAGTAAGAGTCTAAGACCTTAACCATTAGTCCAGAGTAAGAGTTAAGACCTTAACCATTAGGCCAGAGTAAGAGTCTAAGACCTTAACCATTAGGCCAGAGTAAGAGTTAAGAGCTTAACCATTAGGCTTAGTAAGAGTCTAGACCTTAACCAGTATGCCAGAGTAAGAGTGTAGGATCTTATCCATTAGGCCAGAGTAAGAGTCTAAGACCTTAACCATTAGGCCAGAGTAAGAGTTCAGACTTTAGCCAGTAGGCCAGAGTAAGAGTGTAGGACCTTATCCAGTAGGCCAGAGTAAAAGTCAAAGACCTTAACCATTAGGCCAGAGTAAGAGTTAAGACCTTAACCATTAGGCCAGAGTAAGAGTCTAAGACCTTAAACATTAGGCCAGAGTAAGAGTCTAAGACCTTAACCATTAGGCCAGAGTAAGAGTCTACGACCTTAACCATTAGGCCAGAGTAAGAGTTAAGACCTTAACCATTAGGCCAGAGTAAGAGTCTAAGACCTTAACCATTAGGCCAGAGTAAGAGTCATGACCTTAACCATTAGTCCAGAGTAAGAGTAAAGACCTTAACCATTAGGCCAGAGTAAGAGTCTAAGACCTTAACCATTAGGCCAGAGTAAGAGTTAAGAGCTTAACCATTAGGCTTAGTAAGAGTCTAGACCTTAACCAGTATGCCAGAGTAAGAGTGTAGGATCTTATCCATTAGGCCAGAGTAAGAGTCTAAGACCTTAACCATTAGGCCAGAGTAAGAGTTCAGACTTTAGCCAGTAGGCCAGAGTAAGAGTGTAGGACCTTATCCAGTAGGCCAGAGTAAAAGTCTAAGACCTTAACCATTAGGCCAGAGTAAGAGTTAAGACCTTAACAATTAGGCCAGAGTAAGAGTCTAAGACCTTAAACATTAGGCCAGAGTAAGAGTCTAAGACCTTAACCATTAGGCCAGAGTAAGAGTCTAAGACCTTAACCATTAGGCCAGAGTAAGAGTTAAGACCTTAACCATTAGGCCAGAGTAAGAGTCTAAGACCTTAACTATTAGTCCAGAGTAAGAGTTAAGACATTAACCATTAGGCCAGAATAAGAGTCTAAGACCTTAATCATTAGACCAGAGTAAGTGTTAGGACCTTAACCATTAGGCCAGAGTACGAGTCTAAGACCTTAACAATTAGGACAGAGTAAGAGTCTAAGACCTTAACTAATAGGCCAGAGAACGAGTCTAAGACCTTAATCATTAGGCCAGAGTAAGAGTTAAGGCCTTAACCATTAGGCCAGAGTAAGAGTCTAAGACCTTAACCATTAGGCCAGAGTACGAGTTTAAGACCTTAACCATTAGGCCAGAGTAAGAGTCTAAGACCTTAACCATTAGGCCAGAGTAAGAGTTAAGACCTTAACCATAAGGCCAGAGTAAGAGTCTAAGACCTTAACCATTAGACCAGAGTAAGAGTTAAGACTTTAACCATTAGGCCAGAGTAAGAGTCTAGACTTAACCAGTAGGCCAGAGTAATAGTCTAAGACCTTAACCATTACGCCAGAGTAAGAGTTAAGACCTTAACCATAAGGCCAGAGTAAGAGTCTAAGACCCTAACCATTAGGCCAGAGTACGAGTCTAAGACCTTAACCATTAGGCCAGAGAAAGATTTAAGACCTTAACCATTAGGCCAGAGTAAGAGTCTAAGACCTTAACCATTACGCCAGAGTAAGAGTTAAGACCTTAACCATAAGGCCAGAGTAAGAGTCTAAGACCTTAACCATTAGACCAGAGTAAGAGTTAAGACTTTACCCATTAGGCCAGAGTAAGAGCTAAGACATTAACCATTAGGCCAGAGTAGGAGTCATGACCTTAACCATTAGGCCAGAGTTAGAGTCAAGACCTTAACCATTAGGCCAGAGTAAGAGTTAAGACCTTAACCATTAGGCCAGAGTAAGAGTTAAGACCTTAACCATAAGGCCAGAGTAAGAGTCTAAGACCTTAACCATTAGACCAGAGTAAGAGTTAAGACTTTACCCATTAGGCCAGAGTAAGAGCTAAGACATTAACCATTAGGCCAGAGTAGGAGTCATGACCTTAACCATTAGGCCAGAGTAAGAGTTAAGACCTTAACCATTAGGCCAGAGTAAGAGTTAAGACCTTAACCATAAGGCCAGAGTAAGAGTCTAAGACCTTAACCATAAAGCTTAGTAAGAGTTAAGACTTTAGCCAGTAGGCCAGAGTAAGAGTGTAGGACCTTATCCATTAGGCCAGAGTAAGAGTCTAAGACCTTAACCATTAGGCCAGAGTAAGAGTTAAGACCTTAACCATTAGGCCAGAGTAAGAGTCTTAGACTTTAACCATTAGGCTTAGCAAGAGTTAAGACTTTAGCCAGTAGGCCAGAGTAAGAGTATAGGACCTTATCCAGTAGGCCAGAGTAAAAGTCTAAGAGCTTAACCACAAGGCCAGAGTAAGAGTCTAAGACCTTAACCATTAGACCAGAGTAAGAGTTAAGACTTTAACCATTAGGCCAGAGTAAGAGTCTAAGACCTTAACCATTAGTCCAAAGCAAAAGTCTAGACCTTAACCATTAGGCCAGAGTAAGAGTAAAGACCTTAACCATTAGGCCAGATTAAGAGTCTAGACCTTAACCATTATGTCAGAGTAAAAGTTAAGACCTTAACCATTAGGCCAGAGTAAGAGTCTAAGACCTTAACCATTAGTCCAGAGTAAGAGTTAAGACATTAACCATTAGGCCAGAGTAAGAGTCTAAGACCTTAATCATTAGACCAGAGTAAGTGTTAGGACCTTAACCATTAGGCCAGAGTACGAGTCTAAGACCTTAACATTTAGGACAGAGTAAGAGTCTAAGACCTTAACCAATAGGCCAGAGTACGAGTCTAAGACCTTAATCATTAGGCCAGAGTAAGAGTTAAGGCCTCAACCATTAGGCCAGAGTAAGAGTCTAAGACCTTAACCATTAGTCCAGAGTAAGCGTTAAGACCTTAACCATTAGGCCAGAGTAAGAGTCTAAGACCTTAACCAGTAGGCCAGAGTAAGTGTTAGGACCTTAACCATTAGGCCAGAGTATGAGTCTAAGACCTTAACCATTAGGCCAGAGTAAGAGTCTAAGACCTTAACCATTAGGCCAGAGTAAAAGTTAAGACCTTAACCATTAGGCCAGAGTAAGAGTCTAAGACCTTAACCATTAGGCCAGAGTAAGAGTCTAAGACCTTAACCATTAGGCCAGAGTAAGAGTTAAGACCTTAACCATTAGACCAGAGTAAAAGTTAAGACTTTAACCATTAGGCCAGAGTAAGAGTCTAGACTTAACCAGTAGGCCAGAGTAATAGTCTAAGACCTTTACCATTACGCCAGAGTAAGAGTTAAGACCTTAACCATAAGGCCAGAGTAAGAGTCTAAGACCCTAACCATTAGGCCATAGTAAGAGTTAAGACCTTAACCATTAGGCCAGAGTAAGAGTTCAGATTTTAGCCAGTAGGCCAGAGTAAGAGTGTAGGACCTTATCCAGTAGGCCAGAGTAAAAGTCTAAGACCTTAACCATTAGGCCAGAGTAAGAGTTCAGACTTTAGCCAGTAGGCCAGAGTAAGAGTGTAGGACCTTAACCATTAGGCCAGAGTAAAAGTTAAGACCTTAACCATTAGGCCAGAGTAAGAGTCTAAGACCTTAACCATTAGGCCAGAGTAAGAGTCTAAGACCTTAACCATTAGGCCAGAGTAAGAGTTAAGACCTTAATCATTAGGCCAGAGTAAGAGTCTAAGTCCTTAACTATTAGTCCAGAGTAAGAGTTAAGACATTAACCATTAGGCCAGAGTAAGAGTCTAAGACCTTAATCATTAGACCAGAGTAAGTGTTAGGACCTTAACCATTAGGCCAGAGTACGAGTCTAAGACCTTAACAATTAGGACAGAGTAAGAGTCTAAGACCTTAACTAATAGGCCAGAGTACGAGTCTAAGACCTTAATCATTAGGCCAGAGTAAGAGTTAAGGCCTTAACCATTAGGCCAGAGTAAGAGTCTAAGACCTTAACCATTAGTCCAGAGTAAGAGTTAAGACCTTAACCATTAGGCCAGAGTTAGAGTCTAAGACCTTAACCATTAGGCCAGAGTAAGAGTCTAGACTTAACCAGTAGGCCAGAGTAATAGTCTAAGACCTTAACCATTACGCCAGAGTAAGAGTTAAGACCTTAACCATAAGGCCAGAGTAAGAGTCTAAGACCCTAACCATTAGGCCAGAGTAAGAGTTAAGACCTTAACCATTAGGCCAGAGAAAGATTTAAGACCTTAACCATTAGGCCAGAGTAAGAGTCTAAGACCTTAACCATTACGCCAGAGTAAGAGTTAAGACCTTAACCATAAGGCCAGAGTAAGAGTCTAAGACCTTAACCATTAGACCAGAGTAAGAGTTAAGACTTTACCCATTAGGCCAGAGTAAGAGCTAAGACATTAACCATTAGGCCAGAGTAGGAGTCATGACCTTAACCATTAGGCCAGAGTTAGAGTCAAGACCTTAACCATTAGGCCAGAGTAAGAGTTAAGACCTTAACCATTAGGCCAGAGTAAGAGTTAAGACCTTAACCATTAGGCCAGAGTAAGAGTCTAAGACCTTAACCATTAGGCCAGAGTAAGAGTTAAGACCTTAACCATAAGGCCAGAGTAAGAGTCTAAGACCTTAACCATTAGGCTTAGTAAGAGTTAAGACTTTAGCCAGTAGGCCAGAGTAAGAGTGTAGGACCTTATCCATTAGGCCAGAGTAAGAGTCTAAGACCTTAACCATTAGGCCAGAGTAAGAGTTAAGACCTTAACCATTAGGCCAGAGTAAGAGTCTTAGACTTTAACCATTAGGCTTAGCAAGAGTTAAGACTTTAGCCAGTAGGCCAGAGTAAGAGTATAGGACCTTATCCAGTAGGCCAGAGTAAAAGTCTAAGAGCTTAACCACAAGGCCAGAGTAAGAGTCTAAGACCTTAACCATTAGACCAGAGTAAGAGTTAAGACTTTAACCATTAGGCCAGAGTAAGAGTCTAAGACCTTAACCATTAGTCCAAAGCAAAAGTCTAGACCTTAACCATTAGGCCAGAGTAAGAGTAAAGACCTTAACCATTAGGCCAGATTAAGAGTCTAGACCTTAACCATTATGTCAGAGTAAAAGTTAAGACCTTAACCATTAGGCCAGAGTAAGAGTCTAAGACCTTAACCATTAGTCCAGAGTAAGAGTTAAGACATTAACCATTAGGCCAGAGTAAGAGTCTAAGACCTTAATCATTAGACCAGAGTAAGTGTTAGGACCTTAACCATTAGGCCAGAGTACGAGTCTAAGACCTTAACATTTAGGACAGAGTAAGAGTCTAAGACCTTAACCAATTGGCCAGAGTACGAGTCTAAGACCTTAATCATTAGGCCAGAGTAAGAGTTAAGGCCTCAACCATTAGGCCAGAGTAAGAGTCTAAGACCTTAACCATTAGTCCAGAGTAAGCGTTAAGACCTTAACCATTAGGCCAGAGTAAGAGTCTAAGACCTTAACCAGTAGGCCAGAGTAAGTGTTAGGACCTTAACCATTAGGCCAGAGTATGAGTCTAAGACCTTAACCATTAGGCCAGAGTAAGAGTCTAAGACCTTAAACATTAGGCCAGAGTAAGAGTCTAAGACCTTAACCATTAGGCCAGAGTAAGAGTCTAAGACCTTAACCATTAGGCCAGAGTAAGAGTTAAGACCTTAACCATTAGGCCAGAGTAAGAGTCTAAGACCTTAACCATTAGGCCAGAGTAAGAGTCATGACCTTAACCATTAGTCCAGAGTAAGAGTAAAGACCTTAACCATTAGGCCAGAGTAAGAGTCTAAGACCTTAACCATTAGGCCAGAGTAAGAGTTAAGAGCTTAACCATTAGGCTTAGTAAGAGTCTAGACCTTAACCAGTATGCCAGAGTAAGAGTGTAGGATCTTATCCATTAGGCCAGAGTAAGAGTCTAAGACCTTAACCATTAGGCCAGAGTAAGAGTTCAGACTTTAGCCAGTAGGCCAGAGTAAGAGTGTAGGACCTTATCCAGTAGGCCAGAGTAAAAGTCTAAGACCTTAACCATTAGGCCAGAGTAAGAGTTAAGACCTTAACCATTAGGCCAGAGTAAGAGTCTAAGACCTTAAACATTAGGCCAGAGTAAGAGTCTAAGACCTTAACCATTAGGCCAGAGTAAGAGTCTAAGACCTTAACCATTAGGCCAGAGTAAGAGTTAAGACCTTAACTATTAGGCCAGAGTAAGAGTCTAAGACCTTAACCATTAGTCCAGAGTAAGAGTTAAGACATTAACCATTAGGCCAGAGTAAGAGTCTAAGACCTTAATCATTAGACCAGAGTAAGTGTTAGGACCTTAACCATTAGGCCAGAGTACGAGTCTAAGACCTTAACAATTAGGACAGAGTAAGAGTCTAAGACCTTAACTAATAGGCCAGAGTACGAGTCTAAGACCTTAATCATTAGGCCAGAGTAAGAGTTAAGGCCTTAACCATTAGGCCAGAGTAAGAGTCTAAGACCTTAACCATTAGGCCAGAGTACGAGTTTAAGACCTTAACCATTAGGCCAGAGTAAGAGTCTAAGACCTTAACCATTAGGCCAGAGTAAGAGTTAAGACCTTAACCATAAGGCCAGAGTAAGAGTCTAAGACCTTAACCATTAGACCAGAGTAAGAGTTAAGACTTTAACCATTAGGCCAGAGTAAGAGTCTAGACTTAACCAGTAGGCCAGAGTAATAGTCTAAGACCTTAACCATTACGCCAGAGTAAGAGTTAAGACCTTAACCATAAGGCCAGAGTAAGAGTCTAAGACCCTAACCATTAGGCCAGAGTAAGAGTTAAGACCTTAACCATTAGGCCAGAGAAAGATTTAAGACCTTAACCATTAGGCCAGAGTAAGAGTCTAAGACCTTAACCATTACGCCAGAGTAAGAGTTAAGACCTTAACCATAAGGCCAGAGTAAGAGTCTAAGACCTTAACCATTAGACCAGAGTAAGAGTTAAGACTTTACCCATTAGGCCAGAGTAAGAGCTAAGACATTAACCATTAGGCCAGAGTAGGAGTCATGACCTTAACCATTAGGCCAGAGTTAGAGTCAAGACCTTAACCATTAGGCCAGAGTAAGAGTTAAGACCTTAACCATTAGGCCAGAGTAAGAGTTAAGACCTTAACCATAAGGCCAGAGTAAGAGTCTAAGACCTTAACCATTAGACCAGAGTAAGAGTTAAGACTTTACCCATTAGGCCAGAGTAAGAGCTAAGACATTAACCATTAGGCCAGAGTAGGAGTCATGACCTTAACCATTAGGCCAGAGTAAGAGTTAAGACCTTAACCATTAGGCCAGAGTAAGAGTTAAGACCTTAACCATAAGGCCAGAGTAAGAGTCTAAGACCTTAACCATTAGGCTTAGTAAGAGTTAAGACTTTAGCCAGTAGGCCAGAGTAAGAGTGTAGGACCTTATCCATTAGGCCAGAGTAAGAGTCTAAGACCTTAACCATTAGGCCAGAGTAAGAGTTAAGACCTTAACCATTAGGCCAGAGTAAGAGTCTTAGACTTTAACCATTAGGCTTAGCAAGAGTTAAGACTTTAGCCAGTAGGCCAGAGTAAGAGTATAGGACCTTATCCAGTAGGCCAGAGTAAAAGTCTAAGAGCTTAACCACAAGGCCAGAGTAAGAGTCTAAGACCTTAACCATTAGACCAGAGTAAGAGTTAAGACTTTAACCATTAGGCCAGAGTAAGAGTCTAAGACCTTAACCATTAGTCCAAAGCAAAAGTCTAGACCTTAACCATTAGGCCAGAGTAAGAGTAAAGACCTTAACCATTAGGCCAGATTAAGAGTCTAGACCTTAACCATTATGTCAGAGTAAAAGTTAAGACCTTAACCATTAGGCCAGAGTAAGAGTCTAAGACCTTAACCATTAGTCCAGAGTAAGAGTTAAGACATTAACCATTAGGCCAGAGTAAGAGTCTAAGACCTTAATCATTAGACCAGAGTAAGTGTTAGGACCTTAACCATTAGGCCAGAGTACGAGTCTAAGACCTTAACATTTAGGACAGAGTAAGAGTCTAAGACCTTAACCAATAGGCCAGAGTACGAGTCTAAGACCTTAATCATTAGGCCAGAGTAAGAGTTAAGGCCTCAACCATTAGGCCAGAGTAAGAGTCTAAGACCTTAACCATTAGTCCAGAGTAAGCGTTAAGACCTTAACCATTAGGCCAGAGTAAGAGTCTAAGACCTTAACCAGTAGGCCAGAGTAAGTGTTAGGACCTTAACCATTAGGCCAGAGTATGAGTCTAAGACCTTAACCATTAGGCCAGAGTAAGAGTCTAAGACCTTAACCATTAGGCCAGAGTAAAAGTTAAGACCTTAACCATTAGGCCAGAGTAAGAGTCTAAGACCTTAACCATTAGGCCAGAGTAAGAGTCTAAGACCTTAACCATTAGGCCAGAGTAAGAGTTAAGACCTTAACCATTAGACCAGAGTAAAAGTTAAGACTTTAACCATTAGGCCAGAGTAAGAGTCTAGACTTAACCAGTAGGCCAGAGTAATAGTCTAAGACCTTTACCATTACGCCAGAGTAAGTGTTAAGACCTTAACCATAAGGCCAGAGTAAGAGTCTAAGACCCTAACCATTAGGCCATAGTAAGAGTTAAGACCTTAACCATTAGGCCAGAGTAAGAGTTCAGATTTTAGCCAGTAGGCCAGAGTAAGAGTGTAGGACCTTATCCAGTAGGCCAGAGTAAAAGTCTAAGACCTTAACCATTAGGCCAGAGTAAGAGTTCAGACTTTAGCCAGTAGGCCAGAGTAAGAGTGTAGGACCTTAACCATTAGGCCAGAGTAAAAGTTAAGACCTTAACCATTAGGCCAGAGTAAGAGTCTAAGACCTTAACCATTAGGCCAGAGTAAGAGTCTAAGACCTTAACCATTAGGCCAGAGTAAGAGTTAAGACCTTAACCATTAGGCCAGAGTAAGAGTCTAAGTCCTTAACTATTAGTCCAGAGTAAGAGTTAAGACATTAACCATTAGGCCAGAGTAAGAGTCTAAGACCTTAATCATTAGACCAGAGTAAGTGTTAGGACCTTAACCATTAGGCCAGAGTACGAGTCTAAGACCTTAACAATTAGGACAGAGTAAGAGTCTAAGACCTTAACTAATAGGCCAGAGTACGAGTCTAAGACCTTAATCATTAGGCCAGAGTAAGAGTTAAGGCCTTAACCATTAGGCCAGAGTAAGAGGCTAAGACCTTAACCATTAGTCCAGAGTAAGAGTTAAGACCTTAACCATTAGGCCAGAGTTAGAGTCTAAGACCTTAACCATTAGGCCAGAGTAAGAGTCTAGACTTAACCAGTAGGCCAGAGTAATAGTCTAAGACCTTAACCATTACGCCAGAGTAAGAGTTAAGACCTTAACCATAAGGCCAGAGTAAGAGTCTAAGACCCTAACCATTAGGCCAGAGTAAGAGTTAAGACCTTAACCATTAGGCCAGAGAAAGATTTAAGACCTTAACCATTAGGCCAGAGTAAGAGTCTAAGACCTTAACCATTACGCCAGAGTAAGAGTTAAGACCTTAACCATAAGGCCAGAGTAAGAGTCTAAGACCTTAACCATTAGACCAGAGTAAGAGTTAAGACTTTACCCATTAGGCCAGAGTAAGAGCTAAGACATTAACCATTAGGCCAGAGTAGGAGTCATGACCTTAACCATTAGGCCAGAGTTAGAGTCAAGACCTTAACCATTAGGCCAGAGTAAGAGTTAAGACCTTAACCATTAGGCCAGAGTAAGAGTTAAGACCTTAACCATTAGGCCAGAGTAAGAGTCTAAGACCTTAACCATTAGGCCAGAGTAAGAGTTAAGACCTTAACCATAAGGCCAGAGTAAGAGTCTAAGACCTTAACCATTAGGCTTAGTAAGAGTTAAGACTTTAGCCAGTAGGCCAGAGTAAGAGTGTAGGACCTTATCCATTAGGCCAGAGTAAGAGTCTAAGACCTTAACCATTAGGCCAGAGTAAGAGTTAAGACCTTAACCATTAGGCCAGAGTAAGAGTCTTAGACTTTAACCATTAGGCTTAGCAAGAGTTAAGACTTTAGCCAGTAGGCCAGAGTAAGAGTATAGGACCTTATCCAGTAGGCCAGAGTAAAAGTCTAAGAGCTTAACCACAAGGCCAGAGTAAGAGTCTAAGACCTTAACCATTAGACCAGAGTAAGAGTTAAGACTTTAACCATTAGGCCAGAGTAAGAGTCTAAGACCTTAACCATTAGTCCAAAGCAAAAGTCTAGACCTTAACCATTAGGCCAGAGTAAGAGTAAAGACCTTAACCATTAGGCCAGATTAAGAGTCTAGACCTTAACCATTATGTCAGAGTAAAAGTTAAGACCTTAACCATTAGGCCAGAGTAAGAGTCTAAGACCTTAACCATTAGTCCAGAGTAAGAGTTAAGACATTAACCATTAGGCCAGAGTAAGAGTCTAAGACCTTAATCATTAGACCAGAGTAAGTGTTAGGACCTTAACCATTAGGCCAGAGTACGAGTCTAAGACCTTAACATTTAGGACAGAGTAAGAGTCTAAGACCTTAACCAATTGGCCAGAGTACGAGTCTAAGACCTTAATCATTAGGCCAGAGTAAGAGTTAAGGCCTCAACCATTAGGCCAGAGTAAGAGTCTAAGACCTTAACCATTAGTCCAGAGTAAGCGTTAAGACCTTAACCATTAGGCCAGAGTAAGAGTCTAAGACCTTAACCAGTAGGCCAGAGTAAGTGTTAGGACCTTAACCATTAGGCCAGAGTATGAGTCTAAGACCTTAACCATTAGGCCAGAGTAAGAGTCTAAGACCTTAACCATTAGGCCAGAGTAAAAGTTAAGACCTTAACCATTAGGCCAGAGTAAGAGTCTAAGACCTTAACCATTAGGCCAGAGTAAGAGTCTAAGACCTTAACCATTAGGCCAGAGTAAGAGTTAAGACCTTAACCATTAGACCAGAGTAAAAGTTAAGACTTTAACCATTAGGCCAGAGTAAGAGTCTAGACTTAACCAGTAGGCCAGAGTAATAGTCTAAGACCTTTACCATTACGCCAGAGTAAGAGTTAAGACCTTAACCATAAGGCCAGAGTAAGAGTCTAAGACCCTAACCATTAGGCCATAGTAAGAGTTAAGACCTTAACCATTAGGCCAGAGTAAGAGTTCAGACTTTAGCCAGTAGGCCAGAGTAAGAGTGTAGGACCTTATCCAGTAGGCCAGAGTAAAAGTCTAAGACCTTAACCATTAGGCCAGAGTAAGAGTTCAGACTTTAGCCAGTAGGCCAGAGTAAGAGTGTAGGACCTTAACCATTAGGCCAGAGTAAAAGGTAAGACCTTAACCATTAGGCCAGAGTAAGAGTCTAAGACCTTAACCATTAGGCCAGAGTAAGAGTCTAAGACCTTAACCATTAGGCCAGAGTAAGAGTTAAGACCTTAACCATTAGGCCAGAGTAAGAGTCTAAGTCCTTAACCATTAGTCCAGAGTAAGAGTTAAGACATTAACCATTAGGCCAGAGTAAGAGTCTAAGACCTTAATCATTAGACCAGAGTAAGTGTTAGGACCTTAACCATTAGGCCAGAGTACGAGTCTAAGACCTTAACAATTAGGACAGAGTAAGAGTCTAAGACCTTAACTAATAGGCCAGAGTACGAGTCTAAGACCTTAATCATTAGGCCAGAGTAAGAGTTAAGGCCTCAACCATTAGGCCAGAGTAAGAGTCTAAGACCTTAACCATTAGTCCAGAGTAAGAGTTAAGACCTTAACCATTAGGCCAGAGTTAGAGTCTAAGACCTTAACCATTAGGCCAGAGTAAGTGTTAGGACCTTAACCATTAGGCCAGAGTACGAGTTTAAGACCTTAACCATTAGGCCAGAGTAAGAGTCTAAGACCTTAACCATTAGGCCAGAGTAAAAGTTAAGACCTTAACCATTAGGCCAGAGTAAGAGTCTAAGACCTTAACCATTAGGCCAGAGTAAGAGTCTAAGACCTTAACCATTAGGCCAGAGTAAGAGTTAAGACCTTAACCATTAGGCCAGAGTAAGAGTCTAAGACCTTAACCATTAGGCCAGAGTAAGAGTTAAGACCTTAACCATAAGGCCAGAGTAAGAGTCTAAGACCTTAACCATTAGACCAGAGTAAGAGTTAAGACTTTAACCATTAGGCCAGAGTAAGAGTCTAGACTTAACCAGTAGGCCAGAGTAATAGTCTAAGACCTTAACCATTACGCCAGAGTAAGAGTTAGGACCTTAACCATAAGGCCAGAGTAAGAGTCTAAGACCCTAACCATTAGGCCAGAGTAAGAGTTAAGACCTTAACCATTAGGCCAGAGAAAGATTTAAGACCTTAACCATTAGGCCAGAGTAAGAGTCTAAGACCTTAACCATTACTCCAGAGTAAGAGTTAAGACCTTAACCATAAGGCCAGAGTAAGAGTCTAAGACCTTAACCATTAGACCAGAGTAAGAGTTAAGACTTTACCCATTAGGCCAGAGTAAGAGCTAAGACATTAACCATTAGGCCAGAGTAGGAGTCATGACCTTAACCATTAGGCCAGAGTTAGAGTCAAGACCTTAACCATTAGGCCAGAGTAAGAGTTAAGACCTTAACCAATAGGCCAGAGTAAGAGTTAAGACCTTAACCATTAGGCCAGAGTAAGAGTCTAAGACCTTAACCATTAGGCCAGAGTAAGAGTTAAGACCTTAACCATAAGGCCAGAGTAAGAGTCTAAGACCTTAACCATTAGGCTTAGTAAGAGTTAAGACTTTAGCCAGTAGGCCAGAGTAAGAGTGTAGGACCTTATCCATTAGGCCAGAGTAAGAGTCTAAGACCTTAACCATTAGGCCAGAGTAAGAGTTAAGACTTTAACCATTAGGCCAGAGTAAGAGTCTTAGACTTTAACCATTAGGCTTAGCAAGAGTTAAGACTTTAGCCAGTAGGCCAGAGTAAGAGTATAGGACCTTATCCAGTAGGCCAGAGTAAAAGTCTAAGAGCTTAACCACAAGGCCAGAGTAAGAGTCTAAGACCTTAACTATTAGACCAGAGTAAGAGTTAAGACTTTAACCATTAGGCCAGAGTAAGAGTCTAAGACCTTAACCATTAGTCCAAATCAAAAGTCTAGACCTTAACCATTAGGCCAGAGTAAGAGTAAAGACCTTAACCATTAGGCCAGATTAAGAGTCTAGACCTTAACCATTATGTCAGAGTAAAAGTTAAGACCTTAACCATTAGGCCAGAGTAAGAGTCTAAGACCTTAACCATTAGTCCAGAGTAAGAGTTAAGACATTAACCATTATGCCAGAGTAAGAGTCTAAGACCTTAATCATTAGACCAGAGTAAGTGTTAGGACCTTAACCATTAGGCCAGAGTACGAGTCTAAGACCTTAACAATTAGGACAGAGTAAGAGTCTAAGACCTTAACCAATAGGCCAGAGTACGAGTCTAAGACCTTAATCATTAGGCCAGAGTAAGAGTTAAGGCCTTAACCATTAGGCCAGAGTAAGAGTCTAAGACCTTAACCATTAGTCCAGAGTAAGAGTTAAGACCTTAACCATTAGGCCAGAGTAAGAGTCTAAGACCTTAACCAGTAGACCAGAGTAAGTGTTAGGACCTTAACCATTAGGCCAGAGTACGAGTCTAAGACCTTAACCATTAGGCCAGAGTAAGAGTCTAAAACCTTAACCATTAGGCCAGAGTAAAAGTTAAGACCTTAACCATTAGGCCAGAGTAAGAGTCTAAGACCTTAACCATTAGGCCAGAGTAAGAGTCTAAGACCTTAACCATTAGGCCAGAGTAAGAGTTAAGACCTTAACCATTAGACCAGAGTAAAAGTTAAGACTTTAACCATTAGGCCAGATTAAGAGTCTAGACTTAACCAGTAGGCCAGAGTAATAGTCTAAGACCTTAACCATTACTGCCAGAGTAAGAGTTAAGACCTTAACCATAAGGCCAGAGTAAGAGTCTAAGACCCTAACCATTAGGCCATAGTAAGAGTTAAGACCTTAACCATTAGGCCAGAGTAAGAGTTCAGACTTTAGCCAGTAGGCCAGAGTAAGAGTGTAGGACCTTATCCAGTAGGCCAGAGTAAAAGTCTAAGACCTTAACCATTAGGCCAGAGTAAGAGTTCAGACTTTAGCCAGTAGGCCAGAGTAAGAGTGTAGGACCTTAACCATTAGGCCAGAGTAAAAGTTAAGACCTTAACCATTAGGCCAGAGTATGAGTCTAAGACCTTAACCATTAGGCCAGAGTAAGAGTCTAAGACCTTAACCATTAGGCCAGAGTAAAAGTTAAGACCTTAACCATTAGGCCAGAGTAAGAGTCTAAGACCTTAACCATTAGGCCAGAGTAAGAGTTAAGACCTTAACCATTAGACCAGAGTAAAAGTTAAGACTTTAACCATTAGGCCAGAGTAAGAGTCTAGACTTAACCAGTAGGCCAGAGTAATAGTCTAAGACCTTAACCATTACGCCAGAGTAAGAGTTAAGACCTTAACCATAAGGCCAGAGTAAGAGTCTAAGACCCTAACCATTAGGCCATAGTAAGAGTTAAGACCTTAACCATTAGGCCAGAGTAAGAGTTCAGACTTTAGCAAGTAGGCCAGAGTAAGAGTGTAGGACCTTATCCAGTAGGCCAGAGTAAAAGTCTAAGACCTTAACCATTAGGCCAGAGTAAGAGTTCAGACTTTAGCCAGTAGGCCAGAGTAAGAGTGTAGGACCTTAACCATTAGGCCAGAGTAAAAGTTAAGACCTTAACCATTAGGCCAGAGTAAGAGTCTAAGACATTAACCATTAGGCCAGAGTAAGAGTCTAAGACCTTAACCATTAGGCCAGAGTAAGAGTTAAGACATTAACCATTAGGCCAGAGTAAGAGTCTAAGTCCTTAACCATTAGTCCAGAGTAAGAGTTAAGACATTAACCATTAGGCCAGAGTAAGAGTCTAAGACCTTAATCATTAGACCAGAGTAAGTGTTAGGACCTTAACCATTAGGCCAGAGTACGAGTCTAAGACCTTAACAATTAGGACAGAGTAAGAGTCTAAGACCTTAACTAATAGGCCAGAGTACGAGTCTAAGACCTTAATCATTAGGCCAGAGTAAGAGTTAAGGCCTTAACCATTAGGCCAGAGTAAGAGTCTAAGACCTTAACCATTAGTCCAGAGTAAGAGTTAAGACCTTAACCATTAGGCCAGAGTTAGAGTCTAAGACCTTAACCATTAGGCCAGAGTAAGTGTTAGGACCTTAACCATTAGGCCAGAGTACGAGTTTAAGACCTTAACCATTAGGCCAGAGTAAGAGTCTAAGACCTTAACCATTAGGCCAGAGTAAGCGTTAAGACCTTAACCATTAGGCCAGAGTAGGAGTCTAAGACCTTAACCAGTAGGCCAGAGTAAGTGTTAGGACCTTAACCATTAGGCCAGAGTATGAGTCTAAGACCTTAACCATTAGGCCAGAGTAAGAGTCTAAGACCTTAACCATTAGGCCAGAGTAAAAGTTAAGACCTTAACCATTAGGCCAGAGTAAGAGTCTAAGACCTTAACCATTAGGCCAGAGTAAGAGTCTAAGACCTTAACCATTAGGCCAGAGTAAGAGTTAAGACCTTAACCATTAGACCAGAGTAAAAGTTAAGACTTTAACCATTAGGCCAGAGTAAGAGTTCAGACTTTAGCCAGTAGGCCAGAGTAAGAGTGTAGGACCTTATCCAGTAGGCCAGAGTAAAAGTCTAAGACCTTAACCATTAGGCCAGAGTAAGAGTTCAGACTTTAGCCAGTAGGCCAGAGTAAGAGTGTAGGACCTTAACCATTAGGCCAGAGTAAAAGTTAAGACCTTAACCATTAGGCCAGAGTAAGAGTCTAAGACCTTAACCATTAGGCCAGAGTAAGAGTCTAAGACCTTAACCATTAGGCCAGAGTAAGAGTTAAGACCTTAACCATTAGGCCAGAGTAAGAGTCTAAGTCCTTAACCATTAGTCCAGAGTAAGAGTTAAGACATTAACCATTAGGCCAGAGTAAGAGTCTAAGACCTTAACCATTAGGCCAGAGTAAGAGTCTAAGACCTTAACCATTAGGCCAGAGTAAGAGTTAAGACCTTAACCATTAGGCCAGAGTAAGAGTCTAAGACCTTAACCATTAGGCCAGAGTAAGAGTTAAGACCTTAACCATAAGGCCAGAGTAAGAGTCTAAGACCTTAACCATTAGACCAGAGTAAGAGTTAAGACTTTAACCATTAGGCCAGAGTAAGAGTCTAGACTTAACCAGTAGGCCAGAGTAATAGTCTAAGACCTTAACCATTACGCCAGAGTAAGAGTTAAGACCTTAACCATAAGGCCAGAGTAAGAGTCTAAGACCCTAACCATTAGGCCAGAGTAAGAGTTAAGACCTTAACCATTAGGCCAGAGAAAGATTTAAGACCTTAACCATTAGGCCAGAGTAAGAGTCTAAGACCTTAACCATTACTCCAGAGTAAGAGTTAAGACCTTAACCATAAGGCCAGAGTAAGAGTCTAAGACCTTAACCATTAGACCAGAGTAAGAGTTAAGACTTTACCCATTAGGCCAGAGTAAGAGCTAAGACATTAACCATTAGGCCAGAGTAGGAGTCATGACCTTAACCATTAGGCCAGAGTTAGAGTCAAGACCTTAACCATTAGGC
This sequence comes from Triturus cristatus, assembly GCF_964204655.1. NCBI lineage: Eukaryota > Metazoa > Chordata > Amphibia > Caudata > Salamandridae > Triturus > Triturus cristatus. The sequence goes on from NC_140588.1 coordinate 2,632,060, forward strand.
CAGAGTAAGAGTTAAGACCTTAACCAATAGGCCAGAGTAAGAGTTAAGACCTTAACCATTAGGCCAGAGTAAGAGTCTAAGACCTTAACCATTAGGCCAGAGTAAGAGTTAAGACCTTAACCATAAGGCCAGAGTAAGAGTCTAAGACCTTAACCATTAGGCTTAGTAAGAGTTAAGACTTTAGCCAGTAGGCCAGAGTAAGAGTGTAGGACCTTATCCATTAGGCCAGAGTAAGAGTCTAAGACCTTAACCATTAGGCCAGAGTAAGAGTTAAGACTTTAACCATTAGGCCAGAGTAAGAGTCTTAGACTTTAACCATTAGGCTTAGCAAGAGTTAAGACTTTAGCCAGTAGGCCAGAGTAAGAGTATAGGACCTTATCCAGTAGGCCAGAGTAAAAGTCTAAGAGCTTAACCACAAGGCCAGAGTAAGAGTCTAAGACCTTAACCATTAGACCAGAGTAAGAGTTAAGACTTTAACCATTAGGCCAGAGTAAGAGTCTAAGACCTTAACCATTAGTCCAAAGCAAAAGTCTAGACCTTAACCATTAGGCCAGAGTAAGAGTAAAGACCTTAACCATTAGGCCAGATTAAGAGTCTAGACCTTAACCATTATGTCAGAGTAAAAGTTAAGACCTTAACCAGTAGGCCAGAGTAAGAGTCTAAGACCTTAACCATTACGCCAGAGTAAGAGTTAAGACCTTAACCATAAGGCCAGAGTAAGAGTCTAAGACCCTAACCATTAGGCCAGAGTAAGAGTTAAGACCTTAACCATTAGGCCAGAGAAAGATTTAAGACCTTAACCATTAGGCCAGAGTAAGAGTCTAAGACCTTAACCATTACTCCAGAGTAAGAGTTAAGACCTTAACCATAAGGCCAGAGTAAGAGTCTAAGACCTTAACCATTAGACCAGAGTAAGAGTTAAGACTTTACCCATTAGGCCAGAGTAAGAGCTAAGACATTAACCATTAGGCCAGAGTAGGAGTCATGACCTTAACCATTAGGCCAGAGTTAGAGTCAAGACCTTAACCATTAGGCCAGAGTAAGAGTTAAGACCTTAACCAATAGGCCAGAGTAAGAGTTAAGACCTTAACCATTAGGCCAGAGTAAGAGTCTAAGACCTTAACCATTAGGCCAGAGTAAGAGTTAAGACCTTAACCATAAGGCCAGAGTAAGAGTCTAAGACCTTAACCATTAGGCTTAGTAAGAGTTAAGACTTTAGCCAGTAGGCCAGAGTAAGAGTGTAGGACCTTATCCATTAGGCCAGAGTAAGAGTCTAAGACCTTAACCATTAGGCCAGAGTAAGAGTTAAGACTTTAACCATTAGGCCAGAGTAAGAGTCTTAGACTTTAACCATTAGGCTTAGCAAGAGTTAAGACTTTAGCCAGTAGGCCAGAGTAAGAGTATAGGACCTTATCCAGTAGGCCAGAGTAAAAGTCTAAGAGCTTAACCACAAGGCCAGAGTAAGAGTCTAAGACCTTAACCATTAGACCAGAGTAAGAGTTAAGACTTTAACCATTAGGCCAGAGTAAGAGTCTAAGACCTTAACCATTAGTCCAAAGCAAAAGTCTAGACCTTAACCATTAGGCCAGAGTAAGAGTAAAGACCTTAACCATTAGGCCAGATTAAGAGTCTAGACCTTAACCATTATGTCAGAGTAAAAGTTAAGACCTTAACCATTAGGCCAGAGTAAGAGTCTAAGACCTTAACCATTAGTCCAGAGTAAGAGTTAAGACATTAACCATTATGCCAGAGTAAGAGTCTAAGACCTTAATCATTAGACCAGAGTAAGTGTTAGGACCTTAACCATTAGGCCAGAGTACGAGTCTAAGACCTTAACAATTAGGACAGAGTAAGAGTCTAAGACCTTAACCAATAGGCCAGAGTACGAGTCTAAGACCTTAATCATTAGGCCAGAGTAAGAGTTAAGGCCTTAACCATTAGGCCAGAGTAAGAGTCTAAGACCTTAACCATTAGTCCAGAGTAAGAGTTAAGACCTTAACCATTAGGCCAGAGTAAGAGTCTAAGACCTTAACCAGTAGGCCAGAGTAAGTGTTAGGACCTTAACCATTAGGCCAGAGTACGAGTCTAAGACCTTAACCATTAGGCCAGAGTAAGAGTCTAAAACCTTAACCATTAGGACAGAGTAAAAGTTAAGACCTTAACCATTAGGCCAGAGTAAGAGTCTAAGACCTTAACCATTAGGCCAGAGTAAGAGTCTAAGACCTTAACCATTAGGCCAGAGTAAGAGTTAAGACCTTAACCATTAGACCAGAGTAAAAGTTAAGACTTTAACCATTAGGCCAGATTAAGAGTCTAGACTTAACCAGTAGGCCAGAGTAATAGTCTAAGACCTTAACCATAACTGCCAGAGTAAGAGTTAAGACCTTAACCATAAGGCCAGAGTAAGAGTCTAAGACCCTAACCATTAGGCCATAGTAAGAGTTAAGACCTTAACCATTAGACCAGAGTAAGAGTTCAGACTTTAGCCAGTAGGCCAGAGTAAGAGTGTAGGACCTTAACCATTAGGCCAGAGTAAAAGTTAAGACCTTAACCATTAGGCCAGAGTATGAGTCTAAGACCTTAACCATTAGGCCAGAGTAAGAGTCTAAGACCTTAACCATTAGGCCAGAGTAAAAGTTAAGACCTTAACCATTAGGCCAGAGTAAGAGTCTAAGACCTTAACCATTAGGCCAGAGTAAGAGTCTAAGACCTTAACCATTAGGCCAGAGTAAGAGTTAAGACCTTAACCATTAGGCCAGAGTAAGAGTCTAAGTCCTTAACCATTAGTCCAGAGTAAGAGTTAAGACATTAACCATTAGGCCAGAGTAAGAGTCTAAGACCTTAATCATTAGACCAGAGTAAGTGTTAGGACCTTAACCATTAGGCCAGAGTACGAGTCTAAGACCTTAACAATTAGGACAGAGTAAGAGTCTAAGACCTTAACTAATAGGCCAGAGTACGAGTCTAAGACCTTAATCATTAGGCCAGAGTAAGAGTTAAGGCCTTAACCATTAGGCCAGAGTAAGAGTCTAAGACCTTAACCATTAGTTCAGAGTAAGAGTTAAGACCTTAACCATTAGGCCAGAGTTAGAGTCTAAGACCTTAACCATTAGGCCAGAGTAAGTGTTAGGACCTTAACCATTAGGCCAGAGTACGAGTTTAAGACCTTAACCATTAGGCCAGAGTAAGAGTCTAAGACCTTAACCATTAGGCCAGAGTAAAAGTTAAGACCTTAACCATTAGGCCAGAGTAAGAGTCTAAGACCTTAACCATTAGGCCAGAGTAAGAGTCTAAGACCTTAACCATTAGGCCAGAGTAAGAGTTAAGACCTTAACCATTAGGCCAGAGTAAGAGTCTAAGACCTTAACCATTAGGCCAGAGTAAGAGTTAAGACCTTAACCATAAGGCCAGAGTAAGAGTCTAAGACCTTAACCATTAGACCAGAGTAAGAGTTAAGACTTTAACCATTAGGCCAGAGTAAGAGTCTAGACTTAACCAGTAGGCCAGAGTAATAGTCTAAGACCTTAACCATTACGCCAGAGTAAGAGTTAAGACCTTAACCATAAGGCCAGAGTAAGAGTCTAAGACCCTAACCATTAGGCCAGAGTAAGAGTTAAGACCTTAACCATTAGGCCAGAGAAAGATTTAAGACCTTAACCATTAGGCCAGAGTAAGAGTCTAAGACCTTAACCATTACTCCAGAGTAAGAGTTAAGACCTTAACCATAAGGCCAGAGTAAGAGTCTAAGACCTTAACCATTAGACCAGAGTAAGAGTTAAGACTTTACCCATTAGGCCAGAGTAAGAGCTAAGACATTAACCATTAGGCCAGAGTAGGAGTCATGACCTTAACCATTAGGCCAGAGTTAGAGTCAAGACCTTAACCATTAGGCCAGAGTAAGAGTTAAGACCTTAACCAATAGGCCAGAGTAAGAGTTAAGACCTTAACCATTAGGCCAGAGTAAGAGTCTAAGACCTTAACCATTAGGCCAGAGTAAGAGTTAAGACCTTAACCATAAGGCCAGAGTAAGAGTCTAAGACCTTAACCATTAGGCTTAGTAAGAGTTAAGACTTTAGCCAGTAGGCCAGAGTAAGAGTGTAGGACCTTATCCATTAGGCCAGAGTAAGAGTCTAAGACCTTAACCATTAGGCCAGAGTAAGAGTTAAGACTTTAACCATTAGGCCAGAGTAAGAGTCTTAGACTTTAACCATTAGGCTTAGCAAGAGTTAAGACTTTAGCCAGTAGGCCAGAGTAAGAGTATAGGACCTTATCCAGTAGGCCAGAGTAAAAGTCTAAGAGCTTAACCACAAGGCCAGAGTAAGAGTCTAAGACCTTAACCATTAGACCAGAGTAAGAGTTAAGACTTTAACCATTAGGCCAGAGTAAGAGTCTAAGACCTTAACCATTAGTCCAAAGCAAAAGTCTAGACCTTAACCATTAGGCCAGAGTAAGAGTAAAGACCTTAACCATTAGGCCAGATTAAGAGTCTAGACCTTAACCATTATGTCAGAGTAAAAGTTAAGACCTTAACCATTAGGCCAGAGTAAGAGTCTAAGACCTTAACCATTAGTCCAGAGTAAGAGTTAAGACATTAACCATTATGCCAGAGTAAGAGTCTAAGACCTTAATCATTAGACCAGAGTAAGTGTTAGGACCTTAACCATTAGGCCAGAGTACGAGTCTAAGACCTTAACAATTAGGACAGAGTAAGAGTCTAAGACCTTAACCAATAGGCCAGAGTACGAGTCTAAGACCTTAACCATTAGTCCAGAGTAAGAGTTAAGACCTTAACCATTAGGCCAGAGTAAGAGTCTAAGACCTTAACCAGTAGGCCAGAGTAAGTGTTAGGACCTTAACCATTAGGCCAGAGTACGAGTCTAAGACCTTAACCATTAGGCCAGAGTAAGAGTCTAAAACCTTAACCATTAGGCCAGAGTAAAAGTTAAGACCTTAACCATTAGGCCAGAGTAAGAGTCTAAGACCTTAACCATTAGGCCAGAGTAAGAGTCTAAGACCTTAACCATTAGGCCAGAGTAAGAGTTAAGACCTTAACCATTAGACCAGAGTAAAAGTTAAGACTTTAACCATTAGGCCAGATTAAGAGTCTAGACTTAACCAGTAGGCCAGAGTAATAGTCTAAGACCTTAACCATAACTGCCAGAGTAAGAGTTAAGACCTTAACCATAAGGCCAGAGTAAGAGTCTAAGACCCTAACCATTAGGCCATAGTAAGAGTTAAGACCTTAACCATTAGGCCAGAGTAAGAGTTCAGACTTTAGCCAGTAGGCCAGAGTAAGAGTGTAGGACCTTATCCAGTAGGCCAGAGTAAAAGTCTAAGACCTTAACCATTAGGCCAGAGTAAGAGTTCAGACTTTAGCCAGTAGGCCAGAGTAAGAGTGTAGGACCTTAACCATTAGGCCAGAGTAAAAGTTAAGACCTTAACCATTAGGCCAGAGTATGAGTCTAAGACCTTAACCATTAGGCCAGAGTAAGAGTCTAAGACCTTAACCATTAGGCCAGAGTAAAAGTTAAGACCTTAACCATTAGGCCAGAGTAAGAGTCTAAGACCTTAACCATTAGGCCAGAGTAAGAGTCTAAGACCTTAACCATTAGGCCAGAGTAAGAGTTAAGACCTTAACCATTAGACCAGAGTAAAAGTTAAGACTTTAACCATTAGGCCAGAGTAAGAGTCTAGACTTAACCAGTAGGCCAGAGTAATAGTCTAGGACCTTAACCATTACGCCAGAGTAAGAGTTAAGACCTTAACCATAAGGCCAGAGTAAGAGTCTAAGACCCTAACCATTAGGCCATAGTAAGAGTTAAGACCTTAACCATTAGGCCAGAGTAAGAGTTCCGACTTTAGCAAGTAGGCCAGAGTAAGAGTGTAGGACCTTATCCAGTAGGCCAGAGTAAAAGTCTAAGACCTTAACCATTAGGCCAGAGTAAGAGTTCAGACTTTAGCCAGTAGGCCAGAGTAAGAGTGTAGGACCTTAACCATTAGGCCAGAGTAAAAGTTAAGACCTTAACCATTAGGCCAGAGTAAGAGTCTAAGACCTTAACCATTAGGCCAGAGTAAGAGTCTAAGACCTTAACCATTAGGCCAGAGTAAGAGTTAAGACCTTAACCATTAGGCCAGAGTAAGAGTCTAAGTCCTTAACCATTAGTCCAGAGTAAGAGTTAAGACATTAACCATTAGGCCAGAGTAAGAGTCTAAGACCTTAATCATTAGACCAGAGTAAGTGTTAGGACCTTAACCATTAGGCCAGAGTACGAGTCTAAGACCTTAACAATTAGGACAGAGTAAGAGTCTAAGACCTTAACTAATAGGCCAGAGTACGAGTCTAAGACCTTAATCATTAGGCCAGAGTAAGAGTTAAGGCCTTAACCATTAGGCCAGAGTAAGAGTCTAAGACCTTAACCATTAGTCCAGAGTAAGAGTTAAGACCTTAACCATTAGGCCAGAGTTAGAGTCTAAGACCTTAACCATTAGGCCAGAGTAAGTGTTAGGACCTTAACCATTAGGCCAGAGTACGAGTTTAAGACCTTAACCATTAGGCCAGAGTAAGAGTCTAAGACCTTAACCATTAGGCCAGAGTAAGAGTTAAGACCTTAACCATAAGGCCAGAGTAAGAGTCTAAGACCCTAACCATTAGGCCAGAGAAAGAGTTAAGACCTTAACCATTAGGCCAGAGAAAGATTTAAGACCTTAACCATTAGGCCAGAGTAAGAGTCTAAGACCTTAACCATTACTCCAGAGTAAGAGTTAAGACCTTAACCATAAGGCCAGAGTAAGAGTCTAAGACCTTAACCATCAGACCAGAGTAAGAGTTAAGACTTTACCCATTAGGCCAGAGTAAGAGCTAAGACATTAACCATTAGGCCAGAGTAGGAGTCATGACCTTAACCATTAGGCCAGAGTTAGAGTCAAGACCTTAACCATTAGGCCAGAGTAAGAGTTAAGACCTTAACCAATAGGCCAGAGTAAGAGTTAAGACCTTAACCATTAGGCCAGAGTAAGAGTCTAAGACCTTAACCATTAGGCCAGAGTAAGAGTCTAAGACCTTAACCATTAGGCTTAGTAAGAGTTAAGACTTTAGCCAGTAGGCCAGAGTAAGAGTGTAGGACCTTATCCATTAGGCCAGAGTAAGAGTCTAAGACCTTAACCATTAGGCCAGAGTAAGAGTTAAGACTTTAACCATTAGGCCAGAGTAAGAGTCTTAGACTTTAACCATTAGGCTTAGCAAGAGTTAGGACTTTAGCCAGTAGGCCAGAGTAAGAGTATAGGACCTTATCCAGTAGGCCAGAGTAAAAGTCTAAGAGCTTAACCACAAGGCCAGAGTACGAGTCTAAGACCTTAACCATTAGACCAGAGTAAGAGTTAAGACTTTAACCATTAGGCCAGAGTAAGAGTCTAAGACCTTAACCATTAGTCCAAAGCAAAAGTCTAGACCTTAACCATTAGGCCAGAGTAAGAGTAAAGACCTTAACCATTAGGCCAGATTAAGAGTCTAGACCTTAACCATTATGTCAGAGTAAAAGTTAAGACCTTAACCATTAGGCCAGAGTAAGAGTCTAAGACCTTAACCATTAGTCCAGAGTAAGAGTTAAGACATTAACCATTATGCCAGAGTAAGAGTCTAAGACCTTAATCATTAGACCAGAGTAAGTGTTAGGACCTTAACCATTAGGCCAGAGTACGAGTCTAAGACCTTAACAATTAGGAGAGAGTAAGAGTCTAAGACCTTAACCAATAGGCCAGAGTACAAGTCTAAGACCTTAATCATTAGGCCAGAGTAAGAGTTAAGGCCTTAACCATTAGGCCAGAGTAAGAGTCTAAGACCTTAACCATTAGTCCAGAGTAAGAGTTAAGACCTTAACCATTAGGCCAGAGTAAGAGTCTAAGACCTTAACCAGTAGGCCAGAGTAAGTGTTAGGACCTTAACCATTAGGCCAGAGTACCAGTCTAAGACCTTAACCATTAGGCCAGAGTAAGAGTCTAAAACCTTAACCATTAGGCCAGAGTAAAAGTTAAGACCTTAACCATTAGGCCAGAGTAAGAGTCTAAGACCTTAACCATTAGGCCAGAGTAAGAGTCTAAGACCTTAACCATTAGGCCAGAGTAAGAGTTAAGACCTTAATCATTAGGCCAGAGTAAGAGTCTAAGTCCTTAACTATTAGTCCAGAGTAAGAGTTAAGACATTAACCATTAGGCCAGAGTAAGAGTCTAAGACCTTAATCATTAGACCAGAGTAAGTGTTAGGACCTTAACCATTAGGCCAGAGTACGAGTCTAAGACCTTAACAATTAGGACAGAGTAAGAGTCTAAGACCTTAACTAATAGGCCAGAGTACGAGTCTAAGACCTTAATCATTAGGCCAGAGTAAGAGTTAAGGCCTTAACCATTAGGCCAGAGTAAGAGTCTAAGACCTTAACCATTAGTCCAGAGTAAGAGTTAAGACCTTAACCATTAGGCCAGAGTTAGAGTCTAAGACCTTAACCATTAGGCCAGAGTAAGAGTCTAGACTTAACCAGTAGGCCAGAGTAATAGTCTAAGACCTTAACCATTACGCCAGAGTAAAAGTTAAGACCTTAACCATTAGGCCAGAGTATGAGTCTAAGACCTTAACCATTAGGCCAGAGTAAGAGTCTAAGACCTTAACCATTAGGCCAGAGTAAAAGTTAAGACCTTAACCATTAGGCCAGAGTAAGAGTCTAAGACCTTAACCATTAGGCCAGAGTAAGAGTCTAAGACCTTAACCATTAGGCCAGAGTAAGAGTTAAGACCTTAACCATTAGACCAGAGTAAAAGTTAAGACTTTAACCATTAGGCCAGAGTAAGAGTCTAGACTTAACCAGTAGGCCAGAGTAATAGTCTAAGACCTTAACCATTACGCCAGAGTAAGAGTTAAGACCTTAACCATAAGGCCAGAGTAAGAGTCTAAGACCCTAACCATTAGGCCATAGTAAGAGTTAAGACCTTAACCATTAGGCCAGAGTAAGAGTTCAGACTTTAGCAAGTAGGCCAGAGTAAGAGTGTAGGACCTTATCCAGTAGGCCAGAGTAAAAGTCTAAGACCTTAACCATTAGGCCAGAGTAAGAGTTCAGACTTTAGCCAGTAGGCCAGAGTAAGAGTGTAGGACCTTAACCATTAGGCCAGAGTAAAAGTTAAGACCTTAACCATTAGGCCAGAGTAAGAGTCTAAGACCTTAACAATTAGGCCAGAGTAAGAGTCTAAGACCTTAACCATTAGGCCAGAGTAAGAGTTAAGACCTTAACCATTAGGCCAGAGTAAGAGTCTAAGTCCTTAACCATTAGTCCAGAGTAAGAGTTAAGACATTAACCATTAGGCCAGAGTAAGAGTCTAAGACCTTAATCATTAGACCAGAGTAAGTGTTAGGACCTTAACCATTAGGCCAGAGTACGAGTCTAAGACCTTAACAATTAGGACAGAGTAAGAGTCTAAGACCTTAACTAATAGGCCAGAGTACGAGTCTAAGACCTTAATCATTAGGCCAGAGTAAGAGTTAAGGCCTTAACCATTAGGCCAGAGTAAGAGTATAAGACCTTAACCATTAGTCCAGAGTAAGAGTTAAGACCTTAACCATTAGGCCAGAGTTAGAGTCTAAGACCTTAACCATTAGGCCAGAGTAAGTGTTAGGACCTTAACCATTAGACCAGAGTACGAGTTTAAGACCTTAACCATTAGGCCAGAGTAAGAGTCTAAGACCTTAACCATTAGGCCAGAGTAAAAGTTAAGACCTTAACCATTAGGCCAGAGTAAGAGTCTAAGACCTTAACCATTAGGCCAGAGTAAGAGTCTAAGACCTTAACCATTAGGCCAGAGTAAGAGTTAAGACCTTAACCATTAGGCCAGAGTAAGAGTCTAAGACCTTAACCATTAGGCCAGAGTAAGAGTTAAGACCTTAACCATAAGGCCAGAGTAAGAGTCTAAGACCTTAACCATTAGACCAGAGTAAGAGTTAAGACTTTAACCATTAGGCCAGAGTAAGAGTCTAGACTTAACTAGTAGGCCAGAGTAATAGTCTAAGACCTTAACCATTACGCCAGAGTAAGAGTTAAGACCTTAACCATAAGGCCAGAGTAAGAGTCTAAGACCCTAACCATTAGGCCAGAGTAAGAGTTAAGACCTTAACCATTACTCCAGAGTAAGAGTTAAGACCTTAACCATAAGGCCAGAGTAAGAGTCTAAGACCTTAACCATTAGACCAGAGTAAGAGTTAAGACTTTACCCATTAGGCCAGAGTAAGAGCTAAGACATTAACCATTAGGCCAGAGTAGGAGTCATGACCTTAACCATTAGGCCAGAGTTAGAGTCAAGACCTTAACCATTAGGCCAGAGTAAGAGTTAAGACCTTAACCAATAGGCCAGAGTAAGAGTTAAGACCTTAACCATTAGGCCAGAGTAAGAGTCTAAGACCTTAACCATTAGGCCAGAGTAAGAGTTAAGACCTTAACCATAAGGCCAGAGTAAGAGTCTAAGACCTTAACCATTAGGCTTAGTAAGAGTTAAGACTTTAGCCAGTAGGTCAGAGTAAGAGTGTAGGACCTTATCCATTAGGCCAGAGTAAGAGTCTAAGACCTTAACCATTAGGCCAGAGTAAGAGTTAAGACTTTAACCATTAGGCCAGAGTAAGAGTCTTAGACTTTAACCATTAGGCTTAGCAAGAGTTAAGACTTTAGCCAGTAGGCCAGAGTAAGAGTATAGGACCTTATCCAGTAGGCCAGAGTAAAAGTCTAAGAGCTTAACCACAAGGCCAGAGTAAGAGTCTAAGACCTTAACCATTAGAACAGAGTAAGAGTTAAGACTTTAACCATTAGGCCAGAGTAAGAGTCTAAGACCTTAACCATTAGTCCAAAGCAAAAGTCTGGACCTTAACCATTAGGCCAGAGTAAGAGTAAAGACCTTAACCATTAGGCCAGATTAAGAGTCTAGACCTTAACCATTATGTCAGAGTAAAAGTTAAGACCTTAACCATTAGGCCAGAGTAACAGTCTAAGACCTTAACCATTAGTCCAGAGTAAGAGTTAAGACATTAACCATTAGGCCAGAGTAAGAGTCTAAGACCTTAATCATTAGACCAGAGTAAGTGTTAGGACCTTAACCATTAGGCCAGAGTACGAGTCTAAGACCTTAACAATTAGGACAGAGTAAGAGTCTAAGACCTTAACCAATAGGCCAGAGTACGAGTCTAAGACCTTAATCATTAGGCCAGAGTAAGAGTTAAGGCCTTAACCATTAGGCCAGAGTAAGAGTCTAAGACCTTAACCATTAGTCCAGAGTAAGAGTTAAGACCTTAACCATTAGGCCAGAGTAAGAGTCTAAGACCTTAACCAGTAGGCCAGAGTAAGTGTTAGGACCTTAACCATTAGGCCAGAGTAAGAGTCTAAAACCTTAACCATTAGGCCAAAGTAAAAGTTAAGACCTTAACCATTAGGCCAGAGTAAGAGTCTAAGACCTTAACCATTAGGCCAGAGTAAGAGTCTAAGACCTTAACCATTAGGCCAGAGTAAGAGTTAAGACCTTAACCATTAGACCAGAGTAAAAGTTAAGACTTTAACCATTAGGCCAGATTAAGAGTCTAGACTTAACCAGTAGGCCAGAGTAATAGTCTAAGACCTTAACCATTAGTGCCAGAGTAAGAGTTAAGACCTTAACCATAAGGCCAGAGTAAGAGTCTAAGACCCTAACCATTAGGCCATAGTAAGAGTTAAGACCTTAACCATTAGGCCAGAGTAAGAGTTCAGACTTTAGCCAGTAGGCCAGAGTAAGAGTGTAGGACCTTAACCATTAGGCCAGAGTAAAAGTTAAGACCTTAACCATTAGGCCAGAGTAAGAGTCTAAGACCTTAACCATTAGGCCAGAGTAAGAGTCTATGACCTTAACCATTAGGCCAGAGTAAGAGTTAAGACCTTAACCATTAGGCCAGAGTAAGAGTCTAAGTCCTTAACCATTAGTCCAGAGTAAGAGTTAAGACATTAACCATTAGGCCAGAGTAAGAGTCTAAGACCTTAATCATTAGACCAGAGTAAGTGTTAGGACCTTAACCATTAGGCCAGGGTACGAGTCTAAGACCTTAACAATTAGGACAGAGTGAGAGTCTAAGACCTTAACTAATAGGCCAGAGTACGAGTCTAAGACCTTAATCATTAGGCCAGAGTAAGAGTTAAGGCCTTAACCATTAGGGCAGAGTAAGAGTCTAAGACCTTAACCATTAGTCCAGAGTAAGAGTTAAGACCTTAACCATTAGGCCAGAGTTAGAGTCTAAGACCTTAACCATTAGGCCAGAGTAAGTGTTAGGACCTTACCCATTAGGCCAGAGTACGAGTTTAAGACCTTAACCATTAGGCCAGAGTAAGAGTCTAAGACCTTAACCATTAGGCCAGAGTAAAAGTTAAGACCTTAACCATTAGGCCAGAGTAAGAGTCTAAGACCTTAACCATTAGGCCAGAGTAAGAGTCTAAGACCTTAACCATTAGGCCAGAGTAAGAGTTAAGACCTTAACCATTAGGCCAGAGTAAGAGTCTAAGACCTTAACCATTAGGCCAGAGTAAGAGTTAAGACCTTAACCAAAAGGCCAGAGTAAGAGTCTAAGACCTTAACCATTAGACCAGAGTAAGAGTTAAGACTTTAACCATGAGGCCAGAGTAAGAGTCTAGACTTAACCAGTAGGCCAGAGTAATAGTCTAAGACCTTAACCATTACGCCAGAGTAAGAGTTAAGACCTTAACCATAAGGCCAGGGTAAGAGTCTAAGACCCTAACCATTAGGCCAGAGTAAGAGTTAAGACCTTAACCATTATGCCAGAGAAAGATTTAAGACCTTAACCATTAGGCCAGAGTAAGAGTCTAAGACCTTAACCATTACGCCAGAGTAAGAGTTAAGACCTTAACCATTAGGCCAGAGTAAGAGTCTAAGACCTTAACCATTAGGCTTAGTAAGAGTTAAGACTTTAGCCAGTAGGCCAGACTAAGAGTGTAGGACCTTATCCAGTAGGCCAGAGTAAAAGTCTAAGACCTTAACCATTAGGCCAGAGTAAGAGTTAAGACCTTAACCATTAGGCCAGAGTAAGAGTCTAAGACCTTAACCATTAGGCCAGAGTAAGAGTCTAAGACCTTAATCAATAGACCAGAGTAAGAGTTAAGACTTTAACCATTAGGCCAGAGTAAGAGTCTAGACTTAACCATTAGGCCAGAGTAAGAGTCTAAGACCTTAACCATTACTCCAAATTAATATTCTAGACCTTAACCATTAGGCCAGAGTAAGAGTTAAGACCTTAACCATTAGGCCAGATTAAGAGTCTAGACCTTAACCATTAGGCCAGAGTAAGACCTAAGACATTAACCATTAGGCCAGAGTAAGAGTCATGACCTTAACCATTAGTCCAGAGTAAGAGTTAAGACCTTAACCATTAGGCCAGAGTAAGAGTTCAGACTTTAACCATTAGGCCAGAGTAAGAGTCTAGACTTAACCATTGGGCCAGAGTAAGAGTCTAAGACCTTAACCATTAGGCCAGAGTAAGAGTCATGACCTTAACCATTAGTCCAGAGTAAGAGTTAAGACCTTAACCATTAGGCCAGAGTAAGAGTCTAAGACCTTAACCATTAGGCCAGAGTAAGAGTTAAGAGCTTAACCATTAGGCTTAGTAAGAGTCTAGACCTTAACCAGTATGCCAGAGTAAGAGTGTAGGATCTTATCCATTAGGCCAGAGTAAGAGTCTAAGACCTTAACCATTAGGCCAGAGTAAGAGTTCAGACTTTAGCCAGTAGGCCAGAGTAAGAGTGTAGGACCTTATCCAGTAGGCCAGAGTAAAAGTCTAAGACCTTAACCATTAGGCCAGAGTAAGAGTTAAGACCTTAACCATTAGGCCAGAGTAAGAGTCTAAGACCTTAAACATTAGGCCAGAGTAAGAGTCTAAGACCTTAACCATTAGGCCAGAGTAAGAGTCTAAGACCTTAACCATTAGGCCAGAGGAAGAGTTAAGACCTTAACCATTAGGCCAGAGTAAGAGTCTAAGACCTTAACCATTAGTCCAGAGTAAGAGTTAAGACATTAACCATTAGGCCAGAGTAAGAGTCTAAGACCTTAATCATTAGACCAGAGTAAGTGTTAGGACCTTAACCATTAGGCCAGAGTACGAGTCTAAGACCTTAACAATTAGGACAGAGTAAGAGTCTAAGACCTTAACTAATAGGCCAGAGTACGAGTCTAAGACCTTAATCATTAGGCCAGAGTAAGAGTTAAGGCCTTAACCATTAGGCCAGAGTAAGAGTCTAAGACCTTAACCATTAGTCCAGAGTAAGAGTTAAGACCTTAACCATTAGGCCAGAGTAAGAGTCTAAGACCTTAACCATTAGGCCAGAGTAAGTGTTAGGACCTTAACCATTAGGCCAGAGTACGAGTTTAAGACCTTAACCATTAGGCCAGAGTAAGAGTCTAAGACCTTAACCATTAGGCCAGAGTAATAGTTAAGACCTTAACCATAAGGCCAGAGTAAGAGTCTAAGACCTTAACCATTAGACCTGAGTAAGAGTTAAGACTTTAACCATTAGGCCAGAGTAAGAGTCTAGACTTAACCAGTAGGCCAGAGTAATAGTCTAAGACCTTAACCATTACGCCAGAGTAAGAGTTAAGACCTTAACCATAAGGCCAGAGTAAGAGTCTAAGACCCTAACCATTAGGCCAGAGTAAGAGTTAAGACCTTAACCATTAGGCCAGAGAAAGATTTAAGACCTTAACCATTAGGCCAGAGTAAGAGTCTAAGACCTTAACCATTACGCCAGAGTAAGAGTTAAGACCTTAACCATAAGGCCAGAGTAAGAGTCTAAGACCTTAACCATTAGACCAGAGTAAGAGTTAAGACTTTACCCATTAGGCCAGTGTAAGAGCTAAGACATTAACCATTAGGCCAGAGTAGGAGTCATGACCTTAACCATTAGGCCAGAGTTAGAGTCAAGACCTTAACCATTAGGCCAGAGTAAGAGTTAAGACCTTAACCAGTAGGCCAGAGTAAGTGTTAGGACCTTAACCATTAGGCCAGAGTATGAGTCTAAGACCTTAACCATTAGGCCAGAGTAAGAGTCTAAGACCTTAACCATTAGGCCAGAGTAAAAGTTAAGACCTTAACCATTAGGCCAGAGTAAGAGTCTAAGACCTTAACCATTAGGCCAGAGTAAGAGTCTAAGACCTTAACCATTAGGCCAGAGTAAGAGTTAAGACCTTAACCATTAGACCAGAGTAAAAGTTAAGACTTTAACCATTAGGCCAGAGTAAGAGTCTAGACTTAACCAGTAGGCCAGAGTAATAGTCTAAGACCTTTACCATTACGCCAGAGTAAGAGTTAAGACCTTAACCATAAGGCCAGAGTAAGAGTCTAAGACCCTAACCATTAGGCCATAGTAAGAGTTAAGACCTTAACCATTAGGCCAGAGTAAGAGTTCAGACTTTAGCCAGTAGGCCAGAGTAAGAGTGTAGGACCTTATCCAGTAGGCCAGAGTAAAAGTCTAAGACCTTAACCATTAGGCCAGAGTAAGAGTTCAGACTTTAGCCAGTAGGCCAGAGTAAGAGTGTAGGACCTTAACCATTAGGCCAGAGTAAAAGTTAAGACCTTAACCATTAGGCCAGAGTAAAAGTTAAGACCTTAACCATTAGGCCAGAGTAAGAGTCTAAGACCTTAACCATTAGGCCAGAGTAAGAGTCTAAGACCTTAACCATTAGGCCAGAGTAAGAGTTAAGACCTTAACCATTAGGCCAGAGTAAGAGTCTAAGACCTTAACCATTAGGCCAGAGTAAGAGTTAAGACCTTAACCATAAGGCCAGAGTAAGAGTCTAAGACCTTAACCATTAGACCAGAGTAAGAGTTAAGACTTTAACCATGAGGCCAGAGTAAGAGTCTAGACTTAACCAGTAGGCCAGAGTAATAGTCTAAGACCTTAACCATTACGCCAGAGTAAGAGTTAAGACCTTAACCATAAGGCCAGGGTAAGAGTCTAAGACCCTAACCATTAGGCCAGAGTAAGAGTTAAGACCTTAACCTTCAGGCCAGAGAAAGATTTAAGACCTTAACCATTAGGCCAGAGTAAGAGTCTAAGACCTTAACCATTACGCCAGAGTAAGAGTTAAGACCTTAACCATTAGGCCAGAGTAAGAGTCTAAGACCTTAACCATTAGGCTTAGTAAGAGTTAAGACTTTAGCCAGTAGGCCAGACTAAGAGTGTAGGACCTTATCCAGTAGGCCAGAGTAAAAGTCTAAGACCTTAACCATTAGGCCAGAGTAAGAGTTAAGACCTTAACCATTAGGCCAGAGTAAGAGTCTAAGACCTTAACCATTAGGCCAGAGTAAGAGTCTAAGACCTTAATCAATAGACCAGAGTAAGAGTTAAGACTTTAACCATTAGGCCAGAGTAAGAGTCTAGACTTAACCATTAGGCCAGAGTAAGAGTCTAAGACCTTAACCATTACTCCAAATTAAGATTCTAGACCTTAACCATTAGGCCAGAGTAAGAGTTAAGACCTTAACCATTAGGCCAGATTAAGAGTCTAGACCTTAACCATTAGGCCAGAGTAAGACCTAAGACATTAACCATTAGGCCAGAGTAAGAGTCATGACCTTAACCATTAGTCCAGAGTAAGAGTTAAGACCTTAACCATTAGGCCAGAGTAAGAGTTCAGACTTTAACCATTAGGCCAGAGTAATGAAGGACTGGGTTTTCTTAAGACCCAGCGGTGCCAGGGAACAACACCTGAAACCTTCGTGGGTTACCTGTTCTGGCGTACAAGACACAGAGACACGGGACACTTCCGGTGACGTCAGAGATCAGAGTTTATTTACTGCAGGGATACAGAAGTCACAAGAAGTACACAGCGTGTAGGTTCTCGGAGACTGCTTCAAATTCGTAGAAGTGGGTCGCTCCTTTTATACACGCTTTTGCCATAGCGCAGTATGGCGAACAAAGGTTACAACTCAGTTCCCATAATAAACTTCAAAAAGGGTCGCGTTCATGTTTCAGGAGGCCGGAACATAATTACAACAGTCTTGCCGGTTCCCAACTGTAAAAACATATCCCCTCCGCAATAAACACATTAAGAGGAAGGACGGAAAACAGGATGCGAGGAAAGGATGAGGATGCACAACAGGTTAGAAAGGAGTGTTAGAGGCAATAAAGGAAACTCGAGAGAGGGATCAAAGACCTCGTGTCTAATGTATGCGTGACTGAAACAATAGACCGGAGCGGCAAGATGAGCCTCGAGCGGGGCCATCTGCCTTACTCGTGTCATTCCCCTCGTCATAAAAGTCACCTCAAAGAAACACGTGTCCTTCATACTATCTTGAAAGTCCCAGGGTCACGAAACGGACAAAAACCCGTTCGCTGGCTACTTGAGGGCAAGAAACAAAATGGACGCTGTATCTAAAATGGAACCCGAGGGTTCGAATGAACGAACACAAAAATGAGACGAACCGTACAAGGCTGCATAGCGTTACTTCGCACACCCACTGTACTCGTCATTTGCGGTTCATAGATACCACACTCGTCCATATTCGTCACCACTCAAAAGTGCCGTCCCGTCTCACACGGAACCTCAGACGCTCCTTTTGCCCTCATGTAGGCAAGCACTAGTCTAGATCAGAATCTATATCGATATTCATCAGATCGTTCAGATGCTGCTGAAACATCATTCTATCCATCAATGTCTCCTTGGTAACAGATGGCCGCCTTATACACGTCGCAGCACATTGGCCACATAAGGCAGGACCACACTGAACACAAAGACAACACGTGAACAGAAAAGCTACAACAGCCCCTACAATCATCAGAATACTCCAACCCCAAGTTGACATCAGGCCCCAAAACCATCCTAGAAGCGTCCAATTACCTTCGTCCACGTGTATGGACTCGGAAATCTTATGCAACTTCGAGATGGCTTGATATACAGTCGGAGCATTGTCAGGGATGAAAATGCAACAACTCGAATGGATAATTTTACACACACCCCCTCGATCTGCAAGAACAACGTCTAGAACCATACGGTTCTGCAACGTCATGAGTCTATCCGCCTGTAGTTCCGCTGTTAGATTACCAAGGGCGTTTGCAGTAATATTAGCGGTTGATTCCACCACACGGGTCAACTGTCTTAGGTTCCTACTATTAACCATAGGTCCCCAAAACGGCAGGAAACCCTTAAAGAAGTCTCCCGCTTCTTGACCGGCAGTATCCTCTTTGCTAATTACGCCTCTCACGACTCTGGTTTTGTGATAGTCAGAAGCAACTGTGAAGGTCGGAGGTAAGAGATTCGCAATATAACAGGTACCCGAGAAGTCGCGGGGTAACCATGTATATGCGCGCTCATAACACACAAAATAGGTGCCCTTGGCGGTCAGAAAAACAGGGGAAGAGAGCATCGGTAGGACATACGTTTCAGTGCAAGCACTGTTCCCAAGTTGTGCTCTCGGATTTCGACCCAAACCTTGCAAACAGAAATTACCAAGGTGCGGTACAATCCATATAGGGGACGAGCTCTTCGACTGTCTATCCCTCACTGACGTACCATACTCAGCCTCACTCAGATCCTTATAAGCCTGTACTTCTTCGACTGGAATGAGTGATGCATCGAAAACATCTCTGTCCAGATCTGCTATGGCCATTGCCAGAGGCTTGTGGTACGGACCAGGACCGGACTTGACAGATCGCGGCTCTCGACTGGGGTAAGAGTCTAGTGCACTGCGAAACATGGCTTGGAATGCTCGAGCTGAACCCTGGGAACTGTATGGAAGGACCAAATACGGAATACCCCTATCCATGGTATGTGGCATTAACCCACATACCCAACAATTCGTAGTATTCACCACTAACTGATGCTGATGTAGGAGTTGGACAAAGGAATTATTCCTGAATTCCGCACGTCTAATCTGTTCGTGTTGAGGCAAAGGATGGAAAGAATGTGGGGAAACAGTAGTGCGGGAACTTAGGTTAGGAGAAAAGGTAGGCGAAACAGAAGGCAAGAATTTCGATACCCCAAAATACACTCCGCCCACCAATAACATAGATACAGTTAGGAATAACAAAAACACCTGAAACAGAAAACATTTTGTTCGCACGACCCTCCATAACTCTGATCTCTGTGCCAACACCCTTTCTTCTTCCACCAGCTTAAAGAATGCCATCCTCTACAAACCGTCCGTGACGTTCTTGACGCACTTTGTTCTGAGCAGCGATTATCAATCCCCAGGAGTTCCCAGGAATCGACAAAAGTAACCAACCTAGCGTCAGAAACCTGCTAAACAGAAAGAAGTACCCGCACGGCCCTACGGTAACCCGGATGGAGAGGTTCAGATTTATTACAAGTCTCTTAGCAGTGGAAAGCACGAAAAACTTAAAAAGAAAGGATGTAATTGTTCATAACATTCATAACGTCAAAACCACTATACTATCAGTTTTTATTAGTCTTTGAAGTCCTTGAACGAAGAAAGTATCGACTTCTTCCAGGTTGAGTTTGTTCTACGAACAATTGTTCAGATGGCGCAGCAGTGTTCAATGAAGCAGATGACGAGTCAGACCTTGGGTTTTCTGCTACTGATGACTCCACTTGTGGGTATGGCAATGACGAATCCTCCACAAGTTGAGCGTCACTGAATGGCACGAAACGCGAGGGAGTCTCAGTCTCTTCGGCCGAGATCCCAGTTCTCACCCAACCGTCAGTTGGTAAGGGGATCGGTACCTTCTTTGTATGACTGGCATGGACCCAATTCTTCCGGCCCTCCAGTCGAACCGCTGTCCTTGTCGTCAACAAGACTAAGTGGGGTCCAACAAATCTTGGCTCCAAATTACGCTTCCGACCGAAATTTCGGGTGACTACCCAGTCACCTGGCCGGAGCTGATGCCCAGGACCCTCTGTCTGCGCCGGTAGAGCTTCAAAGACCTGTTGATGAATTAATCGTAGTTTAGTGGTCAAATCATACAAATAATCGATCAACATTGGATATTCAAGGCTATCAAAAGCCCTAGGTCTCGGGACTCCCCAAATATTTGCAGGGCGACCGAACACAATCTCATATGGGCTGAGCCCTACTCGAGAGTGTACCGTCGCTCTGGTCGATAGGAGAGCCAGAGGCAAGGCATCAGGCCATGACAGACCAGTCGACGCCTGGATCTTAGCAAGTTTCAGCTTCAGGGTACCATTGTACCCTTCAACCAAACCCGCTGCCTGAGGATGGTTGGCACTGTGGAATTTCTGCTTTATTCCAAGGCCCTTACACACACTCTGCATCACACTACCCACAAACTCACTTCCATTATCCGACCACACAATCCGCGGCATTCCATACCTAGGGAAGTATTCCTTCAGCAAGATTTTCGCTGTGGACAGGGCAGTATTATCCTTAAGAGGATAGGCCTCGATCCATCTGGAGAACGCACAAACCACAACCAGAACATACTTCAAGTTATTGCATCTCTCCATATGGATGAAGTCCAGCTGGATAACCTCAAAGGGACAGGTAGGAGGAGCGAAATGACCAGGTGGAGTGGGGGTGCCTTTTCCAGGATTGTGCATCAAACACACCATACAATTCTTAACCACTCGTTCGGCACATTTAGCAATACCATCATTCCTCCACACAGGGGACAAGAACTTGCATATTCCTTTCGCACTGATATGTGACAAACCATGGGCCATCGTCACAACAGCTAACACGTATGCATCTGGAAGCATCCATCTCTGACATTCCGTCAGATCAACCCAACATCCATACATATCCAATTTCCCTGTACTTTCTTTCCACTTGGTCTTTTCAGCTTCAGTAGCTCCATTCTGAATTTCTTTCACACTCTCGACAGTATTTTCACACATACCAGTCTCTTCCGGCCATCTCACTGAACTCGTAACGTACATTCGAGTCGCAAGATTCTTAGCCGTTTCTTTAGCAATCTCATCCGCAAATGCATTACCACGACCAACATCATCCGTCACTTTCCGGTGCGCACTACATTTGACAATCGCCACTTGTTTAGGCAATGTAAGTGCATCTAAAAGATCATTCACTAGTTGCCCGTGTTGAATCTTCGTACCATGCGATGTCATAAATCCTCTCTCTCTCCACAATCTTCCAAAGTTGTGCGCAACACCAAACGCATACTGACTATCGGTAAACACATTCACACGCTTTCCTTTTGACAGAACACACGCTCTCGTTAATGCAATTAATTCTGCCGCTTGTGCTGAATTCTGGTTCAATCTCGCAGTTTCCACGACCGTGCTCAATGTCACCACAGCATACGCAGTCGTCACATCGCCATTCGGCAACTTGAAACAAGAGCCATCCACATACAAAGTACCATCGGGATCCGACAAGGGAGTGTTTTTCAGGTCCACACGACCTTTTGTTTCTTCCTCAGTTCGTAAATAACAATCATGGGGCAACACGTTATCTGATTCTATATTAATCGGCAACAATGTCGCCGGATTCAGTACGTTACAGCGCTTAATCTGAATATGACTTGCCAAAAGGGTAAGCTCATACCCAGACAACCGTGCACTCGTTAAATGTTGAGTCTTTGTCCGATTCAAAAGCGTATCAACTGCATGCGGAACCATTACTATAAGCATATTATCCATGACCAAGCCTGCGGACTGCCGAATAGACGCCGCAGCTGCCGCCGTCGCCCTCAAACAACTTGGCAACGCTCTAGCTACCGGGTCTAAGGTCGAGGAAAAATATGCACACGGACGCTGTTTATCACCAAATTGTTGCGTTAGGACGCTCAACGCACAACCGTCCCTCTCATGGACGTATAATGTGAAAGGCTTACTGTAATCAGGAGTACCTAACACAGGAGCCGAACACAGTGCATCACGTAGTTCAGAAAAACTTTTCTGACATTCCTCCGTCCAAGGCAAAGGAGTCGAAACGTCCTTGCACGTGAGAGCTACCAATGGTTTCGCTAACAGTGAAAAATTCGGGATCCACTGTCTGCAGTACGACGTGATACCTAAAAAGGCACGCACATCTCTCTGAGTTGTCGGCACAGTCATTCGAGCAATTGCTGCAATTCTTTCAGGGGTCAACCTTCTTCCCGCCTTTGACAATAAGTGACCGAGGTAGGTTACTTCTTGACAACAATATTGTAGTTTAGAAGGTGACACTTTATGATGCAAGTCGCAAAGGTGCTGTAACAAAGACACTGTAGCGACTTTACAGAGCTTTTCAGTGTCAGCAGCAATTAACAAATCATCAACGTACTGAATCAAGGCTGCACCAGCCGGTAACACAAACGCATCAAGTTGACTTTTAAGAGCTTGGCTGTAGATTGATGGACTCTCACAGTAGCCCTGTGGAGCGCGTTTGAATCTGAAGCTACGCCCACCTAATGAGAAACCAAACAAATCTCTGCTTTCTACAGCAATCGGAATACTGAAGAACGCATTTTTCAGATCGATGACCGAGAACCATGATGCAGTGGCTGGAATCAGAGTCAGTAAAGCTGTAATGTCTGGCACCACAGGAAACTGCGGAACAACAACTTTGTTGACCTCCCGTAAGTTGATAACTAAACGATACACGGGAGGCTTGGAGGGATCCGTTCGTTTCAGAATAGGCAACACGGGACTATTGCACACATTACCTCGTGTCTCCTCAATAACATCTTTGCCGATCAGATCGTAAATGATCGCTAACAGTGCCCGTTCGCCATCAATGGAGATACGATACTGAGGTATACGTGGCAAACGCGCACCCACTTTAAGTTGGACAACATAAGGTGGTATATCCAACAGGCCCACATCATTGGGACCTGTTGCCCACAAGGAATCTGGAAGAGACCTCAATTCCGGGGGGAGTTTATCGATCGACAAATACATAGGGGAAATCACACTCTTACCCAACGTAAGCTCCACACCCGTAGGAGAACAGTACAAAGTCGCATGTAGCCTCTTCAACAGATCTAAGCCCAAAAGATTCTCACCACAACCAGTAGTCAAAATCAAAGGAGCTTCCAGCTCATGAGACCCGATTGTAAGGGGCAAAGGGCTGGAGACCGGATTGCTAACAGGGGCGCTGTGGAAATGTGGATTTTCCTGATCAGTTATGTCCCCTATCTTGGACCCCAACGGTTCTATATGCATGTTACAAGTACATGTATGTTCCCTCCAGTTCCAGTTTCTAAGACGCAAACATATGTGTGTCTACCGTCAACATGTTCTCTGTCAGATCCGCCATCAATGGGCTGGATATTCGATTCCTAAGTATAAAAGGCCACCGACTTTATATGGCTAAGTTACTTCATCTTTACAGTTCAGGCGAGTAGGCCCGATTCTGTCCTCAAAGCCTTTCCCTGCTCTCTGTCTCTGACAGCTTCAGCTTGAGCTCGCATCTGTATCCATGAACTTTGTCCTACTCCCTGTGCAGCTAACGGTGCCTGCCTCGGCTAGTTTTCGCCTGTCTGCCAAGAAGTTGTATTTCACCTTCGAATTATCTATTTTGCTCTTCAGCCGATGCATTCCTGTCCAGTGATTTAGGTAAACATTTCCTTTAGCTCACAAGCAAAGGACTCAGCCTTTCCGTCCTCCTGCAAGTGATTCATAGCCCTGTTGCCATGGAAAGTTTTCTGCCCCTCGCATCTCATATAGACACTTAGACGCTTGTACACGCACACAGTCAGTATAGAATAGATTCTGTCCGAGAGTCTCTTCCTTGTGGATAACATAGTTCTTTAAACATAGGATGTTAGATATGATTTGGGATTAGGATGACTTGACCCCAGACTTCTCGTCTCCACATGTAGAGCTAAATGTCAAGTCCCCTTCACCCCCTAGTTGCACGTCAATTACACGTCATGCTGCCGCGCGCGCATCTATGCCAAGTATTATCTTATAGATCCACCTATGTCTGATAATTCTAACCAATCATGTTTCTTTTATTCCTTATTACGCCTAGTTTCGATTATGTCACTGTCACGTCATTTTTCTTATCAAATGTTACGCCTTCTACATTCGTTTCATTGTAATGTACTTATTATAAAAATACATGTCTGTTAATAAATTATTGTACTTCACTTCCTGAACCTTCGTGGTGACGGAACCTGAGGGCCGCGACTCGAGTCGGCCATTTTGAATGGAATAAAGCCCATTAGAAACCTCTTATACCACGGATTCTGCCTCTTGTTATTTTGAGCTATTTTACTTTAATTTAAGATTCCGCATGAAATTCAGTCCGGTAATATTTATTTTATTTACCACATAATGGCGCCCGAACAGGGACACTTTCTCATCTCACGCGCCGGCGGTGCGTTGCAGGCCCGGTCTCCTGCCACAGCTGGACGGACCATAAACGCGTACCAGCAGGATTTCCTGTAAGCTCCCTCCGGTCAAGCGGGGGCGACTGAGGCTGCGATCAACCCAGACGAGGCGGTGAGAAGTGCGAAGTATCCCGACCAGAGCCTAGCTGAGAGAGCAAGATCCGAGGTATACAGAGGCCCACCAGGTTTTCCGAAATTCCGACGTCCAGAGGGTCCGATGTCCGCAGTTATCGAGTCCTGTCCATTCTCTGAGGCCTTCCGTTTCAAGGAGCTACTCGGTGAGTACCATCGCCGGGGAGGCGTGTTGACGCGCACATAGGTTGTGCCGGTCAAGACGGATTTGGGTACACAAATCCGGTCTGCACTGTTTAGCAGTGTATATGTACTGTTTAGCAGTATATCAAGTATTCCGAAGTATTCAGTTATTGTCAAGAATTCAGCGTGGTGATTAGTTAGGCAGACTGTCATCATTGTCGATCATTGTTATAATGTTTAATGTTTAATGTTTAAAGTATTCAGAAAATGTCTTGCATATTGTGGTATGAATGACTGTTCATTGTTCACTGTTCATTATTGTGTTTCTCGTATTAAGCAAGTTCAAGAGTAAGTATCAGGTCAGTTGTCAATATGCCGCTCTTCTCGAAGTTAAGACAGATTACTACCAGAAAAGGGGTGCTTGAAGAAGCAGTCCCTATTCCTCCTAGAGACACTCCAGGACATTTCATGTACCATAAACATGGCTTAGATGCCATATTGTTTCTTGATCTATGGGTAGATTATACCAAAGGATTACCGGAAAGTCAAAGGTGGCCCATAGCGGGAACCTGGGATGCAGAGTGCATCATGAAAGTGGAGGAAGAGTTATGGAAAAGAAAGGTCAGACAGTCACAGAAAGACGCCGTTGAGTTATGGCGTAAAGAATCTCATAGACGAACAGAAAAAGCACGTAGACAAGAAGAGAGGAGTAAAGAAAGTTCAAATAAAGTTCAAGAAAATCTATTAATTGAGGAAGGTATCCGAGTGAAATCAGAACAAGTAAATAGACAAAGAAATGCTCTTATGAATGGTATGTATCCCCTTCTAGCCGAAGGACTACCTAAGGCTGTTACGGAGGTGCCAAAAGACTTGCCACCCCCGTTATTTCCAATTAAGGTACATCCAAAGGGGCATCCCAGAACCGCAGAAGATGTTTTTCTTTCCTCGTATCTAGATGACGCAGCTCCCGAGTATGCTAACGCCACACCACATAGACCGTCTGGCGGAGGGGTTCAACGTCAGGATCAGGTATCTGCACCCGTGCAACAGCAAGTCCCGACGCAAGCTTCGGCAAGCACATCTGTTTCCGCATCTGTCTCCGCAGTCGACTCTACAGGGGTATCGACACCCATAGTTGCTGTATCACGTTCGACGAACCCATTCACGCCCGACGCCCCAGATGGGGCCACGGGAGGTGCTAGCAGTATTTTTACACCACCTAGAATAAATAAACTTGTTTTTCAAGAGTCAGCACATTCACGTACACCTAAGTTCGTAAATGAACGTACGCTTAAGGAACTCCTTGTAAATTGTAGATATGACCCAGTGGTTGGTAAAGAGGACGAAATGGTCCTGGCATCATGACGTATCAGACGAGCCGCAGAGTATTTAGCAAGGTTACCAGGGATGGCTACGCATCTAGATAACATATATCATTTTGTTCAAACAGGACGAGATCCAGGATGTATTAACAGAGCTATGGAATTCCAGAAAGTAGAGATACAAGGGGAACTGTTACGTTTCCTCATAAACTGTGTGATCAGAAATCAAGATCGTCCGGGGGTAGACCGGAATGCAATGCTTATTCTTACAAGATGGAGTCAGAATATATCAGAAGGGAGACACGATAAGCAAAATTGTATAATAGCCATGTGCCGAAAAATACGTAAAGAAATAGAGCGTATTCATGAAGAGAGATTGGGAACAGACGAGTTTGAGCAAGATGAAGTGTCCGAATCAGGGGACTCTGCAAGACAGTCAGAGACCATAGCCTATGTAGGCCGAGGAAGATCTTGTGAAAATACTAGATGTTTTTCTGATCCAATACACTCTGTATGTCCAAATAATAGCAGAACGTATCCGACGCCTGTAATAAATCTGAAATCTCCTGAACATTCGTTTCAAGCCGCAGATAAAATACTACGAGAACGAAGGGGTTATCACCTCCTCGATTCCATGGATGAGCAAGAATTAGCCAGATCAGCCGTTCACTGGATTGTTAGTCCTGAAAAATACGGTGATGAGACCGTAGCACACACGTTTCTCAACCTCAGTACAGATGAACAACGTTTAGCTGGAATCTATATGATTCAGCAACTCCTCATATTATATAAGAGCCAACATGCTGACCCTGGTCCTTTACCTGATATATTAACGGAACTACTTACGTACAGATGGAGAGGTTCTAGTAACAAGCTAATTAAAGAGATATTAGTGTCACGTAAGCAGTACGTCCTTTTTGTAAATCCAGATTCTCTCTCCCTGCCCCCCAGAGAAAGAGCACCGTACTACATGGATAGACAAAATCCTTTACGGGAAGTGCACCCAATAAAAGGCGAAGACAATGAGTTTCACCGTGTATTTGTTTACACACCCATATCAAAAATGGAATTATTAGAAATGAAGAAAGTAGTACCTAGTCATGACAAAGACCCAGCGGGTTTCCACCGAGAAATTAAAGACATGTTACTGATGGGAGAGTACACCTTTCCTGATATTATGACGATATTAAAAGTGCTTTTGCCTGCTGGCATATATGAAAAACTGAAAGAAAAAGAGTGGGAAGTGGGAGACCAAAAGATAGACTGGACAGCATTAGCAGAGGAAGAAAGGGGCCGAGCCGCAGGTTCAGGGCTCGGGGATAAAGTTAAACTATTACCAGGTTTACTAGTACAGGTACTGCCACGTTTATTAACTACAAAAAAGGAAGATTGGGGTGCAATCACAGCCTGTAAACAAAAGCAAGATGAAGACACAAGCGATTATTATGCTCGATTTGAAAAATGTTTTGGTATAAATAGTGGTATAAAAGCAAGTAGTGACTCATATCCACATTTATTTGTGACAAAATTAGTGGAAAATGCATTGCCTCCAGTGAAGAATAGAATATTGAAATTCGAGAGTACCTGGCAAAGTAACACTCCGTCGCAAATGCTACAAATGTTACAGTATCATCACAATAGAATTAGGGATGAACAAGAACACGAGCATAGACGCATGAAGGATACAAAAATGAAAATGCTAGTTTCTCAGACAGTACCAGCAGATGGTCACAAAAAGGGTGTGACACATTCTGGTGATTCTGCAGTTCCTGTAAAAGGAACCTGCAATTACTGTAAACAACTAGGCCATTATGTACATGATTGTCAAGTCCTGAAACGAAATATAGCTACAGGTATTGCAAAAGAGAGACCACGATTAGTTAGACAAGATCAGAATGAAAAAGGAGCTATGCAGCATGGACAGTCCGTGCCAGTTCAGCAACAGTCTATGCCAGCCTCACAGCAACCCATACAGTTTGTGCCAGCTGCACCACCGTTGCCTGCTACTGCCACACAAACCACAACACAACAAATGTATCAGACTGCACAGTATGAATACCCTGAGTATCAGCGTTACGCATGAACCAGCCTAGAGAGGGAAGTTGACTTACCGCTTATCGAGATTCCGGTAGATCAAGAAGGACCTTATGTACATAGTGAATTATTAGGTCAAGATAGAAAATTCTTACTCGATACAGGGGCAAGTCGAACAACCATAAAACGTAGTGAAGTTCCAGGGGCACCCCTCTCAGGCTCTCAAAATGTTTCCCTTGGTTTTTCAGGAAAACCTATTGTTAATGAAGTATCACAGCCTCTACCACTTACGATAGGACCTTTGACACGAATTACAGATTTATTGCTTACTAAATCATGCCCAGAAAATTTGTTAGGAATTAAAACTCTGAAAGCACTAGGAGCCATAATATGTTGTTCTCCGGAAGGAGTAAGGTTGTTTTTGCGTGATTTTAAAGGTCACTATGTGTCTAGAGACATGGATCCCCGACTACAGATTTTACCAGTACATCTATGGGCACAAGGCCCTACGGATGTTGGCTGCATGAACATTACACCCTATCGAGTTACATTGAAAGCAGGAGTGGTACTACCACGAATGCGACAATACAAGTTACCGCATGATGCTGTAGTGGCTTTGTTGAAAATCATTGATGAACTAATTGCCCAGGGAGTAGTTGTAGAAACAGACTCCAATGTATGTAATTCACCGATAATTCCGATTCTTAAACGAACTGATCCTACTGCTCCGCCAGTATACCGATTGGTTATTGATTTGCGTGAACTAAACAAGTGTATTGTACCACAATTCCCTGTGGTCCCTGATATATCATCATTGTTGACAGCAATTGATTCCGAAGCAACATTCTTTACTGTAATTGATCTCAAGAATGCCTTTTTCAGCGTCCCAATAGATCCGGAAAGCCAATACTTGTTCGGATTCAGTTTAAATGGGCGCAGCTTTAAATTCTCACGCGCTCCCCAAGGATTTACAGAAAGCCCCAGCATCTACAGCCAAGCACTGAAACGAGAACTTGACAGTATACACATGCCAGTCAATACTGCACTGCTTCAATATGTCGATGATCTGCTGATCACCGCGAGAAGCGAGCCAGAATGTGAAAAAGCTTCTCTGACAGTTTTACATTTCCTAGCCGACAAGGGGCACAAGGTGTCCCCTTCTAAGCTGCAATTCTGTGTTCAGCGAGTTATTTATCTTGGTCACTCGCTGTCCAAGGAGGGAAGGCAGCTTACACCAGATCGTATCCAGTTAATTGCTAACATGTCAATACCCCAGACACAGAAGGAGGTGCGGGCTTTCATAGGCCTCACTTCATATTGTAGGCAGTGGATCCCTCAGTACGCATTTCTAGCAAAACCACTCATTCAGTTAACCACACAGGAGGCAGCCACATCGACTGTTCTCCCTTGGACTCAGGAACATACACAAGCTTTTGAAAGCCTAAAGGAAGCTTTATGTCAAGCACCTGTTTTAGCAACACCATGTTATAGCAAACCTTTTACACTCTTTGTTACAGAACGCGAAGGTACTGCCTTGTCAGTACTCACTCAGGATCAAGCAGGATCACGCAAGCCATGTGCTTATTTTTCCAGTACATTAGATCCCGTAGCTCAGGCTTTGCCTGCATGCCTGAAATCAGTGGCAGCGACAGCTTTAGCAATCAGACAAAGCGATGCCATAGTATTAGGACACCCATTGACAGTTCAAGTACCACATGCAGTAGAGGTTCTTGTGAACCGAACACAAACGCAACACTTGACCATAGCAAGACTTACCGGTTATGAACTGACATTGTTTCAACCACACATAGAGATCCGACGGTGTAATACATTGAATCCTGCTACACTATTACCTGTAATTGGAACAGACCCACTAGCTCATGATTGTGTTGAAATCATTGAAATAAAGACGAAACCTAGACAAGACTTGACAGACGTTCCATTGTTAGATCCAGACCTGACGTTGTATGTAGACGGATCATGCATGAGAGCAAGTACAGGAGATTTAGTGGCCGCGTATGCAGTCACAACAGACACTGAAGTTATTGAGACACATTGTATAGATATTCTGTCAGCCCAAGCAGCAGAACTTATTGCTCTAACGCAAGCCTGTATTCAAGCCACAAATAAGAAAGTTAATGTATACACTGACTCACGTTATGCATTCGGAGTTGTACACGACTTCGGCGTGCTGTGGCGAGAGAGAGGTTATCTAACGTCCCATGGTGCCCACATTCAGCACGGACCCCTCATTCATGCCTTGTTAGACGCAATACATCTACCCACTGCTATATCGATTATGAAATGTAAAGCACACACGAAGGTTACTGATACCATTTCTCAAGGCAATGATTTAGCTGACAGAACAGCTAAACAGACTGCTCAGAATCGCACATTAGACATGACAAAGCCAATAGTTCAGACACCAACACAGTGTATGACAATTAAGGATCCCACACTTGACGTAATTGACATACAGACACATGCCACAGCAGAAGAAATAAAGAAATGGACTGAACTAGGAGGGATCCAGACAGATCAAGGATGGATGACGAAGGAGAAATCTGTATGGTTTCTCCCCGATTCCATGGTTCAAGCCATTATAGCTACAGTTCACAGTCCAGCACATTTAGGAGAGAAGGCTATGCTAGACAGCATTCAGCACATTTGGTTCAACAAACATTTACGAGCAGCAGCTAAACAAAAAGTTCGTACCTGTATGATATGTTGTCAGTTTAATCCAGGAAAGAGTGTTCCCGTAGAGCAGGGTGGATTTCAGCCTCCTGACCATCCTTTTGAAGTCCTCCAGATGGATTATATTCAGATGGAACGTTGTCGAGGATTCAAATATGTCCTCGTAGTTGTCTGCGCTCTCTCCCGTTGGACAGAGGCGTATCCCGTATCAGATTACACTGCCTCGACTACTGCCAAGCAGCTAGTTCGAGAATTCTTCCCACGGTACGGTTTACCACGTGTTGTATATTCAGATAACGGTCAGCCTTTCTCATCCGAATTAATGAAACATGTCTCACTCCTGTTGGGATATCAGTGGAAATTCCACTGTGTCCGACACCCCGAAGCAGCAGGTCTCGTAGAAAGACATAACCAGACACTGAAAATCAGACTGTCCAAAATATGTAGAGAGAAAGGTGTCGACTGGATAGTAGCATTACCAGTTGCACTCTTTTACATGAGAATGGTAGCACACTCTAGAACAGGGCTATCCCCGTATGAGGTGATCTTTGGTAGACCGCCGAATATGTGGGGGACGCCTATACCACGTAAAATAACTGATGTTGACTGTAATATGCTGACAGATTACCTGGCTTCCTTGATGTCTGCACTACAATCTTCTCGTTCACAGGTAGCTGCAGCCTTTCCCGACAACACTGAGGCGAAACCCCATGACGTTGTTCCGGGTAATCTTGTCTTTGTGAGAAATTTCGACAGGAAGAGTCAATTGGAGCCCAGGTGGAAAGCACCCAAGTTGGTCCTGTTGACCACAAGAACAGCCGTGAAGATCGAGGGACGAAAAGGGTGGATTCATTCCAGTCACGTAAAAAAATTTCATGGACTTCCTCCTGACACAGACAGTACTGCCCGTGTGTCTTCCCCCATAGACTCAAAGCTACCTTTGGCTGAGGCCAGTAGCACCGAACTCTATAAACAGAAACTCAGGTCCAGATCTAAACTGTCGGACGATTTGATTGTTTAAGTCCTCTCCAAGGTGAAGCGGTTGAATCTGTCCCGACATGTACCCCTTAGGTCTGAATCATGTAGAGTCCAGAATCCTAATGAAACGACATGCTTATTGTAAATTACTGCGTAACCACTGTATTGTGACATTATTAATTTTGTTTTTATTGAGTATTTTAGTAATTATTACGAGTATGATTTTGCATATGTATCATCCTGTTTCTAAACGTGTTTTCAATATAACTGATGAACATTCTTTTAGTGACCTACCGCCACATGAATTATCCTATAGACTTGCGCTGCGCAATAACACATTCATTAGTATGTTACATCATTCCCATCAGACTAGTAATGCGACCAATTGTTGGGTGTGTGGCCGACTCCCTCCCTATCAGAATAACAAAGGAGTTCTGCCTTTCTTTCCACATCCGTTCACACACAATGGCTCCTGTGGAGCATGGTTTAGTTTATTAAATTCCATAGACCCAGACACAGCAGTTTATCAACAACATTGGATATGGGGAAATCTGAATCTAGTTTTATTCAAAGTCTGTCACCCTAATAAGGAGGGTCACCTCAGTAGAACAGGAACTGATCTAGAAAATGAAGTGTATAAATTAGGTAATTTTACACCTAATCTTATGATTTTGAATGTCAAATCCGAAGTTGAACTAATTCTGCCCACTATGTCAGTATTTCCAGTTAAGGGTGAATTATGTGTTAGAAAAGTTGGTTCCAAACACATGGGCCATAGCCAATGCGTTACTACAGTAGAATATAGTGATCAAGGTAAATCTTCATTTAGAGCTTCTCGCCATTCCTACTTCATATGTGGTCAGACTGCATATATGCGTCTGCCTCTAGATTGGGATGGTACCTGTTACATAGCATTCCTTTTGCCACCTGTTTTCCTAGCTCCCCCTGATTATTATCGAAATGTTCATTTAGTACACAATAGAGAGCAAAGAGATCTCCCAGTTGTCGATTATACTGAGACATCATGGGACAAGTATGTAGATTTCAATAAAGGTATCTTTCCCTATATAGGTACTATATCAAATAGTAAGCTGATACGCAGACTCACCAAGACTCTTGAAGCTGTAGTAAACGAGACTATAGCCGCCCTAGGCAATCTGACAGAGGAACAATCAGTGATGAGAATTGTTGTTCTCCAGAATCGTCTTGTCCTTGACGTCATCCTGGCCGATAGGGGCGGAGCTTGCAGGGTCATCGGATCCAGCTGCTGCATATTCATACCAGAAAATTCGCCATCTGTATATAAAGCTATAACACGCCTTCATAAGATTGTAAGCCAGATACACGAGAATCCAGGCACTTGGACGTGGTCCGGGTGGTTTTGGAGTGTGATATCAGCCTGGGGATGGAGAGTTCTATCCTTCCTAGGTATTGGCCTTCTTATGCTCTTCAGTTGTTGTCTATGCCTGCAATGTGGACCAGCGATTTGTGGTCTGTGTGCCACATCGTGTATCCCACATCAAGGTTTTCGCTCAAGATCCCGGAAGAAGAAAGAAGAAGAAATGATGCTCCATGAGCAAATCAATGGAATGATGAAGATTGATGTCTCGTGAAGGGCAAGAAGGGGACAAGGAGGGAATGTGGAAATGTGGATTTTCCTGATCAGTTATGTCCCCTATCTTGGACCCCAACGGTTCTATATGCATGTTACAAGTACATGTATGTTCCCTCCAGTTCCAGTTTCTAAGACGCAAACATATGTGTGTCTACCGTCAACATGTTCTCTGTCAGATCCGCCATCAATGGGCTGGATATTCGATTCCTAAGTATAAAAGGCCACCGACTTTATATGGCTAAGTTACTTCATCTTTACAGTTCAGGCGAGTAGGCCCGATTCTGTCCTCAAAGCCTTTCCCTGCTCTCTGTCTCTGACAGCTTCAGCTTGAGCTCGCATCTGTATCCATGAACTTTGTCCTACTCCCTGTGCAGCTAACGGTGCCTGCCTCGGCTAGTTTTCGCCTGTCTGCCAAGAAGTTGTATTTCACCTTCGAATTATCTATTTTGCTCTTCAGCCGATGCATTCCTGTCCAGTGATTTAGGTAAACATTTCCTTTAGCTCACAAGCAAAGGACTCAGCCTTTCCGTCCTCCTGCAAGTGATTCATAGCCCTGTTGCCATGGAAAGTTTTCTGCCCCTCGCATCTCATATAGACACTTAGACGCTTGTACACGCACACAGTCAGTATAGAATAGATTCTGTCCGAGAGTCTCTTCCTTGTGGATAACATAGTTCTTTAAACATAGGATGTTAGATATGATTTGGGATTAGGATGACTTGACCCCAGACTTCTCGTCTCCACATGTAGAGCTAAATGTCAAGTCCCCTTCACCCCCTAGTTGCACGTCAATTACACGTCATGCTGCCGCGCGCGCATCTATGCCAAGTATTATCTTATAGATCCACCTATGTCTGATAATTCTAACCAATCATGTTTCTTTTATTCCTTATTACGCCTAGTTTCGATTATGTCACTGTCACGTCATTTTTCTTATCAAATGTTACGCCTTCTACATTCGTTTCATTGTAATGTACTTATTATAAAAATACATGTCTGTTAATAAATTATTGTACTTCACTTCCTGAACCTTCGTGGTGACGGAACCTGAGGGCCGCGACTCGAGTCGGCCATTTTGAATGGAATAAAGCCCATTAGAAACCTCTTATACCACGGATTCTGCCTCTTGTTATTTTGAGCTATTTTACTTTAATTTAAGATTCCGCATGAAATTCAGTCCGGTAATATTTATTTTATTTACCACAGCGCCAGAAAATCCAACGGAAACATTCGTTAAGCCAGACAAAGGCGCGCCAGGGAGTTTAGAATGCATGATGGAACTTTTCGCTGCACCAGTGTCCAACAGAAAAGGCTCAACAACTCCCAAAGTGGCTACTGCAACATAGGGCCCTCTCTGATCAACCGGAACTGATACTTCTCCCTTCCTTTGTCTATGGCTGTCCTAGTAGATACCATCCGCATCAACATCATACTCAACATAATGATCATCCACATGATACTGTGCAGACCGATCAGACGATGATTCGCGTCGATCGAAACAATTCTGCGAGTCCGAAAACGTCGAAAAGCGTTCGGTCTGATTCTGGGTAACTCCGCGACCTCTACCACGAGAAGTCTGTTGAGGACCACCACGTCCTCCCCGAGCCGACACACCATTAGCCCTATCACGTAAAACCGGACAATCGAACTTAAAATGACCTTCCCCACGACAATATGCGCACTGATTATATCTCAGCACAGTGCGGGGCGCAGGCGAAGCATTGCGCTGCTGTGGTTTAGAAAACTGTGGTTGCGATCTAATTGGCTGCTGCGCATCACTAAAATTCGAACGCGGAGGATAAGCTTGCTGCAACAAGACCTTAGTTTTGAGATCCTTAGTTTTCTTCTCTGCACGCTCACTTTCCTCTTTTTCCCTATTCTCATAATATTGGGCCGTAGCTAATATTTGGGCAGTGGTAGAGACAGCCCACGCACTCTCAGAATTCTTCAACTTGTTGCTCAAGTCGGGCAACAAATTTGATACAAATTTGTCAACGAACAACCGTTGACCACCCTCAGAACCCATATCCTGACCACTATGATCAAGGAACGCCTCTTCGAACCTCGTAAAGAAGTCGGACACACTTTCATCCTTCTTTTGCCTGCATGCTGATAGTTTGTCCCAATTGACGCGCATCGCTGGCATAAGCGTCTTCATGAGGGTAATAATCCTCTGGGGCAAAGCCGCAATAACCTGTTCAGGTTTAGCCCCACCGACCTGCCGGGCATCTGCCGCTGTAAGAGCAGCCCAGTCACCGCCTAACTCGGCTACATGATTCTCATGACGGATTTTCGCCCAAACCGGCTGAGGCACCACATTACCGAACAACATATCAATATCGGCTAGGTTCATAACTGTAGCATCCACCAATTGGGACAGCTCCTTATAATAACCCGCGGGGTTCTTACGAGGATCGGGTAGTGATTGCTTCACTTGCAAAACTTCCGATCGCTTCCAAGGGAGGTGTATCCACACTCTCTGGAAATGCGGTTGGACAGGAGGGTTAGCAGCAGCATCACCTGGCATCCATACTGGGGGAACTTCTCGCATTGGATACTGACCAGGTTGTGCCATCCATTCCGTGGTCGCGTCCTTAAACAGTGCGCGTGGTTGCACTGTACATCGAAAGGACAACAAACGTTCTAAAGCCTCTCGGACTTTATCGCCTACAATGACACCCGTGGCAAACCGGAGCTGTAGCTCGGAAACCTCAGGTGGTATATCATCAGCAATATCATCATCCCACTCCTCTTTTAATGACTTACACAATTCTTCGAACACAAATCGTTGCGTGGGCGCATTGAACTGAGAAAATGTTTCGAACACTACACGTGGGGTGTATCTAACAGGGTTGCGAATCCATCTGCGCGCCGTTTTTACCAATGATTCACGTTCCCTATCATCAGGAAGCTGACTACGCCTTTGAGCAACATCCGAAAGAGTCGAGCCAAGTATCGGCCCAAAGAACGGAGAATAAAGAGAAGCAACAGCAGTCAAGAGACGATTACGAACAGAAGGGGACGACGAAGAAGACGAAGGTGTAGCAGCCATAGGGGCAGAAACAGTAGGGGTAGATGCAGCAGCAGGAGTAGCGGGAACAACAGACTGAGGAGGGACTGGGAAAGGCGCAATAGGGAGAGAAGCCGGACCAAGGGGATGTACGATCTGTGGCCCAAGGGGATTCAGGAGTACAGGAGGAACGGCGGGCTGACCAGCAGCCGCCAAAACAGCAGGTTGAGGAAGAGGGGGATTAACAAGACCCATAACATCAGGAGCATAAGGAGGTGGCGATTTCATCAGATAAGACAAAAGCGAATCTTCCACCGATTCTTCTCCTGTCTTATCGATCGTAGAAGGTAGCGTCGGGTAACATTTGTCCACCGACATATGGTGAAGCCGAACACTAACTTCTTGCTCCTTCTCGTTTCTGTCTAACTGATACTGTTCTGCATTGCGCATCACCGTAATGACACCTTCTCGTTTATTTTTCTTGTTCTGTTTGATTTCTTTCTGCTTGGCCTCTTTCCGCCATAACCGGAAGGAATCAAACATGGCCGGCCTAGCTCTCTTTTTAAATAATTTCGCTTCCAAGTTATCTAAAATGGCAGTCTCAAAACTGCCATGAGGTGGCCAACTAAGGACACCATCCTTTTTAGTATAGCGAACCCAATATTCATTATATACGATAGGACCCACGCCATGGCGACTATAGAGCTCATAAAGCGGAGTTCCAACCGGAGGTATCGGGCAGGAATCCTCCAGCCGGGAATCCATGCTGCAACATTTGAGAAACCCAAACAAAGTACTACGGCCAGGCATCGTGCACACTAACCGAGTATACAAACTTCAAGGGCTATCGAATTACGATGTCCTCGCAAAAATGCAAGACCCTCGGTTTTTGGCAATTGCAATCGTCAAATAAAACCCAACAACTAAGAACCAACAACTAAGAACCACAAATGCAATGGAACCATGCAACCAACAAAGCAACACTGGGAGCGACCCACAAATACTTAACTGAGAGGGAGCAGTGGCGTCACCAGGAAGGCCCGTCTATCGTCTCGCCGTACAAAGGACTACGCCAGGCACCAAACAGGTCGACAGTCAGGGCATCGGTCCGTCGCAGCCGTCAGGAGGCGGGGATCTTCGCGGAAAGGACGTCGGGCCACTTATTTCGACAACTGGATCGATGAAGCGGGGTGCACCTTCCCTCGGAGATTTCACACGAAGTTCCTCACGATCGTCGGGCTTTGGACCGGTACCGGTGATGTCGCCCCACGTTGGGCGCCAACTGAAGGACTGGGTTTTCTTAAGACCCAGCGGTGCCAGGGAACAACACCTGAAACCTTCGTGGGTTACCTGTTCTGGCGTACAAGACACAGAGACACGGGACACTTCCGGTGACGTCAGAGATCAGAGTTTATTTACTGCAGGGATACAGAAGTCACAAGAAGTACACAGCGTGTAGGTTCTCGGAGACTGCTTCAAATTCGTAGAAGTGGGTCGCTCCTTTTATACACGTTTTTGCCATAGCGCAGTATGGCGAACAAAGGTTACAACTCAGTTCCCATAATAAACTTCAAAAAGGGTCGCGTTCATGTTTCAGGAGGCCGGAACATAATTACAACAGTCTTGCCGGTTCCCAACTGTAAAAACATATCCCCTCCGCAATAAACACATTAAGAGGAAGGACGGAAAACAGGATGCGAGGAAAGGATGAGGATGCACAACAGGTTAGAAAGGAGTGTTAGAGGCAATAAAGGAAACTCGAGAGAGGGATCAAAGACCTCGTGTCTAATGTATGCGTGACTGAAACAATAGACCGGAGCGGCAAGATGAGCCTCGAGCGGGGCCATCTGCCTTACTCGTGTCATTCCCCTCGTCATAAAAGTCACCTCAAAGAAACACGTGTCCTTCATACTATCTTGAAAGTCCCAGGGTCACGAAACGGACAAAAACCCGTTCGCTGGCTACTTGAGGGCAAGAAACAAAATGGACGCTGTATCTAAAATGGAACCCGAGGGTTCGAATGAACGAACACAAAAATGAGACGAACCGTACAAGGCTGCATAGCGAAACTTCGCACACCCACTGTACTCGTCATTTGCGGTTCATAGATACCACACTCGTCCATATTCGTCACCACTCAAAAGTGCCGTTCCGTCTCACACGGAACCTCAGTAAGAGTCTAGACTTAACCATTGGGCCAGAGTAAGAGTCTAAGACCTTAACCATTAGGCCAGAGTAAGAGTCATGACCTTAACCATTAGTCCAGAGTAAGAGTTAAGACCTTAACCATTAGGCCAGAGTAAGAGTCTAAGACCTTAACCATTAGGCCAGAGTAAGAGTTAAGAGCTTAACCATTAGGCTTAGTAAGAGTCTAGACCTTAACCAGTATGCCAGAGTAAGAGTGTAGGATCTTATCCATTAGGCCAGAGTAAGAGTCTAAGACCTTAACCATTAGGCCAGAGTAAGAGTTCAGACTTTAGCCAGTAGGCCAGAGTAAGAGTGTAGGACCTTATCCAGTAGGCCAGAGTAAAAGTCTAAGACCTTAACCATTAGGCCAGAGTAAGAGTTAAGACCTTAACCATTAGGCCAGAGTAAGAGTCTAAGACCTTAAACATTAGGCCAGAGTAAGAGTCTAAGACCTTAACCATTAGGCCAGAGTAAGAGTCTAAGACCTTAACCATTAGGCCAGAGGAAGAGTTAAGACCTTAACCATTAGGCCAGAG
The DNA here is from genome assembly GCF_964204655.1 of Triturus cristatus. NCBI lineage: Eukaryota > Metazoa > Chordata > Amphibia > Caudata > Salamandridae > Triturus > Triturus cristatus. The sequence goes on from NC_140588.1 coordinate 2,670,999, forward strand.
TAAGAGTCTAAGATCTTAACCATTAGTCCAGAGTAAGAGTTAAGACATTAACCATTAGGCCAGAGTAAGAGTCTAAGACCTTAATCATTAGACCAGAGTAAGTGTTAGGACCTTAACCATTAGGCCAGAGTACGAGTCTAAGACCTTAACAATTAGGACAGAGTAAGAGTCTAAGACCTTAACTAATAGGCCAGAGTACGAGTCTAAGACCTTAATCATTAGGCCAGAGTAAGAGTTAAGGCCTTAACCATTAGGCCAGAGTAAGAGTCTAAGACCTTAACCATTAGTCCAGAGTAAGAGTTAAGACCTTAACCATTAGGCCAGAGTAAGAGTCTAAGACCTTAACCATTAGGCCAGAGTAAGTGTTAGGACCTTAACCATTAGGCCAGAGTACGAGTTTAAGACCTTAACCATTAGGCCAGAGTAAGAGTCTAAGACCTTAACCATTAGGCCAGAGTAATAGTTAAGACCTTAACCATAAGGCCAGAGTAAGAGTCTAAGACCTTAACCATTAGACCTGAGTAAGAGTTAAGACTTTAACCATTAGGCCAGAGTAAGAGTCTAGACTTAACCAGTAGGCCAGAGTAATAGTCTAAGACCTTAACCATTACGCCAGAGTAAGAGTTAAGACCTTAACCATAAGGCCAGAGTAAGAGTCTAAGACCCTAACCATTAGGCCAGAGTAAGAGTTAAGACCTTAACCATTAGGCCAGAGAAAGATTTAAGACCTTAACCATTAGGCCAGAGTAAGAGTCTAAGACCTTAACCATTACGCCAGAGTAAGAGTTAAGACCTTAACCATAAGGCCAGAGTAAGAGTCTAAGACCTTAACCATTAGACCAGAGTAAGAGTTAAGACTTTACCCATTAGGCCAGTGTAAGAGCTAAGACATTAACCATTAGGCCAGAGTAGGAGTCATGACCTTAACCATTAGGCCAGAGTTAGAGTCAAGACCTTAACCATTAGGCCAGAGTAAGAGTTAAGACCTTAACCAGTAGGCCAGAGTAAGTGTTAGGACCTTAACCATTAGGCCAGAGTATGAGTCTAAGACCTTAACCATTAGGCCAGAGTAAGAGTCTAAGACCTTAACCATTAGGCCAGAGTAAAAGTTAAGACCTTAACCATTAGGCCAGAGTAAGAGTCTAAGACCTTAACCATTAGGCCAGAGTAAGAGTCTAAGACCTTAACCATTAGGCCAGAGTAAGAGTTAAGACCTTAACCATTAGACCAGAGTAAAAGTTAAGACTTTAACCATTAGGCCAGAGTAAGAGTCTAGACTTAACCAGTAGGCCAGAGTAATAGTCTAAGACCTTTACCATTACGCCAGAGTAAGAGTTAAGACCTTAACCATAAGGCCAGAGTAAGAGTCTAAGACCCTAACCATTAGGCCATAGTAAGAGTTAAGACCTTAACCATTAGGCCAGAGTAAGAGTTCAGACTTTAGCCAGTAGGCCAGAGTAAGAGTGTAGGACCTTATCCAGTAGGCCAGAGTAAAAGTCTAAGACCTTAACCATTAGGCCAGAGTAAGAGTTCAGACTTTAGCCAGTAGGCCAGAGTAAGAGTGTAGGACCTTAACCATTAGGCCAGAGTAAAAGTTAAGACCTTAACCATTAGGCCAGAGTAAGAGTCTAAGACCTTAACCATTAGGCCAGAGTAAGAGTCTAAGACCTTAACCATTAGGCCAGAGTAAGAGTTAAGACCTTAACCATTAGGCCAGAGTAAGAGTCTAAGTCCTTAACCATTAGTCCAGAGTAAGAGTTAAGACATTAACCATTAGGCCAGAGTAAGAGTCTAAGACCTTAATCATTAGACCAGAGTAAGTGTTAGGACCTTAACCATTAGGCCAGAGTACGAGTCTAAGACCTTAACAATTAGGACAGACTTAACACCTATTCTATCTGAAAATCAGTTCTGTCTCCTTCAAAAATACTGGATCTACTGATATAAGTATGATAGATATGTTTGTGTTTGTTTTTGTGTGGGTTATATCAGGAAAAGTATGCCTGGTATTTACACCTACTATTACCTTTCTGTCCTTTAACCTGTAATCTCCCGGTCCCCCTTGAGAGGACTACCTTCCATTCGTTCCTCAGCTAAATATTGACGCTAGGTTTCCCCCAATTAAACACCAGATGTTGACACTTTGCCTCTTCTGAGGCTTACCGCTTAATGCGTGTTTTTTTCGCCTAGTCCATTTCGACCAAAACACACCCCCTCTTTTTGAGCCTATAACGCTCTTCCTACAATTCTAATCTTGATCCAACTTGGGCTGTCGCCTAGGCCTTCATCCATTGGGCCTTACATGTAAACAAACGTTGCTATTGGTTGTATTTCAACCAATCACATGCAACCAGGAAGTATTTGACTCGCCCCTCCGGTTCCTCTCCGCATCCCGGGCATTTCTCGGGACGCGGTGGCGGGACACGGTTGTAGGCGAAATTGCTGATCTACCTATTCACCATGTAAGTAGACAAGTACTTCTCGTGGGTGGGCACCACGCATCGTTTAGGATCGGTCATTCGGTCCACTTATGTTCTACCTTTTTCCCGGCAGATTGAAGGTGAATTTTCTGTCCGTGCTCTCGGCATTCTCGAGGCACTTTCTCCCCGCATTACCAGTAAGACCAACCTTGGTGTTACCTTTTCATGTTTCTCGCCCTCTGCACGGTTGTTTCAGGAGTGTTGTTATGTAGAGTATGCGAGTTAGTTGTAGCTTTTTGAACCAGTAGTCGGTATAAATAAAATACTGGCATGGTGTGTTTTCACTTGTGACGATTGGCATTTGTGATTGTCACTTGATCACTCATCGCTAGTTACGTGCACCCCGCAAAATTATCATGTGAGTGCACAGAATCACCAGTACGATCAATGGTGGATACACGGAGTGACAACACGAACGATTGATGTTAGTCACCTGATCATCACACCGCCATTCACGTGCACCCCGGTAAGCTACCGTGTGAATGCACTCTCTCACCTGTTGGATCAACAGTGTATGATTGGAGTAAGTTGTAGCGCGCTTTTGATGGATGCAAGCTGTATTCCATAAATAGAGCACATACACACTATTTCACCATAATTTTGGATGACTGGATTAGCCGATTAAACTTACAACCACGGCTTAGCATCACTTTTTAGTGATTGAGAGGTACCTGAAATTTATAATACTTTACGGAAAATAAATACAATGTATATTTCTTTTCTGTTTTCCTCCACAGGCTTATTCCCACTGGATTTTCAGTAGGAATTTTTTACTCCTAACCAAGGGCAGGGTACACCTTAGCGCGTGTATACCACCCTGGTTAGCACCATCACCTCCGGTCCTGAAGAAAACCTGGAGACTTTTTCCACCAGGGTTGAAACATGTAGACCTTTTTATATATATGACCAACTACATATATATATATTTTTTTCACTCACTTTACACTTTATTGCTAGATACCACGGGCCAATTTAACCCTATATGGCATCCCCATTTTCTCTTTTAACATTGATCAAGTGCTCTACGATTAAATAATTTTTTACAGAGTTAAAAACTTGACCAAATTTTAAATCACTACAAGCACTTGCACACACAAATAACACCAGCTCCACTGTAATCAGGTGTCGCAGCACACCCAGATGGCACTCGGCCTCTGGGTGGGACCCCGATGATGAAGCATGTCACCAACTAGGTTGGTGAGTGAGGGGTCTTTAACCAAACTAAAGGATTGTCCCTTTCAGTACACCTCTCTTTAGCTTGGAGGTATCATTTGACCTCAGAGGGCGCGCTCCTTCTTTTGTTTGCCAAAGAGTAAGAGTTAAGACATTAACCATAAGGCCAGAGTAAGAGTCTAAGACCCTAACCATTAGGCCAGAGTAAGAGTTAAGACCTTAACCATTAGGCCAGAGAAAGATTTAAGACCTTAACCATTAGGCCAGAGTAAGAGTCTAAGACCTTAACCATTACGCCAGAGTAAGAGTTAAGACCTTAACCATAAGGCCAGAGTAAGAGTCTAAGACCTTAACCATTAGACCAGAGTAAGAGTTAAGACTTTACCCATTAGGCCAGTGTAAGAGCTAAGACATTAACCATTAGGCCAGAGTAGGAGTCATGACCTTAACCATTAGGCCAGAGTTAGAGTCAAGACCTTAACCATTAGGCCAGAGTAAGAGTTAAGACCTTAACCAGTAGGCCAGAGTAAGTGTTAGGACCTTAACCATTAGGCCAGAGTATGAGTCTAAGACCTTAACCATTAGGCCAGAGTAAGAGTCTAAGACCTTAACCATTAGGCCAGAGTAAAAGTTAAGACCTTAACCATTAGGCCAGAGTAAGAGTCTAAGACCTTAACCATTAGGCCAGAGTAAGAGTCTAAGACCTTAACCATTAGGCCAGAGTAAGAGTTAAGACCTTAACCATTAGACCAGAGTAAAAGTTAAGACTTTAACCATTAGGCCAGAGTAAGAGTCTAGACTTAACCAGTAGGCCAGAGTAATAGTCTAAGACCTTTACCATTACGCCAGAGTAAGAGTTAAGACCTTAACCATAAGGCCAGAGTAAGAGTCTAAGACCCTAACCATTAGGCCATAGTAAGAGTTAAGACCTTAACCATTAGGCCAGAGTAAGAGTTCAGACTTTAGCCAGTAGGCCAGAGTAAGAGTGTAGGACCTTATCCAGTAGGCCAGAGTAAAAGTCTAAGACCTTAACCATTAGGCCAGAGTAAGAGTTCAGACTTTAGCCAGTAGGCCAGAGTAAGAGTGTAGGACCTTAACCATTAGGCCAGAGTAAAAGTTAAGACCTTAACCATTAGGCCAGAGTAAGAGTCTAAGACCTTAACCATTAGGCCAGAGTAAGAGTCTAAGACCTTAACCATTAGGCCAGAGTAAGAGTTAAGACCTTAACCATTAGGCCAGAGTAAGAGTCTAAGTCCTTAACCATTAGTCCAGAGTAAGAGTTAAGACATTAACCATTAGGCCAGAGTAAGAGTCTAAGACCTTAATCATTAGACCAGAGTAAGTGTTAGGACCTTAACCATTAGGCCAGAGTACGAGTCTAAGACCTTAACAATTAGGACAGAGTAAGAGTCTAAGACCTTAACTAATAGGCCAGAGTACGAGTCTAAGACCTTAATCATTAGGCCAGAGTAAGAGTTAAGGCCTTAACCATTAGGCCAGAGTAAGAGTCTAAGACCTTAACCATTAGGCCAGAGTACGAGTTTAAGACCTTAACCATTAGGCCAGAGTAAGAGTCTAAGACCTTAACCATTAGGCAAGAGTAAGAGTTAAGACCTTAACCATAAGGCCAGAGTAAGAGTCTAAGACCTTAACCATTAGACCAGAGTAAGAGTTAAGACTTTAACCATTAGGCCAGAGTAGGAGTCTAGACTTAACCAGTAGGCCAGAGTAATAGTCTAAGACCTTAACCATTACGCCAGAGTAAGAGTTAAGACCTTAACCATAAGGCCAGAGTAAGAGTCTAAGACCCTAACCATTAGGCCAGAGTAAGAGTTAAGACCTTAACCATTAGGCCAGAGAAAGATTTAAGACCTTAACCATTAGGCCAGAGTAAGAGTCTAAGACCTTAACCATTACGCCAGAGTAAGAGTTAAGACCTTAACCATAAGGCCAGAGTAAGAGTCTAAGACCTTAACCATTAGACCAGAGTAAGAGTTAAGACTTTACCCATTAGGCCAGAGTAAGAGCTAAGACATTAACCATTAGGCCAGAGTAGGAGTCATGACCTTAACCATTAGGCCAGAGTTAGAGTCAAGACCTTAACCATTAGGCCAGAGTAAGAGTTAAGACCTTAACCATTAGGCCAGAGTAAGAGTTAAGACCTTAACCATTAGGCCAGAGTAAGAGTCTAAGACCTTAACCATTAGGCCAGAGTAAGAGTTAAGGCCTTAACCATAAGGCCAGAGTAAGAGTCTAAGACCTTAACCATTAGGCTTAGTAAGAGTTAAGACTTTAGCCAGTAGGCCAGAGTAAGAGTGTAGGACCTTATCCATTAGGCCAGAGTAAGAGTCTAAGACCTTAACCATTAGGCCAGAGTAAGAGTTAAGACCTTAACCATTAGGCCAGAGTAAGAGTCTTAGACTTTAACCATTAGGCTTAGCAAGAGTTAAGACTTTAGCCAGTAGGCCAGAGTAAGAGTATAGGACCTTATCCAGTAGGCCAGAGTAAAAGTCTAAGAGCTTAACCACAAGGCCAGAGTAAGAGTCTAAGACCTTAACCATTAGACCAGAGTAAGAGTTAAGACTTTAACCATTAGGCCAGAGTAAGAGTCTAAGACCTTAACCATTAGTCCAAAGCAAAAGTCTAGACCTTAACCATTAGGCCAGAGTAAGAGTAAAGACCTTAACCATTAGGCCAGATTAAGAGTCTAGACCTTAACCATTATGTCAGAGTAAAAGTTAAGACCTTAACCATTAGGCCAGAGTAAGAGTCTAAGACCTTAACCATTAGTCCAGAGTAAGAGTTAAGACATTAACCATTAGGCCAGAGTAAGAGTCTAAGACCTTAATCATTAGACCAGAGTAAGTGTTAGGACCTTAACCATTAGGCCAGAGTACGAGTCTAAGACCTTAACATTTAGGACAGAGTAAGAGTTTAAGACCTTAACCAATAGGCCAGAGTACGAGTCTAAGACCTTAATCATTAGGCCAGAGTAAGAGTTAAGGGCTCAACCATTAGGCCAGAGTAAGAGTCTAAGACCTTAACCATTAGTCCAGAGTAAGCGTTAAGACCTTAACCATTAGGCCAGAGTAAGAGTCTAAGACCTTAACCAGTAGGCCAGAGTAAGTGTTAGGACCTTAACCATTAGGCCAGAGTATGAGTCTAAGACCTTAACCATTAGGCCAGAGTAAGAGTCTAAGACCTTAACCATTAGGCCAGAGTAAAAGTTAAGACCTTAACCATTAGGCCAGAGTAAGAGTCTAAGACCTTAACCATTAGGCCAGAGTAAGAGTCTAAGACCTTAACCATTAGGCCAGAGTAAGAGTTAAGACCTTAACCATTAGACCAGAGTAAAAGTTAAGACTTTAACCATTAGGCCAGAGTAAGAGTCTAGACTTAACCAGTAGGCCAGAGTAATAGTCTAAGACCTTTACCATTACGCCAGAGTAAGAGTTAAGACCTTAACCATAAGGCCAGAGTAAGAGTCTAAGACCCTAACCATTAGGCCATAGTAAGAGTTAAGACCTTAACCATTAGGCCAGAGTAAGAGTTCAGACTTTAGCCAGTAGGCCAGAGTAAGAGTGTAGGACCTTATCCAGTAGGCCAGAGTAAAAGTCTAAGACCTTAACCATTAGGCCAGAGTAAGAGTTCAGACTTTAGCCAGTAGGCCAGAGTAAGAGTGTAGGACCTTAACCATTAGGCCAGAGTAAAAGTTAAGACCTTAACCATTAGGCCAGAGTAAGAGTCTAAGACCTTAACAGTTAGGCCAGAGTAAGAGTTAAGACCTTAACCATTAGGCCAGAGTAAGAGTCTAAGTCCTTAACCATTAGTCCAGAGTAAGAGTTAAGACATTAACCATTAGGCCAGAGTAAGAGTCTATGACCTTAATCATTAGACCAGAGTAAGTGTTAGGACCTTAACCATTAGGCCAGAGTACGAGTCTAAGACCTTAACAATTAGGACAGAGTAAGAGTCTAAGACCTTAACTAATAGGCCAGAGTACGAGTCTAAGACCTTAATCATTAGGCCAGAGTAAGAGTTAAGGCCTTAACCATTAGGCCAGAGTAAGAGTCTAAGACCTTAACCATTAGTCCAGAGTAAGAGTTAAGACCTTAACCATTAGGCCAGAGTTAGAGTCTAAGACCTTAACCATTAGGCCAGAGTAAGTGTTAGGACCTTAACCATTAGGCCAGAGTACGAGTTTAAGACCTTAACCATTAGGCCAGAGTAAGAGTCTAAGACCTTAACCATTAGGCCAGAGTAAAAGTTAAGACCTTAACCATTAGGCCAGAGTAAGAGTCTAAGACCTTAACCATTAGGCCAGAGTAAGAGTTAAGAGCTTAACCATTAGGCTTAGTAAGAGTCTAGACCTTAACCAGTATGCCAGAGTAAGAGTGTAGGATCTTATCCATTAGGCCAGAGTAAGAGTCTAAGACCTTAACCATTAGGCCAGAGTAAGAGTTCAGACTTTAGCCAGTAGGCCAGAGTAAGAGTGTAGGACCTTATCCAGTAGGCCAGAGTAAAAGTCTAAGACCTTAACCATTAGGCCAGAGTAAGAGTTAAGACCTTAACCATTAGGCCAGAGTAAGAGTCTAAGACCTTAAACATTAGGCCAGAGTAAGAGTCTAAGACCTTAACCATTAGGCCAGAGTAAGAGTCTAAGACCTTAACCATTAGGCCAGAGGAAGAGTTAAGACCTTAACCATTAGGCCAGAGTAAGAGTCTAAGACCTTAACCATTAGTCCAGAGTAAGAGTTAAGACATTAACCATTAGGCCAGAGTAAGAGTCTAAGACCTTAATCATTAGACCAGAGTAAGTGTTAGGACCTTAACCATTAGGCCAGAGTACGAGTCTAAGACCTTAACAATTAGGACAGAGTAAGAGTCTAAGACCTTAACTAATAGGCCAGAGTACGAGTCTAAGACCTTAATCATTAGGCCAGAGTAAGAGTTAAGGCCTTAACCATTAGGCCAGAGTAAGAGTCTAAGACCTTAACCATTAGTCCAGAGTAAGAGTTAAGACCTTAACCATTAGGCCAGAGTAAGAGTCTAAGACCTTAACCATTAGGCCAGAGTAAGTGTTAGGACCTTAACCATTAGGCCAGAGTACGAGTTTAAGACCTTAACCATTAGGCCAGAGTAAGAGTCTAAGACCTTAACCATTAGGCCAGAGTAATAGTTAAGACCTTAACCATAAGGCCAGAGTAAGAGTCTAAGACCTTAACCATTAGACCTGAGTAAGAGTTAAGACTTTAACCATTAGGCCAGAGTAAGAGTCTAGACTTAACCAGTAGGCCAGAGTAATAGTCTAAGACCTTAACCATTACGCCAGAGTAAGAGTTAAGACCTTAACCATAAGGCCAGAGTAAGAGTCTAAGACCCTAACCATTAGGCCAGAGTAAGAGTTAAGACCTTAACCATTAGGCCAGAGAAAGATTTAAGACCTTAACCATTAGGCCAGAGTAAGAGTCTAAGACCTTAACCATTACGCCAGAGTAAGAGTTAAGACCTTAACCATAAGGCCAGAGTAAGAGTCTAAGACCTTAACCATTAGACCAGAGTAAGAGTTAAGACTTTACCCATTAGGCCAGTGTAAGAGCTAAGACATTAACCATTAGGCCAGAGTAGGAGTCATGACCTTAACCATTAGGCCAGAGTTAGAGTCAAGACCTTAACCATTAGGCCAGAGTAAGAGTTAAGACCTTAACCAGTAGGCCAGAGTAAGTGTTAGGACCTTAACCATTAGGCCAGAGTATGAGTCTAAGACCTTAACCATTAGGCCAGAGTAAGAGTCTAAGACCTTAACCATTAGGCCAGAGTAAAAGTTAAGACCTTAACCATTAGGCCAGAGTAAGAGTCTAAGACCTTAACCATTAGGCCAGAGTAAGAGTCTAAGACCTTAACCATTAGGCCAGAGTAAGAGTTAAGACCTTAACCATTAGACCAGAGTAAAAGTTAAGACTTTAACCATTAGGCCAGAGTAAGAGTCTAGACTTAACCAGTAGGCCAGAGTAATAGTCTAAGACCTTTACCATTACGCCAGAGTAAGAGTTAAGACCTTAACCATAAGGCCAGAGTAAGAGTCTAAGACCCTAACCATTAGGCCATAGTAAGAGTTAAGACCTTAACCATTAGGCCAGAGTAAGAGTTCAGACTTTAGCCAGTAGGCCAGAGTAAGAGTGTAGGACCTTATCCAGTAGGCCAGAGTAAAAGTCTAAGACCTTAACCATTAGGCCAGAGTAAGAGTTCAGACTTTAGCCAGTAGGCCAGAGTAAGAGTGTAGGACCTTAACCATTAGGCCAGAGTAAAAGTTAAGACCTTAACCATTAGGCCAGAGTAAGAGTCTAAGACCTTAACCATTAGGCCAGAGTAAGAGTCTAAGACCTTAACCATTAGGCCAGAGTAAGAGTTAAGACCTTAACCATTAGGCCAGAGTAAGAGTCTAAGTCCTTAACCATTAGTCCAGAGTAAGAGTTAAGACATTAACCATTAGGCCAGAGTAAGAGTCTAAGACCTTAATCATTAGACCAGAGTAAGTGTTAGGACCTTAACCATTAGGCCAGAGTACGAGTCTAAGACCTTAACAATTAGGACAGACTTAACACCTATTCTATCTGAAAATCAGTTCTGTCTCCTTCAAAAATACTGGATCTACTGATATAAGTATGATAGATATGTTTGTGTTTGTTTTTGTGTGGGTTATATCAGGAAAAGTATGCCTGGTATTTACACCTACTATTACCTTTCTGTCCTTTAACCTGTAATCTCCCGGTCCCCCTTGAGAGGACTACCTTCCATTCGTTCCTCAGCTAAATATTGACGCTAGGTTTCCCCCAATTAAACACCAGATGTTGACACTTTGCCTCTTCTGAGGCTTACCGCTTAATGCGTGTTTTTTTCGCCTAGTCCATTTCGACCAAAACACACCCCCTCTTTTTGAGCCTATAACGCTCTTCCTACAATTCTAATCTTGATCCAACTTGGGCTGTCGCCTAGGCCTTCATCCATTGGGCCTTACATGTAAACAAACGTTGCTATTGGTTGTATTTCAACCAATCACATGCAACCAGGAAGTATTTGACTCGCCCCTCCGGTTCCTCTCCGCATCCCGGGCATTTCTCGGGACGCGGTGGCGGGACACGGTTGTAGGCGAAATTGCTGATCTACCTATTCACCATGTAAGTAGACAAGTACTTCTCGTGGGTGGGCACCACGCATCGTTTAGGATCGGTCATTCGGTCCACTTATGTTCTACCTTTTTCCCGGCAGATTGAAGGTGAATTTTCTGTCCGTGCTCTCGGCATTCTCGAGGCACTTTCTCCCCGCATTACCAGTAAGACCAACCTTGGTGTTACCTTTTCATGTTTCTCGCCCTCTGCACGGTTGTTTCAGGAGTGTTGTTATGTAGAGTATGCGAGTTAGTTGTAGCTTTTTGAACCAGTAGTCGGTATAAATAAAATACTGGCATGGTGTGTTTTCACTTGTGACGATTGGCATTTGTGATTGTCACTTGATCACTCATCGCTAGTTACGTGCACCCCGCAAAATTATCATGTGAGTGCACAGAATCACCAGTACGATCAATGGTGGATACACGGAGTGACAACACGAACGATTGATGTTAGTCACCTGATCATCACACCGCCATTCACGTGCACCCCGGTAAGCTACCGTGTGAATGCACTCTCTCACCTGTTGGATCAACAGTGTATGATTGGAGTAAGTTGTAGCGCGCTTTTGATGGATGCAAGCTGTATTCCATAAATAGAGCACATACACACTATTTCACCATAATTTTGGATGACTGGATTAGCCGATTAAACTTACAACCACGGCTTAGCATCACTTTTTAGTGATTGAGAGGTACCTGAAATTTATAATACTTTACGGAAAATAAATACAATGTATATTTCTTTTCTGTTTTCCTCCACAGGCTTATTCCCACTGGATTTTCAGTAGGAATTTTTTACTCCTAACCAAGGGCAGGGTACACCTTAGCGCGTGTATACCACCCTGGTTAGCACCATCACCTCCGGTCCTGAAGAAAACCTGGAGACTTTTTCCACCAGGGTTGAAACATGTAGACCTTTTTATATATATGACCAACTACATATATATATATTTTTTTCACTCACTTTACACTTTATTGCTAGATACCACGGGCCAATTTAACCCTATATGGCATCCCCATTTTCTCTTTGAACATTGATCAAGTGCTCTACGATTAAATAATTTTTTACAGAGTTAAAAACTTGACCAAATTTTAAATCACTACAAGCACTTGCACACACAAATAACACCAGCTCCACTGTAATCAGGTGTCGCAGCACACCCAGATGGCACTCGGCCTCTGGGTGGGACCCCGATGATGAAGCATGTCACCAACTAGGTTGGTGAGTGAGGGGTCTTTAACCAAACTAAAGGATTGTCCCTTTCAGTACACCTCTCTTTAGCTTGGAGGTATCATTTGACCTCAGAGGGCGCGCTCCTTCTTTTGTTTGCCAAAGAGTAAGAGTTAAGACATTAACCATAAGGCCAGAGTAAGAGTCTAAGACCCTAACCATTAGGCCAGAGTAAGAGTTAAGACCTTAACCATTAGGCCAGAGAAAGATTTAAGACCTTAACCATTAGGCCAGAGTAAGAGTCTAAGACCTTAACCATTACGCCAGAGTAAGAGTTAAGACCTTAACCATAAGGCCAGAGTAAGAGTCTAAGACCTTAACCATTAGACCAGAGTAAGAGTTAAGACTTTACCCATTAGGCCAGTGTAAGAGCTAAGACATTAACCATTAGGCCAGAGTAGGAGTCATGACCTTAACCATTAGGCCAGAGTTAGAGTCAAGACCTTAACCATTAGGCCAGAGTAAGAGTTAAGACCTTAACCAGTAGGCCAGAGTAAGTGTTAGGACCTTAACCATTAGGCCAGAGTATGAGTCTAAGACCTTAACCATTAGGCCAGAGTAAGAGTCTAAGACCTTAACCATTAGGCCAGAGTAAAAGTTAAGACCTTAACCATTAGGCCAGAGTAAGAGTCTAAGACCTTAACCATTAGGCCAGAGTAAGAGTCTAAGACCTTAACCATTAGGCCAGAGTAAGAGTTAAGACCTTAACCATTAGACCAGAGTAAAAGTTAAGACTTTAACCATTAGGCCAGAGTAAGAGTCTAGACTTAACCAGTAGGCCAGAGTAATAGTCTAAGACCTTTACCATTACGCCAGAGTAAGAGTTAAGACCTTAACCATAAGGCCAGAGTAAGAGTCTAAGACCCTAACCATTAGGCCATAGTAAGAGTTAAGACCTTAACCATTAGGCCAGAGTAAGAGTTCAGACTTTAGCCAGTAGGCCAGAGTAAGAGTGTAGGACCTTATCCAGTAGGCCAGAGTAAAAGTCTAAGACCTTAACCATTAGGCCAGAGTAAGAGTTCAGACTTTAGCCAGTAGGCCAGAGTAAGAGTGTAGGACCTTAACCATTAGGCCAGAGTAAAAGTTAAGACCTTAACCATTAGGCCAGAGTAAGAGTCTAAGACCTTAACCATTAGGCCAGAGTAAGAGTCTAAGACCTTAACCATTAGGCCAGAGTAAGAGTTAAGACCTTAACCATTAGGCCAGAGTAAGAGTCTAAGTCCTTAACCATTAGTCCAGAGTAAGAGTTAAGACATTAACCATTAGGCCAGAGTAAGAGTCTAAGACCTTAATCATTAGACCAGAGTAAGTGTTAGGACCTTAACCATTAGGCCAGAGTACGAGTCTAAGACCTTAACAATTAGGACAGAGTAAGAGTCTAAGACCTTAACTAATAGGCCAGAGTACGAGTCTAAGACCTTAATCATTAGGCCAGAGTAAGAGTTAAGGCCTTAACCATTAGGCCAGAGTAAGAGTCTAAGACCTTAACCATTAGGCAAGAGTACGAGTTTAAGACCTTAACCATTAGGCCAGAGTAAGAGTCTAAGACCTTAACCATTAGGCCAGAGTAAGAGTTAAGACCTTAACCATAAGGCCAGAGTAAGAGTCTAAGACCTTAACCATTAGACCAGAGTAAGAGTTAAGACTTTAACCATTAGGCCAGAGTAAGAGTCTAGACTTAACCAGTAGGCCAGAGTAATAGTCTAAGACCTTAACCATTACGCCAGAGTAAGAGTTAAGACCTTAACCATAAGGCCAGAGTAAGAGCCTAAGACCCTAACCATTAGGCCAGAGTAAGAGTTAAGACCTTAACCATTAGGCCAGAGAAAGATTTAAGACCTTAACCATTAGGCCAGAGTAAGAGTCTAAGACCTTAACCATTACGCCAGAGTAAGAGTTAAGACCTTAACCATAAGGCCAGAGTAAGAGTCTAAGACCTTAACCATTAGACCAGAGTAAGAGTTAAGACTTTACCCATTAGGCCAGAGTAAGAGCTAAGACATTAACCATTAGGCCAGAGTAGGAGTCATGACCTTAACCATTAGGCCAGAGTTAGAGTCAAGACCTTAACCATTAGGCCAGAGTAAGAGTTAAGACCTTAACCATTAGGCCAGAGTAAGAGTTAAGACCTTAACCATTAGGCCAGAGTAAGAGTCTAAGACCTTAACCATTAGGCCAGAGTAAGAGTTAAGACCTTAACCATGAGGCCAGAGTAAGAGTCTAAGACCTTAACCATTAGGCTTAGTAAGAGTTAAGACTTTAGCCAGTAGGCCAGAGTGAGAGTGTAGGACCTTATCCATTAGGCCAGAGTAAGAGTCTAAGACCTTAACCATTAGGCCAGAGTAAGAGTTAAGACCTTAACCATTAGGCCAGAGTAAGAGTCTTAGACTTTAATCATTAGGCTTAGCAAGAGTTAAGACTTTAGCCAGTAGGCCAGAGTAAGAGTATAGGACCTTATCCAGTAGGCCAGAGTAAAAGTCTAAGAGCTTAACCACAAGGCCAGAGTAAGAGTCTAAGACCTTAACCATTAGACCAGAGTAAGAGTTAAGACTTTAACCATTAGGCCAGAGTAAAAGTCTAAGACCTTAACCATTAGTCCAAAGCAAAAGTCTAGACCTTAACCATTAGGCCAGAGTAAGAGTAAAGACCTTAACCATTAGGCCAGATTAAGAGTCTAGACCTTAACCATTATGTCAGAGTAAAAGTTAAGACCTTAACCATTAGGCCAGAGTAAGAGTCTAAGACCTTAACCATTAGTCCAGAGTAAGAGTTAAGACATTAACCATTAGGCCAGAGTAAGAGTCTAAGACCTTAATCATTAGACCAGAGTAAGTGTTAGGACCTTAACCATTAGGCCAGAGTACGAGTCTAAGACCTTAACAATTAGGACAGAGTAAGAGTCTAAGACCTTAACCAATAGGCCAGAGTACGAGTCTAAGACCTTAATCATTAGGCCAGAGTAAGAGTTAAGGCCTCAACCATTAGGCCAGAGTAAGAGTCTAAGACCTTAACCATTAGTCCAGAGTAAGAGTTAAGACCTTAACCATTAGGCCAGAGTAAGAGTCTTAGACCTTAACCAGTAGGCCAGAGTAAGTGTTAGGACCTTAACCATTAGGCCAGAGTACGAGTCTAAGACCTTAACCATTAGGCCAGAGTAAGAGTCTAAGACCTTAACCATTAGGCCAGAGTAAAAGTTAAGACCTTAACCATTAGGCCAGAGTAAGAGTCTAAGACCTTAACCATTAGGCCAGAGTAAGAGTCTAAGACCTTAACCGTTAGGCCAGAGTAAGAGTTAAGACCTTAACCATTAGACCAGAGTAAAAGTTAAGACTTTAACCATTAGGCCAGAGTAAGAGTCTAGACTTAACCAGTAGGCCAGAGTAATAGTCTAAGACCTTAACCATTACGCCAGAGTAAGAGTTAAGACCTTAACCATAAGGCCAGAGTAAGAGTCTAAGACCCTAACCATTAGTCCATAGTAAGAGTTAAGACCTTAACCATTAGGCCAGAGTAAGAGTTCAGACTTTAGCCAGTAGGCCAGAGTAAGAGTGTAGGACCTTATCCAGTAGGCCAGAGTAAAAGTCTAAGACCTTAACCATTAGGCCAGAGTTAGAGTCTAAGACCTTAACCATTAGGCCAGAGTAAGTGTTAGGACCTTAACCATTAGGCCAGAGTACGAGTTTAAGACCTTAACCATTAGGCCAGAGTAAGAGTCTAAGACCTTAACCATTAGGCCAGAGTAAAAGTTAAGACCTTAACCATGAGGCCAGAGTAAGAGTCTAAGACCTTAACCATTAGGCCAGAGTAAGAGTCTAAGACCTTAACCATTAGGCCAGAGTAAGAGTTAAGACCTTAACCATTAGGCCAGAGTAAGAGTCTAAGACCTTAACCATTAGGCCAGAGTAAGAGTTAAGACCTTAACCATAAGGCCAGAGTAAGAGTCTAAGACCTTAACCATTAGACCAGAGTAAGAGCTAAGACTTTAACCATGAGGCCAGAGTAAGAGTCTAGACTTAACCAGTAGGCCAGAGTAATAGTCTAAGACCTTAACCATTACACAGAGTAAGAGTTAAGACCTTAACCATAAGGCCAGAGTAAGAGTCTAAGACCCTAACCATTAGGCCAGAGTAAGAGTTAAGACCTTAACCATTAGGCCAGAGAAAGATTTAAGACCTTAACCATTAGGCCAGAGTAAGAGTCTAAGACCTTAACCATTACGCCAGAGTAAGAGTTAAGACCTTAACCATTAGGCCAGAGTAAGAGTCTAAGACCTTAACCATTAGGCTTAGTAAGAGTTAAGACTTTAGCCAGTAGGCCAGACTAAGAGTGTAGGACCTTATCCAGTAGGCCAGAGTAAAAGTCTAAGACCTTAACCATTAGGCCAGAGTAAGAGTTAAGACCTTAACCATTAGGCCAGAGTAAGAGTCTAAGACCTTAACCATTAGGCCAGAGTAAGAGTCTAAGACCTTAATCAATAGACCAGAGTAAGAGTTAAGACTTTAACCATTAGGCCAGAGTAAGAGTCTAGACTTAACCATTAGGCCAGAGTAAGAGTCTAAGACCTTAACCATTACTCCAAATGAAGATTCTAGACCTTAACCATTAGGCCAGAGTAAAGTTAAGACCTTAACCATTAGGCCAGATTAAGAGTCTAGACCTTAACCATTAGGCCAGAGTAAGACCTAAGACATTAACCATTAGGCCAGAGTAAGAGTCATGACCTTAACCATTAGTCCAGAGTAAGAGTTAAGACCTTAACCATTAGGCCAGAGTAAGAGTTCAGACTTTAACCATTAGGCCAGAGTAAGAGTCTAGACTTAACCATTGGGCCAGAGTAAGAGTCTAAGACCTTAACCATTAGGCCAGAGTAAGAGTCATGACCTTAACCATTAGTCCAGAGTAAGAGTTAAGACCTTAACCATTAGGCCAGAGTAAGAGTCTAAGACCTTAACCATTAGGCCAGAGTAAGAGTTAAGAGCTTAACCATTAGGCTTAGTAAGAGTCTAGACCTTAACCAGTATGCCAGAGTAAGAGTGTAGGATCTTATCCATTAGGCCAGAGTAAGAGTCTAAGACCTTAACCATTAGGCCAGAGTAAGAGTTCAGACTTTAGCCAGTAGGCCAGAGTAAGAGTGTAGGACCTTATCCAGTAGGCCAGAGTAAAAGTCTAAGACCTTAACCATTAGGCCAGAGTAAGAGTTAAGACCTTAACCATTAGGCCAGAGTAAGAGTCTAAGACCTTAAACATTAGGCCAGAGTAAGAGTATAAGACCTTAACCATTAGGCCAGAGTAAGAGTCTAAGACCTTAACCATTAGGCCAGAGGAAGAGTTAAGACCTTAACCATTAGGCCAGAGTAAGAGTCTAAGACCTTAACCATTAGTCCAGAGTAAGAGTTAAGACATTAACCATTAGGCCAGAGTAAGAGTCTAAGACCTTAATCATTAGACCAGAGTAAGTGTTAGGACCTTAACCATTAGGCCAGAGTACGAGTCTAAGACCTTAACAATTAGGACAGAGTAAGAGTCTAAGACCTTAACTAATAGGCCAGAGTACGAGTCTAAGACCTTAATCATTAGGCCAGAGTAAGAGTTAAGGCCTTAACCATTAGGCCAGAGTAAGAGTCTAAGACCTTAACCATTAGTCCAGAGTAAGAGTTAAGACCTTAACCATTAGGCCAGAGTAAGAGTCTAAGACCTTAACCATTAGGCCAGAGTAAGTGTTAGGACCTTAACCATTAGGCCAGAGTACGAGTTTAAGACCTTAACCATTAGGCCAGAGTAAGAGTCTAAGACCTTAACCATTAGGCCAGAGTAAGTGTTAGGACCTTAACCATTAGGCCAGAGTACGAGTTTAAGACCTTAACCATTAGGCCAGAGTAAGAGTCTAAGACCTTAACCATTAGGCCAGAGTAAAAGTTAAGACCTTAACCATTAGGCCAGAGTAAGAGTCTAAGACCTTAACCATTAGGCCAGAGTAAGAGTCTAAGACCTTAACCATTAGGCCAGAGTAAGAGTTAAGACCTTAACCATTAGGCCAGAGTAAGAGTCTAAGACCTTAACCATTAGACCAGAGTAAGAGTTAAGACTTTAACCATGAGGCCAGAGTAAGAGTCTAAGACCTTAATCATTAGGCCAGAGTAAGAGTTAAGGCCTCAACCATTAGGCCAGAGTAAGAGTCTAAGACCTTAACCATTAGTCCAGAGTAAGAGTTAAGACCTTAACCATTAGGCCAGAGTAAGAGTCTTAGACCTTAACCAGTAGGCCAGAGTAAGTGTTAGGACCTTAACCATTAGGCCAGAGTACGAGTCTAAGACCTTAACCATTAGGCCAGAGTAAGAGTCTAAGACCTTAACCATTAGGCCAGAGTAAAAGTTAAGACCTTAACCATTAGGCCAGAGTAAGAGTCTAAGACCTTAACCATTAGGCCAGAGTAAGAGTCTAAGACCTTAACCGTTAGGCCAGAGTAAGAGTTAAGACCTTAACCATTAGACCAGAGTAAAAGTTAAGACTTTAACCATTAGGCCAGAGTAAGAGTCTAGACTTAACCAGTAGGCCAGAGTAATAGTCTAAGACCTTAACCATTACGCCAGAGTAAGAGTTAAGACCTTAACCATAAGGCCAGAGTAAGAGTCTAAGACCCTAACCATTAGTCCATAGTAAGAGTTAAGACCTTAACCATTAGGCCAGAGTAAGAGTTCAGACTTTAGCCAGTAGGCCAGAGTAAGAGTGTAGGACCTTATCCAGTAGGCCAGAGTAAAAGTCTAAGACCTTAACCATTAGGCCAGAGTTAGAGTCTAAGACCTTAACCATTAGGCCAGAGTAAGTGTTAGGACCTTAACCATTAGGCCAGAGTACGAGTTTAAGACCTTAACCATTAGGCCAGAGTAAGAGTCTAAGACCTTAACCATTAGGCCAGAGTAAAAGTTAAGACCTTAACCATGAGGCCAGAGTAAGAGTCTAAGACCTTAACCATTAGGCCAGAGTAAGAGTCTAAGACCTTAACCATTAGGCCAGAGTAAGAGTTAAGACCTTAACCATTAGGCCAGAGTAAGAGTCTAAGACCTTAACCATTAGGCCAGAGTAAGAGTTAAGACCTTAACCATAAGGCCAGAGTAAGAGTCTAAGACCTTAACCATTAGACCAGAGTAAGAGCTAAGACTTTAACCATGAGGCCAGAGTAAGAGTCTAGACTTAACCAGTAGGCCAGAGTAATAGTCTAAGACCTTAACCATTACACCAGAGTAAGAGTTAAGACCTTAACCATAAGGCCAGAGTAAGAGTCTAAGACCCTAACCATTAGGCCAGAGTAAGAGTTAAGACCTTAACCATTAGGCCAGAGAAAGATTTAAGACCTTAACCATTAATCCAGAGTAAGAGTCTAAGACCTTAACCATTACGCCAGAGTAAGAGTTAAGACCTTAACCATTAGGCCAGAGTAAGAGTCTAAGACCTTAACCATTAGGCTTAGTAAGAGTTAAGACTTTAGCCAGTAGGCCAGACTAAGAGTGTAGGACCTTATCCAGTAGGCCAGAGTAAAAGTCTAAGACCTTAACCATTAGGCCAGAGTAAGAGTTAAGACCTTAACCATTAGGCCAGAGTAAGAGTCTAAGACCTTAACCATTAGGCCAGAGTAAGAGTCTAAGACCTTAATCAATAGACCAGAGTAAGAGTTAAGACTTTAACCATTAGGCCAGAGTAAGAGTCTAGACTTAACCATTAGGCCAGAGTAAGAGTCTAAGACCTTAACCATTACTCCAAATGAAGATTCTAGACCTTAACCATTAGGCCAGAGTAAGAGTTAAGACCTTAACCATTAGGCCAGATTAAGAGTCTAGACCTTAACCATTAGGCCAGAGTAAGACCTAAGACATTAACCATTAGGCCAGAGTAAGAGTCATGACCTTAACCATTAGTCCAGAGTAAGAGTTAAGACCTTAACCATTAGGCCAGAGTAAGAGTTCAGACTTTAACCATTAGGCCAGAGTAAGAGTCTAGACTTAACCATTGGGCCAGAGTAAGAGTCTAAGACCTTAACCATTAGGCCAGAGTAAGAGTCATGACCTTAACCATTAGTCCAGAGTAAGAGTTAAGACCTTAACCATTAGGCCAGAGTAAGAGTCTAAGACCTTAACCATTAGGCCAGAGTAAGAGTTAAGAGCTTAACCATTAGGCTTAGTAAGAGTCTAGACCTTAACCAGTATGCCAGAGTAAGAGTGTAGGATCTTATCCATTAGGCCAGAGTAAGAGTCTAAGACCTTAACCATTAGGCCAGAGTAAGAGTTCAGACTTTAGCCAGTAGGCCAGAGTAAGAGTGTAGGACCTTATCCAGTAGGCCAGAGTAAAAGTCTAAGACCTTAACCATTAGGCCAGAGTAAGAGTTAAGACCTTAACCATTAGGCCAGAGTAAGAGTCTAAGACCTTAAACATTAGGCCAGAGTAAGAGTATAAGACCTTAACCATTAGGCCAGAGTAAGAGTCTAAGACCTTAACCATTAGGCCAGAGGAAGAGTTAAGACCTTAACCATTAGGCCAGAGTAAGAGTCTAAGACCTTAACCATTAGTCCAGAGTAAGAGTTAAGACATTAACCATTAGGCCAGAGTAAGAGTCTAAGACCTTAATCATTAGACCAGAGTAAGTGTTAGGACCTTAACCATTAGGCCAGAGTACGAGTCTAAGACCTTAACAATTAGGACAGAGTAAGAGTCTAAGACCTTAACTAATAGGCCAGAGTACGAGTCTAAGACCTTAATCATTAGGCCAGAGTAAGAGTTAAGGCCTTAACCATTAGGCCAGAGTAAGAGTCTAAGACCTTAACCATTAGTCCAGAGTAAGAGTTAAGACCTTAACCATTAGGCCAGAGTAAGAGTCTAAGACCTTAACCATTAGGCCAGAGTAAGTGTTAGGACCTTAACCATTAGGCCAGAGTACGAGTTTAAGACCTTAACCATTAGGCCAGAGTAAGAGTCTAAGACCTTAACCATTAGGCCAGAGTAAGTGTTAGGACCTTAACCATTAGGCCAGAGTACGAGTTTAAGACCTTAACCATTAGGCCAGAGTAAGAGTCTAAGACCTTAACCATTAGGCCAGAGTAAAAGTTAAGACCTTAACCATTAGGCCAGAGTAAGAGTCTAAGACCTTAACCATTAGGCCAGAGTAAGAGTCTAAGACCTTAACCATTAGGCCAGAGTAAGAGTTAAGACCTTAACCATTAGGCCAGAGTAAGAGTCTAAGACCTTAACCATTAGACCAGAGTAAGAGTTAAGACTTTAACCATGAGGCCAGAGTAAGAGTCTAGACTTAACCAGTAGGCCAGAGTAATAGTCTAAGACCTTAACCATTACGCCAGAGTAAGAGTTAAGACCTTAACCATTAGGCCAGAGTAAGAGTCTAAGACCTTAACCATAAGGCCAGAGTAAGAGTCTAAGACCTTAACCATTAGACCTGAGTAAGAGTTAAGACTTTAACCATTAGGCCAGAGTAAGAGTCTAGACTTAACCAGTAGGCCAGAGTAATAGTCTAAGACCTTAACCATTACGCCAGAGTAAGAGTTAAGACCTTAACCATAAGGCCAGAGTAAGAGTCTAAGACCCTAACCATATTAGGCCAGAGTAAGAGTTAAGACCTTAACCATTAGGCCAGAGAAAGATTTAAGACCTTAACCATTAGGCCAGAGTAAGAGTTTAAGACCTTAACCATTACGCCAGAGTAAGAGTTAAGACCTTAACCATGAGGCCAGAGTAAGAGTCTAAGACCTTAACCATTAGACCAGAGTAAGAGTTAAGACTTTACCCATTAGGCCAGTGTAAGAGCTAAGACATTAACCATTAGGCCAGAGTAGGAGTCATGACCTTAACCATTAGGCCAGAGTTAGAGTCAAGACCTTAACCATTAGGCCAGAGTAAGAGTTAAGACCTTAACCAGTAGGCCAGAGTAAGTGTTAGGACCTTAACCATTAGGCCAGAGTATGAGTCTAAGACCTTAACCATTAGGCCAGAGTAAGAGTCTAAGACCTTAACCATTAGGCCAGAGTAAAAGTTAAGACCTTAACCATTAGGCCAGAGTAAGAGTCTAAGACCTTAACCATTAGGCCAGAGTAAGAGTCTAAGACCTTAACCATTAGGCCAGAGTAAGAGTTAAGACCTTAACCATTAGACCAGAGTAAAAGTTAAGACTTTAACCATTAGGCCAGAGTAAGAGTCTAGACTTAACCAGTAGGCCAGAGTAATAGTCTAAGACCTTTACCATTACGCCAGAGTAAGAGTTAAGACCTTAACCATAAGGCCAGAGTAAGAGTCTAAGACCCTAACCATTAGGCCATAGTAAGAGTTAAGACCTTAACCATTAGGCCAGAGTAAGAGTTCAGACTTTAGCCAGTAGGCCAGAGTAAGAGTGTAGGACCTTATCCAGTAGGCCAGAGTAAAAGTCTAAGACCTTAACCATTAGGCCAGAGTAAGAGTTCAGACTTTAGCCAGTAGGACAGAGTAAGAGTGTAGGACCTTAACCATTAGGCCAGAGTAAAAGTTAAGACCTTAACCATTAGGCCAGAGTAAGAGTCTAAGACCTTAACCATTAGGCCAGAGTAAGAGTCTAAGACCTTAACCATTAGGCCAGAGTAAGAGTTAAGACCTTAACCATTAGGCCAGAGTAAGAGTCTAAGTCCTTAACCATTAGTCCAGAGTAAGAGTTAAGACATTAACCATTAGGCCAGAGTAAGAGTCTAAGACCTTAATCATTAGACCAGAGTAAGTGTTAGGACCTTAACCATTAGGCCAGAGTACGAGTCTAAGACCTTAACAATTAGGACAGAGTAAGAGTCTAAGACCTTAACTAATAGGCCAGAGTACGAGTCTAAGACCTTAATCATTAGGCCAGAGTAAGAGTTAAGGCCTTAACCATTAGGCCAGAGTAAGAGTCTAAGACCTTAACCATTAGTCCAGAGTAAGAGTTAAGACCTTAACCATTAGGCCAGAGTTAGAGTCTAAGACCTTAACCATTAGGCCAGAGTAAGTGTTAGGACCTTAACCATTAGGCCAGAGTACGAGTTTAAGACCTTAACCATTAGGCCAGAGTAAGAGTCTAAGACCTTAACCATTAGGCCAGAGTAAAAGTTAAGACCTTAACCATTAGGCCAGAGTAAGAGTCTAAGACCTTAACCATTAGGCCAGAGTAAGAGTCTAAGACCTTAACCATTAGGCCAGAGTAAGAGTTAAGACCTTAACCATTAGGCCAGAGTAAGAGTTAAGACCTTAACCATTAGGCCAGAGTAAGAGTCTAAGACCTTAACCATTAGACCAGAGTAAGAGTTAAGACTTTAACCATTAGGCCAGAGTAAGAGTCTAAGACCTTAACCATTAGGCCAGAGTAAGAGTCTAAGACCTTAACCATTAGGCCAGAGTAAGAGTTAAGACCTTAACCATTAGGCCAGAGTAAGAGTCTAAGACCTTAACCATTAGACCAGAGTAAGAGTTAAGACTTTACCCATTAGGCCAGAGTAAGAGCTAAGACATTAACCATTAGGCCAGAGTAGGAGTCATGACCTTAACCATTAGGCCAGAGTTAGAGTCAAGACCTTAACCATTAGGCCAGAGTAAGAGTTAAGACCTTAACCAATAGGCCAGAGTAAGAGTTAAGACCTTAACCATTAGGCCAGAGTAAGAGTCTAAGACCTTAACCATTAGGCCAGAGTAAGAGTTAAGACCTTAACCATTAGGCTTAGTAAGAGTTAAGACTTTAGCCAGTAGGCCAGAGTAAGAGTGTAGGACCTTATCCATTAGGCCAGAGTAAGAGTCTAAGACCTTAACCATTAGGCCAGAGTAAGAGTTAAGACTTTAACCATTAGGCCAGAGTAAGAGTCTTAGACTTTAACCATTAGGCTTAGCAAGAGTTAAGACTTTAGACAGTAGGCCAGAGTAAGAGTATAGGACCTTATCCAGTAGGCCAGAGTAAAAGTCTAAGAGCTTAACCACAAGGCCAGAGTAAGAGTCTAAGACCTTAACCATTAGACCAGAGTAAGAGTTAAGACTTTAACCATTAGGCCAGAGTAAGAGTCTAAGACCTTAACCATTAGTCCAAAGCAAAAGTCTGGACCTTAACCATTAGGCCAGAGTAAGAGTAAAGACCTTAACCATTAGGCCAGAGTAAGAGTCTAGACTTAACCAGTAGGCCAGAGTAATAGTCTAAGACCTTAACCATTACGCCAGAGTAAGAGTTAAGACCTTAACCATAAGGCCAGAGTAAGAGTCTAAGACCCTAACCATTAGGCCAGAGTAAGAGTTAAGACCTTAACCATTAGGCCAGAGAAAGATTTAAGACCTTAACCATGAGGCCTGAGTAATAGTCTAAGACCTTAACCATTAGACCAGAGTAAGAGTTAAGACTTTACCCATTAGGCCAGTGTAAGAGCTAAGACATTAACCATTAGGCCAGAGTAGGAGTCATGACCTTAACCATTAGGCCAGAGTTAGAGTCAAGACCTTAACCATTAGGCCAGAGTAAGAGTTAAGACCTTAACCAGTAGGCCAGAGTAAGTGTTAGGACCTTAACCATTAGGCCAGAGTATGAGTCTAAGACCTTAACCATTAGGCCAGAGTAAGAGTCTAAGACCTTAACCATTAGGCCAGAGTAAAAGTTAAGACCTTAACCATTAGGCCAGAGTAAGAGTCTAAGACCTTAACCATTAGGCCAGAGTAAGAGTCTAAGACCTTAACCATTAGGCCAGAGTAAGAGTTAAGACCTTAACCATTAGACCAGAGTAAAAGTTAAGACTTTAACCATTAGGCCAGAGTAAGAGTCTAGACTTAACCAGTAGGCCAGAGTAATAGTCTAAGACCTTTACCATTACGCCAGAGTAAGAGTTAAGACCTTAACCATAAGGCCAGAGTAAGAGACTAAGACCCTAACCATTAGGCCATAGTAAGAGTTAAGACCTTAACCATTAGGCCAGAGTAAGAGTTCAGACTTTAGCCAGTAGGCCAGAGTAAGAGTGTAGGACCTTATCCAGTAGGCCAGAGTAAAAGTCTAAGACCTTAACCATTAGGCCAGAGTAAGAGTTCAGACTTTAGCCAGTAGGACAGAGTAAGAGTGTAGGACCTTAACCATTAGGCCAGAGTAAAAGTTAAGACCTTAACCATTAGGCCAGAGTAAGAGTCTAAGACCTTAACCATTAGGCCAGAGTAAGAGTCTAAGACCTTAACCATTAGGCCAGAGTAAGAGTTAAGACCTTAACCATTAGGCCAGAGTAAGAGTCTAAGACCTTAATCATTAGACCAGAGTAAGTGTTAGGACCTTAACCATTAGGCCAGAGTACGAGTCTAAGACCTTAACAATTAGGACAGAGTAAGAGTCTAAGACCTTAACTAATAGGCCAGAGTACGAGTCTAAGACCTTAATCATTAGGCCAGAGTAAGAGTTAAGGCCTTAACCATTAGGCCAGAGTAAGAGTCTAAGACCTTAACCATTAGTCCAGAGTAAGAGTTAAGACCTTAACCATTAGGCCAGAGTTAGAGTCTAAGACCTTAACCATTAGGCCAGAGTAAGTGTTAGGACCTTAACCATTAGGCCAGAGTACGAGTTTAAGACCTTAACCATTAGGCCAGAGTAAGAGTCTAAGACCTTAACCATTAGGCCAGAGTAAAAGTTAAGACCTTAACCATTAGGCCAGAGTAAGAGTCTAAGACCTTAACCATTAGGCCAGAGTAAGAGTCTAAGACCTTAACCATTAGGCCAGAGTAAGAGTTAAGACCTTAACCATTAGGCCAGAGTAAGAGTTAAGACCTTAACCATAAGGCCAGAGTAAGAGTCTAAGACCTTAACCATTAGACCAGAGTAAGAGTTAAGACTTTAACCATTAGGCCAGAGTAAGAGTCTAA
The DNA here is from genome assembly GCF_964204655.1 of Triturus cristatus. Classification (NCBI taxonomy): domain Eukaryota; kingdom Metazoa; phylum Chordata; class Amphibia; order Caudata; family Salamandridae; genus Triturus; species Triturus cristatus. Next base: position 2,696,923 of record NC_140588.1, read on the forward strand.
GACCTTAACCATTAGGCCAGAGTAAGAGTCTAAGACCTTAACCATTAGGCCAGAGTAAGAGTTAAGACCTTAACCATTAGGCCAGAGTAAGAGTCTAAGACCTTAACCATTAGACCAGAGTAAGAGTTAAGACTTTACCCATTAGGCCAGAGTAAGAGCTAAGACATTAACCATTAGGCCAGAGTAGGAGTCATGACCTTAACCATTAGGCCAGAGTTAGAGTCAAGACCTTAACCATGAGGCCAGAGTAAGAGTTAAGACCTTAACCAATAGGCCAGAGTAAGAGTTAAGACCTTAACCATTAGGCCAGAGTAAGAGTCTAAGACCTTAACCATTAGGCCAGAGTAAGAGTTAAGACCTTAACCATTAGGCTTAGTAAGAGTTAAGACTTTAGCCAGTAGGCCAGAGTAAGAGTGTAGGACCTTATCCATTAGGCCAGAGTAAGAGTCTAAGACCTTAACCATTAGGCCAGAGTAAGAGTTAAGACTTTAACCATTAGGCCAGAGTAAGAGTCTTAGACTTTAACCATTAGGCTTAGCAAGAGTTAAGACTTTAGCCAGTAGGCCAGAGTAAGAGTATAGGACCTTATCCAGTAGGCCAGAGTAAAAGTCTAAGAGCTTAACCACAAGGCCAGAGTAAGAGTCTAAGACCTTAACCATTAGACCAGAGTAAGAGTTAAGACTTTAACCATTAGGCCAGAGTAAGAGTCTAAGACCTTAACCATTAGTCCAAAGCAAAAGTCTGGACCTTAACCATTAGGCCAGAGTAAGAGTAAAGACCTTAACCATTAGGCCAGAGTAAGAGTCTAGACTTAACCAGTAGGCCAGAGTAATAGTCTAAGACCTTAACCATTACGCCAGAGTAAGAGTTAAGACCTTAACCATAAGGCCAGAGTAAGAGTCTAAGACCCTAACCATTAGGCCAGAGTAAGAGTTAAGACCTTAACCATTAGGCCAGAGAAAGATTTAAGACCTTAACCATGAGGCCTGAGTAATAGTCTAAGACCTTAACCATTAGACCAGAGTAAGAGTTAAGACTTTACCCATTAGGCCAGTGTAAGAGCTAAGACATTAACCATTAGGCCAGAGTAGGAGTCATGACCTTAACCATTAGGCCAGAGTTAGAGTCAAGACCTTAACCATTAGGCCAGAGTAAGAGTTAAGACCTTAACCAGTAGGCCAGAGTAAGTGTTAGGACCTTAACCATTAGGCCAGAGTATGAGTCTAAGACCTTAACCATTAGGCCAGAGTAAGAGTCTAAGACCTTAACCATTAGGCCAGAGTAAAAGTTAAGACCTTAACCATTAGGCCAGAGTAAGAGTCTAAGACCTTAACCATTAGGCCAGAGTAAGAGTCTAAGACCTTAACCATTAGGCCAGAGTAAGAGTTAAGACCTTAACCATTAGACCAGAGTAAAAGTTAAGACTTTAACCATTAGGCCAGAGTAAGAGTCTAGACTTAACCAGTAGGCCAGAGTAATAGTCTAAGACCTTTACCATTACGCCAGAGTAAGAGTTAAGACCTTAACCATAAGGCCAGAGTAAGAGTCTAAGACCCTAACCATTAGGCCATAGTAAGAGTTAAGACCTTAACCATTAGGCCAGAGTAAGAGTTCAGACTTTAGCCAGTAGGCCAGAGTAAGAGTGTAGGACCTTATCCAGTAGGCCAGAGTAAAAGTCTAAGACCTTAACCATTAGGCCAGAGTAAGAGTTCAGACTTTAGCCAGTAGGACAGAGTAAGAGTGTAGGACCTTAACCATTAGGCCAGAGTAAAAGTTAAGACCTTAACCATTAGGCCAGAGTAAGAGTCTAAGACCTTAACCATTAGGCCAGAGTAAGAGTCTAAGACCTTAACCATTAGGCCAGAGTAAGAGTTAAGACCTTAACCATTAGGCCAGAGTAAGAGTCTAAGTCCTTAACCATTAGTCCAGAGTAAGAGTTAAGACATTAACCATTAGGCCAGAGTAAGAGTCTAAGACCTTAATCATTAGACCAGAGTAAGTGTTAGGACCTTAACCATTAGGCCAGAGTACGAGTCTAAGACCTTAACAATTAGGACAGAGTAAGAGTCTAAGACCTTAACTAATAGGCCAGAGTACGAGTCTAAGACCTTAATCATTAGGCCAGAGTAAGAGTTAAGGCCTTAACCATTAGGCCAGAGTAAGAGTCTAAGACCTTAACCATTAGTCCAGAGTAAGAGTTAAGACCTTAACCATTAGGCCAGAGTTAGAGTCTAAGACCTTAACCATTAGGCCAGAGTAAGTGTTAGGACCTTAACCATTAGGCCAGATTACGAGTTTAAGACCTTAACCATTAGGCCAGAGTAAGAGTCTAAGACCTTAACCATTAGGCCAGAGTAAAAGTTAAGACCTTAACCATTAGGCCAGAGTAAGAGTCTAAGACCTTAACCATTAGGCCAGAGTAAGAGTCTAAGACCTTAACCATTAGGCCAGAGTAAGAGTTAAGACCTTAACCATTAGGCCAGAGTAAGAGTCTAAGACCTTAACCATTAGACCAGAGTAAGAGTTAAGACTTTACCCATTAGGCCAGAGTAAGAGCTAAGACATTAACCATTAGGCCAGAGTAGGAGTCATGACCTTAACCATTAGGCCAGAGTTAGAGTCAAGACCTTAACCATTAGGCCAGAGTAAGAGTTAAGACCTTAACCAATAGGCCAGAGTAAGAGTTAAGACCTTAACCATTAGGCCAGAGTAAGAGTCTAAGACCTTAACCATTAGGCCAGAGTAAGAGTTAAGACCTTAACCATAAGGCCAGAGTAAGAGTCTAAGACCTTAACCATTAGGCTTAGTAAGAGTTAAGACTTTAGCCAGTAGGCCAGAGTAAGAGTGTAGGACCTTATCCATTAGGCCAGAGTAAGAGTCTAAGACCTTAACCATTAGGCCAGAGTAAGAGTTAAGACTTTAACCATTAGGCCAGAGTAAGAGTCTTAGACTTTAACCATTAGGCTTAGCAAGAGTTAAGACTTTAGCCAGTAGGCCAGAGTAAGAGTATAGGACCTTATCCAGTAGGCCAGAGTAAAAGTCTAAGAGCTTAACCACAAGGCCAGAGTAAGAGTCTAAGACCTTAACCATTAGACCAGAGTAAGAGTTAAGACTTTAACCATTAGGCCAGAGTAAGAGTCTAAGACCTTAACCATTAGTCCAAAGCAAAAGTCTGGACCTTAACCATTAGGCCAGAGTACGAGTAAAGACCTTAACCATTAGGCCAGATTAAGAGTCTAGACCTTAACCATTATGTCAGAGTAAAAGTTAAGACCTTAACCATTAGGCCAGAGTAAGAGTCTAAGACCTTAACCATTAGTCCAGAGTAAGAGTTAAGACATTAACCATTAGGCCAGAGTAAGAGTAAAGACTTTAACCATTAGGCCAGATTAAGAGTCTAGACCTTAACCAATATGTCAGAGTAAAAGTTAAGACCTTAACCATTAGGCCAGAGTAAGAGTCTAAGACCTTAACCATTAGTCCAGAGTAAGAGTTAAGACCTTAATCATTAGACCAGAGTAAGTGTTAGGACCTTAACCATTAGGCCAGAGTACGAGTCTAAGACCTTAACAATTAGGACAGAGTAAGAGTCTAAGACCTTAACCAATAGGCCAGAGTACGAGTCTAAGACCTTAATCATTAGGCCAGAGTAAGAGTTAAGGCCTTAACCATTAGGCCAGAGTAAGAGTCTAAGACCTTAACCATTAGTCCAGAGTAAGAGTTAAGACCTTAACCATTAGGCCAGAGTAAGAGTCTAAGACCTTAACCAGTAGGCCAGAGTAAGTGTTAGGACCTTAACCATTAGGCCAGAGTACGAGTCTAAGACCTTAACCATTAGGCCAGAGTAAGAGTCTAAAACCTTAACCATTAGGCCAGAGTAAAAGTGAAGACCTTAACCATTAGGCCAGAGTAAGAGTCTAAGACCTTAACCATTAGGCCAGAGTAAGAGTCTAAGACCTTAACCATTAGGCCAGAGTAAGAGTTAAGACCTTAACCATTAGACCAGAGTAAAAGTTAAGACTTTAACCATTAGGCCAGATTAAGAGTCTAGACTTAACCACTAGGCCAGAGTAATAGTCTAAGACCTTAACCATTAGGCCAGAGTAAAAGTTAAGACCTTAACCATTAGGCCAGAGTAAGAGTCTAAGACCTTAACCATTAGGCCAGAGTAAGAGTCTAAGACCTTAACCATTAGGCCAGAGTAAGAGTTAAGACCTTAACCATTAGGCCAGAGTAAGAGTCTAAGTCCTTAACCATTAGTCCAGAGTAAGAGTTAAGACATTAACCATTAGGCCAGAGTAAGAGTCTAAGACCTTAATCATTAGACCAGAGTAAGTGTTAGGACCTTAACCATTAGGCCAGGGTACGAGTCTAAGACCTTAACAATTAGGACAGAGTAAGAGTCTAAGACCTTAACTAATAGGCCAGAGTACGAGTCTAAGACCTTAATCATTAGGCCAGAGTAAGAGTCTAAGACCTTAACCATTAGTCCAGAGTAAGAGTTAAGACCTTAACCATTAGGCCAGAGTTAGAGTCTAAGACCTTAACCATTAGGCCAGAGTAAGAGTCTAAGACCTTAACCATTAGGCCAGAGTAAGTGTTAGGACCTTAACCATTAGGCCAGAGTACGAGTTTAAGACCTTAACCATTAGGCCAGAGTAAGAGTCTAAGACCTTAACCATTAGGCCAGAGTAAAAGTTAAGACCTTAACCATTAGGCCAGAGTAAGAGTCTCAGACCTTAACCATTAGGCCAGAGTAAGAGTCTAAGACCTTAACCATTAGGCCAGAGTAAGAGTTAAGACCTTAACCATTAGGCCAGAGTAAGAGTCTAAGACCTTAACCATTAGGCCAGAGTAAGAGTTAAGACCTTAACCATAAGGCCAGAGTAAGAGTCTAAGACCTTTACCATTAGACCAGAGTAAGAGTTAAGACTTTAACCATGAGGCCAGAGTAAGAGTCTAGACTTAACCAGTAGGCCAGAGTAATAGTCTAAGACCTTAACCATTACGCCAGAGTAAGGGTTAAGACCTTAACCATAAGGCCAGAGTAAGAGTCTAAGACCCTAACCATTAGGCCAGAGTAAGAGATAAGACCTTAACCATTAGGCCAGAGAAAGATTTAAGACCTTAACCATTAGGCCAGAGTAAGAGTCTAAGACCTTAACCATTACGCCAGAGTAAGAGTTAAGACCTTAACCATTAGGCCAGAGTAAGAGTCTAAGACCTTAACCATTAGGCTTAGTAAGAGTTAAGACTTTAGCCAGTAGGCCAGACTAAGAGTGTAGGACCTTATCCAGTAGGCCAGAGTAAAAGTCTAAGACCTTAACCATTAGGCCAGAGTAAGAGTTAAGACCTTAACCATTAGGCCAGAGTAAGAGTCTAAGACCTTAACCATTAGGCCAGAGTAAGAGTCTAAGACCTTAATCAATAGACCAGAGTAAGAGTTAAGACTTTAACCATTAGGCCAGAGTAAGAGTCTAGACTTAACCATTAGGCCAGAGTAAGAGTCTAAGACCTTAACCATTACTCCAAATTAAGATTCTAGACCTTAACCATTAGGCCAGAGTAAGAGTTAAGACCTTAACCATTAGGCCAGATTAAGAGTCTAGACCTTAACCATTAGGCCAGAGTAAGACCTAAGACATTAACCATTAGGCCAGAGTAAGAGTCATGACCTTAACCATTAGTCCAGAGTAAGAGTTAAGACCTTAACCATTAGGCCAGAGTAAGAGTTCAGACTTTAACCATTAGGCTAGAGTAAGAGTCTAGACTTAACCATTGGGCCAGAGTAAGAGTCTAAGACCTTAACCATTAGGCCAGAGTAAGAGTCATGACCTTAACCATTAGTCCAGAGTAAGAGTTAAGACCTTAACCATTAGGCCAGAGTAAGAGTCTAAGACCTTAACCATTAGGCCAGAGTAAGAGTTAAGAGCTTAACCATTAGGCTTAGTAAGAGTCTAGACCTTAACCAGTATGCCAGAGTAAGAGTGTAGGATCTTATCCATTAGGCCAGAGTAAGAGTCTAAGACCTTAACCATTAGGCCAGAGTAAGAGTTCAGACTTTAGCCAGTAGGCCAGAGTAAGAGTGTAGGACCTTATCCAGTAGGCCAGAGTAAAAGTCTAAGACCTTAACCATTAGGCCAGAGTAAGAGTTAAGACCTTAACCATTAGGCCAGAGTAAGAGTCTAAGACCTTAAACATTAGGCCAGAGTAAGAGTCTAAGACCTTAACCATTAGGCCAGAGTAATAGTTAAGACCTTAACCATAAGGCCAGAGTAAGAGTCTAAGACCTTAACCATTAGACCAGAGTAAGAGTTAAGACTTTAACCATTAGGCCAGAGTAAGAGTCTAGACTTAACCAGTAGGCCAGAGTAATAGTCTAAGACCTTAACCATTACGCCAGAGTAAGAGTTAAGACCTTAACCATAAGGCCAGAGTAAGAGTCTAAGACCCTAACCATTAGGCCAGAGTAAGAGTTAAGACCTTAACCATTAGGCCAGAGAAAGATTTAAGACCTTAACCATTAGGCCAGAGTAAGAGTCTAAGACCTTAACCATTACGCCAGAGTAAGAGTTAAGAACTTAACCATAAGGCCAGAGTAAGAGTCTAAGACCTTAACCATTAGACCAGAGTAAGAGTTAAGACTTTACCCATTAGGCCAGAGTAAGAGCTAAGACATTAACCATTAGGCCAGAGTAGGAGTCATGACCTTAACCATTAGGCCAGAGTTAGAGTCAAGACCTTAACCATTAGGCCAGAGTAAGAGTTAAGACCTTAACCATTAGGCCAGAGTAAGAGTTAAGACCTTAACCATTAGGCCAGAGTAAGAGTCTAAGACCTTAACCATTAGGCCAGAGTAAGAGTTAAGACCTTAACCATAAGGCCAGAGTAAGAGTCTAAGACCTTAACCATTAGGCTTAGTAAGAGTTAAGACTTTAGCCAGTAGGCCAGAGTAAGAGTGTAGGACCTTATCCATTAGGCCAGAGTAAGAGTCTAAGACCTTAACCATTAGGCCAGAGTAAGAGTTAAGACCTTAACCATTAGGCCAGAGTAAGAGTCTTAGACTTTAATCATTAGGCTTAGCAAGAGTTAAGACTTTAGCCAGTAGACCAGAGTAAGAGTATAGGACCTTATCCAGTAGGCCAGAGTAAAAGTCTAAGAGCTTAACCACAAGGCCAGAGTAAGAGTCTAAGACCTTAACCATTAGCCCAGAGTAAGAGTTAAGACTTTAACCATTAGGCCAGAGTAAAAGTCTAAGACCTTAACCTTTAGTCCAAAGCAAAAGTCTAGACCTTAACCATTAGGCCAGAGTAAGAGTAAAGACCTTAACCATTAGGCCAGATTAAGAGTCTAGACCTTAACCATTATGTCAGAGTAAAAGTTAAGACCTTAACCATTAGGCCAGAGTAAGAGTCTAAGACCTTAACCATTAGTCCAGAGTAAGAGTTAAGACATTAACCATTAGGCCAGAGTAAGAGTCTAAGACCTTAATCATTAGACCAGAGTAAGTGTTAGGACCTTAACCATTAGGCCAGAGTACGAGTCTAAGACCTTAACATTTAGGACAGAGTAAGAGTCTAAGACCTTAACCAATAGGCCAGAGTACGAGTCTAAGACCTTAATCATTAGGCCAGAGTAAGAGTTAAGGCCTCAACCATTAGGCCAGAGTAAGAGTCTAAGACCTTAACCATTAGTCCAGAGTAAGCGTTAAGACCTTAACCATTAGGCCAGAGTAAGAGTCTAAGACCTTAACCAGTAGGCCAGAGTAAGTGTTAGGACCTTAACCATTAGGCCAGAGTATGAGTCTAAGACCTTAACCATTAGGCCAGAGTAAGAGTCTAAGACCTTAACCATTAGGCCAGAGTAAAAGTTAAGACCTTAACCATTAGGCCAGAGTAAGAGTCTAAGACCTTAACCATTAGGCCAGAGTAAGAGTCTAAGACCTTAACCATTAGGCCAGAGTAAGAGTTAAGACCTTAACCATTAGACCAGAGTAAAAGTTAAGACTTTAACCATTAGGCCAGAGTAAGAGTCTAGACTTAACCAGTAGGCCAGAGTAATAGTCTAAGACCTTTACCATTACGCCAGAGTAAGAGTTAAGACCTTAACCATAAGGCCAGAGTAAGAGTCTAAGACCCTAACCATTAGGCCATAGTAAGAGTTAAGACCTTAACCATTAGGCCAGAGTAAGAGTTCAGACTTTAGCCAGTAGGCCAGAGTAAGAGTGTAGGACCTTATCCAGTAGGCCAGAGTAAAAGTCTAAGAGCTTAACCATTAGGCCAGAGTAAGAGTTCAGACTTTAGCCAGTAGGCCAGAGTAAGAGTGTAGGACCTTAACCATTAGGCCAGAGTAAAAGTTAAGACCTTAACCATTAGGCCAGAGTAAGAGTCTAAGACCTTAACCATTAGGCCAGAGTAAGAGTCTAAGACCTTAACCATTAGGCCAGAGTAAGAGTTAAGACCTTAACCATTAGGCCAGAGTAAGAGTCTAAGTCCTTAACCATTAGTCCAGAGTAAGAGTTAAGACATTAACCATTAGGCCAGAGTAAGAGTCTAAGACCTTAATCATTAGACCAGAGTAAGGGTTAGGACCTTAACCATTAGGCCAGAGTACGAGTGTAAGACCTTAACAATTAGGACAGAGTAAGAGTCTAAGACCTTAACTAATAGGCCAGAGTACGAGTCTAAGACCTTAATCATTAGGCCAGAGTAAGAGTTAAGGCCTTAACCATTAGGCCAGAGTAAGAGTCTAAGACCTTAACCATTAGTCCAGAGTAAGAGTTAAGACCTTAACCATTAGGCCAGAGTTAGAGTCTAAGACCTTAACCATTAGGCCAGAGTAAGTGTTAGGACCTTAACCATTAGGCCAGAGTACGAGTTTAAGACCTTAACCATTAGGCCAGAGTAAGAGTCTAAGACCTTAACCATTAGGCCAGAGTAAAAGTTAAGACCTTAACCATTAGGCCAGAGTAAGAGTCTAAGACCTTAACCATTAGGCCAGAGTAAGAGTCTAAGACCTTAACCATTAGGCCAGAGTAAGAGTTAAGACCTTAACCATTAGGCCAGAGTAAGAGTCTAAGACCTTAACCATTAGACCAGAGTAAGAGTTAAGACTTTACCCATTAGGCCAGAGTAAGAGCTAAGACATTAACCATTAGGCCAGAGTAGGAGTCATGACCTTAACCATTAGGCCAGAGTTAGAGTCAAGACCTTAACCATTAGGCCAGAGTAAGAGTTAAGACCTTAACCAATAGGCCAGAGTAAGAGTTAAGACCTTAACCATTAGGCCAGAGTAAGAGTTAAGACTTTAACCATTAGGCCAGAGTAAGAGTCTTAGACTTTAACCATTAGGCTTAGCAAGAGTTAAGACTTTAGCCAGTAGGCCAGAGTAAGAGTATAGGACCTTATCCAGTAGGCCAGAGTAAAAGTCTAAGAGCTTAACCACAAGGCCAGAGTAAGAGTCTAAGACCTTAACCATTAGACCAGAGTAAGAGTTAAGACTTTAACCATTAGGCCAGAGTAAGAGTCTAAGACCTTAACCATTAGTCCAAAGCAAAAGTCTGGACCTTAACCATTAGGCCAGAGTAAGAGTAAAGACCTTAACCATTAGGCCAGATTAAGAGTCTAGACCTTAACCATTATGTCAGAGTAAAAGTTAAGACCTTAACCATTAGGCCAGAGTAAGAGTCTAAGACCTTAACCATTAGTCCAGAGTAAGAGTTAAGACATTAACCATTAGGCCAGAGTAAGAGTAAAGACCTTAACCATTAGGCCAGATTAAGAGTCTAGACCTTAACCATTATGTCAGAGTAAAAGTTAAGACCTTAACCATTAGGCCAGAGTAAGAGTCTAAGACCTTAACCATTAGTCCAGAGTAAGAGTTAAGACCTTAATCATTAGACCAGAGTAAGTGTTAGGACCTTAACCATTAGGCCAGAGTACGAGTCTAAGACCTTAACAATTAGGACAGAGTAAGAGTCTAAGACCTTAACCAATAGGCCAAAGTACGAGTCTAAGACCTTAATCATTAAGGCCAGAGTAAGAGTTAAGGCCTTAACCATTAGGCCAGAGTAAGAGTCTAAGACCTTAACCATTAGTCCAGAGTAAGAGTTAAGACCTTAACCATTAGGCCAGAGTAAGAGTTAAGACCTTAACCATTAGGCCAGAGTAAGAGTCTAAGACCTTAACCATTAGGCCAGAGTAAGAGTCTAAGACCTTAACCATTAGGCCAGAGTAAGAGTTAAGACCTTAACCATTAGACCAGAGTAAAAGTTAAGACTTTAACCATTAGGCCAGAGTAAGAGTCTAGACTTAACCAGTAGGCCAGAGTAATAGTCTAAGACCTTTACCATTACGCCAGAGTAAGAGTTAAGACCTTAACCATAAGGCCAGAGTAAGAGTCTAAGACCCTAACCATTAGGCCATAGTAAGAGTTAAGACCTTAACCATTAGGCCAGAGTAAGAGTTCAGACTTTAGCCAGTAGGCCAGAGTAAGAGTGTAGGACCTTATCCAGTAGGCCAGAGTAAAAGTCTAAGAGCTTAACCATTAGGCCAGAGTAAGAGTTCAGACTTTAGCCAGTAGGCCAGAGTAAGAGTGTAGGACCTTAACCATTAGGCCAGAGTAAAAGTTAAGACCTTAACCATTAGGCCAGAGTAAGAGTCTAAGACCTTAACCATTAGGCCAGAGTAAGAGTCTAAGACCTTAACCATTAGGCCAGAGTAAGAGTTAAGACCTTAACCATTAGGCCAGAGTAAGAGTCTAAGTCCTTAACCATTAGTCCAGAGTAAGAGTTAAGACATTAACCATTAGGCCAGAGTAAGAGTCTAAGACCTTAATCATTAGACCAGAGTAAGGGTTAGGACCTTAACCATTAGGCCAGAGTACGAGTGTAAGACCTTAACAATTAGGACAGAGTAAGAGTCTAAGACCTTAACTAATAGGCCAGAGTACGAGTCTAAGACCTTAATCATTAGGCCAGAGTAAGAGTTAAGGCCTTAACCATTAGGCCAGAGTAAGAGTCTAAGACCTTAACCATTAGTCCAGAGTAAGAGTTAAGACCTTAACCATTAGGCCAGAGTTAGAGTCTAAGACCTTAACCATTAGGCCAGAGTAAGTGTTAGGACCTTAACCATTAGGCCAGAGTACGAGTTTAAGACCTTAACCATTAGGCCAGAGTAAGAGTCTAAGACCTTAACCATTAGGCCAGAGTAAAAGTTAAGACCTTAACCATTAGGCCAGAGTAAGAGTCTAAGACCTTAACCATTAGGCCAGAGTAAGAGTCTAAGACCTTAACCATTAGGCCAGAGTAAGAGTTAAGACCTTAACCATTAGGCCAGAGTAAGAGTCTAAGACCTTAACCATTAGACCAGAGTAAGAGTTAAGACTTTACCCATTAGGCCAGAGTAAGAGCTAAGACATTAACCATTAGGCCAGAGTAGGAGTCATGACCTTAACCATTAGGCCAGAGTTAGAGTCAAGACCTTAACCATTAGGCCAGAGTAAGAGTTAAGACCTTAACCAATAGGCCAGAGTAAGAGTTAAGACCTTAACCATTTGGCCAGAGTAAGAATTAAGACTTTAACCATTAGGCCAGAGTAAGAGTCTTAGACTTTAACCATTAGGCTTAGCAAGAGTTAAGACTTTAGCCAGTAGGCCAGAGTAAGAGTATAGGACCTTATCCAGTAGGCCAGAGTAAAAGTCTAAGAGCTTAACCACAAGGCCAGAGTAAGAGTCTAAGACCTTAACCATTAGACCAGAGTAAGAGTTAAGACTTTAACCATTAGGCCAGAGTAAGAGTCTAAGACCTTAACCATTAGTCCAAAGCAAAAGTCTGGACCTTAACCATTAGGCCAGAGTAAGAGTAAAGACCTTAACCATTAGGCCAGATTAAGAGTCTAGACCTTAACCATTATGTCAGAGTAAAAGTTAAGACCTTAACCATTAGGCCAGAGTAAGAGTCTAAGACCTTAACCATTAGTCCAGAGTAAGAGTTAAGACATTAACCATTAGGCCAGAGTAAGAGTAAAGACCTTAACCATTAGGCCAGATTAAGAGTCTAGACCTTAACCATTATGTCAGAGTAAAAGTTAAGACCTTAACCATTAGGCCAGAGTAAGAGTCTAAGACCTTAACCATTAGTCCAGAGTAAGAGTTAAGACCTTAATCATTAGACCAGAGTAAGTGTTAGGACCTTAACCATTAGGCCAGAGTACGAGTCTAAGACCTTAACAATTAGGACAGAGTAAGAGTCTAAGACCTTAACCAATAGGCCAAAGTACGAGTCTAAGACCTTAATCATTAAGGCCAGAGTAAGAGTTAAGGCCTTAACCATTAGGCCAGAGTAAGAGTCTAAGACCTTAACCATTAGTCCAGAGTAAGAGTTAAGACCTTAACCATTAGGCCAGAGTAAGAGTCTAAGACCTTAACCAGTAGGCCAGAGTAAGTGTTAGGACCTTAACCATTAGGCCAGAGTACGAGTCTAAGACCTTAACCATTAGGCCAGAGTAAGAGTCTAAAACCTTAACCATTAGGCCAGAGTAAAAGTGAAGACCTTAACCATTAGGCCAGAGTAAGAGTCTAAGACCTTAACCATTAGGCCAGAGTAAGAGTTAAGACCTTAACCATTAGACCAGAGTAAAAGTTAAGACTTTAACCATTAGGCCAGATTAAGAGTCTAGACTTAACCACTAGGCCAGAGTAATAGTCTAAGACCTTAACCATTAGGCCAGAGTAAAAGTTAAGACCTTAACCATTAGGCCAGAGTAAGAGTCTAAGACCTTAACCATTAGGCCAGAGTAAGAGTCTAAGACCTTAACCATTAGGCCAGAGTAAGAGTTAAGACCTTAACCATTAGGCCAGAGTAAGAGTCTAAGTCCTTAACCATTAGTCCAGAGTAAGAGTTAAGACATTAACCATTAGGCCAGAGTAAGAGTCTAAGACCTTAATCATTAGACCAGAGTAAGTGTTAGGACCTTAACCATTAGGCCAGGGTACGAGTCTAAGACCTTAACAATTAGGACAGAGTAAGAGTCTAAGACCTTAACTAATAGGCCAGAGTACGAGTCTAAGACCTTAATCATTAGGCCAGAGTAAGAGTCTAAGACCTTAACCATTAGTCCAGAGTAAGAGTTAAGACCTTAACCATTAGGCCAGAGTTAGAGTCTAAGACCTTAACCATTAGGCCAGAGTAAGAGTCTAAGACCTTAACCATTAGGCCAGAGTAAGTGTTAGGACCTTAACCATTAGGCCAGAGTACGAGTTTAAGACCTTAACCATTAGGCCAGAGTAAGAGTCTAAGACCTTAACCATTAGGCCAGAGTAAAAGTTAAGACCTTAACCATTAGGCCAGAGTAAGAGTCTCAGACCTTAACCATTAGGCCAGAGTAAGAGTCTAAGACCTTAACCATTAGGCCAGAGTAAGAGTTAAGACCTTAACCATTAGGCCAGAGTAAGAGTCTAAGACCTTAACCATTAGGCCAGAGTAAGAGTTAAGACCTTAACCATAAGGCCAGAGTAAGAGTCTAAGACCTTAACCATTAGACCAGAGTAAGAGTTAAGACTTTAACCATGAGGCCAGAGTAAGAGTCTAGACTTAACCAGTAGGCCAGAGTAATAGTCTAAGACCTTAACCATTACGCCAGAGTAAGGGTTAAGACCTTAACCATAAGGCCAGAGTAAGAGTCTAAGACCCTAACCATTAGGCCAGAGTAAGAGTTAAGACCTTAACCATTAGGCCAGAGAAAGATTTAAGACCTTAACCATTAGGCCAGAGTAAGAGTCTAAGACCTTAACCATTACGCCAGAGTAAGAGTTAAGACCTTAACCATTAGGCCAGAGTAAGAGTCTAAGACCTTAACCATTAGGCTTAGTAAGAGTTAAGACTTTAGCCAGTAGGCCAGACTAAGAGTGTAGGACCTTATCCAGTAGGCCAGAGTAAAAGTCTAAGACCTTAACCATTAGGCCAGAGTAAGAGTTAAGACCTTAACCATTAGGCCAGAGTAAGAGTCTAAGACCTTAACCATTAGGCCAGAGTAAGAGTCTAAGACCTTAATCAATAGACCAGAGTAAGAGTTAAGACTTTAACCATTAGGCCAGAGTAAGAGTCTAGACTTAACCATAAGGCCAGAGTAAGAGTCTAAGACCTTAACCATTACTCCAAATTAAGATTCTAGACCTTAACCATTAGGCCAGAGTAAGAGTTAAGACCTTAACCATTAGGCCAGATTAAGAGTCTAGACCTTAACCATTAGGCCAGAGTAAGACCTAAGACATTAACCATTAGTCCAGAGTAAGAGTCATGGCCTTAACCATTAGTCCAGAGTAAGAGTTAAGACCTTAACCATTAGGCCAGAGTAAGAGTTCAGACTTTAACCATTAGGCCAGAGTAAGAGTCTAGACTTAACCATTGGGCCAGAGTAAGAGTCTAAGACCTTAACCATTAGGCCAGAGTAAGAGTCATGACCTTAACCATTAGTCCAGAGTAAGAGTTAAGACCTTAACCATTAGGCCAGAGTAAGAGTCTAAGACCTTAACCATTAGGCCAGAGTAAGAGTTAAGACCTTAACCATTAGGCCAGAGTAAGAGTCTAAGACCTTAAACATTAGGCCAGAGTAAGAGTCTAAGACCTTAACCATTAGGCCAGAGTAATAGTTAAGACCTTAACCATAAGGCCAGAGTAAGAGTCTAAGACCTTAACCATTAGACAGAGTAAGAGTTAAGACTTTAACCATTAGGCCAGAGTAAGAGTCTAGACTTAACCAGTAGGCCAGAGTAATAGTCTAAGACCTTAACCATTACGCCAGAGTAAGAGTTAAGACCTTAACCATAAGGCCAGAGTAAGAGTCTAAGACCCTAACCATTAGGCCAGAGTAAGAGTTAAGACCTTAACCATTAGGCCAGAGAAAGATTTAAGACCTTAACCATTAGGCCAGAGTAAGAGTCTAAGACCTTAACCATTACGCCAGAGTAAGAGTTAAGACCTTAACCATAAGGCCAGAGTAAGAGTCTAAGACCTTAACCATTAGACCAGAGTAAGAGTTAAGACTTTACCCATTAGGCCAGAGTAAGAGCTAAGACATTAACCATTAGGCCAGAGTAGGAGTCATGACCTTAACCATTAGGCCAGAGTTAGAGTCAAGACCTTAACCATTAGGCCAGAGTAAGAGTTAAGACCTTAACCATTAGGCCAGAGTAAGAGTTAAGACCTTAACCATTAGGCCAGAGTAAGAGTCTAAGACCTTAACCATTAGGCCAGAGTAAGAGTTAAGACCTTAACCATAAGGCCAGAGTAAGAGTCTAAGACCTTAACCATTAGGCTTAGTAAGAGTTAAGACTTTAGCCAGTCGGCCAGAGTAAGAGTGTAGGACCTTATCCATTAGGCCAGAGTAAGAGTCTAAGACCTTAACCATTAGGCCAGAGTAAGAGTTAAGACCTTAACCATTAGGCCAGAGTAAGAGTCTTAGACTTTAATCATTAGGCTTAGCAAGAGTTAAGACTTTAGCCAGTAGGCCAGAGTAAGAGTATAGGACCTTATCCAGTAGGCCAGAGTAAAAGTCTAAGAGCTTAACCACAAGGCCAGAGTAAGAGTCTAAGACCTTAACAATTAGACCAGAGTAAGAGTTAAGACTTTAACCATTAGGCCAGAGTAAAAGTCTAAGACCTTAACCTTTAGTCCAAAGCAAAAGTCTAGACCTTAACCATTAGGCCAGAGTAAGAGTAAAGACCTTAACCATTAGGCCAGATTAAGAGTCTAGACCTTAACCATTATGTCAGAGTAAAAGTTAAGACCTTAACCATTAGGCCAGAGTAAGAGTCTAAGACCTTAACCATTAGTCCAGAGTAAGAGTTAAGACATTAACCATTAGGCCAGAGTAAGAGTCTAAGACCTTAATCATTAGACCAGAGTAAGTGTTAGGACCTTAACCATTAGGCCAGAGTACGAGTCTAAGACCTTAACAATTAGGACAGAGTAAGAGTCTAAGACCTTAACCAATAGGCCAGAGTACGAGTCTAAGACCTTAATCATTAGGCCAGAGTAAGAGTTAAGGCCTCAACCATTAGGCCAGAGTAAGAGTCTAAGACCTTAACCATTAGTCCAGAGTAAGAGTTAAGACCTTAACCAGTAGGCCAGAGTAAGTGTTAGGACCTTAACCATTAGGCCAGAGTACGAGTCTAAGACCTTAACCATTAGGCCAGAGTAAGAGTCTAAGACCTTAACCATTAGGCCAGAGTAAAAGTTAAGACCTTAACCATTAGGCCAGAGTAAGAGTCTAAGACCTTAACCATTAGGCCAGAGTAAGAGTCTAAGACCTTAACCGTTAGGCCAGAGTAAGAGTTAAGACCTTAACCATTAGACCAGAGTAAAAGTTAAGACTTTAACCATTAGGCCAGAGTAAGAGTCTAGACTTAACCAGTAGGCCAGAGTAATAGTCTAAGACCTTAACCATTACGCCAGAGTAAGAGTTAAGACCTTAACCATAAGGCCAGAGTAAGAGTCTAAGACCCTAACCATTAGTCCATAGTAAGAGTTAAGACCTTAACCATTAGGCCAGAGTAAGAGTTCAGACTTTAGCCAGTAGGCCAGAGTAAGAGTGTAGGACCTTATCCAGTAGGCCAGAGTAAAAGTCTAAGACCTTAACCATTAGGCCAGAGTAAGAGTTCAGACTTTAGCCAGTAGGCCAGAGTAAGAGTGTAGGACCTTAACCATTAGGCCAGAGTAAAAGTTAAGACCTTAACCATTAGGCCAGAGTAAGAGTCTAAGACCTTAACCATTAGGCCAGAGTAAGAGTCTAAGACCTTAACCATTAGGCCAGAGTAAGAGTTAAGACCTTAACCATTAGGCCAGAGTAAGAGTCTAAGTCCTTAACCATTAGTCCAGAGTAAGAGTTAAGACATTAACCATTAGGCCAGAGTAAGAGTCTAAGACCTTAATCATTAGACCAGAGTAAGTGTTAGGACCTTAACCATTAGGCCAGAGTACGAGTCTAAGACCTTAACAATTAGGACAGAGTAAGAGTCTAAGACCTTAACTAATAGGCCAGAGTACGAGTCTAAGACCTTAATCATTAGGCCAGAGTAAGAGTTAAGGCCTTAACCATTAGGCCAGAGTAAGAGTCTAAGACCTTAACCATTAGTCCAGAGTAAGAGTTAAGACCTTAATCATTAGGCCAGAGTTAGAGTCTAAGACCTTAACCATTAGGCCAGAGTAAGTGTTAGGACCTTAACCATTAGGCCAGAGTACGAGTTTAAGACCTTAACCATTAGGCCAGAGTAAGAGTCTAAGACCTTAACCATTAGGCCAGAGTAAAAGTTAAGACCTTAACCATTAGGCCAGAGTAAGAGTCTAAGACCTTAACCATTAGGCCAGAGTAAGAGTCTAAGACCTTAACCATTAGGCCAGAGTAAGAGTTAAGACCTTAACCATTAGGCCAGAGTAAGAGTCTAAGACCTTAACCATTAGGCCAGAGTAAGAGTTAAGACCTTAACCATAAGGCCAGAGTAAGAGTCTAAGACCTTAACCATTAGACCAGAGTAAGAGTTAAGACTTTAACCATTAGGCCAGAGTGAGAGTCTAGACTTAACCAGTAGGCCAGAGTAATAGTCTAAGACCTTAACCATTACGCCAGAGTAAGAGTTAAGACCTTAACCATAAGGCCAGAGTAAGAGTCTAAGACCCTAACCATTAGGCCAGAGTAAGAGTTAAGACCTTAACCATTAGGCCAGAGAAAGATTTAAGACCTTAACCATTAGGCCAGAGTAAGAGTCTAAGACCTTAACCATTACGCCAGAGTAAGAGTTAAGACCTTAACCATAAGGCCAGAGTAAGAGTCTAAGACCTTAACCATTAGACCAGAGTAAGAGTTAAGACTTTACCCATTTGGCCAGAGTAAGAGCTAAGACATTAACCATTAGGCCAGAGTAGGAGTCATGACCTTAACCATTAGGCCAGAGTTAGAGTCAAGACCTTAACCATTAGGCCAGAGTAAGAGTTAAGACCTTAACCATTAGGCCAGAGTAAGAGTTAAGACCTTAACCATTAGGCCAGAGTAAGAGTCTAAGACCTTAACCATTAGGCCAGAGTAAGAGTTAAGACCTTAACCATAAGGCCAGAGTAAGAGTCTAAGACCTTAACCATTAGGCTTAGTAAGAGTTAAGACTTTAGCCAGTAGGCCAGAGTAAGATTGTAGGACCGTATCCATTAGGCCATAGTAAGAGTCTAAGACCTTAACCATTAGGCCAGAGTAAGAGTTAAGACCTTAACCATTAGGCCAGAGTAAGAGTCTTAGACTTTAACCATTAGGCTTAGCAAGAGTTAAGACTTTAGCCAGTAGGCCAGAGTAAGAGTATAGGACCTTATCCAGTAGGCCAGAGTTAAAGTCTAAGAGCTTAACCACAAGGCCAGAGTAAGAGTCTAAGACCTTAACCATTAGACCAGAGTAAGAGTTAAGACTTTAACCATTAGGCCAGAGTAAGAGTCTAAGACCTTAACCATTAGTCCAAAGCAAAAGTCTAGACCTTAACCATTAGGCCAGAGTAAGAGTAAAGACCTTAACCATTAGGCCAGATTAAGAGTCTAGACCTTAACCATTATGTCAGAGTAAAAGTTAAGACCTTAACCATTAGGCCAGAGTAAGAGTCTAAGACCTTAACCATTAGTCCAGAGTAAGAGTTAAGACATTAACCTTTAGGCCAGAGTAAGAGTCTAAGACCTTAATCATTAGACCAGAGTAAGTGTTAGGACCTTAACCATTAGGCCAGAGTACGAGTCTAAGACCTTAACAATTAGGACAGAGTAAGAGTCTAAGACCTTAACCAATAGGCCAGAGTACGAGTCTAAGACCTTAATCATTAGGCCAGAGTAAGAGTTAAGGCCTTAACCATTAGGCCAGAGTAAGAGTCTAAGACCTTAACCATTAGTCCAGAGTAAGAGTTAAGACCTTAACCATTAGGCCAGAGTAAGAGTCTAAGACCTTAACCAGTAGGCCAGAGTAAGTGTTAGGACCTTAACCATTAGGCCAGAGTACGAGTCTAAGACCTTAACCATTAGGCCAGAGTAAGAGTCTAAGACCTTAACCATTAGGCCAGAGTAAGAGTTAAGACCTTAACCATTAGACCAGAGTAAAAGTTAAGACTTTAACCATTAGGCCAGAGTAAGAGTCTAGACTTAACCAGTAGGCCAGAGTAATAGTCTAAGACCTTAACCATTACGCCAGAGTAAGAGTTAAGACCTTAACCATAAGGCCAGAGTAAGAGTCTAAGACCCTAACCATTAGGCCATAGTAAGAGTTAAGACCTTAACCATTAGGCCAGAGTAAGAGTTCAGACTTTAGCCAGTAGGCCAGAGTAAGAGTGTAGGACCTTATCCAGTAGGCCAGAGTAAAAGTCTAAGACCTTAACCATTAGGCCAGAGTAAGAGTTCAGACTTTAGCCAGTAGGCCAGAGTAAGAGTGTAGGACCTTAACCATTAGGCCAGAGTAAAAGTGAAGACCTTAACCATTAGGCCAGAGTAAGAGTCTAAGACCTTAACCATTAGGCCAGAGTAAGAGTCTAAGACCTTAACCATTAGGCCAGAGTAAGAGTTAAGACCTTAACCATTAGGCCAGAGTAAGAGTCTAAGTCCTTAACCATTAGTCCAGAGTAAGAGTTAAGACATTAACCATTAGGCCAGAGTAAGAGTCTAAGACCCTAATCATTAGACCAGAGT
Organism: Triturus cristatus; assembly: GCF_964204655.1. Lineage (NCBI taxonomy): Eukaryota > Metazoa > Chordata > Amphibia > Caudata > Salamandridae > Triturus > Triturus cristatus. Next base: position 2,716,625 of record NC_140588.1, read on the forward strand.
AAGTGTTAGGACCTTAACCATTAGGCCAGAGTACGAGTCTAAGACCTTAACAATTAGGACAGAGTAAGAGTCTAAGACCTTAACTAATAGGCCAGAGTACGAGTCTAAGACCTTAATCATTAGGCCAGAGTAAGAGTTAAGGCCTTAACCATTAGGCCAGAGTAAGAGTCTAAGACCTTAACCATTAGTCCAGAGTAAGAGTTAAGACCTTAACCATTAGGCCAGAGTTAGAGTCTAAGACCTTGACCATTAGGCCAGAGTAAGTGTTAGGACCTTAACCATTAGGCCAGAGTACGAGTTTAAGACCTTAACCATTAGGCCAGAGTAAGAGTCTACGACCTTAACCATTAGGCCAGAGTAAAAGTTAAGACCTTAACCATTAGGCCAGAGTAAGAGTCTAAGACCTTAACCATTAGGCCAGAGTAAGAGTCTAAGACCTTAACCATTAGGCCAGAGTAAGAGTTAAGACCTTAACCATAAGGCCAGAGTAAGAGTCTAAGACCTTAACCATTAGACCAGAGTAAGAGTTAAGACTTTAACCATTAGGCCAGAGTAAGAGTCTAGACTTAACCAGTAAGCCAGAGTAATAGTCTAAGACCTTAACCATTACGCCAGAGTAAGAGTTAAGACCTTAACCATAAGGCCAGAGTAAGAGTCTAAGACCCTAACCATTAGGCCAGAGTAAGAGTTAAGACCTTAACCATTAGGCCAGAGAAAGATTTAAGACCTTAACCATTAGGCCAGAGTAAGAGTCTAAGACCTTAACCATTACGCCAGAGTAAGAGTTAAGACCTTAACCATAAGGCCAGAGTAAGAGTCTAAGACCTTAACCGTTAGACCAGAGTAAGAGTTAAGACTTTACCCATTAGGCCAGAGTAAGAGCTAAGACATTAACCATTAGGCCAGAGTAGCAGTCATGACCTTAACCATTAGGCCAGAGTTAGAGTCAAGACCTTAACCATTAGGCCAGAGTAAGAGTTAAGACGTTAACCATTAGGCCAGAGTAAGAGTTAAGACCTTAACCATTAGGCCAGAGTAAGAGTCTAAGACCTTAACCATTAGGCCAGAGTAAGAGTTAAGACCTTAACCATAAGGCCAGAGTAAGAGTCTAAGACCTTAACCATTAGGCTTAGTAAGAGTTAAGACTTTAGCCAGTAGGCCAGAGTAAGAGTATAGGACCTTATCCAGTAGGCCAGAGTAAAAGTCTAAGAGCTTAACCACAAGGCCAGAGTAAGAGTCTAAGACCTTAACCATTAGGCCAGAGTAAGAGTAAAGACCTTAACCATTAGGCCAGATTAAGAGTCTAGACCTTAACCATTATGTCAGAGTAAAAGTTAAGACCTTAACCATTAGGCCAAAGTAAGAGTCTAAGACCTTAACCATTAGTCCAGAGTAAGAGTTAAGACATTAACCATTAGGCCAGAGTAAGAGTCTAAGACCTTAATCATTAGACCAGAGTAAGTGTTAGGACCTTAACCATTAGGCCAGAGTACGAGTCTAAGACCTTAACAATTAGGACAGAGTAAGAGTCTAAGACCTTAACCAATAGGCCAGAGTACGAGTCTAGGACCTTAATCATTAGGCCAGAGTAAGAGTTAAGAGCTTAACCATTAGTCTTAGTAAGAGTCTAGACCTTAACCAGTATGCCAGAGTAAGAGTGTAGGATCTTATCCATTAGGCCAGAGTAAGAGTCTAAGACCTTAACCATTAGGCCAGAGTAAGAGTTCAGACTTTAGCCAGTAGGCCAGAGTAAGAGTGTAGGACCTTATCCAGTAGGCCAGAGTAAAAGTCTAAGACCTTAACCATTAGGCCAGAGTAAGAGTTAAGACCTTAACCATTAGGCCAGAGTAAGAGTCTAAGACCTTAAACATTAGGCCAGAGTAAGAGTCTAAGACCTTAACCATTAGGCCAGAGTAAGAGTCTAAGACCTTAACCATTAGGCCAGAGTAAGAGTTAAGACCTTAACTATTAGGCCAGAGTAAGAGTCTAAGACCTTAACCATTAGTCCAGAGTAAGAGTTAAGACATTAACCATTAGGCCAGAGTAAGAGTCTAAGACCTTAACCATTAGGCCAGAGTTAGAGTCAAGACCTTAACCATTAGGCCAGAGTAAGAGTTAAGACCTTAACCATTAGGCCAGAGTAAGAGTTAAGACCTTAACCATTAGGCCAGAGTACGAGTCTAAGACCTTAACCATTAGGCCAGAGTAAGAGTTAAGACCTTAACCATAAGGCCAGAGTAAGAGTCTAAGACCTTAACCATTAGGCTTAGTAAGAGTTAAGACGTTAGCCAGTAGGCCAGAGTAAGAGTGTAGGACCTTATCCATTAGGCCAGAGTAAGAGTCTAAGACCTTAACCATTAGGCCAGAGTAAGAGTTAAGACCTTAACCATTATGCCAGAGTAAGAGTCTTAGACTTTAACCATTAGGCTTAGCAAGAGTTAAGACTTTAGCCAGTAGGCCAGAGTAAGAGTATAGGACCTTATCCAGTAGGCCAGAGTAAAAGTCTAAGAGCTTAACCACAAGGCCAGAGTAAGAGTCTAAGACCTTAACCATTAGACCAGAGTAAGAGTTAAGACTTTAACCATTAGACCAGAGTAAAAGTCTAAGACCTTAACCATTAGTCCAAAGCAAAAGTCTAGACCTTAACCATTAGGCCAGAGTAAGAGTAAAGACCTTAACCATTAGGCCAGATTAAGAGTCTAGACCTTAACCATTATGTCAGAGTAAAAGTTAAGACCTTAACCATTAGGCCAGAGTAAGAGTCTAAGACCTTAACCATTAGTCCAGAGTAAGAGTTAAGACATTAACCATTAGGCCAGAGTAAGAGTCTAAGACCTTAATCATTAGACCAGAGTAAGTGTTAGGACCTTAACCATTAGGCCAGAGTACGAGTCTAAGACCTTAACAATTAGGACAGAGTAAGAGTCTAAGACCTTAACCAATAGGCCAGAGTACGAGTCTAAGACCTTAATCATTAGGTCAGAGTAAGAGTTAAGGCCTCAACCATTAGGCCAGAGTAAGAGTCTAAGACCTTAACCATTAGTCCAGAGTAAGAGTTAAGACCTTAACCATTAGGCCAGAGTAAGAGTCTTAGACCTTAACCAGTAGGCCAGAGTAAGTGTTAGGACCTTAACCATTAGGCCAGAGTACGAGTCTAAGACCTTAACCATTAGGCCAGAGTAAGAGTCTAAGACCTTAACCATTAGGCCAGAGTAAAAGTTAAGACCTTAACCATTAGGCCAGAGTAAGAGTCTAAGACCTTAACCATTAGGCCAGAGTAAGAGTCTAAGACCTTAACCATTAGGCCAGAGTAAGAGTTAAGACCTTAACCATTAGACCAGAGTAAAAGTTAAGACTTTAACTATTAGGCCAGAGTAAGAGTCTAGACTTAACCAGTAGGCCAGAGTAATAGTCTAAGACCTTAACCATTACGCCAGAGTAAGAGTTAAGACCTTAACCATAAGGCCAGAGTAAGAGTCTAAGACCCTAACCATTAGGCCATAGTAAGAGTTAAGACCTTAACCATTAGGCCAGAGTAAGAGTTCAGACTTTAGCCAGTAGGCCAGAGTAAGAGTGTAGGACCTTATCCAGTAGGCCAGAGTAAAAGTCTAAGACCTTAACCATTAGGCCAGAGTAAGAGTTCAGACTTTAGCCAGTAGGCCAGAGTAAGAGTGTAGGACCTTAACCATTAGGCCAGAGTAAAAGTTAAGACCTTGACCATTAGGCCAGAGTAAGAGTCTAAGACCTTAACCATTAGGCCAGAGTAAGAGTCTAAGACCTTAACCATTAGGCCAGAGTAAGAGTTAAGACCTTAACCATTAGGCCAGAGTAAGAGTCTAAGTCCTTAACCATTAGTCCAGAGTAAGAGTTAAGACCTTAACCATTAGGCCAGAGTAAGAGTCTAAGACCTTAATCATTAGACCAGAGTAAGTGTTAGGACCTTAACCATTAGGCCAGAGTACGAGTCTAAGACCTTAACAATTAGGACAGAGTAAGAGTCTAAGACCTTAACTAATAGGCCAGAGTACGAGTCTAAGACCTTAATCATTAGGCCAGAGTAAGAGTTAAGGCCTTAACCATTAGGCCAGAGTAAGAGTCTAAGACCTTAACCATTAGTCCAGAGTAAGAGTTAAGACCTTAACCATTAGGCCAGAGTTAGAGTCTAAGACCTTAACCATTAGGCCAGAGTAAGTGTTAGGACCTTAACCATTAGGCCAGAGTACGAGTTTAAGACCTTAACCATTAGGCCAGAGTAAGAGTCTAAGACCTCAACCATTAGGCCAGAGTAAAAGTTAAGACCTTAACCATTAGGCCAGAGTAGGAGTCTAAGACCTTAACCATTAGGCCAGAGTAAGAGTCTAAGACCTTAACCATTAGGCCAGAGTAAGAGTTAAGACCTTAACCATTAGGCCAGAGTAAGAGTCTAAGACCTTAACCATTAGGCCAGAGTAAGAGTTAAGACCTTAACCATAAGGCCAGAGTAAGAGTCTAAGAACTTTACCATTAGAAAAGAGTAAGAGTTAAGACTTTAACCATTAGGCCAGAGTGAGAGTCTAGACTTAACCAGTAGGCCAGAGTAAGTGTTAGGACCTTAACCATTAGGCCAGAGTACGAGTTTAAGACCTTAACCATTAGGCCAGAGTAAGAGTCTAAGACCTTAACCATTAGGCCAGAGTAAGAGTCTAAGACCTTAACCATTAGGCCAGAGTAAGTGTTAGGACCTTAACCATTAGGCCAGAGTACGAGTTTAAGACCTTAACCATTAGGCCAGAGTAAGAGTCTAAGACCTTAACCATTAGGCCGGAGTAATAGTTAAGACCTTAACCATAAGGCCAGAGTAAGAGTCTAAGACCTTAACCATTAGACCAGAGTAAGAGTTAAGACTTTAACCATTAGGCCAGAGTAAGAGTCTACACTTAACCAGTAGGCCAGAGTAATAGTCTAAGACCTTAACCATTACACCAGAGTAAGAGTTAAGACCTTAACCATAAGGCCAGAGTAAGAGTCTAAGACCCTAACCATTAGGCCAGAGTAAGAGTTAAGACCTTAACCATTAGGCCAGAGAAAGATTTAAGACCTTAACCATTAGGCCAGAGTAAGAGTCTAAGACCTTAACCATTACGCCAGAGTAAGAGTTAAGACCTTAACCATAAGGCCAGAGTAAGAGTCTAAGACCTTAACCATTAGACCAGAGTAAGAGTTAAGACTTTACCCATTAGGCCAGAGTAAGAGCTAAGACATTACCCATTAGGCCAGAGTAGGAGTCATGACTTTAACCATTAGGCCAGAGTTAGAGTCAAGACCTTAACCATTAGGCCAGAGTAAGAGTTAAGACCTTAACCATTAGGCCAGAGTAAGAGTTAAGACCTTAACCATTAGGCCAGAGTAAGAGTCTAAGACCTTAACCATTACGCCAGAGTAAGAGTTAAGACCTTAACCATAAGGCCAGAGTAAGAGTCTAAGACCCTAACCATTAGGCCAGAGTAAGAGTTAAGACCTTAACCATTAGGCCAGAGTAAGAGTTAAGACCTTAACCATTAGGCCAGAGTAAGAGTCTAAGACCTTAACCATTACGCCAGAGTAAGAGTTAAGACCTTAACCATAAGGCCAGAGTAAGAGTCTAAGACCTTAACCATTAGACCAGAGTAAGCGTTAAGACTTTACCCATTAGGCCAGAGTAAGAGCTAAGACATTAACCATTAGGCCAGAGTAGGAGTCTAAGACCTTAACCATTAGGCCAGAGTAAGAGTCTAAGACTTTAACCATTAGGCCAGAGTAAGAGTTAAGACCTTAACCATTAGGCCAGAGTGAGAGTCTAAGTCCTTAACCATTAGTCCAGAGTAAGAGTTAAGACATTAACCATTAGGCCAGAGTAAGAGTCTAAGACCTTAATCATTAGACCAGAGTAAGTGTTAGGACCTTAACCATTAGGCCAGAGTACGAGTCTAAGACCTTAACAATTAGGACAGAGTAAGAGTCTAAGACCTTAACTAATAGGCCAGAGTACGAGTCTAAGACCTTAATCATTAGGCCAGAGTAAGAGTTAAGGCCTTAACCATTAGGCCAGAGTAAGAGTCTAAGACCTTAACCATTAGTCCAGAGTAAGAGTTAAGACCTTAACCATTAGGCCAGAGTAAGAGTCTTAGACCTTAACCAGTAGGCCAGAGTAAGTGTTAGGACCTTAACCATTAGGCCAGAGTACGAGTCTAAGACCTTAACCATTAGGCCAGAGTAAGAGTCTAAGACCTTAACCATTAGGCCAGAGTAAAAGTTAAGACCTTAACCATTAGGCCAGAGTAAGAGTCTAAGACCTTAACCATTAGGCCAGAGTAAGAGTCTAAGACCTTAACCATTAGGCCAGAGTAAGAGTTAAGACCTTAACCATTAGGCCAGAGTAAGAGTCTAAGACCTTAACCATTAGGCCAGAGTAAGAGTTAAGACCTTAACCATAAGGCCAGAGTAAGAGTCTAAGACCTTAACCATTAGGCCAGAGTAAGTGTTAGGACCTTAACCATTAGGCCAGAGTACGAGTTTAAGACCTTAACCATTAGGCCAGAGTAAGAGTCTAAGACCTCAACCATTAGGCCAGAGTAAAAGTTAAGACCTTAACCATTAGGCCAGAGTAGGAGTCTAAGACCTTAACCATTAGGCCAGAGTAAGAGTCTAAGACCTTAACCATTAGGCCAGAGTAAGAGTTAAGACCTTAACCATTAGGCCAGAGTAAGAGTCTAAGACCTTAACCATTAGGCCAGAGTAAGAGTTAAGACCTTAACCATAAGGCCAGAGTAAGAGTCTAAGAACTTTACCATTAGAAAAGAGTAAGAGTTAAGACTTTAACCATTAGGCCAGAGTGAGAGTCTAGACTTAACCAGTAGGCCAGAGTAAGTGTTAGGACCTTAACCATTAGGCCAGAGTACGAGTTTAAGACCTTAACCATTAGGCCAGAGTAAGAGTCTAAGACCTTAACCATTAGGCCAGAGTAAGAGTCTAAGACCTTAACCATTAGGCCAGAGTAAGTGTTAGGACCTTAACCATTAGGCCAGAGTACGAGTTTAAGACCTTAACCATTAGGCCAGAGTAAGAGTCTAAGACCTTAACCATTAGGCCGGAGTAATAGTTAAGACCTTAACCATAAGGCCAGAGTAAGAGTCTAAGACCTTAACCATTAGACCAGAGTAAGAGTTAAGACTTTAACCATTAGGCCAGAGTAAGAGTCTACACTTAACCAGTAGGCCAGAGTAATAGTCTAAGACCTTAACCATTACACCAGAGTAAGAGTTAAGACCTTAACCATAAGGCCAGAGTAAGAGTCTAAGACCCTAACCATTAGGCCAGAGTAAGAGTTAAGACCTTAACCATTAGGCCAGAGAAAGATTTAAGACCTTAACCATTAGGCCAGAGTAAGAGTCTAAGACCTTAACCATTACGCCAGAGTAAGAGTTAAGACCTTAACCATAAGGCCAGAGTAAGAGTCTAAGACCTTAACCATTAGACCAGAGTAAGAGTTAAGACTTTACCCATTAGGCCAGAGTAAGAGCTAAGACATTAACCATTAGGCCAGAGTAGGAGTCATGACTTTAACCATTAGGCCAGAGTTAGAGTCAAGACCTTAACCATTAGGCCAGAGTAAGAGTTAAGACCTTAACCATTAGGCCAGAGTAAGAGTCTAAGACCTTAACCATTACGCCAGAGTAAGAGTTAAGACCTTAACCATAAGGCCAGAGTAAGAGTCTAAGACCCTAACCATTAGGCCAGAGTAAGAGTTAAGACCTTAACCATTAGGCCAGAGAAAGATTTAAGACCTTAACCATTAGGCCAGAGTAAGAGTCTAAGACCTTAACCATTACGCCAGAGTAAGAGTTAAGACCTTAACAATAAGGCCAGAGTAAGAGTCTAAGACCTTAACCATTAGGCCAGAGTAAGAGTCTAAGACCTTAAACATTAGGCCAGAGTAAGAGTCTAAGACCTTAACCATTAGGCCAGAGTAAGAGTCTAAGACCTTAACCATTAGGCCAGAGTAAGAGTTAAGACCTTAACCATTAGGCCAGAGTAAGAGTCTAAGACCTTAACCATTAGTCCAGAGTAAGACTTAAGACATTAACCATTAGGCCAGAGTAAGAGTCTAAGACCTTAATCATTAGACCAGAGTAAGTGTTAGGACCTTAACCATTAGGCCAGAGTACGAGTCTAAGACCTTAACAATTAGGACAGAGTAAGAGTCTAAGACCTTAACTAATAGGCCAGAGTACGAGTCTAAGACCTTAATCATTAGGCCAGAGTAAGAGTTAAGGCCTTAACCATTAGGCCAGAGTAAGAGTCTAAGACCTTAACCATTAGTCCAGAGTAAGAGTTAAGACCTTAACCATTAGGCCAGAGTAAGAGTCTAAGACCTTAACCATTAGGCCAGAGTAAGTGTTAGGACCTTAACCATTAGGCCAGAGTACGAGTTTAAGACCTTAACCATTAGGCCAGAGTAAGAGTCTAAGACCTTAACCATTAGGCCAGAGTAATAGTTAAGACCTTAACCATAAGGCCAGAGTAAGAGTCTAAGACCTTAACCATTAGACCAGAGTAAGAGTTAAGACTTTAACCATTAGGCCAGAGTAAGAGTCTACACTTAACCAGTAGGCCAGAGTAATAGTCTAAGACCTTAACCATTACACCAGAGTAAGAGTTAAGACCTTAACCATAAGGCCAGAGTAAGAGTCTAAGACCCTAACCATTAGGCCAGAGTAAGAGTTAAGACCTTAACCATTAGGCCAGAGAAAGATTTAAGACCTTAACCATTAGGCCAGAGTAAGAGTCTAAGACCTTAACCATTACGCCAGAGTAAGAGTTAAGACCTTAACCATAAGGCCAGAGTAAGAGTCTAAGACCTTAACCATTAGACCAGAGTAAGAGTTAAGACTTTACCCATTAGGCCAGAGTAAGAGCTAAGACATTAACCATTAGGCCAGAGTAGGAGTCATGACCTTAACCATTAGGCCAGAGTTAGAGTCAAGACCTTAACCATTAGGCCAGAGTAAGAGTTAAGACCTTAACCATTAGGCCAGAGTAAGAGTTAAGACCTTAACCATTAGGCCAGAGTAAGAGTCTAAGACCTTAACCATTAGGCCAGAGTAAGAGTTAAGACCTTAACCATAAGGCCAGAGTAAGAGTCTAAGACCTTAACCATTAGGCTTAGTAAGAGTTAAGACTTTAGCCAGTAGGCCAGAGTAAGAGTGTAGGACCTTATCCATTAGGCCAGAGTAAGAGTCTAAGACCTTAACCATTAGGCCAGAGTAAGAGTTAAGACCTTAACCATTAGGCCAGAGTAAGAGTCTTAGACTTTAACCATTAGGCTTAGCAAGAGTTAAGACTTTAGCCAGTAGGCCAGAGTAAGAGTATAGGACCTTATCCAGTAGGCCAGAGTAAAAGTCTAAGAGCTTAACCACAAGGCCAGAGTAAGAGTCTAAGACCTTAACCATTAGACCAGAGTAAGAGTTAAGACTTTAACCATTAGGCCAGAGTAAAAGTCTAAGACCTTAACCATTAGTCCAAAGCAAAAGTCTAGACCTTAACCATTAGGCCAGAGTAAGAGTAAAGACCTTAACCATTAGGCCAGATTAAGAGTCTAGACCTTAACCATTATGTCAGAGTAAAAGTTAAGACCTTAACCATTAGGCCAGAGTAAGAGTCTAAGACCTTAACCATTAGTCCAGAGTAAGAGTTAAGACATTAACCATTAGGCCAGAGTAAGAGTCTAAGACCTTAATCATTAGACCAGAGTAAGTGTTAGGACCTTAACCATTAGGCCAGTGTACGAGTCTAAGACCTTAACAATTAGGACAGAGTAAGAGTCTAAGACCTTAACCAATAGGCCAGAGTACGAGTCTAAGACCTTAATCATTAGGTCAGAGTAAGAGTTAAGGCCTCAACCATTAGGCCAGAGTAAGAGTCTAAGACCTTAACCATTAGTCCAGAGTAAGAGTTAAGACCTTAACCATTAGGCCAGAGTAAGAGTCTTAGACCTTAACCAGTAGGCCAGAGTAAGTGTTAGGACCTTAACCATTAGGCCAGAGTACGAGTCTAAGACCTTAACCATTAGGCCAGAGTAAGAGTCTAAGACCTTAACCATTAGGCCAGAGTAAAAGTTAAGACCTTAACCATTAGGCCAGAGTAAGAGTCTAAGACCTTAACCATTAGGCCAGAGTAAGAGTCTAAGACCTTAACCATTAGTCCAGAGTAAGAGTTAAGACCTTAACCATTAGACCAGAGTAAAAGTTAAGACTTTAACCATTAGGCCAGAGTAAGAGTCTAGACTTAACCAGTAGGCCAGAGTTATAGTCTAAGACCTTAACCATTACGCCAGAGTAAGAGTTAAGACCTTAACCATAAGGCCAGAGTAAGAGTCTAAGACCCTAACCATTAGGCCATTGTAAGAGTTAAGACCTTAACCATTAGGCCAGAGTAAGAGTTCAGACTTTAGCCAGTAGGCCAGAGTAAGAGTGTAGGACCTTATCCAGTAGGCCAGAGTAAAAGTCTAAGACCTTAACCATTAGGCCAGAGTAAGAGTTCAGACGTTAGCCAGTAGGCCAGAGTAAGAGTGTAGGACCTTAACCATTAGGCCAGAGTAAGAGTTAAGACCTTAACCATTAGGCCAGAGTAAGAGTCTAAGTCCTTAACCATTAGTCCAGAGCAAGAGTTAAGACATTAACCATTAGGCCAGAGTAAGAGTCTAAGACCTTAATCATTAGACCAGAGTAAGTGTTAGGACCTTAACCATTAGGCCAGAGTACGAGTCTAAGACCTTAACAATTAGGACAGAGTAAGAGTCTAAGACCTTAACTAATAGGCCAGAGTACGAGTCTAAGACCTTAATCATTAGGCCAGAGTAAGAGTTAAGGCCTTAACCATTAGGCCAGAGTAAGAGTCTAAGACCTTAACCATTAGTCCAGAGTAAGAGTTAAGACCTTAACCATTAGGCCAGAGTTAGAGTCTAAGACCTTAACCATTAGGCCAGAGTAAGTGTTAGGACCTTAACCATTAGGCCAGAGTACGAGTTTAAGACCTTAACCATTAGGCCAGAGTAAGAGTCTAAGACCTCAACCATTAGGCCAGAGTAAAAGTTAAGACCTTAACCATTAGGCCAGAGTAAGAGTCTAAGACCTTAACCATTAGGCCAGAGTAAGAGTCTAAGACCTTAACCATTAGGCCAGAGTAAGAGTTAAGACCTTAACCATTAGGCCAGAGTAAGAGTCTAAGACCTTAACCATTAGGCCAGAGTAAGAGTTAAGACCTTAACCATAAGGCCAGAGTAAGAGTCTAAGAACTTTACCATTAGACCAGAGTAAGAGTTAAGACTTTAACCATTAGGCCAGAGTGAGAGTCTAGACTTAACCAGTAGGCCAGAGTAATAGTCTAAGACCTTAACCATTACGCCAGAGTAAGAGTTAAGACCTTAACCATAAGGCCAGAGTAAGAGTCTAAGACCCTAACCATTAGGCCAGAGTAAGAGTTAAGACCTTAACCATTAGGCCAGAGAAAGATTTAAGACCTTAACCATTTGGCCAGAGTAAGAGTCTAAGACCTTAACCATTACGCCAGAGTAAGAGTTAAGACCTTAACCATAAGGCCAGAGTAAGAGTCTAAGACCTTAACCATTAGACCAGAGTAAGAGCTAAGACATTAACCATTAGGCCAGAGTAGGAGTCATGACCTTAACCATTAGGCCAGAGTTAGAGTCAAGACCTTAACCATTAGGCCAGAGTAAGAGTTAAGACCTTAACCATTAGGCCAGAGTAAGAGTTAAGACCTTAACCATTAGGCCAGAGTAAGAGTCTAAGACCTTAACCATTAGGCCAGAGTAAGAGTTAAGACCTTAACCATAAGGCCAGAGTAAGAGTCTAAGACCTTAACCATTAGGCTTAGTAAGAGTTAAGACTTTAGCCAGTAGGCCAGAGTAAGAGTGTAGGACCTTATCCATTAGGCCATAGTAAGAGTCTAAGACCTTAACCATTAGGCCAGAGTAAGAGTTAAGACCTTAACCATTAGGCCAGAGTAAGAGTCTTAGACTTTAACCATTAGGCTTAGCAAGAGTTAAGACTTTAGCCAGTAGGCCAGAGTAAGAGTATAGGACCTTATCCAGTAGGCCAGAGTTAAAGTCTAAGAGCTTAACCACAAGGCCAGAGTAAGAGTCTAAGACCTTAATTATTAGACCAGAGTAAGAGTTAAGACTTTAACCATTAGGCCAGAGTAAGAGTCTAAGACCTTAACCATTAGTCCAAAGCAAAAGTCTAGACCTTAACCATTAGGCCAGAGTAAGAGTAAAGACCTTAACCATTAGGCCAGATTAAGAGTCTAGACCTTAACCATTATGTCAGAGTAAAAGTTAAGACCTTAACCATTAGGCCAGAGTAAGAGTCTAAGACCTTAACCATTAGTCCAGAGTAAGAGTTAAGACATTAACCTTTAGGCCAGAGTAAGAGTCTAAGACCTTAATCATTAGACCAGAGTAAGTGTTAGGACCTTAACCATTAGGCCAGAGTACGAGTCTAAGACCTTAACAATTAGGACAGAGTAAGAGTCTAAGACCTTAACCAATAGGCCAGAGTACGAGTCTAAGACCTTAATCATTAGGCCAGAGTAAGAGTTAAGGCCTTAACCATTAGGCCAGAGTAAGAGTCTAAGACCTTAACCATTAGTCCAGAGTAAGAGTTAAGACCTTAACCATTAGGCCAGAGTAAGAGTCTAAGACCTTAACCAGTAGGCCAGAGTAAGTGTCTAAAACCTTAACCATTAGGCCAGAGTAAAAGTTAAGACCTTAACCATTAGGCCAGAGTAAGAGTCTAAGACCTTAACCATTAGGCCAGAGTAAGAGTCTAAGACCTTAACCATTAGGCCAGAGTAAGAGTTAAGACCTTAACCATTAGACCAGAGTAAAAGTTAAGACTTTAACCATTAGGCCAGAGTAAGAGTCTAGACTTAACCAGTAGGCCAGAGTAATAGTCTAAGACCTTAACCATTACGCCAGAGTAAGAGTTAAGACCTTAACCATAAGGCCAGAGTAAGAGTCTAAGACCCTAACCATTAGGCCAGAGTAAGAGTTAAGACCTTAACCATTAGGCCAGAGAAAGATTTAAGACCTTAACCATTAGGCCAGAGTAAGAGTCTAAGACCTTAACCATTACGCCAGAGTAAGAGTTAAGACCTTAACCATAAGGCCAGAGTAAGAGTCTAAGACCTTAACCATTAGACCAGAGTAAGAGTTAAGACTTTACCCATTAGGCCAGAGTAAGAGCTAAGACATTAACCATTAGGCCAGAGTAGGAGTCTAAGACCTTAACCATTAGGCCAGAGTAAGAGTCTAAGACCTTAACCATTAGGCCAGAGTAAGAGTTAAGACCTTAACCATTAGGCCAGAGTAAGAGTCTAAGTCCTTAACCATTAGTCCAGAGTAAGAGTTAAGACATTAACCATTAGGCCAGAGTAAGAGTCTAAGACCTTAATCATTAGACCAGAGTAAGTGTTAGGACCTTAACCATTAGGCCAGAGTACGAGTCTAAGACCTTAACAATTAGGACAGAGTAAGAGTCTAAGACCTTAACTAATAGGCCAGAGTACGAGTCTAAGACCTTAATCATTAGGCCAGAGTAAGAGTTAAGGCCTTAACCATTAGGCCAGAGTAAGAGTCTAAGACCTTAACCATTAGTCCAGAGTAAGAGTTAAGACCTTAACCATTAGGCCAGAGTTAGAGTCTAAGACCTTAACCATTAGGCCAGAGTAAGTGTTAGGACCTTAACCATTAGGCCAGAGTACGAGTTTAAGACCTTAACCATTAGGCCAGAGTAAGAGTCTACGACCTTAACCATTAGGCCAGAGTAAAAGTTAAGACCTTAACCATTAGGCCAGAGTAAGAGTCTAAGACCTTAACCATTAGGCCAGAGTAAGAGTCTAAGACCTTAACCATTAGGCCAGAGTAAGAGTTAAGACCTTAACCATTAGGCCAGAGTAAGAGTTAAGACCTTAACCATAAGGCCAGAGTAAGAGTCTAAGACCTTAACCATTAGACCAGAGTAAGAGTTAAGACTTTAACCATTAGGCCAGAGTAAGAGTCTACACTTAACCAGTAGGCCAGAGTAATAGTCTAAGACCTTAACCATTACGCCAGAGTAAGAGTTAAGACCTTAACCATAAGGCCAGAGTAAGAGTCTAAGACCCTAACCATTAGGCCAGAGTAAGAGTTAAGACCTTAACCATTAGGCCAGAGAAAGATTTAAGACCTTAACCATTAGGCCAGAGTAAGAGTCTAAGACCTTAACCATTACGCCAGAGTAAGAGTTAAGACCTTAACCATAAGGCCAGAGTAAGAGTCTAAGACCTTAACCATTAGACCAGAGTAAGAGTTAAGACTTTACCCATTAGGCCAGAGTAAGAGCTAAGACATTAACCATTAGGCCAGAGTAGCAGTCATGACCTTAACCATTAGGCCAGAGTTAGAGTCAAGACCTTAACCATTAGGCCAGAGTAAGAGTTAAGACCTTAACCATTAGGCCAGAGTAAGAGTCTAAGACCTTAACCATTAGGCCAGAGTAAGAGTTAAGACCTTAACCATAAGGCCAGAGTAAGAGTCTAAGACCTTAACCATTAGGCTTAGTAAGAGTTAAGACTTTAGCCAGTATGCCAGAGTAAGAGTGTAGGACCTTATCCATTAGGCCAGAGTAAGAGTCTAAGACCTTAACCATTAGGCCAGAGTAAGAGTTAAGACCTTAACCATTAGGCCAGAGTAAGAGTCTTAGACTTTAACCATTAGGCTTAGCAAGAGTTAAGACTTTAGCCAGTAGGCCAGAGTAAGAGTATAGGACCTTATCCAGTAGGCCAGAGTAAAAGTCTAAGAGCTTAACCACAAGGCCAGAGTAAGAGTCTAAGACCTTAACCATTAGAACAGAGTAAGAGTTAAGACTTTAACCATTAGGCCAGAGTAAGAGTCTAAGACCTTAACCATTAGGCCAGAGTAAGAGTTAAGACCTTAACCATTAGGCCAGAGTAAGAGTCTTAGACTTTAACCATTAGGCTTAGCAAGAGTTAAGACTTTAGCCAGTAGGCCAGAGTAAGAGTATAGGACCTTATCCAGTAGGCCAGAGTAAAAGTCTAAGAGCTTAACCACAAGGCCAGAGTAAGAGTCTAAGACCTTAACCATTAGGCCAAAGTAAGAGTCTAAGACCTTAACCATTAGTCCAGAGTAAGAGTTAAGACATTAACCATTAGGCCAGAGTAAGAGTCTAAGACCTTAATCATTAGACCAGAGTAAGTGTTAGGACCTTAACCATTAGGCCAGAGTACGAGTCTAAGACCTGAACAATTAGGACAGAGTAAGAGTCTAAGACCTTAACCAATAGGCCAGAGTACGAGTCTAGGACCTTAATCATTAGGCCAGAGTAAGAGTTAAGAGCTTAACCATTAGGCTTAGTAAGAGTCTAGACCTTAACCAGTATGCCAGAGTAAGAGTGTAGGATCTTATTCATTAGGCCAGAGTAAGAGTCTAAGACCTTAACCATTAGGCCAGAGTAAGAGTTCAGACTTTAGCCAGTAGGCCAGAGTAAGAGTGTAGGACCTTATCCAGTAGGCCAGAGTAAAAGTCTAAGACCTTAACCATTAGGCCAGAGTAAGAGTTAAGACCTTAACCATTAGGCCAGAGTAAGAGTCTAAGACCTTAAACATTAGGCCAGAGTAAGAGTCTAAGACCTTAACCATTAGGCCAGAGTAAGAGTCTAAGACCTTAACCATTAGGCCAGAGTAAGAGTTAAGACCTTAACCATTAGGCCAGAGTAAGAGTCTAAGACCTTAACCATTAGTCCAGAGTAAGAGTTAAGACATTAACCATTAGGCCAGAGTAAGAGTCTAAGACCTTAATCATTAGACCAGAGTAAGTGTTAGGACCTTAACCATTAGGCCAGAGTACGAGTCTAAGACCTTAACAATTAGGACAGAGTAAGAGTCTAAGACCTTAACTAATAGGCCAGAGTACGAGTCTAAGACCTTAATCATTAGGCCAGAGTAAGAGTTAAGGCCTTAACCATTAGGCCAGAGTAAGAGTCTAAGACCTTAACCATTAGTCCAGAGTAAGAGTTAAGACCTTAACCATTAGGCCAGAGTAAGAGTCTAAGACCTTAACCATTAGGCCAGAGTAAGTGTTAGGACCTTAACCATTAGGCCAGAGTACGAGTTCAAGACCTTAACCATTAGGCCAGAGTAAGAGTCTAAGACCTTAACCATTAGGCCAGAGTAATAGTTAAGACCTTAACCATAAGGCCAGAGTAAGAGTCTAAGACCTTAACCATTAGACCAGAGTAAGAGTTAAGACTTTAACCATTAGGCCAGAGTAAGAGTCTACACTTAACCAGTAGGCCAGAGTAATAGTCTAAGACCTTAACCATTACACCAGAGTAAGAGTTAAGACCTTAACCATAAGGCCAGAGTAAGAGTCTAAGACCCTAACCATTAGGCCAGAGTAAGAGT
This sequence comes from Triturus cristatus, assembly GCF_964204655.1. Classification (NCBI taxonomy): domain Eukaryota; kingdom Metazoa; phylum Chordata; class Amphibia; order Caudata; family Salamandridae; genus Triturus; species Triturus cristatus. Next base: position 2,733,122 of record NC_140588.1, read on the forward strand.
TAAGACCTTAACCATTAGGCCAGAGAAAGATTTAAGACCTTAACCATTAGGCCAGAGTAAGAGTCTAAGACCTTAACCATTACGCCAGAGTAAGAGTTAAGACCTTAACCATAAGGCCAGAGTAAGAGTCTAAGACCTTAACCATTAGACCAGAGTAAGAGTTAAGACTTTACCCATTAGGCCAGAGTAAGAGCTAAGACATTAACCATTAGGCCAGAGTAGGAGTCATGACTTTAACCATTAGGCCAGAGTTAGAGTCAAGACCTTAACCATTAGGCCAGAGTAAGAGTTAAGACCTTAACCATTAGGCCAGAGTAAGAGTTAAGACCTTAACCATTAGGCCAGAGTAAGAGTCTAAGACCTTAACCATTAGGCCAGAGTAAGAGTTAAGACCTTAACCATAAGGCCAGAGTAAGAGTCTAAGACCTTAACCATTAGGCTTAGTAAGAGTTAAGACTTTAGCCAGTAGGCCAGAGTAAGAGTGTAGGACCTTATCCATTAGGCCAGAGTAAGAGTCTAAGACCTTAACCAATTGGGCCAGAGTAAGAGTTAAGACCTTAACCATTAGGCCAGAGTAAGAGTCTTAGACTTTAACCATTAGGCTTAGCAAGAGTTAAGACTTTAGCCAGTAGGCCAGAGTAAGAGTATAGGACCTTATCCAGTAGGCCAGAGTAAAAGTCTAAGAGCTTAACCACAAGGCCAGAGTAAGAGTCTAAGACCTTAACCATTAGACCAGAGTAAGAGTTAAGACTTTAACCATTAGGCCAGAGTAAAAGTCTAAGACCTTAACCATTAGTCCAAAGCAAAAGTCTAGACCTTAACCATTAGGCCAGAGTAAGAGTAAAGACCTTAACCATTAGGCCAGATTAAGAGTCTAGACCTTAACCATTATGTCAGAGTAAAAGTTAAGACCTTAACCATTAGGCCAGAGTACGAGTTCAAGACCTTAACCATTAGGCCAGAGTAAGAGTCTAAGACCTTAACCATTAGGCCAGAGTAATAGTTAAGACCTTAACCATAAGGCCAGAGTAAGAGTCTAAGACCTTAACCATTAGACCAGAGTAAGAGTTAAGACCTTAACCAGTAGGCCAGAGTTAGATTTAAGACCTTAACCATTAGGCCAGAGTAAGAGTTAAGACCTTAGTTATTAGGCTAGAGTGAGAGTTAAGACCTTAACCATTAGGCCACAGTACGAGTCTAAGACCTTAGCTATTAGGCCAGAGTAAGAGTTAAGACCTTAACCAGTAGGCCAGAGTACGAGTCTAAGACCTTAGCTATTAGGCCAGAATAAGAGTTAAGACCTTAGCTATTAGACCAGAGTAAGAGTTAAGACCTTAACCATTAGGCCAGAGTAAGAGTTAAGACCTTAACCAGTAGGCCAGAGTAAGAGTTAAGACCTTAACTAGTAGGCCAGAGTAAGAGTTAAGACCTTAGCTATTAGGCCAGAGTAAGAGTTAAGACCTTAACCAGTAGGCCAGAGTAAGAGTGTAGGACCTTATCCATTAGGCCAGAGTAAGAGTCTAAGACCTTAACCATTAGGCCAGAGTAAGAGTTAAGACCTTAACCATTAGGCCAGAGTAAGAGTCTTAGACTTTAACCATTAGGCTTAGCAAGAGTTAAGACTTTAGCCAGTAGGCCAGAGTAAGAGTATAGGACCTTATCCAGTAGGCCAGAGTAAAAGTCTAAGAGCTTAACCACAAGGCCAGAGTAAGAGTCTAAGACCTTAACCATTAGAACAGAGTAAGAGTTAAGACTTTAACCATTAGGCCAGAGTAAGAGTCTAAGACCTTAACCATTAGGCCAGAGTAAGAGTTAAGACCTTAACCATTAGGCCAGAGTAAGAGTCTTAGACTTTAACCATTAGGCTTAGCAAGAGTTAAGACTTTAGCCAGTAGGCCAGAGTAAGAGTATAGGACCTTATCCAGTAGGCCAGAGTAAAAGTCTAAGAGCTTAACCACAAGGCCAGAGTAAGAGTCTAAGACCTTAACCATTAGGCCAAAGTAAGAGTCTAAGACCTTAACCATTAGTCCAGAGTAAGAGTTAAGACATTAACCATTAGGCCAGAGTAAGAGTCTAAGACCTTAATCATTAGACCAGAGTAAGTGTTAGGACCTTAACCATTAGGCCAGAGTACGAGTCTAAGACCTGAACAATTAGGACAGAGTAAGAGTCTAAGACCTTAACCAATAGGCCAGAGTACGAGTCTAGGACCTTAATCATTAGGCCAGAGTAAGAGTTAAGAGCTTAACCATTAGGCTTAGTAAGAGTCTAGACCTTAACCAGTATGCCAGAGTAAGAGTGTAGGATCTTATTCATTAGGCCAGAGTAAGAGTCTAAGACCTTAACCATTAGGCCAGAGTAAGAGTTCAGACTTTAGCCAGTAGGCCAGAGTAAGAGTGTAGGACCTTATCCAGTAGGCCAGAGTAAAAGTCTAAGACCTTAACCATTAGGCCAGAGTAAGAGTTAAGACCTTAACCATTAGGCCAGAGTAAGAGTCTAAGACCTTAAACATTAGGCCAGAGTAAGAGTCTAAGACCTTAACCATTAGGCCAGAGTAAGAGTCTAAGACCTTAACCATTAGGCCAGAGTAAGAGTTAAGACCTTAACCATTAGGCCAGAGTAAGAGTCTAAGACCTTAACCATTAGTCCAGAGTAAGAGTTAAGACATTAACCATTAGGCCAGAGTAAGAGTCTAAGACCTTAATCATTAGACCAGAGTAAGTGTTAGGACCTTAACCATTAGGCCAGAGTACGAGTCTAAGACCTTAACAATTAGGACAGAGTAAGAGTCTAAGACCTTAACTAATAGGCCAGAGTACGAGTCTAAGACCTTAATCATTAGGCCAGAGTAAGAGTTAAGGCCTTAACCATTAGGCCAGAGTAAGAGTCTAAGACCTTAACCATTAGTCCAGAGTAAGAGTTAAGACCTTAACCATTAGGCCAGAGTAAGAGTCTAAGACCTTAACCATTAGGCCAGAGTAAGTGTTAGGACCTTAACCATTAGGCCAGAGTACGAGTTCAAGACCTTAACCATTAGGCCAGAGTAAGAGTCTAAGACCTTAACCATTAGGCCAGAGTAATAGTTAAGACCTTAACCATAAGGCCAGAGTAAGAGTCTAAGACCTTAACCATTAGACCAGAGTAAGAGTTAAGACTTTAACCATTAGGCCAGAGTAAGAGTCTACACTTAACCAGTAGGCCAGAGTAATAGTCTAAGACCTTAACCATTACACCAGAGTAAGAGTTAAGACCTTAACCATAAGGCCAGAGTAAGAGTCTAAGACCCTAACCATTAGGCCAGAGTAAGAGTTAAGACCTTAACCATTAGGCCAGAGAAAGATTTAAGACCTTAACCATTAGGCCAGAGTAAGAGTCTAAGACCTTAACCATTACGCCAGAGTAAGAGTTAAGACCTTAACCATAAGGCCAGAGTAAGAGTCTAAGACCTTAACCATTAGACCAGAGTAAGAGTTAAGACTTTACCCATTAGGCCAGAGTAAGAGCTAAGACATTAACCATTAGGCCAGAGTAGGAGTCATGACTTTAACCATTAGGCCAGAGTTAGAGTCAAGACCTTAACCATTAGGCCAGAGTAAGAGTTAAGACCTTAACCATTAGGCCAGAGTAAGAGTTAAGACCTTAACCATTAGGCCAGAGTAAGAGTCTAAGACCTTAACCATTAGGCCAGAGTAAGAGTTAAGACCTTAACCATAAGGCCAGAGTAAGAGTCTAAGACCTTAACCATTAGGCTTAGTAAGAGTTAAGACTTTAGCCAGTAGGCCAGAGTAAGAGTGTAGGACCTTATCCATTAGGCCAGAGTAAGAGTCTAAGACCTTAACCAATTGGGCCAGAGTAAGAGTTAAGACCTTAACCATTAGGCCAGAGTAAGAGTCTTAGACTTTAACCATTAGGCTTAGCAAGAGTTAAGACTTTAGCCAGTAGGCCAGAGTAAGAGTATAGGACCTTATCCAGTAGGCCAGAGTAAAAGTCTAAGAGCTTAACCACAAGGCCAGAGTAAGAGTCTAAGACCTTAACCATTAGACCAGAGTAAGAGTTAAGACTTTAACCATTAGGCCAGAGTAAAAGTCTAAGACCTTAACCATTAGTCCAAAGCAAAAGTCTAGACCTTAACCATTAGGCCAGAGTAAGAGTAAAGACCTTAACCATTAGGCCAGATTAAGAGTCTAGACCTTAACCATTATGTCAGAGTAAAAGTTAAGACCTTAACCATTAGGCCAGAGTACGAGTTCAAGACCTTAACCATTAGGCCAGAGTAAGAGTCTAAGACCTTAACCATTAGGCCAGAGTAATAGTTAAGACCTTAACCATAAGGCCAGAGTAAGAGTCTAAGACCTTAACCATTAGACCAGAGTAAGAGTTAAGACTTTAACCATTAGGCCAGAGTAAGAGTCTACACTTAACCAGTAGGCCAGAGTAATAGTCTAAGACCTTAACTGTGAGAAGTTGGCCTGGCATATGCTGTTCCTAGTTATAGGGACACCTTGCACCAGTCCAATTCGACTCCTATTGATGGTAGGTTTAAGACAACCTTTAAAGAAAGCTATCCTAGTGGTAGCTGTGGAGAGCAGCCTTCAGGCTAAGTCTTGAAGGAGTGTTAAGCTTATTGTTTTACCATAATAACCTCTTGAATAACCAAATGAAAGAGTAGCCCACACAGGTATATATATAAAATATATGTATTTATTCTAGACAGAATCCCACAGTCACTTTATGTGGCTAGTGGCAAAGTTACAATTCAAACAAGCATTTCTAAACACAATAAATAGCACAGAAATCAATGGGCCCCAGGGGGGGACCAAACCATATACTAAAATAGTGGTATAAGAACCACGACAATTCTACAGGCAATGCCTAGGGCATTCAGGATCGCTGGCCCCTTAAGAATCCACCCACAGTTAAGAGGAAGGGGACCCACGGGAGGCGTGTGCAGTGCGAGAAGCTGCTATCGGGATCGCAATGTTAGCCTATGGAGAATGTCGAGGTTGAATAATTAAGGTTTAAGGACACTTCTAACAACAGTACAAAGTTAAGGCTTGAGACTTAAGGCTTTGGAGAGCCCACCACCACGGAAGTACCGAAGTACCACTGTTACCTGCCCCAGGGAAGCCGGGTGCATAGGTCGATTCTGGTGTCGGGTCGCGGGCTGATTTTCTATGGAAAAGGAGTCCAAACTGCTGCTAGCTGGAAGTGTCGCTGAAGTCGTGAAGATTAAAGTTGAAGAAAAGACAAAGATGAACCTGAAAGCAGAGGGGACAGAGTCTGGGTCACAGCACAGTGACCAGGGAGCTCACAGGAAGGAGCTCGTGGATGTCGGGTGCTTCAGGTGTGGAAGGTACAGCTGGGCTCTGCAGTCACGGGCTCCGGGAGGCTTCAAGGAAGGCCAGCTTCTGGAGGGCGACTGTCCCACGTCGGCTGAGGGTCGCTGCGGTGTTAGTGTCCCGATTGGATCCACTAAGCATTGGCAACCGCAACCCACGCAAGATGAACAAAGCAGCTGCTGGTGCAGACCCACGAGGTCTGAGGGTGCTCTCCTTTGCAGGGAGCGTAGAGCAGGCCTGGAGCAACCAGGGGAACTCTTAGAAAGGAAGATTGTCCTCCGTCAGGGCCCACAAGTCGAGAGACAAGGGACCGCGGAAGGCAGCAAAATGGAGTGCGTAAAAGCGCTCCCACGGTCCACCGGAGCGGGCCAGGGAGCTGAGAGTCGGCACAAATTCTGCTTGAAGGTTGGCTCAAGAATGGGCCAAAGCACAACTTCCCCACTGGTCGGGGTCGTGTGCTGGACAAGAGGTGGCCGGTGTCTCGGGGTATGCGGGGATCTCGACACCCACGTGGTCCAGGGTGCTCAGACTTGCTGGGCACACTCACAGGACGCTGGGATGCACAGGAGACCCACCTCGAGGTTGCTGGAAGGCGTCGAAGGTCGTGAGAGCAACGAAGTTCCAACCGGGTATCTTGTAGTCTTTTAGGTGCCTGCCAAGCAGGGGGATAACTCCTTTATCCCAAGGGAGATTTCTTCAGTCAGCTGGGCAGCAGCTCGTCGAAGGTCAGTTCTGTGAAGTCCTGTACGAATCTAAGGCTCTAGGGCAAAGTTATTCCCATATATCCCCAAGATTAGGGGATGGTCCAAAATAGAGCCTACCAATCAGAGTAGAGGCGGGAAAGGGTGGCTACACCCACTCCCCTTTGTGTGTTTCCCGCCTGGGCGAGGGGCAGGATGCCCCTGAACCGGTTCCAGGCGGTGTATGCAGAATTGGGGCTCTGCAGCTGCCTACGTGCAACTCTGAATGGACTTTTGGTGCACCCACCCTGTTCCAATCCACATATCCTGTCTGGGGAGGTGCTGGCACCTCCCTGCCACAGGAGCCCTATTGTCCAGATGGCGAGGCTGGGGTTTTCCCCAGCAACAGCCAGCCAGAGTCGTGTAGGTGGCGAACAGTAGCCATTTTGTGGTACATGTGCACTTTTAAATTGGTTTCCAAATTCTACCGCTTTTCCCATATCACCCTCCTAGCAAGGGGGAATCGTGCCCCCATGCCCATGGCTGGACTGGGGGTATGATTCCTTCATGTTTGACACCAAACACGATATGGTTCTGTGTAGCCACTCCAAAGTTACAGCGATGACGCAATAACTTATAATGCGGTTAAGAGTATATGGTATGGCTACACTACAAACAACCCAGTAACATTTTTACGAAGGTTGCAGGGAGGCCCTACTCACGTAGGGGTCCCCCCTCACACATACCTCAGCACCCAGCCCTGTAGGATTACCAGGGCCTGCCATAGGGGTGACCTATGAGAGTATATGTCTTGTAATGGTATGGGACATAGGGTACCTACATCCCTGTAAGGGGTGCTAGCACCACCTTACCCAGGCTACAGTAGTGGCCTGGTGGTGTCAGTTTGGGTGGCTGTCCCAGGGTGGCACAATAAGTGCTGCAGCCCTGGTAGGCCTACTGGGGGCCCCATGCCCTGGGTACCTAGGGTACCATCTACAAGGGACTGGTAGGGCATGTCCAGCATCCAATTATGTTTGTACCTAGAGTACTCACAACAGTTTTAGGGAGAAAGCAGATAGGCTGGGGTCCTGGATGGCAGGATCCCAGCCAGACTAGTCAAAAACCACTTAAATACCAGGCAAAAAGTTGGGGGCAACCATTAGTCAGATTCCACTCTCCTACATAACCCCCCCCCAAACGAAAGGAGATAAGGCAAACCTTGTCCAGATAAGCCTTTATTTCCTGAGTGGCCATATAAGGAAGAACCTGTACTAACATGGTTGCTCCCTGTGTCATGGTCCACTTGGGAAATCCTACCCCAAGGGGTTCTAGAGTTTCTCCAAAGTCTAGGGAAATTACCTGTATTGGTTTTTGGGTCAGAGGTGGGCTGGTGGGGTGTCTGAGTCTGGAAGTGAGACCCTACTTGGGTTGGTCTCAACCTCCTCAGATCACTGGCCACTATGGAAGCCTTTCTGCCCAGGACGGTGTCATATCTGGCCCTAAGGGTCAACCTCTGACTGCCTACAGCTGGGGGTTGGATCCCTTTGGCTGGAATAGTGGAGGGCACTGGAAGGTTTGGGGCAGCTAGGCCCCAGGTTTCCCTGTGCTCAACAACATCCATTTGAGGGGTGCCTATACCTAGGGGTAAGGGGGATCCCTCAGTTTGTAGAGGAATATTCACCTGGCTGAAACTACTCTGCTGGGTGTCCCTAATCTCTTGATGAGGGGGTTCCTCTGGACAGGGGCCCAGTAAGGGTCCACTGGCCTCCCTGACCTCTGCAGCCCTGGGCTGACTGAGGCAGGGTAGAGAGGGGCAGGATACCTGCTCCAGACTGGGTACCACCTTGGAAGGGTCCCCTGCCATCAGAGAGGTGGGCAGGTCAAGCCTGTCCACTTCTGGGGCAGTTACTTCACAAGGGGCAGGGTCAGTTCCCTGAGAAACTGGACCTTTACCTGTAGTCTGGTGGGGGGAAGACTGCTCTTCCTCCCCTATGCTCTCTGTTTGTGTAGAGTGATCCATAGTTTCAGGCTTCACTCTTTCTATTTCCTCCTGGGGTGGAGGTGAGGCCCTCAGGGTCTCATCAACTCTCTCAGGAATTCCTACCATTTTCAAATGGGCCTTGTGGTCAACCTCAGCCCAGGCTGAGATTTCTAGATCATTCCCCAGTAAACAATCCACAGGCAAGTTTGGGGACACTGCCACTCTCTTGGGGCCAGTGACTCCTCCCCAGCTGAGATTTATCACTGCCATGGGATGATCTTTCCTGACTCCATCAATGTTGGTCACCTGATAGCTAAACCCAGGTAAAAGCTGATCTAGGGGCACTAGCCTCTTAGTCACCATGGTGACAGTGGCCCCTGTGTCCTTATAGGCCACAGCCTTCTGACCATTGATTATTGGTTCTTGTCTGTACCTGCCCAGGATACTGGGGCTCATGGTAAAGTTGGCAAACCCCATGCCACCATCACAGACCATAGTTGCTAATGCAGGGGACCTGGCTAGGCCAGAGTCCACTGGTGTCCCCAAAGAGAACCCAACTAAGTTTTTGGGTGCACTCCCACCACCTGGGGGATTACTACTAGTAGTAACAGGAGGTGTTGGAGCAGGTTTTGGAGGAACATTTTCTTTATTGCCAATTTTAGGACAGCTGGAGTCAGTTTTCCAGTGGCCAGGTTTCTTACAGACATGGCAATAGGGTTTCTTGTTATTAGAGGAAGTATTTTGGGACCCACCCCCAGCACTGGTTTGTTGGGGCCCTTCAGAGGACTTTTCTTGTTTATCATCCCCACCTTTCTCTTTGGGCTTAGTGGAATCCTTCTTCTGGTCACCAACTTGGTTCTTAGGCCTGATCCTGGTTCTGACCCATTTGTCTGCCTTCTTTCCCAATTCTTGGGGAGAGGTCAGATCAGAGTCCACCAGGTGCTGGTGTAAAAGTTGGTTCTGACAATTATTAAGAATCTGCTCCCTCATAATGAGATTATACAATCCTTGATAATCATTCACTTTACTGCCATTTAACCAACCTTCCAGTGCCTTGGTTGCACAATCCACAAAGTCTACCCAATCTTGATTCTGTGCTTTCTGGGTGTCTCTGAACTTAAGTCTGTATTGATCAGTGGTTAAGCCAAACCCATCTATTAAAGCAGCTTTCAAGATATAATAATCATCAGCATCCTCTTCTCTTACAGAGAGGAGCTTGTCTCTCCCTTTATCTGAAAAGGAGAGCCACAGGATTGCTGCCCACTGCTCTACAGGGACCCTCTGTACTCTACAGGCCCTTTCAAGAGCAGATATCCATTTGTGGATATCATCCCCATTCTGATAGGGGGGCACAATCTTGTGGAGGTTCCTATTGTCAGGGACTCTCTCTCTAACTCTAGGGGTTTCATTACTGCCACCAGGGATCTCTAGACCCCATTTTCTTGAAGCTTTCTGAAGCTCCAGGGTTTCCCTGTCCAATGCTAACTGTTCTCTTTTAAGCTCAAGCTTAGCCTGCTCAAATTTGATCAGTCTGCATTTCCTCTCATGAGAGGATTCTCTTCTCTGAGAAGAGGCAGAGGACCCTTTGGATCTCCTAGAATGGTTGGATCCCACTGAGGGGGATCTGTTCCTTCTTGGATCCACCACTCCCCTTTTAAGGGTGGAGGGAGTGCCTCTTGAGCCATCACCTCCATGCTGTGAGTGGTCTGTTTCTTCCAGGTCAGGATTTTCATCCTCTTCCTGCTCCTCTTCAGATTCCACTCTGGGAGTGTCCTCTTCTGAGGGGTGCCCACCCACTCTGTCCGTCCCTCTGGATCCTATGGACTCCATAAAGTCTGCTATGAGCAGGATCTCCTTGAGACGTTTTGTGTTGGCACCTCTTTCTGTCTTCAGTCCCCTAAGGGTGCACATTTCCCTGAGCTCTGCAAAGGTGAAATTATCATACTTATCTACTGGGACCCTCTGGGGTCCTTCCATAGCCTTAGTGCCACCTGAAGACATGTTTAGTGTAGTGATGTATCTACCTACACTAAGTGTGGCCTACTGAACCCTCTCTTGAGTTGTAGTCAAGGTGTGCTAAACCCTCTACACACAACTCCAAGTTCAGTAGAACTTATTGTATTCTAGCTTGAATTTATATGTACCTTTGGTACCTTGTGGCTTTCACTTTAGAAATTCAATTTGTTATCTGGTAAAACAATGGCAAGCTTGAATCCCACCGCTGCACACCAATGTGAGAAGTTGGCCTGGCATATGCTGTTCCTAGTTATAGGGACACCTTGCACCAGTCCAATTCGACTCCTATTGATGGTAGGTTTAAGACAACCTTTAAAGAAAGCTATCCTAGTGGTAGCTGTGGAGAGCAGCCTTCAGGCTAAGTCTTGAAGGAGTGTTAAGCTTATTGTTTTACCATAATAACCTCTTGAATAACCAAATGAAAGAGTAGCCCACACAGGTATATATATAAAATATATGTATTTATTCTAGACAGAATCCCACAGTCACTTTATGTGGCTAGTGGCAAAGTTACAATTCAAACAAGCATTTCTAAACACAATAAATAGCACAGAAATCAATGGGCCCCAGGGGGGACCAAACCATATACTAAAATAGTGGTATAAGAACCACGACAATTCTACAGGCAATGCCTAGGGCATTCAGGATCGCTGGCCCCTTAAGAATCCACCCACAGTTAAGAGGAAGGGGACCCACGGGAGGCGTGTGCAGTGCGAGAAGCTGCTATCGGGATCGCAATGTTAGCCTATGGAGAATGTCGCGGTTGAATAATTAAGGTTTAAGGACACTTCTAACAACAGTACAAAGTTAAGGCTTGAGACTTAAGGCTTTGGAGAGCCCACCACCACGGAAGTACCGAAGTACCACTGTTACCTGCCCCAGGGAAGCCGGGTGCATAGGTCGATTCTGGTGTCGGGTCGCGGGCTGATTTTCTATGGAAAAGGAGTCCAAACTGCTGCTAGCTGGAAGTGTCGCTGAAGTCGTGAAGATTAAAGTTGAAGAAAAGACAAAGATGAACCTGAAAGCAGAGGGGACAGAGTCTGGGTCACAGCACAGTGACCAGGGAGCTCACAGGAAGGAGCTCGTGGATGTCGGGTGCTTCAGGTGTGGAAGGTACAGCTGGGCTCTGCAGTCACGGGCTCCGGGAGGCTTCAAGGAAGGCCAGCTTCTGGAGGGCGACTGTCCCACATCGGCTGAGGGTCGCTGCGGTGTTAGTGTCCAAATTGGATCCACTAAGCATTGGCAACCGCAACCCACGCAAGATGAACAAAGCAGCTGCTGGTGCAGACCCACGAGGTCTGAGGGTGCTCTCCTTTGCAGGGAGCGTAGAGCAGGCCTGGAGCAACCAGGGGAACTCTTAGAAAGGAAGATTGTCCTCCGTCAGGGCCCACAAGTCGAGAGACAAGGGACCGCGGAAGGCAGCAAAATGGAGTGCGTAAAAGCGCTCCCACGGTCCACCGGAGCGGGCCAGGGAGCTGAGAGTCGGCACAAATGCTGCTTGAAGGTTGGCTCAAGAATGGGCCAAAGCACAACTTCCCCACTGGTCGGGGTCGTGTGCTGGACAAGAGGTGGCCGGTGTCTCGGGGTATGCGGGGATCTCGACACCCACGTGGTCCAGGGTGCTCAGACTTGCTGGGCACACTCACAGGACGCTGGGATGCACTGGAGACCCACCTCGAGGTTGCTGGAAGGCGTCGAAGGTCGTGAGAGCAACGAAGTTCCAACCGGGTATCTTGTAGTCTTTTAGGTGCCTGCCAAGCAGGGGGATAACTCCTTTATCCCAAGGGAGATTTCTTCAGTCAGCTGGGCAGCAGCTCGTCGAAGGTCAGTTCTGTGAAGTCCTGTACGAATCTAAGGCTCTAGGGCAAAGTTATTCCCATATATCCCCAAGATTAGGGGATGGTCCAAAATAGAGCCTACCAATCAGAGTAGAGGCGGGAAAGGGTGGCTACACCCACTCCCCTTTGTGTGTTTCCCGCCTGGGCGAGGGGCAGGATGCCCCTGAACCGGTTCCAGGCGGTGTATGCAGAATTGGGGCTCTGCAGCTGCCTACGTGCAACTCTGAATGGACTTTTGGTGCACCCACCCTGTTCCAATCCACATATCCTGTCTGGGGAGGTGCTGGCACCTCCCTGCCACAGGAGCCCTATTGTCCAGATGGCGAGGCTGGGGTTTTCCCCAGCAACAGCCAGCCAGAGTCGTGTAGGTGGCGAACAGTAGCCATTTTGTGGTACATGTGCACTTTTAAATTGGTTTCCAAATTCTACCGCTTTTCCCATATCACCCTCCTAGCAAGGGGGAATCGTGCCCCCATGCCCATGGCTGGACTGGGGGTATGATTCCTTCATGTTTGACACCAAACACGATATGGTTCTGTGTAGCCACTCCAAAGTTACAGCGATGACGCAATAACTTATAATGCGGTTAAGAGTATATGGTATGGCTACACTACAAACAACCCAGTAACATTTTTACGAAGGTTGCAGGGAGGCCCTACTCACGTAGGGGTCCCCCCTCACACATACCTCAGCACCCAGCCCTGTAGGATTACCAGGGCCTGCCATAGGGGTGACCTATGAGAGTATATGTGTTGTAATGGTATGGGACATAGGGTACCTACATCCCTGTAAGGGGTGCTAGCACCACCTTACCCAGGCTACAGTAGTGGCCTGGTGGTGTCAGTTTGGGTGGCTGTCCCAGGGTGGCACAATAAGTGCTGCAGCCCTGGTAGGCCTACTGGGGGCCCCATGCCCTGGGTACCTAGGGTACCATCTACAAGGGACTGGTAGGGCATGTCCAGCATCCAATTATGTTTGTACCTAGAGTACTCACAACAGTTTTAGGGAGAAAGCAGATAGGCTGGGGTCCTGGATGGCAGGATCCCAGCCAGACTAGTCAAAAACCACTTAAATACCAGGCAAAAAGTTGGGGGCAACCATTAGTCAGATTCCACTCTCCTACATTAACCATTACACCAGAGTAAGAGTTAAGACCTTAACCATAAGGCCAGAGTAAGAGTCTAAGACCCTAACCATTAGGCCAGAGTAAGAGTTAAGACCTTAACCATTAGGCCAGAGAAAGATTTAAGACCTTAACCATTAGGCCAGAGTAAGAGTCTAAGACCTTAACCATTACGCCAGAGTAAGAGTTAAGACCTTAACCATAAGGCCAGAGTAAGAGTCTAAGACCTTAACCATTAGACCAGAGTAAGAGTTAAGACTTTACCCATTAGGCCAGAGTAAGAGCTAAGACATTAACCATTAGGCCAGAGTAGGAGTCATGACTTTAACCATTAGGCCAGAGTTAGAGTCAAGACCTTAACCATTAGGCCAGAGTAAGAGTTAAGACCTTAACCATTAGGCCAGAGTAAGAGTTAAGACCTTAACCATTAGGCCAGAGTAAGAGTCTAAGACCTTAACCATTAGGCCAGAGTAAGAGTTAAGACCTTAACCATAAGGCCAGAGTAAGAGTCTAAGACCTTAACCATTAGGCTTAGTAAGAGTTAAGACTTTAGCCAGTAGGCCAGAGTAAGAGTGTAGGACCTTATCCATTAGGCCAGAGTAAGAGTCTAAGACCTTAACCAATTGGGCCAGAGTAAGAGTTAAGACCTTAACCATTAGGCCAGAGTAAGAGTCTTAGACTTTAACCATTAGGCTTAGCAAGAGTTAAGACTTTAGCCAGTAGGCCAGAGTAAGAGTATAGGACCTTATCCAGTAGGCCAGAGTAAAAGTCTAAGAGCTTAACCACAAGGCCAGAGTAAGAGTCTAAGACCTTAACCATTAGACCAGAGTAAGAGTTAAGACTTTAACCATTAGGCCAGAGTAAAAGTCTAAGACCTTAACCATTAGTCCAAAGCAAAAGTCTAGACCTTAACCATTAGGCCAGAGTAAGAGTAAAGACCTTAACCATTAGGCCAGATTAAGAGTCTAGACCTTAACCATTATGTCAGAGTAAAAGTTAAGACCTTAACCATTAGGCCAGAGTAAGAGTCTAAGACCTTAACCATTAGTCCAGAGTAAGAGTTAAGACATTAACCATTAGGCCAGAGTAAGAGTCTAAGACCTTAATCATTAGACCAGAGTAAGTGTTAGGACCTTAACCATTAGGCCAGAGTACGAGTCTAAGACCTTAACAATTAGGACAGAGTAAGAGTCTAAGACCTTAACCAATAGGCCAGAGTACGAGTCTAAGACCTTAATCATTAGGTCAGAGTAAGAGTTAAGGCCTCAACCATTAGGCCAGAGTAAGAGTCTAAGACCTTAACCATTAGTCCAGAGTAAGAGTTAAGACCTTAACCATTAGGCCAGAGTAAGAGTCTTAGACCTTAACCAGTAGGCCAGAGTAAGTGTTAGGACCTTAACCATTAGGCCAGAGTACGAGTCTAAGACCTTAACCATTAGGCCAGAGTAAGAGTCTAAGACCTTAACCATTAGGCCAGAGTAAAAGTTAAGACCTTAACCATTAGGCCAGAGTAAGAGTCTAAGACCTTAACCATTAGGCCAGAGTAAGAGTCTAAGACCTTAACCATTAGGCCAGAGTAAGAGTTAAGACCTTAACCATTAGACCAGAGTAAAAGTTAAGACTTTAACCATTAGGCCAGAGTAAGAGTGTAAGACCTTAATCATTAGACCAGAGTAAGTGTTAGGACCTTAACCATTAGGCCAGAGTACGAGTCTAAGACCTTAACAATTAGGACAGAGTAAGAGTCTAAGACCTTAACCAATAGGCCAGAGTACGAGTCTAGGACCTTAATCATTAGGCCAGAGTAAGAGTTAAGAGCTTAACCATTAGGCTTAGTAAGAGTCTAGACCTTAACCAGTATGCCAGAGTAAGAGTGTAGGATCTTATCCATTAGGCCAGAGTAAGAGTCTAAGACCTTAACCATTAGGCCAGAGTAAGAGTTCAGACTTTAGCCAGTAGGCCAGAGTAAGAGTGTAGGACCTTATCCAGTAGGCCAGAGTAAAAGTCTAAGACCTTAACCATTAGGCCAGAGTAAGAGTTAAGACCTTAACCATTAGGCCAGAGTAAGAGTCTAAGACCTTAAACATTAGGCCAGAGTAAGAGTCTAAGACCTTAACCATTAGGCCAGAGTAAGAGTCTAAGACCTTAACCATTAGGCCAGAGTAAGAGTTAAGACCTTAACCATTAGGCCAGAGTAAGAGTCTAAGACCTTAACCATTAGTCCAGAGTAAGAGTTAAGACATTAACCATTAGGCCAGAGTAAGAGTCTAAGACCTTAATCATTAGACCAGAGTAAGTGTTAGGACCTTAACCATTAGGCCAGAGTACGAGTCTAAGACCTTAACAATTAGGACAGAGTAAGAGTCTAAGACCTTAACTAATAGGCCAGAGTACGAGTCTAAGACCTTAATCATTAGGCCAGAGTAAGAGTTAAGGCCTTAACCATTAGGCCAGAGTAAGAGTCTAAGACCTTAACCATTAGTCCAGAGTAAGAGTTAAGACCTTAACCATTAGGCCAGAGTAAGAGTCTAAGACCTTAACCATTAGGCCAGAGTAAGTGTTAGGACCTTAACCATTAGGCCAGAGTACGAGTTTAAGACCTTAACCATTAGGCCAGAGTAAGAGTCTAAGACCTTAACCATTAGGCCAGAGTAATAGTTAAGACCTTAACCATAAGGCCAGAGTAAGAGTCTAAGACCTTAACCATTAGACCAGAGTAAGAGTTAAGACTTTAACCATTAGGCCAGAGTAAGAGTCTACACTTAACCAGTAGGCCAGAGTAATAGTCTAAGACCTTAACCATTACACCAGAGTAAGAGTTAAGACCTTAACCATAAGGCCAGAGTAAGAGTCTAAGACCCTAACCATTAGGCCAGAGTAAGAGTTAAGACCTTAACCATTAGGCCAGAGAAAGATTTAAGACCTTAACCATTAGGCCAGAGTAAGAGTCTAAGACCTTAACCATTACGCCAGAGTAAGAGTTAAGACCTTAACCATAAGGCCAGAGTAAGAGTCTAAGACCTTAACCATGAGACCAGAGTAAGAGTTAAGACTTTACCCATTAGGCCAGAGTAAGAGCTAAGACATTAACCATTAGGCCAGAGTAGGAGTCATGACCTTAACCATTAGGCCAGAGTTAGAGTCAAGACCTTAACCATTAGGCCAGAGTAAGAGTTAAGACCTTAACCATTAGGCCAGAGTAAGAGTTAAGACCTTAACCATTAGGCCAGAGTAAGAGTCTAAGACCTTAACCATTAGGCCAGAGTAAGAGTTAAGACCTTAACCATAAGGCCAGAGTAAGAGTCTAAGACCTTAACCATTAGGCTTAGTAAGAGTTAAGACTTTAGCCAGTAGGCCAGAGTAAGAGTGTAGGACCTTATCCATTAGGCCAGAGTAAGAGTCTAAGACCTTAACCATTAGGCCAGAGTAAGAGTTAAGACCTTAACCATTAGGCCAGAGTAAGAGTCTTAGACTTTAACCATTAGGCTTAGCAAGAGTTAAGACTTTAGCCAGTAGGCCAGAGTAAGAGTATAGGACCTTATCAAGTAGGCCAGAGTAAAAGTCTAAGAGCTTAACCACAAGGCCAGAGTAAGAGTCTAAGACCTTAACCATTAGACCAGAGTAAGAGTTAAGACTTTAACCATTAGGCCAGAGTAAAAGTCTAAGACCTTAACCATTAGTCCAAAGCAAAAGTCTAGACCTTAACCATTAGGCCAGAGTAAGAGTAAAGACCTTAACCATTAGGCCAGATTAAGAGTCTAGACCTTAACCATTATGTCAGAGTAAAAGTTAAGACCTTAACTATTAGGCCAGAGTAAGAGTCTAAGACCTTAACCATTAGTCCAGAGTAAGAGTTAAGACATTAACCATTAGGCCAGAGTAAGAGTCTAAGACCTTAATCATTAGACCAGAGTAAGTGTTAGGACCTTAACCATTAGGCCAGAGTACGAGTCTAAGACCTTAACAATTAGGACAGAGTAAGAGTCTAAGACCTTAACTAATAGGCCAGAGTACGAGTCTAAGACCTTAATCATTAGGCCAGAGTAAGAGTTAAGGCCTTAACCATTAGGCCAGAGTAAGAGTCTAAGACCTTAACCATTAGTCCAGAGTAAGAGTTAAGACCTTAACCATTAGGCCAGAGTTAGAGTCTAAGACCTTAACCATTAGGCCAGAGTAAGTGTTAGGACCTTAACCATTAGGCCAGAGTACGAGTTTAAGACCTTAACCATTAGGCCAGAGTAAGAGTCTACGACCTTAACCATTAGGCCAGAGTAAAAGTTAAGACCTTAACCATTAGGCCAGAGTAAGAGTCTAAGACCTTAACCATTAGGCCAGAGTAAGAGTCTAAGACCTTAACCAATAGGCCAGAGTACGAGTCTAAGACCTTAATCATTAGGTCACAGTAAGAGTTAAGGCCTCAACCATTAGGCCAGAGTAAAGAGTCTAAGACCTTAACCATTAGTCCAGAGTAAGAGTTAAGACCTTAACCATTAGGCCAGAGTAAGAGTCTTAGACCTTAACCAGTAGGCCAGAGTAAGTGTTAGGACCTTAACCATTAGGCCAGAGTACGAGTCTAAGACCTTAACCATTAGGCCAGAGTAAGAGTCTAAGACCTTAACCATTAGGTCAGAGTAAAAGTTAAGACCTTAACCATTAGGCCAGAGTAAGAGTCTAAGACCTTAACCATTAGGCCAGAGTAAGAGTCTAAGACCTTAACCATTAGGCCAGAGTAAGAGTTAAGACCTTAACCATTAGACCAGAGTAAAAGTTAAGACTTTAACCATTAGGCCAGAGTAAGAGTCTAGACTTAACCAGTAGGCCAGAGTAATAGTCTAAGACCTTAACCATTACGCCAGAGTAAGAGTTAAGACCTTAACCATAAGGCCAGAGTAAGAGTCTAAGACCCTAACCATTAGGCCATAGTAAGAGTTAAGACCTTAACCATTAGGCCAGAGTAAGAGTTCAGACTTTAGCCAGTAGGCCAGAGTAAGAGTGTAGGACCTTATCCAGTAGGCCAGAGTAAAAGTCTAAGACCTTAACCATTAGGCCAGAGTAAGAGTTCAGACTTTAGCCAGTAGGCCAGAGTAAGAGTGTAGGACCTTAACCATTAGGCCAGAGTAAAAGTTAAGACCTTAACCATTAGGCCAGAGTAAGAGTCTAAGACCTTAACCATTAGGCCAGAGTAAGAGTCTAAGACCTTAACCATTAGGCCAGAGTAAGAGTTAAGACCTTAACCATTAGGCCAGAGTAAGAGTCTAAGTCCTTAACCATTAGTCCAGAGTAAGAGTTAAGACATTAACCATTAGGCCAGAGTAAGAGTCTAAGACCTTAATCATTAGACCAGAGTAAGTGTTAGGACCTTAACCATTAGGCCAGAGTACGAGTCTAAGACCTTAACAATTAGGACAGAGTAAGAGTCTAAGACCTTAACTAATAGGCCAGAGTACGAGTCTAAGACCTTAATCATTAGGCCAGAGTAAGAGTTAAGGCCTTAACCATTAGGCCAGAGTAAGAGTCTAAGACCTTAACCATTAGTCCAGAGTAAGAGTTAAGACCTTAACCATTAGGCCAGGGTTAGAGTCTAAGACCTTAACCATTAGGCCAGAGTAAGTGTTAGGACCTTATCCATTAGGCCAGAGTACTAGTTTAAGACCTTAACCATTAGGCCAGAGTAAGAGTCTAAGACCTCAACCATTAGGCCAGAGTAAAAGTTAAGACCGTAACCATTAGGCCAGAGTAAGAGTCTAAGACCTTAACCATTAGGCCAGAGTAAGAGTCTAAGACCTTAACCATTAGGCCAGAGTAAGAGTTAAGACCTTAACCATTAGGCCAGAGTAAGAGTCTAAGACCTTAACCATTAGGCCAGAGTAAGAGTTAAGACCTTAACCATAAGGCCAGAGTAAGAGTCTAAGAACTTTACCATTAGACCAGAGTAAGAGTTAAGACTTTAACCATTAGGCCAGAGTGAGAGTCTAGACTTAACCAGTAGGCCAGAGTAATAGTCTAAGACCTTAACCATTACGCCAGAGTAAGAGTTAAGACCTTAACCATAAGGCCAGAGTAAGAGTCTAAGACCCTAACCATTAGGCCAGAGTAAGAGTTAAGACCTTAACCATTAGGCCAGAGAAAGATTTAAGACCTTAACCATTAGGCCAGAGTAAGAGTCTAAGACCTTAACCATTACGCCAGAGTAAGAGTTAAGACCTTAACCATAAGGCCAGAGTAAGAGTCTAAGACCTTAACCATTAGACCAGAGTAAGAGTTAAGACTTTACCCATTAGGCCAGAGTAAGAGCTAAGACATTAACCATTAGGCCAGAGTAGGAGTCATGACCTTAACCATTAGGCCAGAGTTAGAGTCAAGACCTTAACCATTAGGCCAGAGTAAGAGTTAAGACCTTAACCATTAGGCCAGAGTAAGAGTTAAGACCTTAACCATTAGGCCAGAGTAAGAGTCTAAGACCTTAACCATTAGGCCAGAGTAAGAGTTAAGACCTTAACCATAAGGCCAGAGTAAGAGTCTAAGACCTTAACCATTAGGCTTAGTAAGAGTTAAGACTTTAGCCAGTAGGCCAGAGTAAGAGTGTAGGACCTTATCCATTAGGCCATAGTAAGAGTCTAAGACCTTAACCATTAGGCCAGAGTAAGAGTTAAGACCTTAACAATTAGGCCAGAGTAAGAGTCTTAGACTTTAACCATTAGGCTTAGCAAGAGTTAAGACTTTAGCCAGTAGGCCAGAGTAAGAGTATAGGACCTTATCCAGTAGGCCAGAGTTAAAGTCTAAGAGCGTAACCACAAGGCCAGAGTAAGAGTCTAAGACCGTAATTATTAGACCAGAGTAAGAGTTAAGACTTTAACCATTAGGCCAGAGTAAGAGTCTAAGACCTTAACCATTAGTCCAAAGCAAAAGTCTAGACCTTAACCATTAGGCCAGAGTAAGAGTAAAGACCTTAACCATTAGGCCAGATTAAGAGTCTAGACCTTAACCATTATGTCAGAGTAAAAGTTAAGACCTTAACCATTAGGCCAGAGTAAGAGTCTAAGACCTTAACCATTAGTCCAGAGTAAGAGTTAAGACATTAACCTTTAGGCCAGAGAAAGAGTCTAAGACCTTAATCATTAGACCAGAGTAAGTGTTAGGACCTTAACCATTAGGCCAGAGTACGAGTCTAAGACCTTAACAATTAGGACAGAGTAAGAGTCTAAGACCTTAACCAATAGGCCAGAGTACGAGTCTAAGACCTTAATCATTAGGCCAGAGTAAGAGTTAAGGCCTTAACCATTAGGCCAGAGTAAGAGTCTAAGACCTTAACCATTAGTCCAGAGTAAGAATTAAGACCTTAACCATTAGGCCAGAGTAAGAGTCTAAGACCTTAACCAGTAGGCCAGAGTAAGTGTCTAAAACCTTAACCATTAGGCCAGAGTAAAAGTTAAGACCTTAACCATTAGGCCAGAGTAAGAGTCTAAGACCTTAACCATTAGGCCAGAGTAAGAGTCTAAGACCTTAACCATTAGGCCAGAGTAAGAGTTAAGACCTTAACCATTAGACCAGAGTAAAAGTTAAGACTTTAACCATTAGGCCAGAGTAAGAGTCTAGACTTAACCAGTAGGCCAGAGTAATAGTCTAAGACCTTAACCATTACGCCAGAGTAAGAGTTAAGACCTTAACCATAAGGCCAGAGTAAGAGTCTAAGACACTAACCATTAGGCCATAGTAAGAGTTAAGACCTTAACCATTAGGCCAGAGTAAGAGTTCAGACTTTAGCCAGTAGGCCAGAGTAAGAGTGTAGGACCTTATCCAGTAGGCCAGAGTAAAAGTCTAAGACCTTAACCATTAGGCCAGAGTAAGAGTTCAGACTTTAGCCAGTAGGCCAGAGTAAGAGTGTAGGACCTTAACCATTAGGCCAGAGTAAAAGTTAAGACCTTAACCATTAGGCCAGAGTAAGAGTCTAAGACCTTAACCATTAGGCCAGAGTAAGAGTCTAAGACCTTAACCATTAGGCCAGAGTAAGAGTTAAGACCTTAACCATTAGGCCAGAGTAAGAGTCTAAGTCCTTAACCATTAGTCCAGAGTAAGAGTTAAGACATTAACCATTAGGCCAGAGTAAGAGTCTAAGACCTTAATCATTAGACCAGAGTAAGTGTTAGGACCTTAACCATTAGGCCAGAGTACGAGTCTAAGACCTTAACAATTAGGACAGAGTAAGAGTCTAAGACCTTAACTAATAGGCCAGAGTACGAGTCTAAGACCTTAATCATTAGGCCAGAGTAAGAGTTAAGGCCTTAACCATTAGGCCAGAGTAAGAGTCTAAGACCTTAACCATTAGTCCAGAGTAAGAGTTAAGACCTTAACCATTAGGCCAGAGTTAGAGTCTAAGACCTTAACCATTAGGCCAGAGTAAGTGTTAGGACCTTAACCATTAGGCCAGAGTACGAGTTTAAGACCTTAACCATTAGGCCAGAGTAAGAGTCTACGACCTTAACCATTAGGCCAGAGTAAAAGTTAAGACCTTAACCATTAGGCCAGAGTAAGAGTCTAAGACCTTAACCATTAGGCCAGAGTAAGAGTCTAAGACCTTAACCATTAGGCCAGAGTAAGAGTTAAGACCTTAACCATTAGGCCAGAGTAAGAGTTAAGACCTTAACCATAAGGCCAGAGTAAGAGTCTAAGACCTTAACCATTAGACCAGAGTAAGAGTTAAGACTTTAACCATTAGGCCAGAGTAAGAGTCTAGACTTAACCAGTAGGCCAGAGTAATAGTCTAAGACCTTAACCATTACGCCAGAGTAAGAGTTAAGACCTTAACCATAAGGCCAGAGTAAGAGTCTAAGACCCTAACCATTAGGCCAGAGTAAGAGTTAAGACCTTAACCATTAGGCCAGAGAAAGATTTAAGACCTTAACCATTAGGCCAGAGTAAGAGTCTAAGACCTTAACCATTACGCCAGAGTAAGAGTTAAGACCTTAACCATAAGGCCAGAGTAAGAGTCTAAGACCTTAACCATTAGACCAGAGTAAGAGTTAAGACTTTACCCATTAGGCCAGAGTAAGAGCTAAGACATTAACCATTAGGCCAGAGTAGCAGTCATGACCTTAACCATTAGGCCAGAGTTAGAGTCAAGACCTTAACCATTAGGCCAGAGTAAGAGTTAAGACCTTAACCATTAGGCCAGAGTAAGAGTTAAGACCTTAACCATTAGGCAAGAGTAAGAGTCTAAGACCTTAACCATTAGGCCAGAGTAAGAGTTAAGACCTTAACCATAAGGCCAGAGTAAGAGTCTAAGACCTTAACCATTAGGCTTAGTAAGAGTTAAGACTTTAGCCAGTAGGCCAGAGTAAGAGTGTAGGACCTTATCCATTAGGCCAGAGTAAGAGTCTAAGACCTTAACCATTAGGCCAGAGTAAGAGTTAAGACCTTAACCATTAGGCCAGAGTAAGAGTCTTAGACTTTAACCATTAGGCTTAGCAAGAGTTAAGACTTTAGCCAGTAGGCCAGAGTAAGAGTATAGGACCTTATCCAGTAGGCCAGAGTAAAAGTCTAAGAGCTTAACCACAAGGCCAGAGTAAGAGTCTAAGACCTTAACCATTAGACCAGAGTAAGAGTTAAGACTTTAACCATTAGGCCAGAGTAAGAGTCTAAGACCTTAACCATTAGTCCAAAGCAAAAGTCTAGACCTTAACCATTAGGCCAGAGTAAGAGTAAAGACCTTAACCATTAGGCCAGATTAAGAGTCTAGACCTTAACCATTATGTCAGAGTAAAAGTTAAGACCTTAACCATTAGGCCAAAGTAAGAGTCTAAGACCTTGACCATTAGTCCAGAGTAAGAGTTAAGACATTAACCATTAGGCCAGAGTAAGAGTCTAAGACCTTAATCATTAGACCAGAGTAAGTGTTAGGACCTTAACCATTAGGCCAGAGTACGAGTCTAAGACCTTAACAATTAGGACAGAGTAAGAGTCTAAGACCTTAACCAATAGGCCAGAGTACGAGTCTAAGACCTTAATCATTAGGCCAGAGTAAGAGTTAAGGCCTTAACCATTAGGCCAGAGTAAGAGTCTAAGACCTTAACCATTAATCCAGAGTAAGAGTCTAAGACCTTAAGCATTAGTCCAAAGTAAGAGTCTAGACCGTAAACATTAGGCCAGATTAAGAGTTAAGACCTTAACCATTAGGCCAGATTAAGAGTCTAGACCTTAACCATTAGGCCAGAGTAAGAGCTAAGACATTAACCATTAGACCAGAGTAAGAGTCATGACCTTAACCATTAGGCCAGAGTAAGAGTGTAGGATCTTATCCATTAGGCCAGAGTAAGAGTCTAAGACCTTATCCATTAGGCCAGAGTAAGAGTCGAAGACCTTAACCATTAGGCCAGAGTAAGAGTTCAGACTTTAACCATTAGGCCAGAGTAAGAGTCTATACTTAACCATTAGGCCAGAGTAAGAGTCTAAGACCTTAACCATTAGGCCAGAGTAAGAGTCATGACCTTAACCATTAGTCCAGAGTAAGAGTGTAGGATCTTATCCATTAGGCCAGAGTAAGAGTCTAAGACCTTAACCATTAGGCCAGAGTAAGAGTCTAAGACCTTAACCATTAGGCTTAGTAAGAGTTAAGACTTTAGCCAGTAGGCCAGAGTAAGAGTGTAGGACCTTATCCAGTAGGCCAGAGTAAAAGTCTAAGACCTTAACCATTAGGCCAGAGTAAGAGTTAAGACCTTAACCATTAGGCCAGAGTAAGAGTCTAGGACCTTAACCATTAGGCCAGAGTAATAGTCTAAGACCTTAATCATTAGGCCAGAGTAAAAGTTAAGACCTTAACCATTAGGCCAGAGTTAGAGTGTAAGACCTTAACCATTAGGCCAGAGTAAGAGTCTAAGACCTTAACCATTAGGCCAGAGTAAGAGTCTGAGACCTTAATCATTAGACCAGAGTAAGAGTTAAGACTTTAACCATTAGGCCAGAGTAAGAGTCTAGACTTAACCATTAGGCCAGAGTAAGAGTCTAAGACCTTAACCATTACTCCAAAGTAAGATTCTAGACCTTAACCATTAGGCCAGAGTAAGAGTTAGGACCTTAACCATTAGGCCAGATTAAGAGTCTAGACCTTAACCATTAGGCCAGAGTAAGAGCTAAGACATTAACCATTAGGCCAGAGTAAGAGTTCAGACTTTAACGATTAGGCCAGAGTAAGAGTCTAGACCTTAACCATTAGGCCAGAGTAAGAGTCTAAGACCTTAACCATTAGGCCAGAGTAAGAGTCATGACCTTAACCATTAGTCCAGAGTAAGAGTTAAGACCTTAACCATTAGGCCAGAGTATGAGTCTAAGACCTTAACCATTAGGCCAGAGTAAGAGTTAAGAGCTTAACCATTAGGCTTAGTAAGAGTCTAGACCTTAACCAGTATGCCAGAGTAAGAGTGTAGGATCTTATCCATTAGGCCAGAGTAAGAGTCTAAGACCTTATCCATTAGGCCAGAGTAAGAGTCTAAGAACTTAACCATTAGGCCAGAGTAAGAGTTCAGACTTTAACCATTAGGCCAGAGTAAGAGTCTAGACTTAACCATTAAGCCAGAGTAAGAGTCTAAGACCTTAACCATTAGGCCAGAGTAAGAGTCATGACCTTAACCATTAGTCCAGAGTAAGAGTTAAGACCTTAACCATTAGGCCAGGGTAAGAGTCTAAGACCTTAACCATTAGGCCAGAGTAAGTGTCTAAGACCTTAACCATTAGGCCAGAGTAAGAGTTAAGAGCTTAACCATTAGGCTTAGTAAGAGTCTACACCTTAACCAGTATGCCAGAGTAAGAGTGTAGGATATTATCCATTAGGCCAGAGTAAGAGTCTAAGACCTTAACCATTAGGCCAGAGTAAGAGTTAAGACCTTAACCATTAGGCCAGAGAAAGATTTAAGACCTTAACCATTAGGCCAGAGTAAGAGTCTAAGACCTTAACCATTACGCCAGAGTAAGAGTTAAGACCTTAACCATAAGGCCAGAGTAAGAGTCTAAGACCTTAACCATTAGACCAGAGTAAGAGTTAAGACTTTACCCATTAGGCCAGAGTAAGAGCTAAGACATTAACCATTAGGCCAGAGTAGCAGTCATGACCTTAACCATTAGGCCAGAGTTAGAGTCAAGACCTTAACCATTAGGCCAGAGTAAGAGTTAAGACCTTAACCATTAGGCCAGAGTAAGAGTTAAGACCTTAACCATTAGGCAAGAGTAAGAGTCTAAGACCTTAACCATTAGGCCAGAGTAAGAGTTAAGACCTTAACCATAAGGCCAGAGTAAGAGTCTAAGACCTTAACCATTAGGCTTAGTAAGAGTTAAGACTTTAGCCAGTAGGCCAGAGTAAGAGTGTAGGACCTTATCCAGTAGGCCAGAGTAAAAGTCTAAGACCTTAACCATTAGGCCAGAGTAAGAGTTAAGACCTTAACCATTAGGCCAGAGTAAGAGTCTAAGACCTTAACCATTAGGCCAGAGTAACAGTCTAAGACCTTAACCATTAGGCCAGAGTAAAAGTTAAGACCTTAACCATTAGGCCAGAGTAAGAGTCTAAGACCTTAACCATTAGGCCAGAGTAAGAGCCTAAGACCTTAACCATTACGCCAGAGTAAGAGTCTAAGACCTTAATCATTAGACCAGAGTAAGAGTTAAGACTTTAACCATTAGGCCAGAGTAAGAGTCTAGACTTAACCATTAGGCCAGAGTAAGAGTCTAAGACCTTAACCATTACTCCAAAGTAAGATTCTAGACCTTAACCATTAGGCCAGAGTCAGAGTTAAGACCTTAACCATTAGGCCAGATTAAGAGTCTAGACCTTAACCATTAGGCCAGAGTAAGAGCTAAGACATTAACCATTAGGCCAGAGTAAGAGTTCAGACTTTAACCATTAGGCCGGAGTAAGAGTCTAGACTTAACCATTGGGCCAGAGTAAGAGTCTAAGACCTTAACCATTAGGCCAGAGTAAGAGTCATGACCTTAACCATTAGTCCAGAGTAAGAGTTAAGACCTTAACCATTAGGCCAGAGTAAGAGTCTAAGACCTTAACCATTAGGCCAGAGTAAGAGTTAAGAGCTTAACCATTAGACCAGAGTAAGTGTTAGGACCTTAACCATTAGGCCAGAGTACGAGTCTAAGACCTTAACAATTAGGACAGAGTAAGAGTCTAAGACCTTAACCAATAGGCCAGAGTACGAGTCTAAGACCTTAATCATTAGGCCAGAGTAAGAGTTAAGGCCTTAACCATTAGGCCAGAGTAAGAGTCTAAGACCTTAACCATTAATCCAGAGTAAGAGTCTAAGACCTTAAGCATTAGTCCAAAGTAAGAGTCTAGACCGTAAACATTAGGCCAGATTAAGAGTTAAGACCTTAACCATTAGGCCAGATTAAGAGTCTAGACCTTAACCATTAGGCCAGAGTAAGAGCTAAGACATTAACCATTAGACCAGAGTAAGAGTCATGACCTTAACCATTAGGCCAGAGTAAGAGTGTAGGATCTTATCCATTAGGCCAGAGTAAGAGTCTAAGACCTTATCCATTAGGCCAGAGTAAGAGTCGAAGACCTTAACCATTAGGCCAGAGTAAGAGTTCAGACTTTAACCATTAGGCCAGAGTAAGAGTCTATACTTAACCATTAGGCCAGAGTAAGAGTCTAAGACCTTAACCATTAGGCCAGAGTAAGAGTCATGACCTTAACCATTAGTCCAGAGTAAGAGTGTAGGATCTTATCCATTAGGCCAGAGTAAGAGTCTAAGACCTTAACCATTAGGCCAGAGTAAGAGTCTAAGACCTTAACCATTAGGCTTAGTAAGAGTTAAGACTTTAGCCAGTAGGCCAGAGTAAGAGTGTAGGACCTTATCCAGTAGGCCAGAGTAAAAGTCTAAGACCTTAACCATTAGGCCAGAGTAAGAGTTAAGACCTTAACCATTAGGCCAGAGTAAGAGTCTAGGACCTTAACCATTAGGCCAGAGTAATAGTCTAAGACCTTAATCATTAGGCCAGAGTAAAAGTTAAGACCTTAACCATTAGGCCAGAGTTAGAGTGTAAGACCTTAACCATTAGGCCAGAGTAAGAGTCTAAGACCTTAACCATTAGGCCAGAGTAAGAGTCTGAGACCTTAATCATTAGACCAGAGTAAGAGTTAAGACTTTAACCATTAGGCCAGAGTAAGAGTCTAGACTTAACCATTAGGCCAGAGTAAGAGTCTAAGACCTTAACCATTACTCCAAAGTAAGATTCTAGACCTTAACCATTAGGCCAGAGTAAGAGTTAGGACCTTAACCATTAGGCCAGATTAAGAGTCTAGACCTTAACCATTAGGCCAGAGTAAGAGCTAAGACATTAACCATTAGGCCAGAGTAAGAGTTCAGACTTTAACGATTAGGCCAGAGTAAGAGTCTAGACCTTAACCATTAGGCCAGAGTAAGAGTCTAAGACCTTAACCATTAGGCCAGAGTAAGAGTCATGACCTTAACCATTAGTCCAGAGTAAGAGTTAAGACCTTAACCATTAGGCCAGAGTATGAGTCTAAGACCTTAACCATTAGGCCAGAGTAAGAGTTAAGAGCTTAACCATTAGGCTTAGTAAGAGTCTAGACCTTAACCAGTATGCCAGAGTAAGAGTGTAGGATCTTATCCATTAGGCCAGAGTAAGAGTCTAAGACCTTATCCATTAGGCCAGAGTAAGAGTCTAAGAACTTAACCATTAGGCCAGAGTAAGAGTTCAGACTTTAACCATTAGGCCAGAGTAAGAGTCTAGACTTAACCATTAAGCCAGAGTAAGAGTCTAAGACCTTAACCATTAGGCCAGAGTAAGAGTCATGACCTTAACCATTAGTCCAGAGTAAGAGTTAAGACCTTAACCATTAGGCCAGGGTAAGAGTCTAAGACCTTAACCATTAGGCCAGAGTAAGTGTCTAAGACCTTAACCATTAGGCCAGAGTAAGAGTTAAGAGCTTAACCATTAGGCTTAGTAAGAGTCTACACCTTAACCAGTATGCCAGAGTAAGAGTGTAGGATATTATCCATTAGGCCAGAGTAAGAGTCTAAGACCTTAACCATTAGGCCAGAGTAAGAGTCTAAGACCTTAACCATTAGGCTTAGTAAGAGTTAAGACTTTAGCCAGTAGGCCAGAGTAAGAGTGTAGGACCTTATCCAGTAGGCCAGAGTAAAAGTCTAAGACCTTAACCATTAGGCCAGAGTAAGAGTTAAGACCTTAACCATTAGGCCAGAGTAAGAGTCTAAGACCTTAACCATTAGGCCAGAGTAACAGTCTAAGACCTTAACCATTAGGCCAGAGTAAAAGTTAAGACCTTAACCATTAGGCCAGAGTAAGAGTCTAAGACCTTAACCATTAGGCCAGAGTAAGAGCCTAAGACCTTAACCATTACGCCAGAGTAAGAGTCTAAGACCTTAATCATTAGACCAGAGTAAGAGTTAAGACTTTAACCATTAGGCCAGAGTAAGAGTCTAGACTTAACCATTAGGCCAGAGTAAGAGTCTAAGACCTTAACCATTACTCCAAAGTAAGATTCTAGACCTTAACCATTAGGCCAGAGTCAGAGTTAAGACCTTAACCATTAGGCCAGATTAAGAGTCTAGACCTTAACCATTAGGCCAGAGTAAGAGCTAAGACATTAACCATTAGGCCAGAGTAAGAGTTCAGACTTTAACCATTAGGCCGGAGTAAGAGTCTAGACTTAACCATTGGGCCAGAGTAAGAGTCTAAGACCTTAACCATTAGGCCAGAGTAAGAGTCATGACCTTAACCATTAGTCCAGAGTAAGAGTTAAGACCTTAACCATTAGGCCAGAGTAAGAGTCTAAGACCTTAACCATTAGGCCAGAGTAAGAGTTAAGAGCTTAACCATTAGGCTTAGTAAGAGTCTAGACCTTAACCAGTATGCCAGAGTAAGAGTGTAGGATCTTATCCATTAGGCCAGAGTAAGAGTCTAAGACCTTAACCATTAGGCCAGAGTAAGAGTCTAAGACCTTAACCATTAGGCCAGAGTAAGAGTTCAGACTTTAGCCAGTAGGCCAGAGTAAGAGTGTAGGACCTTATCCAGTAGGCCAGAGTAAAAGTCTAAGACCTTAACCATTAGGCCAGAGTAAGAGTTAAGACCTTAACCATTAGGCCAGAGTAAGAGTCTAAGACCTTAAACATTAGGCCAGAGTAAGAGTCTAAGACCTTAACCATTAGGCCAGAGTAAAAGTTAAGACCTTAACAATTAGGCCAGAGTAAGAGTCTAAGACCTTAACCATTAGGCCAGAGTAAGAGTTAAGACCTTAACCATTAGGCCAGAGTAAGAGTCTAAGACCTTAACCATTAGTCCAGAGTAAGAGTTAAGACATTAACCATTAGGCCAGAGTAAGAGTCTAAGACCTTAATCATTAAACCAGAGTAAGTGTTAGGACCTTAACCATTAGGCCAGAGTACGAGTCTAAGACCTTAATAATTAGGACAGAGTAAGAGTCTAAGACCTTAACCAATAGGCCAGAGTACGAGTCTAAGACCTTAATCATTAGGCCAGAGTAAGAGTTAAGGCCTTAACCATTAGGCCAGAGTAAGAGTCTAAGACCTTAACCATTAGTCCAGAGTAAGAGTTAAGACCTTAACCATTAGGCCAGAGTAAGAGTCTAAGACCTTAACCATTAGGCCAGAGTAAGTGTTAGGACCTTAACCATTAGGCCAGAGTACGAGTCTAAGACCTTAACCATTAGGCCAGAGTAAGAGTCTAAGACCTTAACCATTAGGCCAGAGTAAAAGTTAAGACCTTAAGCATTAGGCCAGAGTAAGAGTCTAAGACCTTAACCATTAGGCCAGAGTAAGAGTCTAAGACCTTAACCATTAGGCCAGAGTAAGAGTTAAGACCTTAACCATTAGGCCAGAGTAAGAGTTAAGACCTTAACCATAAGGCCAGAGTAAGAGTCTAAGACCTTACCATTAGACCAGAGTAAGAGTTAAGACTTTAACCATTAGGCCAGAGTAAGAGTCTAGACTTAACCAGTAGGCCAGAGTAATAGTCTAAGACCTTAACCATTACGCCAGAGTAAGAGTTAAGACCTTAACCATAAGGCCAGAGTAAGAGTCTAAGACCCTAACCATTAGGCCAGAGTAAGAGTTAAGACCTTAACCATTAGGCCAGAGAAAGATTTAAGACCTTTACCATTAGGCCAGAGTAAGAGTCTAAGACCTTAACCATTACGCCAGAGTAAGAGTTAAGACCTTAACCATAAGGCCAGAGTAAGAGTCTAAGACCTTAACCATTAGACCAGAGTAAGAGTTAAGACTTTAACCATTAGGCCAGAGTAAGAGTCTAGACTTAACCATTAGGCCAGAGTAAGAGTCTAAGACCTTAACCATTAGTCCAAAGTAAGAGTCTAGACCTTAACCAGTAGGCCAGTTAAGAGTTAAGACGTTAACCATTAGGCCAGAGTAAGAGCTAAGACATTAACCATTAGGCCAGAGTAGGAGTCATGACCTTAACCATTAGGCCAGAGTAAGAGTTAAGACCTTAACCATTAGGCCAGAGTAAGAGTCTAAGACCTTAACCATTAGGCCAGAGTAAGAGTTAAGACCTTAACCATAAGGCCAGAGTAAGAGTCTAAGACCTTAACCATTAGGCTTAGTAAGAGTTAAGACTTTAGCCAGTAGGCCAGAGTAAGAGTGTAGGACCTTATCCATTAGGCCAGAGTAAGAGTCTAAGACCTTAACCATTAGGCCAGAGTAAGAGTCTAAGACCTTAACCATTAGGCCAGAGTAAGAGTAAAGACCTTAACCATTAGGCCAGATTAAGAGTCTAGACCTTAACCATTATGCCAGAGTAAAAGTTAAGACCTTAACCATTAGGCCAGAGTAAGAGTCTAAGACCTTAACCATTAGGACAGAGTAAGAGTCTAAGACCTTAACCATTAGGACAGAGTAAGAGTTAAGACATTAACCATTAGGCCAGAATAAGAGTTAAGACGTTAACCATTAGGCCAGAGTAAGAGTCTAGACTTAACCATTAGGCCAGATAAAGAGTCTAGACTTTAGCCATTAGGCCAGAGTAAGAGTCATGACCTTAACTATTAGGCCAGAGTAAGAGTTAAGACCTTATCCAGTAGACCAGAGTAAGAGTCTAAGACCTTAATTATTAGGCTTAGTAAGAGTTAAGACTTTAGCCAGTAGGCCAGAGTAATAGTGTTGGACCTTATCCATTATGCCAGAGTAAGAGTCTAAGACCTTAACCATTAGGCCAGAGTAAGAGTTAAGACCTTAACCATTAGGCCAGAGTAAGAGTTAAGACTTTAACCATTAGGCCAGAGTAAGAGTCTAGACTTAACCATTAGGCCAGAGTAAGAGTCTAAGACCTTAACCATTAGTCCAAAGTAAGAGTCTAGACCTTAACCAGTAGGCCAGTTAAGAGTTAAGACGTTAACCATTAGGCCAGAGTAAGAGCTAAGACATTAACCATTAGGCCAGAGTAGGAGTCATGACCTTAACCATTAGGCCAGAGTAAGAGTTAAGACCTTAACCATTAGGCCAGAGTAAGAGTTTAAGACCTTAACCATTAGGCCAGAGTAAGAGTTAAGACCTTAACCATAAGGCCAGAGTAAGAGTCTAAGACCTTAACCATTAGGCTTAGTAAGAGTTAAGACTTTAGCCAGTAGGCCAGAGTAAGAGTGTAGGACCTTATCCATTAGGCCAGAGTAAGAGTCTAAGACCTTAACCATTAGGCCAGAGTAAGAGTTAAAACCTTAACCATTAGGCCAGAGTAAGAGTCTTAGACATTAACCATTAGGCTTAGCAAGAGTTAAGACTTTAGCCAGTAGGCCAGAGTAAGAGTGTAGGACCTTATCCAGTAGGCCAGAGTAAAAGTATAAGAGCTTAACCACAAGGCCAGAGTAAGAGTTAAGACTTTAACCATTAGGCCAGAGTAAGAGTTTACACCTAACCATTAGGCCAGAGTAAGAGTCTAAGACCTTAACCATTAGGCCAGAGTAAGAGTAAATACCTTAACCATTAGGCCAGATTAAGAGTCTAGACCTTAACCATTATGCCAGAGTAAAAGTTAAGACCTTAACCATTAGGCCAGAGTAAGAGTCTAAGACCTTAACCATTAGGACAGAGTAAGAGTTAAGACTTTAACCATTAGGCCAGAGTAAGAGTCTAGACTTAACCATTAGGCCAGATAAAGAGTCTAGACTTTAACCATTAGGCCAGAGTAAGAGTCATGACCTTAACCATTAGGCCAGAGTAAGAGTTAAGACCTTATCCAGTAGACCAGAGTAAGAGTCTAAGACCTTAACCATTAGGCTTAGTAAGAGTTAAGACTTTAACCAGTAGGCCAGAGTAATAGTGTTGGACCTTATCCATTATGCCAGAGTAAGAGTCTAAGACCTTAACCATTAGGCCAGAGTAAGAGTTAAGACCTTAACCATTAGGCCAGAGTAAGAGTTAAGACTTTAACCATTAGGCCAGAGTAAGAGTCTAGACGTAACCATTAGGCCAGAGTAAGAGTCTAAGACCTTAACCATTAGTCCAAAGTAAGAGTCTAGACCTTAACCAGTAGGCCAGTTAAGAGTTAAGACGTTAACCATTAGGCCAGAGTAAGAGCTAAGACATTAACCATTAGGCCAGAGTAGGAGTCATGACCTTAACCATTAGGCCAGAGTAAGAGTTAAGACCTTAACCATTAGGCCAGAGTAAGAGTCTAAGACCTTAACCATTAGGCCAGAGTAAGAGTTAAGACCTTAACCATAAGGCCAGAGTAAGAGTCCAAGACCTTAACCATTAGGCTTAGTAAGAGTTAAGACTTTAGCCAGTAGCCCAGAGTAAGAGTGAAGGACCTTATCCATTAGGCCAGAGTAAGAGTCTAAGACCTTAACCATTAGGCCAGAGTAAGAGCTAAGACCTTAACCATTAGGCCAGAGTAAGAGTTTAGACTTAACCATTAGGCCAGAGTAAGAGTCTAGACCTTAACCAGTATGCCAGAGTAAGAGTGTAGGATCTTATCCATTAGGCCAGAGTAAGAGTCTAAGACATTATCCATTAGGCCAGAGTAAGAGTCTAAGACCTTAACCATTAGGCCAGAGTAAGAGTTCAGACTTTAACCATTAGGCCAGAGTAAAAGTCTAGACTTAACCATTAAGCCAGAGTAAGAGTCTAAGACCTTAACCATTAGGCCAGAGTAAGAGTCATGACCTTAACCATTAGTCCAGAGTAAGAGTTAAGACCTTAACCATTAGGCCAGGGTAAGAGTCTAAGACCTTAACCATTAGGCCAGAGTAAGAGTCTAAGACCTTAACCATTAGGCCAGAGTAAGAGTTAAGAGCTTAACCATTAGGCTTAGTAAGAGTCTAGACCTTAACCAGTATGCCAGAGTAAGAGTGTAGGATATTATCCATTAGGCCAGAGTAAGAGTCTAAGACCTTAACCATTAGGCCAGAGTAAGAGTCTAAGACCTTAACCATTAGGCTTAGTAAGAGTTAAGACTTTAGCCAGTAGGCCAGAGTAAGAGTGTAGGACCTTATCCAGTAGGCCAGAGTAAAAGTCTAAGACCTTAACCATTAGGCCAGAGTAAGAGTTAAGACCTTAACCATTAGGCCAGAGTAAGAGTCTAAGACCTTAACCATTAGGCCAGAGTAACAGTCTAAGACCTTAACCATTAGGCCAGAGTAAAAGTTAAGACCTTAACCATTAGGCCAGAGTAAGAGTCTAAGACCTTAACCATTAGGCCAGAGTAAGAGCCTAAGACCTTAACCATTACGCCAGAGTAAGAGTCTAAGACCTTAATCATTAGACCAGAGTAAGAGTTAAGACTTTAACCATTAGGCCAGAGTAAGAGTCTAGACTTAACCATTAGGCCAGAGTAAGAGTCTAAGACCTTAACCATTACTCCAAAGTAAGATTCTAGACCTTAACCATTAGGCCAGAGTCAGAGTTAAGACCTTAACCATTAGGCCAGATTAAGAGTCTAGACCTTAACCATTAGGCCAGAGTAAGAGCTAAGACATTAACCATTAGGCCAGAGTAAGAGTCTAGACTTAACCATTGGGCCAGAGTAAGAGTCTAAGACCTTAACCATTAGGCCAGAGTAAGAGTCATGACCTTAACCATTAGTCCAGAGTAAGAGTTAAGACCTTAACCATTAGGCCAGAGTAAGAGTCTAAGACCTTAACCATTAGGCCAGAGTAAGAGTTAAGAGCTTAACCATTAGGCTTAGTAAGAGTCTAGACCTTAACCAGTATGCCAGAGTAAGAGTGTAGGATCTTATCCATTAGGCCAGAGTAAGAGTCTAAGACCTTAACCATTAGGCCAGAGTAAGAGTCTAAGACCTTAACCATTAGGCCAGAGTAAGAGTTCAGACTTTAGCCAGTAGGCCAGAGTAAGAGTGTAGGACCTTATCCAGTAGGCCAGAGTAAAAGTCTAAGACCTTTACCATTAGGCCAGAGTAAGAGTTAAGACCTTAACCATTAGGCCAGAGTAAGAGTCTAAGACCTTAAACATTAGGCCAGAGTAAGAGTCTAAGACCTTAACCATTAGGCCAGAGTAAAAGTTAAGACCTTAACAATTAGGCCAGAGTAAGAGTCTAAGACCTTAACCATTAGGCCAGAGAAAGAGTTAAGACCTTAACCATTAGGCCAGAGTAAGAGTCTAAGACCTTAACCATTAGTCCAGAGTAAGAGTTAAGACATTAACCATTAGGCCAGAGTAAGAGTCTAAGACCTTAATCATTAGACCAGAGTAAGTGTTAGGACCTTAACCATTAGGCCAGAGTACGAGTCTAAGACCTTAATAATTAGGACAGAGTAAGAGTCTAAGACCTTAACCAATAGGCCAGAGTACGAGTCTAAGACCTTAATCATTAGGCCAGAGTAAGAGTTAAGGCCTTAACCATTAGGCCAGAGTAAGAGTCTAAGACCTTAACCATTAGTCCAGAGTAAGAGTTAAGACCTTAACCATTAGGCCAGAGTAAGAGTCTAAGACCTTAACCATTAGGCCAGAGTAAGTGTTAGGACCTTAACCATTAGGCCAGAGTACGAGTCTAAGACCTTAACCATTAGGCCAGAGTAAGAGTCTAAGACCTTAACCATTAGGCCAGAGTAAAAGTTAAGACCTTAACCATTAGGCCAGAGTAAGAGTCTAAGACCTTAACCATTAGGCCAGAGTAAGAGTCTAAGACCTTAACCATTAGGCCAGAGTAAGAGTTAAGACCTTAACCATTAGGCCAGAGTAAGAGTTAAGACCTTAACCATAAGGCCAGAGTAAGAGTCTAAGACCTTACCATTAGACCAGAGTAAGAGTTAAGACTTTAACCATTAGGCCAGAGTAAGAGTCTAGACTTAACCAGTAGGCCAGAGTAATAGTCTAAGACCTTAACCATTACGCCAGAGTAAGAGTTAAGACCTTAACCATAAGGCCAGAGTAAGAGTCTAAGACCCTAACCATTAGGCCAGAGTAAGAGTTAAGACCTTAACCATTAGGCCAGAGAAAGATTTAAGACCTTAACCATTAGGCCAGAGTAAGAGTCTAAGACCTTAACCATTACGCCAGAGTAAGAGTTAAGACCTTAACCATAAGGCCAGAGTAATAGTCTAAGACCTTAACCATTAGACCAGAGTAAGAGTTAAGACTTTAACCATTAGGCCAGAGTAAGAGTCTAGACTTAACCATTAGGCCAGAGTAAGAGTCTAAGACCTTAACCATTAGTCCAAAGTAAGAGTCTAGACCTTAACCAGTAGGCCAGTTAAGAGTTAAGACGTTAACCATTAGGCCAGAGTAAGAGCTAAGACATTAACCATTAGGCCAGAGTAGGAGTCATGACCTTAACCATTAGGCCAGAGTAAGAGTTAAGACCTTAACCATTAGGCCAGAGTAAGAGTCTAAGACCTTAACCATTAGGCCAGAGTAAGAGTTAAGACCTTAACCATAAGGCCAGAGTAAGAGTCTAAGACCTTAACCATTAGGCTTAGTAAGAGTTAAGACGTTAGCCAGTAGGCCAGAGTAAGAGTGTAGGACCTTATCCATTAGGCCAGAGTAAGAGTCTAAGACCTTAACCATTAGGCCAGAGTAAGAGTTAAGACCTTAACCATTAGGCCAGAGTAAGAGTCTTAGACATTGACCATTAGGCTTAGCAAGAGTTAAGACTTTAGCCAGTAGGCCAGAGTAAGAGTGTAGGACCTTATCCAGTAGGCCAGAGTAAAAGTCTAAGAGCTTAACCACAAGGCCAGAGTAAGAGTTAAGACTTTAAGCATTAGGCCAGAGTAAGAGTTTAGACTTAACCATTAGGCCAGAGTAAGAGTCTAAGACCTTAACCATTAGGCCAGAGTAAGAGTAAAGATCTTAACCATTAGGCCAGATTAAGAGTCTAGACCTTAACCATTATGCCAGAGTAAAAGTTAAGACCTTAACCATTAGGCCAGAGTAAGAGTCTAAGACCTTAACCATTAGGACAGAGTAAGAGTCTAAGACCTTAACCATTAGGACAGAGTAAGAGTTAAGACATTAAACATTAGGCCAGAATAAGAGTTAAGACTTTAACCATTAGGCCAGAGTAAGAGTCTAGACTTAACCATTAGGCCAGATAAAGAGTCTAGACTTTAACCATTAGGCCAGAGTAAGAGTCATGACCTTAACTATTAGGCCAGAGTAAGAGTTGAGACCTTATCCAGTAGACCAGAGTAAGAGTCTAAGACCTTAACTATTAGGCTTAGTAAGAGTTAAGACTTTAGCCAGTAGGCCAGAGTAATAGTGTTGGACCTTATCCATTATGCCAGAGTAAGAGTCTAAGACCTTAACCATTAGGCCAGAGTAAGAGTTAAGACCTTAACCATTAGGCCAGAGTAAGAGTTAAGACTTTAACCATTAGGCCAGAGTAAGGGTCTAGACTTAACCATTAGGCCAGAGTAAGAGTCTAAGACCTTAACCATTAGTCCAAAGTAAGAGTCTAGACCTTAACCAGTAGGCCAGTTAAGAGTTAAGACGTTAACCATTAGGCCAGAGTAAGAGCTAAGACATTAACCATTAGGCCAGAGTAGGAGTCATGACCTTAACCATTAGGCCAGAGTAAGAGTTAAGACCTTAACCATTAGGCCAGAGTAAGAGTTTAAGACCTTAACCATTAGGCCAGAGTAAGAGTTAAAACCTTAACCATTAGGCCAGAGTAAGAGTCTTAGACATTAACCATTAGGCTTAGCAAGAGTTAAGACTTTAGCCAGTAGGCCAGAGTAAGAGTGTAGGACCTTATCCAGTAGGCCAGAGTAAAAGTATAAGAGCTTAACCACAAGGCCAGAGTAAGAGTTAAGACTTTAACCATTAGGCCAGAGTAAGAGTTTAGACTTAACCATTAGGCCAGAGTAAGAGTCTAAGACCTTAACCATTAGGCCAGAGTAAGAGTAAATACCTTAACCATTAGGCCAGATTAAGAGTCTAGACCTTAACCATTATGCCAGAGTAAAGGTTAAGACCTTAACCATTAGGCCAGAGTAAGAGTCTAAGACCTTAACCATTAGGACAGAGTAAGAGTTAAGACTTTAACCATTAGGCCAGAGTAAGAGTCTAGACTTAACCATTAGGCCAGATAAAGAGTCTAGACTTTAACCATTAGGCCAGAGTAAGAGTCATGACCTTAACCATTAGGCCAGAGTAAGAGTTAAGACCTTATCCAGTAGACCAGAGTAAGAGTCTAAGACCTTAACCATTAGGCTTAGTAAGAGTTAAGACTTTAACCAGTAGGCCAGAGTAATAGTGTTGGACCTTATCCATTATGCCAGAGTAAGAGTCTAAGACCTTAACCATTAGGCCAGAGTAAGAGTTAAGACCTTAACCATTAGGCCAGAGTAAGAGTTAAGACTTTAACCATTAGGCCAGAGTAAGAGTCTAGACATAACCATTAGGCCAGAGTAAGAGTCTAAGACCTTAACCATTAGTCCAAAGTAAGAGTCTAGACCTTAACCAGTAGGCCAGTTAAGAGTTAAGACGTTAACCATTAGGCCAGAGTAAGAGCTAAGACATTAACCATTAGGCCAGAGTAGGAGTCATGACCTTAACCATTAGGCCAGAGTAAGAGTTAAGACCTTAACCATTAGGCCAGAGTAAGAGTCTAAGACCTTAACCATTAGGCCAGAGTAAGAGTTAAGACCTTAACCATAAGGCCAGAGTAAGAGTCCAAGACCTTAACCATTAGGCTTAGTAAGAGTTAAGACTTTAGCCAGTAGCCCAGAGTAAGAGTGTAGGACCTTATCCATTAGGCCAGAGTAAGAGTCTAAGACCTTAACCATTAGGCCAGAGTAAGAGTTAAGACCTTAACCATTAGGCCAGAGTAAGAGTCTTAGACATTAACCATTAGGCTTAGCAAGAGTTAAGACTTTAGCCAGTAGGCCAGAGTAAGAGTGTAGGACCTTATCCAGTAGGCCAGAGTAAAAGTATAAGAGCTTAACCACAAGGCCAGAGTAAGAGTTAAGACTTCAACCATTAGGCCAGAGTAAGAGTTTAGACTTAACCATTAGGCCAGAGTAAGAGTCTAAGACCTTAACCATTAGGCCAGAGTAAGAGTAAATACCTTAACCATTAGGCCAGATTAGGAGTCTAGACCTTAACCATTATGCCAGAGTAAAAGTTAAGACCTTAACCATTAGGCCAGAGTAAGAGTCAAAGACCTTAACCATTAGGACAGAGTAAGAGTCTAAGACCTTAACCATTAGGACAGAGTAAGAGTTAAGACTTTAACCATTAGGTCAGAGTAAGAGTCTAGACTTAACCATTAGGCCAGATAAAGAGTCTAGACTTTAACCATTAGGCCAGAGTAAGAGTCATGACCTTAACCATTAGGCCAGAGTAAGAGTTAAGACCTTATCCAGTAGACCAGAGTAAGAGTCTAAGACCTTAACCATTAGGCTTAGTAAGAGTTAAGACTTTAGCCAGTAGGCCAGAGTAATAGTGTTGGACCTTATCCATAATGCCAGAGTAAGAGTCTAAGACCTTAACCATTAGGCCAGAGTAAGAGTTAAGACCTTAACCATTAGGCCAGAGTAAGAGTCTAAGACCTTAACCATTAGGCCAGAGTAAGAGTCTAAGACCTTAACCATTAGGCTTAGTAAGAGTTAAGACGTTAGCCAGTAGGCCAGAGTAAGAGTGTAGGACCTTATCCAGTAGGCCAGAGTAAAAGTCTGAGACCTTAATCATTAGGCCAGAGTAAGAGTTAAGACCTTAATCATTAGGCCAGAGTAAGAGTCTAAGACCTTAACCATTAGGCCAGAGTAAGAGTCTAAGAATTTAACCATTAGGCCAGAGTAAAAGTTAAGACCTTAACCATTAGGCCAGAGTAAGAGTCTAAGACCTTAACCATTAGGCCAGAGTAAGAGTCTAAGACCTTAACCATTAGGCCAGAGTAAGAGTTAAGACCTTAACCATTAGGCCAGAGTAAGAGTCTAAGACCTTAACCATTAGGCCAGAGTAAGAGTTAAGACCTTAACCATAAGGCCAGAGTAAGAGTCTAAGACCTTAACCATTAAACCAGAGTAAGAGTTAAGACTTTAACCATTAGGCCAGAGTAAGAGTCTAGACTTAACCAGTAGGCCAGAGTAATAGTCTAAGACCTTAACCATTAGTCCAAAGTAAGAGTTAAAACCTTAACCATTAGGCCAGATTAAGAGTCTAGACCTTAACCATTAGGCCAGAGTAAAAGTTAAGACCTTAACCATTAGGCCAGAGTAAGAGTCTAAGACCTTAACCATTAGGCCAGAGTAAGAGTCTAAGACCTTAACCATTAGGCCAGAGTAAGAGTTAAGACTTTAACCATTAGGCCAGAGTAAGAGTCTCGACTTAACCATTAGGCCAGAGTAAGAGTCTAAGACCTTAACCATTAGGCGAGATTAAGAGTCTAGACCTTAACCATTAGGCCAGAGTAATAGTCTAAGACCTTAACCATTAGGCCAGAGTAAAAGTTAAGACCTTAACCATTAGGCCAGAGTAAGAGTCTAAGACCTTAACCATTAGGCCAGAGTAAGAGTCTAAGACCTTAACCATTAGGCCAGAGTAAGAGTCTAAGACCTTAATCATTAGACCAGAGTAAGAGTTAAGACTTTAACCATTAGGCCAGAGTAAGAGTCTAGACTTAACCATTAGGCCAGAGTAAGAGTCTAAGGCCTTAACCATTACTCCAAAGTAAGATTCTAGACCTTAACCATTAGGCCAGAGTAAGAGTTAAGACCTTAACCATTAGGCCAGATTAAGAGTCTAGACCTTAACCATTAGGCCAGAGTAAGAGCTAAGACATTAACCATTAGGCCAGAGTAAGAGTTCAGACTTTAACCATTAGGCCAGAGTAAGAGTCTAGACTTAACCATTGGGCCAGAGTAAGAGTCTAAGACCTTAACCATTAGGCCAGAGTAAGAGTCATGACCTTAACCATTAGTCCAGAGTAAGAGTTAAGACCTTAACCATTAGGCCAGAGTAAGAGTCTAAGACTTTAACCATTAGGCCAGAGTAAGAGTTAAGAGCTTAACCATTAGGCTTAGTAAGAGTCTAGACCTTAACCAGTATGCCAGAGTAAGAGTGTAGGATCTTATCCATTAGGCCAGAGTAAGAGTCTAAGACCTTATCCATTAGGCCAGAGTAAGAGTCTAAGACCTTAACCATTAGGCCAGAGTAAGAGTTCAGACTTTAACCATTAGGCCCGAGTAAGAGTCTAGACTTAACCATTAGGCCAGAGTAAGAGTCTAAGACCTTAACCATTAGGCCAGAGTAAGAGTCATGGCCTTAACCATTAGTCCAGAGTAAGAGTTAAGACCTTAACCATTAGGCCAGAGTAAGAGTCTAAGATCTTAACCATTAGGCCAGAGTAAGAGTCTAAGACCTTAACCATTAGGCCAGAGTAAGAGTTAAGAGCTTAACCATTAGGCTTAGTAAGAGTCTAGACCTTAACCAGTATGCCAGAGTAAGAGTGTAGGATCTTATCCATTAGGCCAGAGTAAGAGTCTAATACCTTAACCATTAGGCCAGAGTAAGAGTCTAAGACCTTAACCATTAGGCTTAGTAAGAGTTAAGACTTTAGCCAGTAGGCCAGAGTAAGAGTGTAGGACCTTATCCAGTAGGCCAGAGTAAAAGTCTAAGACCTTAACCATTAGGCCAGAGTAAGAGTTAAGACCTTAACCATTAGGCCAGAGTAAGAGTCTAAGACCTTAACCATTAGGCCAGAGTAACAGTCTAAGACCTTAACCATTAGGCCAGAGTAAAAGTTAAGACCTTAACCATTAGGCCAGAGTAAGAGTCTAAGACCTTAACCATTAGGCCAGAGTAAGAGCCTAAGACCTTAACCATTAGGCCAGAGTAAGAGTCTAAGACCTTAATCATTAGACCAGAGTAAGAGTTAAGACTTTAACCATTAGGCCAGAGTAAGAGTCTAGACTTAACCATTAGGCCAGAGTAAGAGTCTAAGACCTTAACCATTACTCCAAAGTAAGATTCTAGACCTTAACCATTAGGCCAGAGTAAGAGTTAAGACCTTAACCATTAGGCCAGATTAAGAGTCTAGACCTTAACCATTAGGCCAGAGTAAGAGCTAAGACATTAACCATTAGGCCAGAGTAAGAGTTCAGACTTTAACCATTAGGCCAGAGTAAGAGTCTAGACTTAACCATTGGGCCAGAGTAAGAGTCTAAGACCTTAACCATTAGGCCAGGGTAAGAGTCATGACCTTAACCATTAGTCCAGAGTA
The DNA here is from genome assembly GCF_964204655.1 of Triturus cristatus. Lineage (NCBI taxonomy): Eukaryota > Metazoa > Chordata > Amphibia > Caudata > Salamandridae > Triturus > Triturus cristatus. The sequence continues at coordinate 2,774,794 of NC_140588.1, forward strand.
AGAGTTAAGACCTTAACCATTAGGCCAGAGTAAGAGTCTAAGACCTTAACCATTAGGCCAGAGTAAGAGTTAAGAGCTTAACCATTAGGCTTAGTAAGAGTCTAGACCTTAACCAGTATGCCAGAGTAAGAGTGTAGGATCTTATCCATTAGGCCAGATTAAGAGTCTAAGACCTTAACCATTAGGCCAGAGTAAGAGTCTAAGACCTTAACCATTAGGCCAGAGTAAGAGTTCAGACTTTAGCCAGTAGGCCAGAGTAAGAGTGTAGGACCTTATCCAGTAGGCCAGAGTAAAAGTCTAAGACCTTAACCATTAGGCCAGAGTAAGAGTTAAGACCTTAACCATTAGGCCAGATTAAGAGTCTAGACCTTAACCATTAGGCCAGAGTAAGAGCTAAGACATTAACCATTAGGCCAGAGTAAGAGTTCAGACTTTAACCATTAGGCCAGAGTAAGAGTCTAGACTTAACCATTGGGCCAGAGTAAGAGTCTAAGACCTTAACCATTAGGCCAGGGTAAGAGTCATGACCTTAACCATTAGTCCAGAGTAAGAGTTAAGACCTTAACCATTAGGCCAGAGTAAGAGTCTAAGACCTTAACCATTAGGCCAGAGTAAGAGTTAAGAGCTTAACCATTAGGCTTAGTAAGAGTCTAGACCTTAACCAGTATGCCAGAGTAAGAGTGTAGGATCTTATCCATTAGGCCAGATTAAGAGTCTAAGACCTTAACCATTAGGCCAGAGTAAGAGTCTAAGACCTTAACCATTAGGCCAGAGTAAGAGTTCAGACTTTAGCCAGTAGGCCAGAGTAAGAGTGTAGGACCTTATTTAGTAGGCCAGAGTAAAAGTCTAAGACCTTAACCATTAGGCCAGAGTAAGAGTTAAGACCTTAACCATTAGGCCAGAGTAAGAGTCTAAGACCTTAAACATTAGGCCAGAGTAAGAGTCTAAGACCTTAACCATTAGGCCAGAGTAAAAGTTAAGACCTTAACCATTAGGCCAGAGTAAGAGTCTAAGACCTTAACCATTAGGCCAGAGTAAGAGTCTAAGACCTTAACCATTAGGCCAGAGTAAGAGTTAAGACCTTAACCATTAGGCCAGAGTAAGAGTCTAAGACCTTAACCATTAGTCCAGAGTAAGAGTTAAGACATTAACCATTAGGCCAGAGTAAGAGTCTAAGACCTTAATCATTAGACCAGAGTAAGTGTTAGGACCTTAACCATTAGGCCAGAGTACGAGTCTAAGACCTTAACAATTAGGACAGAGTAAGAGTCTAAGACCTTAACCAATAGGCCAGAGTACGAGTCTAAGACCTTAATCATTAGGCCAGAGTAAGAGTTAAGGCCTTAACCATTAGGCCAGAGTAAGAGTCTAAGACCTTAACCATTAGTCCAGAGTAAGAGTTAAGACCTTAACCATTAGGCCAGAGTAAGAGTCTAAGACCTTAACCATTAGGCCAGAGTAAGTGTTAGGACCTTAACCATTAGGCCAGAGTATGAGTCTAAGACCTTAACCATTAGGCCAGAGTAAGAGTCTAAGACCTTAACCATTAGGCCAGAGTAAAAGTTAAGACCTTAACCATTAGGCCAGAGTAAGAGTCTAAGACCTTAACCATTAGGCCAGAGTAAGAGTCTAAGACCTTAACCATTAGGCCAGAGTAAGAGTTAAGACCTTAATCATTAGGCCAGAGTAAGAGTCTAAGACCTTAACCATTAGGCCAGAGTAAGAGTTAAGACCTTAACCATAAGGCCAGAGTAAGAGTCTAGACTTAACCAGTAGGCCAGAGTAATAGTCTAAGACCTTAACCATTACGCCAAAGTAAGAGTTAAGACCTTAACCATAAGGCCAGAGTAAGAGTCTAAGACCCTAACCATTAGGCCAGAGTAAGAGTTAAGACCTTAACCATTAGGCCAGAGAAAGATTTAAGACCTTAACCACTAGGCCAGAGTAAGAGTCTAAGACCTTAACCATTACGCCAGAGTAAGAGTTAAGACCTTAACCATAAGGCCAGAGTAAGAGTCTAAGACCTTAACCATTAGACCAGAGTAAGAGTTAAGACTTTAACCATTAGGCCAGAGTAAGAGTCTAGACTTAACCATTAGGCCAGAGTAAGAGTCTAAGACCTTAACCATTAGTCCAAAGTAAGAGTCTTGATCTTAACCAGTAGGCCAGTTAAGAGTTAAGACGTTAACCATTAGGCCAGAGTAAGAGCTAAGACATTAACCATTAGGCCAGAGTAGGAGTCATGACCTTAACCATTAGGCCAGAGTAAGAGTTAAGACCTTAACCATTAGGCCAGAGTACGAGTCTAAGACCTTAACAATTAGGACAGAGTAAGAGTCTAAGACCTTAACCAATAGGCCAGAGTACGAGTCTAAGACCTTAATCATTAGGCCAGAGTAAGAGTTAAGGCCTTAACCATTAGGCCAGAGTAAGAGTCTAAGACCTTAACCATTAGTCCAGAGTAAGAGTTAAGACCTTAACCATTAGGCCAGAGTAAGAGTCTAAGACCTTAACCATTAGGCCAGAGTAAGTGTTAGGACCTTAACCATTAGGCCAGAGTACGAGTCTAAGACCTTAACCATTAGGCCAGAGTAAGAGTCTAAGACCTTAACCATTAGGCCAGAGTAAAAGTTAAGACCTTAACCATTAGGCCAGAGTAAGAGTCTAAGACCTTAACCATTAGGCCAGAGTAAGAGTCTAAGACCTTAACCATTAGGCCAGAGTAAGAGTTAAGACCTTAATCATTAGGCCAGAGTAAGAGTCTAAGACCTTAACCATTAGGCCAGAGTAAGAGTTAAGACCTTAACCATAAGGCCAGAGTAAGAGTCTAGACTTAACCAGTAGGCCAGAGTAATAGTCTAAGACCTTAACCATTACGCCAAAGTAAGAGTTAAGACCTTAACCATAAGGCCAGAGTAAGAGTCTAAGACCCTAACCATTAGGCCAGAGTAAGAGTTAAGACCTTAACCATTAGGCCAGAGAAAGATTTAAGACCTTAACCATTAGGCCAGAGTAAGAGTCTAAGACCTTAACCATTACGCCAGAGTAAGAGTTAAGACCTTAACCATAAGGCCAGAGTAAGAGTCTAAGACCTTAACCATTAGACCAGAGTAAGAGTTAAGACTTTAACCATTAGGCCAGAGTAAGAGTCTAGACTTAACCATTAGGCCAGAGTAAGAGTCTAAGACCTTAACCATTAGTCCAAAGTAAGAGTCTAGACCTTAACCAGTAGGCCAGTTAAGAGTTAAGACGTTAACCATTAGGCCAGAGTAAGAGCTAAGACATTAACCATTAGGCCAGAGTAGGAGTCATGACCTTAACCATTAGGCCAGAGTAAGAGTTAAGACCTTAACCATTAGGCCAGAGTAAGAGTCTAAGACCTTAACCATTAGGCCAGAGTAAGAGTTAAGACCTTAACTATAAGGCCAGAGTAAGAGTCTAAGACCTTAACCATTAGGCTTAGTAAGAGTTAAGACTTTAGCCAGTAGGCAAGAGTAAGAGTGTAGGCCCTTATCCATTAGGCCAGAGTAAGAGTCTAAGACCTTAACCATTAGGCCAGAGTAAGAGTTAAGACCTTAACCATTAGGCCAGAGTAAGAGTCTTAGACGTTAACCATTAGGCTTAGCAAGAGTTAAGACTTTAGCCAGTAGGCCAGAGTAAGAGTGTAGGACCTTATCCAGTAGGCCAGAGTAAAAGTCTAAGAGCTTAACCACAAGGCCAGAGTAAGAGTTAAGACTTTAACCATTAGGCCAGAGTAAGAGTTTAGACTTAACCATTAGGCCAGAGTAAGAGTCTAAGACCTTAACCATTAGGCCAGAGTAAGAGTAAATACATTAACCATTAGGCCAGATTAAGAGTCTAGACCTTAACCATTATGCCAGAGTAAAAGTTAAGACCTTAACCATTAGGCCAGAGTAAGAGTCCAAGACCTTAACCATTAGGACAGAGTAAGAGTCTAAGACCTTAACCATTAGGACAGAGTAAGAGTTAAGACATTAACCATTAGGCCAGAATAAGAGTTAAGACTTTAACCATTAGGCCAGAGTAAGAGTCTAGACTTAACCATTAGGCCAGATAAAGAGTCTAGACTTTAACCATTAGGCCAGAGTAAGAGTCATGACCTTAACCATTAGGCCAGAGTAAGAGTTAAGACCTTACCAGTAGACCAGAGTAAGAGTCTAAGACCTTAACCATTTGGCTTAGTAAGAGTTAAGACTTTAGCCAGTAGGCCAGAGTAATAGTGTTGGACCTTATCCATTATGCCAGAGTAAGAGTCTAAGACCTTAACCATTAGGCCAGAGTAAGAGTTAAGACCTTAACCATTAGGCCAGAGTAAGAGTCTAAGACCTTAACCATTAGGCCAGAGTAAGAGTCTAAGACCTTAACCATTAGGCTTAGTAAGAGTTAAGACGTTAGCCAGTAGGCCAGAGTAAGAGTGTAGGACCTTATCCAGTAGGCCAGAGTAAAAGTCTGAGACCTTAACCATTAGGCCAGAGTAAGAGTTAAGACCTTAACCATTAGGCCAGAGTAAGAGTCTAAGACCTTAACCATTAGGCCAGAGTAAGAGTTAAGACCTTAACCATAAGGCCAGAGTAAGAGTCTAAGACCTTAACCATTAAACCAGAGTAAGAGTTAAGACTTTAACCATTAGGCCAGAGTAAGAGTCTAGACTTAACCAGTAGGCCAGAGTAATAGTCTAAGACCTTAACCATTAGTCCAAAGTAAGAGTTAAGACCTTAACCATTAGGCCAGATTAAGAGTCTAGACCTTAACCATTAGGCCAGAGTAAAAGTTAAGACCTTAACCATTAGGCCAGAGTAAGAGTCTAAGACCTTAACTATTAGGCCAGAGTAAAAGTTAGGACCTTAACCATTAGGCCAGAGTAAGAGTCTTAGACCTTAACCATTAGGCCAGAGTAAGAGTCTAAGACCTTAACCATTAGGCCAGAATAAGAGATACGACCTTAACCATTAGGCAAGTGTAAGAGTTAAGACCTTAACCATTGGGCCAGAGTAAGAGGTAAGACATTTACTATTAGGCCAGAGTAAGAGTCTAAGACCTTAACCATTAGGCCAGAGTAAAAGTTAAGACCTTAACCATTAGGCCAGATTAAGAGTCTAGACCTTAACCATTAGGCCAGAGTAAGAGCTAAGACATTAACCATTAGGCCAGAGTAAGAGTCATGACCTTAACCATTAGTCCAGAGGAAGAGTTAAGACCTTAACCATTAGGCCAGAGTAAGAGTCTAAGACCTTAACCATTAGGTTAGAGTAAGAGTCTAAGACCTTAACCATTAGGCCAGAGTAAGAGTTAAGACCTTAACCATAAGGCCAGAGTAAGAGTCTAAGACCTTAACCATTAGACCAGAGTAAGAGTTAAGACTTTAACAATTAGGCCAGAGTAAGAGTCTAGACTTAACCATTAGGCCAGAGTAAGAGTCTAAGACCTTAACCATTAGTCCAAAGTAAGAGTCTAGACCTTAACCATTAGGCCAGAGTAAGAGTTAAGACCTTAACCATTAGGCCAGATTAAGAGTCTAGACTTTAACCATTAGGCCAGAGTAAAAGTTAAGACCTTAACGATTAGGCCAGAGTAAGAGTCTAAGACCTTAACCATTAGGCCAGAGTAAGAGTCTAAGACCTTAACCATTAGGACAGAGTAAGAGTTAAGACCTTAACCATTAGGCCAGAGTAAGAGTCTAAGACCTTAACCATTAGGCCAGAGTAAGAGTTAAGACTTTAACCATTAGGCCAGAGTAAGAGTCTCGACTTAACCATTAGGCCAGAGTAAGAGTCTAAGACCTTAACCATTAGGCCAGATTAAGAGTCTAGACCTTAACCATTAGGCCAGAGTAAGAGTCATGACCTTAACCATTAAGGCCAGAGTAAGAGTTAAGACCTTATCCAGTAGACCAGAGTAAGAGTCTAAGACCTTAACCATTAGGCTTAGTAAGAGTTAAGACTTTAGCCAGTAGGCCAGAGTAAGAGTCTAAGACCTTAACTATTAGGCCAGAGTAAGAGTTAAGACCTTAACTATTAGGCCAGAGTAAGAGTTAAGACCTTAACCATTAGGCCAGAGTAAGAGTCTAAGACCTTAACCATTAGGCCAGAGTAAGAGTCTAAGACTTTAACCATTATTCTTAGCAAGGGTTAAGACTTTAGCCAGTAGGCCAGAGTAAGAGTGTAGGACCTTATCCAGTAGGCCAGAGTAAAAGTCTAAGACCTTAACCATTAGGCCAGATAAAGAGTCTAGACCTTAACCATTAGGCCAGAGTAAGAGTCATGACCTTAACCATTAGGCCAGAGTAAGAGTTAGGACCTTATCCAGTAGACCGGAGTAAGAGTCAAAGACCTTAACCATTAGGCTTAGTAAGAGTTAAGACTTTAGCCAGTAGGCCAGAGTAAGAGTGTAGGACCTTATCCATTATGCCAGAGTAAGAGTCTAAGATCTTAACCTTAAGGCCAGAGTAAGAGTCTAAGACCTTAACCATTAGACCAGAGTAAGAGTTAAGACTTTAACCATTAGGCCAGAGTAAGAGTCTAGACGTAACCATTAGGCCAGAGTAAGAGTCTAACACCTTAACCATTAGTCCAAAGTAAGAGTCTAGACCTTAACCATTAGGCCAGAGTAAGAGTTAAGACCTTAACTATTAGGCCAGATTAAGAGTCTAGACCTTAACCATTAGGCCAGAGTAAAAGTTAAGACCTTAACCATTAGGCCAGAGTAAGAGTCTAAGACCGTAACCATTAGGCCAGAGTAAGAGTCTAAGACCTTAACTATTAGGACATAGTAAGAGTTAAGACCTTAACCATTAGGCCAGAGTAAGAGTCTAAGACCTTAACCATTAGGCCAGAGCAAGAATTAAGACTTTAACCATTAGGCCAGAGTAAGAGTCTAGACTTAACCATTATTCAGAGTAAGAGTCTAAGACCTTAACCATTAGGCCAGATAAAGAGTCTAGACCTTAACCATTAGGCCAGAGTAAGAGTCATGACCTTAACCATTAGGCCAGAGTAAGAGTTAGGACCTTATCCAGTAGACCAGAGTAAGAGTTTAAGACATTAACCATTAGGCTTAGTAAGAGTTAAGACTTTAGCCAGTAGGCCAGAGTAAGAGTGTAGGAACTTATCCATTATGCCAGAGTAAAAGTCTAAGACCTTAACCTTAAGGCCAGAGTAAGAGTCTAAGACCTTAACCATTAGACCAGAGTAAGAGTTAAGACTTTAACCATTAGGCCAGAGTAAGAGTCTAGACGTAACCATTAGGCCAGAGTAAGAGTCTAACACCTTAACCATTAGTCCAAAGTAAGAGTCTAGACCTTAACCATTAGGCCAGAGTAAGAGTGAAGACCTTAACCATTAGGCCAGATTAAGAGACTAGACCTTAACCATTAGGCCAGAGTAAAAGTTAAGACCTTAACCATTAGGCCAGAGTAAGAGTCTAAGACCTTAACCATTAAGCCAGAGTAAGAGTCTAAGACCTTAACTATTAGCACAGAGTAAGAGTTAAGACCTTAACCATTAGGCCAGAGTAAGAGTCTAAGACCTTAACCATTAGGCCAGAGTATGAATTAAGACTTTAACCATTAGGCCAGAGTAAGAGTCTAGACTTAACCATTATTCAGAATAAGAGTCTAAGACCTTAACCATTAGGCCAGATAAAGAGTCTAGACCTTAACCATTAGGCCGGAGTAAGAGTCATGACCTTAACCATTAGGCCAGAGTAAGAGTTAAGACCTTATCCAGTAGACCAGAGTAAGAGTCTAAGACCTTAACCATTAGGCTGAGTAAGAGTCTAAGACCTTAACCATTAGGACAGAGTAAGAGTTAAGACCTTAACCATTAGGCCAGAGTAAGAGTCTAAGACCTTAACCATTAGGCCAGAGTAAGAGTTAAGACTTTAACCATTAGGCCAGAGTAAGAGTCTCGACTTAACCATTAGGCCAGAGTAAGAGTCTAAGACCTTAACCATTAGGCCAGATTAAGAGTCTAGACCTTAACCATTAGGCCAGAGTAAGAGTCATGACCTTAACCATTAAGGCCAGAGTAAGAGTTAAGACCTTATCCAGTAGACCAGAGTAAGAGTCTAAGACCTTAACCATTAGGCTTAGTAAGAGTTAAGACTTTAGCCAGTAGGCCAGAGTAAGAGTCTAAGACCTTAACTATTAGGCCAGAGTAAGAGTTAAGACCTTAACTATTAGGCCAGAGTAAGAGTTAAGACCTTAACCATTAGGCCAGAGTAAGAGTCTAAGACCTTAACCATAAGGCCAGAGTAAGAGTCTAAGACTTTAACCATTAGGCTTAGCAAGAGTTAAGACTTTAGCCAGTTGGCCAGAGTAAGAGTGTAGGACCTTATCCAGTAGGCCAGAGTAAAAGTCTAAGACCTTAACCTTAAGGCCAGAGTAAGAGTCTAAGACCTTAACCATTAGACCAGAGTAACAGTTAAGACTTTAACCATTAGGCCAGAGTAAGAGTCTAGACGTAACCATTAGGCCAGAGTAAGAGTCTAACACCTTAACCATTAGTCCAAAGTAAGAGTCTAGACCTTAAACATTAGGCCAGAGTAAGAGTTAAGACCTTAACTATTAGGCCAGATTAGGAGTCTAGACCTTAACCATTAGGCCAGAGTAAAAGTTAAGACCTTAACCATTAGGCCAGAGTAAGAGTCTAAGACCGTAACCATTAGGCCAGAGTAAGAGTCTAAGACCTTAACTATTAGGACAGAGTAAGAGTTAAGACCTTAACCATTAGGCCAGAGTAAGAGTCTAAGACCTTAACCATTAGGCCAGAGTAAGAATTAAGACTTTAACCATTAGGCCAGAGTAAGAGTCTAGACTTAACCATTATTCAGAGTAAGAGTCTAAGACCTTAACCATTAGGCCAGATAAAGAGTCTAGACCTTAACCATTAGGCCAGAGTAAGAGTCATGACCTTAACCATTAGGCCAGAGTAAGAGTTAGGACCTTATCCAGTAGACCAGAGTAAGAGTCTAAGACCTTAACCATTAGGCTTAGTAAGAGTTAAGACTTTAGCCAGTAGGCCAGAGTAAGAGTGTAGGACCTTATCCATTATGCCAGAGCAAAAGTCTAATACCTTAACCTTAAGGCCAGAATAAGAGTCTAAGACCATAACCATTAGATCAGAGTAAGAGTTAAGACTTTAACCATTAGGCCAGAGTAAGAGTCTAGACGTAACCATTAGGCCAGAGTAAGAGTCTAACACCTTAACCATTAGTCCAAAGTAAGAGTCTAGACCTTAACCATTAGGCCAGAGTAAGAGTGAAGACCTTAACCATGAGGCCAGATTAAGAGACTAGACCTTAACCATTAGGCCAGAGTAAAAGTTAAGACCTTAACCATTAGGCCAGAGTAAGAGTCTAAGACCTTAACCATTAGGCCAGAGTAAGAGTCTAAGACCTTAACTATTAGGACAGAGTAAGAGTTAAGACCTTAACCATTCGGCCAGAGTAAGAGTCTAAGACCTTAACCATTAGGCCAGAGTAAGAATTAAGACTTTAACCATTAGGCCAGAGTAAGAGTCTAGACTTAACCATTATTCAGAATAAGAGTCTAAGACCTTAACCATTAGGCCAGATAAAGAGTCTAGACCTTAACCATTAGGCCAGAGTAAGAGTCATGACCTTAACCATTAGGCCAGAGTAAGAGTTAAGACCTTATCCAGTAGACCAGAGTAAGAGTCTAAGACCTTAACCATTAGGCTTAGTAAGAGTTAAGACTTTAACCAGTAGGCCAGAGTAAGAGTGTAGGACCTTATCCATTATGCCAGAGTAAGAGTCTAAGACCTTAACCATTAGGCCAGAGTAAGAGTTAAGACCTTAACCATTAGGCCAGAGTAAGAGTCTAAGAACTTAACCATTAGGCCAGAGTAAGAATCTAAGACCTTACCCATTAGGATTAGTAAGAGTTAAGACTTTAGCCAGTAGGCCAGAGTAAGAGTGTAGGACCTTATCCAGTAGGCCAGAGTAAAAGTCTAAGACCTTAACCATTAGGCCAGAGTAAGAATTAAGACTTTAACCATTAGGCCAGAGTAAGAGTCTAGACTTAACCATTATTCAGAATAAGAGTCTAAGACCTTAACCATTAGGCCAGATAAAGAGTCATGACCTTAACCATTAGGCCAGAGTAAGAGTTAAGACCTTATCCAGTAGACCAGAGTAAGAGTCTAAGACCTTAACAATTAGGCTTAGTAAGAGTTAAGACTTTAACCAGTAGGCCAGAGTAAGAGTGTAGGACCTTATCCATTATGCCAGAGTAAGAGTCTAAGACCTTAACCGTTAGGCCAGAGTAAGAGTTAAGACCTTAACCATTAGGCCAGAGTAAGAGTCTAAGAACTTAACCATTAGGCCAGAGTAAGAATCTCAGACCTTAACCATTAGGCTTAGTAAGAGTTAAGACTTTAGCCAGTAGGCCAGAGTAAGAGTGTTGGACCTTATCCATTATGCCAGAGTAAAAGTCTAATACCTTAACCTTAAGGCCAGAGTAAGAGTCTAAGACCATAACCATTAGACCAGAGTAAGAGTTAAGACTTTAACCATTAGGCCAGAGTAAGAGTCTAGACGTAACCATTAGGCCAGAGTAAGAGTCTAACACCTTAACCATTAGTCCAAAGTAAGAGTCTAGACCTTAACCATTAGGCCAGATTAAGAGTGAAGACCTTAACCATTAGGCCAGATTAAGAGACTAGACCTTAACCATTAGGCCAGAGTAAAAGTTAAGACCTTAACCATTAGGCCAGAGTAAGAGTCTAAGACCTTAACCATTAGGCCAGAGTAAGAGTCTAAGACCTTAACTATTAGGACAGAGTAAGAGTTAAGACCTTAACCATTAGGCCAGAGTAAGAGTCTAAGACCTTAACCATTAGGCCAGAGTAAGAATTAAGACTTTAACCATTAGGCCAGAGTAAGAGTCTAGACTTAACCATTATTCAGAATAAGAGTCTAAGACCTTAACCATTAGGCCAGATAAAGAGTCTAGACCTTAACCATTAGGCCAAAGTAAGAGTCATGACCTTAACCATTAGGCCAGAGTAAGAGTTAAGACCTTATCCAGTAGACCAGAGTAAGAGTCTAAGACCTTAACCATTAGGCTTAGTAAGAGTTAAGACTTTAACCAGTAGGCCAGAGTAAGAGTGTAGGACCTTATCCATTATGCCAGAGTAAGAGTCTAAGACCTTAACCATTAGGCCAGAGTAAGAGTTAAGACCTTAACCATTAGGCCAGAGTAAGAGTCTAAGAACTTAACCATTAGGCCAGAGTAAGAATCTAAGACCTTACTCATTAGGATTAGTAAGAGTTAAGACTTTAGCCAGTAGGCCAGAGTAAGAGTGTAGGACCTTATCCAGTAGGCCAGAGTAAACGTCTAAGACCTTAACCATTAGGCCAGAGTAAGAGTTAAAACCTTAACCATTAGGCCAGAGTAAGAGTCTAAGACCTTAACCATTCGGCCAAAGTAAGAGTCTAGACCTTAACCATTAGGCCAGAGTAAGAGTTAAGACCTTAACTATTAGGCCAGATTAAGAGTCTAGACCTTAACCATTAGGCCAGAGTAAAAGTTAAGACCTTAAGCATTAGGCCAGAGTAAGAGTCTAAGACCGTAACCATTAGGCCAGAGTAAGAGTCTAAGACCTTAACTATTAGGACAGAGTAAGAGTTAAGACCTTAACCATTAGGCCAGAGTAAGAGTCTAAGACCTTAACCATTAGGCCAGAGTAAGAATTAAGACTTTAACCATTAGGCCAGAGTAAGAGTCTAGACTTAACCATTATTCAGAGTAAGAGTCTAAGACCTTAACCATTAGGCCAGATAAAGAGTCTAGACCTTAACCATTAGGCCAGAGTAAGAGTCATGACCTTAACCATTAGGCCAGAGTAAGAGTTAGGACCTTATCCAGTAGACCAGAGTAAGAGTCTAATACCTTAACCATTAGGCTTAGTAAGAGTTAAGACTTTAGCCAGTAGGCCAGAGTAAGAGTGTAGGACCTTATCCATTATGCCAGAGTAAAAGTCTAAGACCTTAACCTTAAGGCCAGAGTAAGAGTCTAAGACCTTAACCATTAGACCAGAGTAAGAGTTAAGACTTTACCATTAGGCCAGAGTAAGAGTCTAGACGTAACCATTAGGCCAGAGTAAGAGTCTAACACCTTAACCATTAGTCCAAAGTAAGAGTCTAGACCTTAACCATTAGGCCAGAGTAAGAGTGAATACCTTAACCATTAGGCCAGATTAAGAGACTAGACCTCAACCATTAGGCCAGAGTAAAAGTTAAGACCTTAACCATTAGGCCAGAGTAAGAGTCTAAGACCTTAACCATTAGGCCAGAGTAAGAGTCTAAGACCTTAACTATTAGGACAGAGTAAGAGTTAAGACCTTAACCATTAGGCCAGAGTAAGAGTCTAAGACCTTAACCATTAGGCCAGAGCAAGAATTAAGACTTTAACCATTAGGCCAGAGTAAGAGTCTAGACTTAACCATTATTCAGAGTAAGAGTCTAAGACCTTAACCATTAGGCCAGATAAAGAGTCTAGACCTTAACCATTAGGCCAGAGTAAGAGTCATGACCTTAACCATTAGGCCAGAGTAAGAGTTAGGACCTTATCCAGTAGACCAGAGTAAGAGTTTAAGACCTTAACCATTAGGCTTAGTAAGAGTTAAGACTTTAGCCAGTAGGCCAGAGTAAGAGTGTAGGACCTTATCCATTATGCCAGAGTAAAAGTCTAAGACCTTAACCTTAAGGCCAGAGTAAGAGTCTAAGACCTTAACCATTAGACCAGAGTAAGAGTTAAGACTTTAACCATTAGGCCAGAGTAAGAGTCTAGACGTAACCATTAGGCCAGAGTAAGAGTCTAACACCTTAACCATTAGTCCAAAGTAAGAGTCTAGACCTTAACCATTAGGCCAGAGTAAGAGTGAAGACCTTAACCATTAGGCCAGATTAAGAGACTAGACCTTAACCATTAGGCCAGAGTAAAAGTTAAGACCTTAACCATTAGGCCAGAGTAAGAGTCTAAGACCTTAACCATTAAGCCAGAGTAAGAGTCTAAGACCTTAACTATTAGCACAGAGTAAGAGTTAAGACCTTAACCATTAGGCCAGAGTAAGAGTCTAAGACCTTAACCATTAGGCCAGAGTATGAATTAAGACTTTAACCATTAGGCCAGAGTAAGAGTCTAGACTTAACCATTATTCAGAATAAGAGTCTAAGACCTTAACCATTAGGCCAGATAAAGAGTCTAGACCTTAACCATTAGGCCAGAGTAAGAGTCATGACCTTAACCATTAGGCCAGAGTAAGAGTTAAGACCTTATCCAGTAGACCAGAGTAAGAGTCTAAGACCTTAACCATTAGGCTGAGTAAGAGTCTAAGACCTTAACCATTAGGACAGAGTAAGAGTTAAGACCTTAACCATTAGGCCAGAGTAAGAGTCTAAGACCTTAACCATTAGGCCAGAGTAAGAGTTAAGACTTTAACCATTAGGCCAGAGTAAGAGTCTCGACTTAACCATTAGGCCAGAGTAAGAGTCTAAGACCTTAACCATTAGGCCAGATTAAGAGTCTAGACCTTAACCATTAGGCCAGAGTAAGAGTCATGACCTTAACCATTAAGGCCAGAGTAAGAGTTAAGACCTTATCCAGTAGACCAGAGTAAGAGTCTAAGACCTTAACCATTAGGCTTAGTAAGAGTTAAGACTTTAGCCAGTAGGCCAGAGTAAGAGTCTAAGACCTTAACTATTAGGCCAGAGTAAGAGTTAAGACCTTAACTATTAGGCCAGAGTAAGAGTTAAGACCTTAACCATTAGGCCAGAGTAAGAGTCTAAGACCTTAACCATAAGGCCAGAGTAAGAGTCTAAGACTTTAACCATTAGGCTTAGCAAGAGTTAAGACTTTAGCCAGTTGGCCAGAGTAAGAGTGTAGGACCTTATCCAGTAGGCCAGAGTAAAAGTCCAAGACCTTAACCTTAAGGCCAGAGTAAGAGTCTAAGACCTTAACCATTAGACCAGAGTAACAGTTAAGACTTTAACCATTAGGCCAGAGTAAGAGTCTAGACGTAACCATTAGGCCAGAGTAAGAGTCTAACACCTTAACCATTAGTCCAAAGTAAGAGTCTAGACCTTAAACATTAGGCCAGAGTAAGAGTTAAGACCTTAACTATTAGGCCAGATTAGGAGTCTAGACCTTAACCATTAGGCCAGAGTAAAAGTTAAGACCTTAACCATTAGGCCAGAGTAAGAGTCTAAGACCGTAACCATTAGGCCAGAGTAAGAGTCTAAGACCTTAACTATTAGGACAGAGTAAGAGTTAAGACCTTAACCATTAGGCAAGAGTAAGAGTCTAAGACCTTAACCATTAGGCCAGAGTAAGAATTAAGACTTTAACCATTAGGCCAGAGTAAGAGTCTAGACTTAACCATTATTCAGAGTAAGAGTCTAAGACCTTAACCATTAGGCCAGATAAAGAGTCTAGACCTTAACCATTAGGCCAGAGTAAGAGTCATGACCTTAACCATTAGGCCAGAGTAAGAGTTAGGACCTTATCCAGTAGACCAGAGTAAGAGTCTAAGACCTTAACCATTAGGCTTAGTAAGAGTTAAGACTTTAGCCAGTAGGCCAGAGTAAGAGTGTAGGACCTTATCCATTATGCCAGAGCAAAAGTCTAATACCTTAACCTTAAGGCCAGAATAAGAGTCTAAGACCATAACCATTAGATCAGAGTAAGAGTTAAGACTTTAACCATTAGGCCAGAGTAAGAGTCTAGACGTAACCATTAGGCCAGAGTAAGAGTCTAACACCTTAACCATTAGTCCAAAGTAAGAGTCTAGACCTTAACCATTAGGCCAGAGTAAGAGTGAAGACCTTAACCATTAGGCCAGATTAAGAGACTAGACCTTAACCATTAGGCCAGAGTAAAAGTTAAGACCTTAACCATTAGGCCAGAGTAAGAGTCTAAGACCTTAACCATTAGGCCAGAGTAAGAGTCTAAGACCTTAACTATTAGGACAGAGTAAGAGTTAAGACCTTAACCATTCGGCCAGAGTAAGAGTCTAAGACCTTAACCATTAGGCCAGAGTAAGAATTAAGACTTTAACCATTAGGCCAGAGTAAGAGTCTAGACTTAACCATTATTCAGAATAAGAGTCTAAGACCTTAACCATTAGGCCAGATAAAGAGTCTAGACCTTAACCATTAGGCCAGAGTAAGAGTCATGACCTTAACCATTAGGCCAGAGTAAGAGTTAAGACCTTATCCAGTAGACCAGAGTAAGAGTCTAAGACCTTAACCATTAGGCTTAGTAAGAGTTAAGACTTTAACCAGTAGGCCAGAGTAAGAGTGTAGGACCTTATCCATTATGCCAGAGTAAGAGTCTAAGACCTTAACCATTAGGCCAGAGTAAGAGTTAAGACCTTAACCATTAGGCCAGAGTAAGAGTCTAAGAACTTAACCATTAGGCCAGAGTAAGAATCTAAGACCTTACCCATTAGGATTAGTAAGAGTTAAGACTTTAGCCAGTAGGCCAGAGTAAGAGTGTAGGACCTTATCCAGTAGGCCAGAGTAAAAGTCTAAGACCTTAACCATTAGGCCAGAGTAAGAATTAAGACTTTAACCATTAGGCCAGAGTAAGAGTCTAGACTTAACCATTATTCAGAATAAGAGTCTAAGACCTTAACCATTAGGCCAGATAAAGAGTCATGACCTTAACCATTAGGCCAGAGTAAGAGTTAAGACCTTATCCAGTAGACCAGAGTAAGAGTCTAAGACCTTAACAATTAGGCTTAGTAAGAGTTAAGACTTTAACCAGTAGGCCAGAGTAAGAGTGTAGGACCTTATCCATTATGCCAGAGTAAGAGTCTAAGACCTTAACCGTTAGGCCAGAGTAAGAGTTAAGACCTTAACCATTAGGCCAGAGTAAGAGTCTAAGAACTTAACCATTAGGCCAGAGTAAGAATCTAAGACCTTAACCATTAGGCTTAGTAAGAGTTAAGACTTTAGCCAGTAGGCCAGAGTAAGAGTGTTGGACCTTATCCATTATGCCAGAGTAAAAGTCTAATACCTTAACCTTAAGGCCAGAGTAAGAGTCTAAGACCATAACCATTAGACCAGAGTAAGAGTTAAGACTTTAACCATTAGGCCAGAGTAAGAGTCTAGACGTAACCATTAGGCCAGAGTAAGAGTCTAACACCTTAACCATTAGTCCAAAGTAAGAGTCTAGACCTTAACCATTAGGCCAGATTAAGAGTGAAGACCTTAACCATTAGGCCAGATTAAGAGACTAGACCTTAACCATTAGGCCAGAGTAAAAGTTAAGACCTTAACCATTAGGCCAGAGTAAGAGTCTAAGACCTTAACCATTAGGCCAGAGTAAGAGTCTAAGACCTTAACTATTAGGACAGAGTAAGAGTTAAGACCTTAACCATTAGGCCAGAGTAAGAGTCTAAGACCTTAACCATTAGGCCAGAGTAAGAATTAAGACTTTAACCATTAGGCCAGAGTAAGAGTCTAGACTTAACCATTATTCCGAATAAGAGTCTAAGACCTTAACCATTAGGCCAGATAAAGAGTCTAGACCTTAACCATTAGGCCAAAGTAAGAGTCATGACCTTAACCATTAGGCCAGAGTAAGAGTTAAGACCTTATCCAGTAGACCAGAGTAAGAGTCTAAGACCTTAACCATTAGGCTTAGTAAGAGTTAAGACTTTAACCAGTAGGCCAGAGTAAGAGTGTAGGACCTTATCCATTATGCCAGAGTAAGAGTCTAAGACCTTAACCATTAGGCCAGAGTAAGAGTTAAGACCTTAACCATTAGGCCAGAGTAAGAGTCTAAGAACTTAACCATTAGGCCAGAGTAAGAATCTAAGACCTTACTCATTAGGATTAGTAAGAGTTAAGACTTTAGCCAGTAGGCCAGAGTAAGAGTGTAGGACCTTATCCAGTAGGCCAGAGTAAACGTCTAAGACCTTAACCATTAGGCCAGAGTAAGAGTTAAAACCTTAACCATTAGGCCAGAGTAAGAGTCTAAGACCTTAACCATTCGGCCAAAGTAAGAGTCTAGACCTTAACCATTAGGCCAGAGTAAGAGTTAAGACCTTAACTATTAGGCCAGATTAAGAGTCTAGACCTTAACCATTAGGCCAGAGTAAAAGTTAAGACCTTAAGCATTAGGCCAGAGTAAGAATCTAAGACCGTAACCATTAGGCCAGAGTAAGAGTCTAAGACCTTAACTATTAGGACAGAGTAAGAGTTAAGACCTTAACCATTAGGCCAGAGTAAGAGTCTAAGACCTTAACCATTAGGCCAGAGTAAGAATTAAGACTTTAACCATTAGGCCAGAGTAAGAGTCTAGACTTAACCATTATTCAGAGTAAGAGTCTAAGACCTTAACCATTAGGCCAGATAAAGAGTCTAGACCTTAACCATTAGGCCAGAGTAAGAGTCATGACCTTAACCATTAGGCCAGAGTAAGAGTTAGGACCTTATCCAGTAGACCAGAGTAAGAGTCTAAGACCTTAACCATTAGGCTTAGTAAGAGTTAAGACTTTAGCCAGTAGGCCAGAGTAAGAGTGTAGGACCTTATCCATTATGCCAGAGTAAAAGTCTAAGACCTTAACCTTAAGGCCAGAGTAAGAGTCTAAGACCTTAACCATTAGACCAGAGTAAGAGTTAAGACTTTACCATTAGGCCAGAGTAAGAGTCTAGACGTAACCATTAGGCCAGAGTAAGAGTCTAACACCTTAACCATTAGTCCAAAGTAAGAATCTAGACCTTAACCATTAGGCCAGAGTAAGAGTGAAGACCTTAACCATTAGGCCAGATTAAGAGACTAGACCTCAACCATTAGGCCAGAGTAAAAGTTAAGACCTTAACCATTAGGCCAGAGTAAGAGTCTAAGACCTTAGCCATTAGGCCAGAGTAAGAGTCTAAGACCTTAACTATTAGGACAGAGTAAGAGTTAAGACCTTAACCATTAGGCCAGAGTAAGAGTCTAAGAACTTAACCATTAGGCCAGAGTAAGAATCTAAGACCTTAACCATTAGGCTTAGTAAGAGTTAAGACTTTAGCCAGTAGGCCAGAGTAAGAGTGTAGGACCTTATCCATTATGCCAGAGTAAAAGTCTAATACCTTAACCTTAAGGCCAGAGTAAGAGTCTAAGACCATAACCATTAGACCAGAGTAAGAGTTAAGACTTTAACCATTAGGCCAGAGTAAGAGTCTAGACGTAACCATTAGTCCAAAGTAAGAGTCTAGACCTTAACCATTAGGCCAGATTAAGAGTGAAGACCTTAACCATTAGGCCAGATTAAGAGACTAGACCGTAACCATTAGGCCAGAGTAAAAGTTAAGACCTTAACCATTAGGCCAGAGTAAGAGTCTAAGACCTTAACCATTAGGCCAGAGTAAGAGTCTAAGACCTTAACTATTAGGACAGAGTAAGAGTTAAGACCTTAACCATTAGGCCAGAGTAAGAGTCTAAGACCTTAACCATTAGGCCAGAGTAAGAATTAAGACTTTAACCATTAGGCCAGAGTAAGAGTCTAGACTTAACCATTATTCAGAATAAGAGTCTAAGACCTTAACCATTAGGCCAGATAAAGAGTCTAGACCTTAACCATAAGGCCAGAGTAAGAGTCATGACCTTAACCATTAGGCCAGAGTAAGAGTTAAGACCTTATCCAGTAGACCAGAGTAAGAGTCTAAGACCTTAACCATTAGGCTTAGTAAGAGTTAAGACTTTAACCAGTAGGCCAGAGTAAGAGTGTAGGACCTTATCCATTATGCCAGAGTAAGAGTCTAAGACCTTAACCATTAGGCCAGAGTAAGAGTTAAGACCTTAACCATTCGGCCAGAGTAAGAGTCTAAGAACTTAACCATTAGGCCAGAGTAAGAATCTAAGACCTTACCCATTAGGATTAGTAAGAGTTAAGACTTTAGCCAGTAGGCCAGAGTAAGAGTGTAGGACCTTATCCAGTAGGCCAGAGTAAACGTCTAAGACCTTAACCATTAGGCCAGAGTAAGAGTTAAAACCTTAACCATTAGGCCAGAGTAAGAGTCTAAGACCTTAACCATTCGTCCAAAGTAAGAGTCTAGACCTTAACCATTAGGCCAGAGTAAGAGTTAAGACCTTAACTATTAGGCCAGATTAAGAGTCTAGACCTTAACCATTAGGCCAGAGTAAAAGTTAAGACCTTAAGCATTAGGCCAGAGTAAGAGTCTAAGACCGTAACCATTAGGCCAGAGTAAGAGTCTAAGACCTTAACTATTAGGACAGAGTAAGAGTTAAGACCTTAACCATTAGGCTAGAGTAAGAGTCTAAGACCTTAACCATTAGGCCAGAGTAAGAATTAAGACTTTAACCATTAGGCCAGAGTAAGAGTATAGACTTAAACATTATTCAGAGTAAGAGTCTAAGACCTTAACCATTAGGCCAGATAAAGAGTCTAGACCTTAACCATTAGGCCAGAGTAAGAGTCATGACCTTAACCATTAGGCCAGAGTAAGAGTTAGGACCTTATCCAGTAGACCAGAGTAAGAGTCTAAGACCTTAACCATTAGGCTTAGTAAGAGTTAAGACTTTAGCCAGTAGGCCAGAGTAAGAGTGTAGGACCTTATCCATTATGCCAGAGTAAAAGTCTAAGACCTTAACCTTAAGGCCAGAGTAAGAGTCTAAGACCTTAACCATTAGACCAGAGTAAGAGTTAAGACTTTAACCATTAGGCCAGAGTAAGAGTCTAGACGTAACCATTAGGCCAGAGTAAGAGTCTAACACCTTAACCATTAGTCCAAAGTAAGAGTCTAGACCTTAACCATTAGGCCAGAGTGAGAGTGAAGACCTTAACCATTAGGCCAGATTAAGAGACTAGACCTTAACCATTAGGCCAGAGTAAAAGTTAAGACCTTAACCATTAGGCCAGAGTAAGAGTCTAAGACCTTAACCATTAGGCCAGAGTAAGAGTCTAAGACCTTAACTATTAGGACAGAGTAAGAGTTAAGACCTTAACCATTAGGCCAGAGTAAGAGTCTAAGACCTTAAACATTAGGCCAGAGTAAGAATTAAGACTTTAACCATTAGGCCAGAGTAAGAGTCTAGACTTAACCATTATTCAGAATAAGATTTTTAGACATTAACCATTAGGCCAGATAAAGAGTCTAGACCTTAACCATTAGGCCAGAGTAAGAGTCATGACCTTAACCATTAGGCCAGAGTAAGAGTTAAGACCTTATCCAGTAGACCAGAGTAAGAGTCTAAGACGTTAACCATTAGGCTTAGTAAGAGTTAAGACTTTAGCCAGTAGGCCAGAGTAAGAGTGTAGGACCTTATCCATTATGCCAGAGTAAAAGTCTAAGACCTTAACCTTAAGGCCAGAGTAAGAGTCTAAGACCTTAACCATTAGACCAGAGTAAGAGTTAAGACTTTAACCATTAGGCCAGAGTAAGAGTCTAGACGTAACCATTAGGCCAGAGTAAGAGTCTAACACCTTAACCATTAGTCCAAAGTAAGAGTCTAGACCTTAACCATTAGGCCAGAGTAAGAGTGAAGACCTTAACCATTAGGCCAGATTAAGAGACTAGACCTTAACCATTAGGCCAGAGTAAAAGTTAAGACCTTAACCATTAGGCCAGAGTAAGAGTCTAAGACCGTAACCATTAGGCCAGAGTAAGAGTCTAAGACCTTAACTATTAGGACAGAGTAAGAGTTAAGACCTTAACCATTAGGCCAGAGTAAGAGTCTAAGACCTTAACCATTAGGCCAGAGTAAGAATTAAGACTTTAACCATTAGGCCAGAGTAAGAGTATAGACTTAACCATTATTCAGAGTAAGAGTCTAAGACCTTAACCATTAGGCCAGATAAAGAGTCTAGACCTTAACCATTAGGCCAGAGTAAGAGTCATGACCTTAACCATTAGGCCAGAGTAAGAGTTAGGACCTTATCCAGTAGACCAGAGTAAGAGTCTAAGACATTAACCATTAGGCTTAGTAAGAGTTAAGACTTTAGCCAGTAGGCCAGAGTAAGAGTGTAGGACCTTATCCATTATGCCAGAGTAAAAGTCTAAGACCTTAACCTTAAGGCCAGAGTAAGAGTCTAAGACCTTAACCATTAGACCAGAGTAAGAGTTAAGACTTTACCATTAGGCCAGAGTAAGAGTCTAGACGTAACCATTAGGCCAGAGTAAGAGTCTAACACCTTAACCATTAGTCCAAAGTAAGAGTCTAGACCTTAACCATTAGGCCAGAGTAAGAGTGAAGACCTTAACCATTAGGCCAGATTAAGAGACTAGACCTTAACCATTAGGCCAGAGTAAAAGTTAAGACCTTAACCATTAGGCCAGAGTAAGAGTCTAAGACCTTAACCATTAGGCCAGAGTAAGAGTCTAAGACCTTAACTATTAGGACAGAGTAAGAGTTAAGACCTTAACCATTAGGCCAGAGTAAGAGTCTAAGACCTTAACCATTAGGCCAGAGTAAGAATTAAGACTTTAACCATTAGGCCAGAGTAAGAGTCTAGACTTAACCATTATTCAGAATAAGAGTCTAAGACCTTAACCATTAGGCCAGATAAAGAGTCTAGACCTTAACCATTAGGCCAGAGAAAGAGTCATGACCTTAACCATTAGGCCAGAGTAAGAGTTAAGACCTTATCCAGTAGACCAGAGTAAGAGTCTAAGACCTTAACCATTAGGCTTAGTAAGAGTTAAGACTTTAACCAGTAGGCCAGAGTAAGAGTGTAGGACCTTATCCATTATGCCAGAGTAAGAGTCTAAGACCTTAACCGTTAGGCCAGAGTAAGAGTTAAGACCTTAACCATTAGGCCAGAGTAAGAGTCTAAGAACTTAACCATTAGGCTAGAGTAAGAATCTAAGACCTTACCCATTAGGATTAGTAAGAGTTAAGACTTTAGCCAGTAGGCCAGAGTAAGAGTGTAGGACCTTATCCAGTAGGCCAGAGTAAAAGTCTAAGACCTTAACCATTAGGCCAGAGTAAGAGTTAAAACCTTAACCATTAGGCCAGAGTAAGAGTCTAAGACCTTAACCATTCGTCCAAAGTAAGAGTCTAGACCTTAACCATTAGGCCAGAGTAAGAGTTAAGACCTTAACTATTAGGCCAGATTAAGAGTCTAGACCTTAACCATTAGGCCAGAGTAAAAGTTAAGACCTTAAGCATTAGGCCAGAGTAAGAGTCTAAGACCGTAACCATTAGGCCAGAGTAAGAGTCTAAGACCTTAACTATTAGGACAGAGTAAGAGTTAAGACCTTAACCAATAGGCCAGAGTAAGAGTCTAAGACCTTAACCATTAGGCCAGAGTAAGAATTAAGACTTTAACCATTAGGCCAGAGTAAGAGTCTAGACTTAACCATTATTCAGAGTAAGAGTCTAAGACCTTTACCATTAGGCCAGATAAAGAGTCTAGACCTTAACCATTAGGCCAGAGTAAGAGTCATGACCTTAACCATTAGGCCAGAGTAAGAGTTAGGACCTTATCCAGTAGACCAGAGTAAGAGTCTAAGACCTTAACCATTAGGCTTAGTAAGAGTTAAGACTTTAGCCAGTAGGCCAGAGTAAGAGTGTAGGACCTTATCCATTATGCCAGAGTAAAAGTCTAAGACCTTAACCTTAAGGCCAGAGTAAGAGTCTAAGACCTTAACCATTAGACCAGAGTAAGAGTTAAGACTTTAACCATTAGGCCAGAGTAAGAGTCTAGACGTAACCATTAGGCCAGAGTAAGAGTCTAACACCTTAACCATTAGTCCAAAGTAAGAGTCTAGACCTTAACCATTAGGCCAGAGTAAGAGTGAAGACCTTAACCATTAGGCCAGATTAAGAGACTAGACCTTAACCATTAGGCCAGAGTAAAAGTTAAGACCTTAACCATTAGGCCAGAGTAAGAGTCTAAGACCTTAACCATTAGGCCAGAGTAAGAGTCTAAGACCTTAACTATTAGGACAGAGTAAGAGTTAAGACCTTAACCATTAGGCCAGAGTAAGAGTCTAAGACCTTAAACATTAGGCCAGAGTAAGAATTAAGACTTTAACCATTAGGCCAGAGTAAGAGTCTAGACTTAACCATTATTCAGAATAAGAGTCTTAGACCTTAACCATTAGGCCAGAGTAAGAGTCTAAGACCTTAACTATTAGGACAGAGTAAGAGTTAAGACCTTAACCATTAGGCCAGAGTAAGAGTCTAAGACCTTAACTATTAGGACAGAGTAAGAGTTAAGACCTTAACCATTAGGCCAGAGTAAGAGTCTAAGACCTTAACCATTAGGCCAGAGTAAGAATTAAGACTTTAACCATTAGGCCAGAGTAAGAGTCTAGACTTAACCATTATTCAGAGTAAGAGTCTAAGACCTTAACCATTAGGCCATATAAAGAGTCTAGACCTTAACCATTAGGCCAGAGTAAGAGTCATGACCTTAACCATTAGGCCAGAGTAAGAGTTAGGACCTTATCCAGTAGACCAGAGTAAGAGTCTAAGACCTTAACCATTAGGCTTAGTAAGAGTTAAGACTTTAGCCAGTAGGCCAGAGTAAGAGTGTAGGACCTTATCCATTATGCCAGAGTAAAAGTCTAAGACCTTAACCTTAAGGCCAGAGTAAGAGTCTAAGACCTTAACCATTAGACCAGAGTAAGAGTTAAGACTTTAACCATTAGGCCAGAGTAAGAGTCTAGACGTAACCATTAGGCCAGAGTAAGAGTCTAACACCTTAACCATTAGTCCAAAGTAAGAGTCTAGACCTTAACCATTAGGCCAGAGTAAGAGTGAAGACCTTAACCATTAGGCCAGATTAAGAGACTAGACCTTAACCATTAGGCCAGAGTAAAAGTTAAGACCTTAATCATTAGGCCAGAGTAAGAGTCTAAGACCTTAACCATTAGGCCAGAGTAAGAGTCTAAGACCTTAACTATTAGGACAGAGTAAGAGTTAAGACCTTAACCATTAGGCCAGAGTAAGAGTCTAAGACCTTAAACATTAGGCCAGAGTAAGAATTAAGACTTTAACCATTAGGCCAGAGTAAGAGTCTAGACTTAACCATTATTCAGAATAAGAGTCTTAGACCTTAACCATTAGGCCAGAGTAAGAGTCTAAGACCTTAACTATTAGGACAGAGTAAGAGTTAAGACCTTAACCATTAGGCCAGAGTAAGAGTCTAAGACCTTAACTATTAGGACAGAGTAAGAGTTAAGACCTTATCCAGTAGACCAGAGTAAGAGTCTAAGACCTTAACCATTAGGCTTAGTAAGAGTTAAGACTTTAACCAGTAGGCCAGAGTAAGAGTGTAGGACCTTATCCATTATGCCAGAGTAAGAGTCTAAGACCTTAACCATTAGGCCAGAGTAAGAGTTAAGACCTTATCCAGTAGACCAGAGTAAGAGTCTAAGACCTTAACCATTAGGCTTAGTAAGAGTTAAGACTTTAACCAGTAGGCCAGAGTAAGAGTGTAGGACCTTATCCATTATGCCAGAGTAAGAGTCTAAGACCTTAACCATTAGGCCAGAGTAAGAGTTAAGACCTTAACCATTAGGCCAGAGTAAGAGTCTAAGAACTTAACCATTAGGCCAGAGTAAGAATCTAAGACCTTACCCATTAGGATTAGTAAGAGTTAAGACTTTAGCCAGTAGGCCAGAGTAAGAGTGTAGGACCTTATCCAGTAGGCCAGAGTAAAAGTCTAAGACCTTAACCATTAGGCCAGAGTAAGATTTAAGACCTTAACCATTAGGCCAGAGTAAGAGTCTAAGACCTTAAACATTAGGCCAGAGTAAGAATTAAGACTTTAACCATTAGGCCAGAGTAAGAGTCTAGACTTAACCATTATTCAGAATAAGAGTCTTAGACCTTAACCATTAGGCCAGAGTAAGAGTCTAAGACCTTAACTATTAGGACAGAGTAAGAGTTAAGACCTTAACCATTAGGCCAGAGTAAGAGTCTAAGACCTTAACTATTAGGACAGAGTAAGAGTTAAGACCTTATCCAGTAGACCAGAGTAAGAGTCTAAGACCTTAACCATTAGGCTTAGTAAGAGTTAAGACTTTAACCAGTAGGCCAGAGTAAGAGTGTAGGACCTTATCCATTATGCCAGAGTAAGAGTCTAAGACCTTAACCATTAGGCCAGAGTAAGAGTTAAGACCTTATCCAGTAGACCAGAGTAAGAGTCTAAGACCTTAACCATTAGGCTTAGTAAGAGTTAAGACTTTAACCAGTAGGCCAGAGTAAGAGTGTAGGACCTTATCCATTATGCCAGAGTAAGAGTCTAAGACCTTAACCATTAGGCCAGAGTAAGAGTTAAGACCTTAACCATTAGGCCAGAGTAAGAGTCTAAGAACTTAACCATTAGGCCAGAGTAAGAATCTAAGACCTTACCCATTAGGATTAGTAAGAGTTAAGACTTTAGCCAGTAGGCCAGAGTAAGAGTGTAGGACCTTATCCAGTAGGCCAGAGTAAAAGTCTAAGACCTTAACCATTAGGCCAGAGTAAGAATTAAGACTTTAACCATTAGGCCAGAGTAAGAGTCTAGACTTAACCATTATTCAGAATAAGAGTCTAAGACCTTAACCATTAGGCCAGATAAAGAGTCATGACCTTAACCATTAGGCCAGAGTAAGAGTTAAGACTTATCCAGTAGACCAGAGTAAGAGTCTAAGACCTTAACAATTAGGCTTAGTAAGAGTTAAGACTTTAACCAGTAGGCCAGAGTAAGAGTGTAGGACCTTATCCATTATGCCAGAGTAAGAGTCTAAGACCTTAACCGTTAGGCCAGAGTAAGAGTTAAGACCTTAACCATTAGGCCAGAGTAAGAGTCTAAGAACTTAACCATTAGGCCAGAGTAAGAATCTAAGACCTTAACCATTAGGCTTAGTAAGAGTTAAGACTTTAGCCAGTAGGCCAGAGTAAGAGTGTTGGACCTTATCCATTATGCCAGAGTAAAAGTCTAATACCTTAACCTTAAGGCCAGAGTAAGAGTCTAAGACCATAACCATTAGACCAGAGTAAGAGTTAAGACTTTAACCATTAGGCCAGAGTAAGAGTCTAGACGTAACCATTAGGCCAGAGTAAGAGTCTAACACCTTAACCATTAGTCCAAAGTAAGAGTCTAGACCTTAACCATTAGGCCAGATTAAGAGTGAAGACCTTAACCATTAGGCCAGATTAAGAGACTAGACCTTAACCATTAGGCCAGAGTAAAAGTTAAGACCTTAACCATTAGGCCAGAGTAAGAGTCTAAGACCTTAACCATTAGGCCAGAGTAAGAGTCTAAGACCTTAACTATTAGGACAGAGTAAGAGTTAAGACCTTAACCATTAGGCCAGAGTAAGAGTCTAAGACCTTAACCATTAGGCCAGAGTAAGAATTAAGACTTTAACCATTAGGCCAGAGTAAGAGTCTAGACTTAACCATTATTCAGAATAAGAGTCTAAGACCTTAACCATTAGGCCAGATAAAGAGTCTAGACCTTAACCATTAGGCCAAAGTAAGAGTCATGACCTTAACCATTAGGCCAGAGTAAGAGTTAAGACCTTATCCAGTAGACCAGAGTAAGAGTCTAAGACCTTAACCATTAGGCTTAGTAAGAGTTAAGACTTTAACCAGTAGGCCAGAGTAAGAGTGTAGGACCTTATCCATTATGCCAGAGTAAGAGTCTAAGACCTTAACCATTAGGCCAGAGTAAGAGTTAAGACCTTAACCATTAGGCCAGAGTAAGAGTCTAAGAACTTAACCATTAGGCCAGAGTAAGAAACTAAGACCTTACTCATTAGGATTAGTAAGAGTTAAGACTTTAGCCAGTAGGCCAGAGTAAGAGTGTAGGACCTTATCCAGTAGGCCAGAGTAAACGTCTAAGACCTTAACCATTAGGCCAGAGTAAGAGTTAAAACCTTAACCATTAGGCCAGAGTAAGAGTCTAAGACCTTAACTATTCAGCCAAAGTAAGAGTCTAGACCTTAACCATTAGGCCAGAGTAAGAGTTAAGACCTTAACTATTAGGCCAGATTAAGAGTCTAGACCTTAACCATTAGGCCAGAGTAAAAGTTAAGACCTTAAGCATTAGGCCAGAGTAAGAGTCTAAGACCGTAACCATTAGGCCAGAGTAAGAGTCTAAGACCTTAACTATTAGGACAGAGTAAGAGTTAAGACCTTAACCATTAGGCCAGAGTAAGAGTCTAAGACCTTAACCATTAGGCCAGAGTAAGAATTAAGACTTTAACCATTAGGCCAGAGTAAGAGTCTAGACTTAACCATTATTCAGAGTAAGAGTCTAAGACCTTAACCATTAGGCCAGATAAAGAGTCTAGACCTTAACCATTAGGCCAGAGTAAGAGTCATGACCTTAACCATTAGGCCAGAGTAAGAGTTAGGACCTTATCCAGTAGACCAGAGTAAGAGTCTAAGACCTTAACCATTAGGCTTAGTAAGAGTTAAGACTTTAGCCAGTAGGCCAGAGTAAGAGTGTAGGACCTTATCCATTATGCCAGAGTAAAAGTCTAAGACCTTAACCTTAAGGCCAGAGTAAGAGTCTAAGACCTTAACCATTAGACCAGAGTAGGAGTTAAGACTTTACCATTAGGCCAGAGTAGGAGTCTAGACGTAACCATTAGGCCAGAGTAAGAGTCTAACACCTTAACCATTAGGCCAGAGTAAGAGTCTAGACCTTAACCATTAGGCCAGAGTAAGAGTGAAGACCTTAACCATTAGGCCAGATTAAGAGACTAGACCTCAACCATTAGGCCAGAGTAAAAGTTAAGACCTTAACCATTAGGCCAGAGTAAGAGTCTAAGACCTTAACCATTAGGCCAGAGTAAGAGTCTAAGACCTTAACTATTAGGACAGAGTAAGAGTTAAGACCTTAACCATTAGGCCAGAGTAAGAGTCTAAGAACTTAACCATTAGGCCAGAGTAAGAATCTAAGACCTTAACCATTAGGCTTAGTAAGAGTTAAGACTTTAGCCAGTAGGCCAGAGTAAGAGTGTAGGACCTTATCCATTATGCCAGAGTAAAAGTCTAATACCTTAACCTTAAGGCCAGAGTAAGAGTCTAAGACCATAACCATTAGACCAGAGTAAGAGTTAAGACTTTAACCATTAGGCCAGAGTAAGAGTCTAGACGTAACCATTAGTCCAAAGTAAGAGTCTAGACCTTAACCATTAGGCCAGATTAAGAGTGAAGACCTTAACCATTAGGCCAGATTAAGAGACTAGACCTTAACCATTAGGCCAGAGTAAAAGTTAAGACCTTAACCATTAGGCCAGAGTAAGAGTCTAAGACCTTAACCATTAGGCCAGAGTAAGAGTCTAAGACCTTAACTATTAGGACAGAGTAAGAGTTAAGACCTTAACCATTAGGCCAGAGTAAGAGTCTAAGACCTTAACCATTAGGCCAGAGTAAGAATTAAGACTTTAACCATTAGGCCAGAGTAAGAGTCTAGACTTAACCATTATTCAGAATAAGAGTCTAAGACCTTAACCATTAGGCCAGATAAAGAGTCTAGACCTTAACCATTAGGCCAGAGTAAGAGTCATGACCTTAACCATTAGGCCAGGGTAAGAGTTAAGACCTTATCCAGTAGACCAGAGTAAGAGTCTAAGACCTTAACCATTAGGCTTAGTAAGAGTTAAGACTTTAACCAGTAGGCCAGAGTAAGAGTGTAGGACCTTATCCATTATGCCAGAGTAAGAGTCTAAGACCTTAACCATTAGGCCAGAGTAAGAGTTAAGACCTTAACCATTCGGCCAGAGTAAGAGTCTAAGAACTTAACCATTAGGCCAGAGTAAGAATCTAAGACCTTACCCATTAGGATTAGTAAGAGTTAAGACTTTAGCCAGTAGGCCAGAGTAAGAGTGTAGGACCTTATCCAGTAGGCCAGAGTAAACGTCTAAGACCTTAACCATTAGGCCAGAGTAAGAGTTAAAACCTTAACCATTAGGCCAGAGTAAGAGTCTAAGACCTTAACCATTCGTCCAAAGTAAGAGTCTAGACCTTAACCATTAGGCCAGAGTAAGAGTTAAGACCTTAACTATTAGGCCAGATTAAGAGTCTAGACCTTAACCATTAGGCCAGAGTAAAAGTTAAGACCTTAAGCATTAGGCCAGAGTAAGAGTCTAAGACCGTAACCATTAGGCCAGAGTAAGAGTCTAAGACCTTAACTATTAGGACAGAGTAAGAGTTAAGACCTTAACCATTAGGCTAGAGTAAGGGTCTAAGACCTTAACCATTAGGCCAGAGTAAGAATTAAGACTTTAATTATTAGGCCAGAGTAAGAGTATAGACTTAACCATTATTCAGAGTAAGAGTCTAAGACCTTAACCATTAGGCCAGATAAAGAGTCTAGACCTTAACCATTAGGCCAGAGTAAGAGTCATGACCTTAACCATTAGGCCAGAGTAAGAGTTAGGACCTTATCCAGTAGACCAGAGTAAGAGTCTAAGACCTTAACCATTAGGCTTAGTAAGAGTTAAGACTTTAGCCAGTAGGCCAGAGTAAGAGTGTAGGACCTTATCCATTATGCCAGAGTAAAAGTCTAAGACCTTAACCTTAAGGCCAGAGTAAGAGTCTAAGACCTTAACCATTAGACCAGAGTAAGAGTTAAGACTTTACCATTAGGCCAGAGTAAGAGTCTAGACGTAACCATTAGGCCAGAGTAAGAGTCTAACACCTTAACCATTAGTCCAAAGTAAGAGTCTAGACCTTAACCATTAGGCCAGAGTAAGAGTGAAGACCTTAACCATTAGGCCAGATTAAGAGACTAGACCTTAACCATTAGGCCAGAGTAAAAGTTAAGACCTTAACCATTAGGCCAGAGTAAGAGTCTAAGACCTTAACCATTAGGCCAGAGTAAGAGTCTAAGACCTTAACTATTAGGACAGAGTAAGAGTTAAGACCTTAACCATTAGGCCAGAGTAAGAGTCTAAGACCTTAACCATTAGGCCAGAGTAAGAATTAAGACTTTAACCATTAGGCCAGAGTAAGAGTCTAGACTTAACCATTATTCAGAATAAGAGTCTAAGACCTTAACCATTAGGCCAGATAAAGAGTCTAGACCTTAACCATTAGGCCAGAGAAAGAGTCATGACCTTAACCATTAGGCCAGAGTAAGAGTTAAGACCTTATCCAGTAGACCAGAGTAAGAGTCTAAGACCTTAACCATTAGGCTTAGTAAGAGTTAAGACTTTAACCAGTAGGCCAGAGTAAGAGTGTAGGACCTTATCCATTATGCCAGAGTAAGAGTCTAAGACCTTAACCGTTAGGCCAGAGTAAGAGTTAAGACCTTAACCATTAGGCCAGAGTAAGAGTCTAAGAACTTAACCATTAGGCCAGAGTAAGAATCTAAGACCTTACCCATTAGGATTAGTAAGAGTTAAGACTTTAGCCAGTAGGCCAGAGTAAGAGTGTAGGACCTTATCCAGTAGGCCAGAGTAAAAGTCTAAGACCTTAACCATTAGGCCAGAGTAAGAGTTAAAACCTTAACCATTAGGCCAGAGTAAGAGTCTAAGACCTTAACCATTCGTCCAAAGTAAGAGTCTAGACCTTAACCATTAGGCCAGAGTAAGAGTTAAGACCTTAACTATTAGGCCAGATTAAGAGTCTAGACCTTAACCATTAGGCCAGAGTAAAAGTTAAGACCTTAAGCATTAGGCCAGAGTAAGAGTCTAAGACCGTAACCATTAGGCCAGAGTAAGAGTCTAAGACCTTAACTATTAGGACAGAGTAAGAGTTAAGACCTTAACCAATAGGCCAGAGTAAGAGTCTAAGACCTTAACCATTAGGCCAGAGTAAGAATTAAGACTTTAACCATTAGGCCAGAGTAAGAGTCTAGACTTAACCATTATTCAGAGTAAGAGTCTAAGACCTTAACCATTAGGCTAGATAAAGAGTCTAGACCTTAACCATTAGGCCAGAGTAAGAGTCATGACCTTAACCATTAGGCCAGAGTAAGAGTTAGGACCTTATCCAGTAGACCAGAGTAAGAGTCTAAGACCTTAACCATTAGGCTTAGTAAGAGTTAAGACTTTAGCCAGTAGGCCAGAGTAAGAGTGTAGGACCTTATCCATTATGCCAGAGTAAAAGTCTAAGACCTTAACCTTAAGGCCAGAGTAAGAGTCTAAGACCTTAACCATTAGACCAGAGTAAGAGTTAAGACTTTAACCATTAGGCCAGAGTAAGAGTCTAGACGTAACCATTAGGCCAGAGTAAGAGTCTAACACCTTAACCATTAGTCCAAAGTAAGAGTCTAGACCTTAACCATTAGGCCAGAGTAAGAGTGAAGACCTTAACCATTAGGCCAGATTAAGAGACTAGACCTTAACCATTAGGCCAGAGTAAAAGTTAAGACCTTAACCATTAGGCCAGAGTAAGAGTCTAAGACCTTAACCATTAGGCCAGAGTAAGAGTCTAAGACCTTAACTATTAGGACAGAGTAAGAGTTAAGACCTTAACCATTAGGCCAGAGTAAGAGTCTAAGACCTTAAACATTAGGCCAGAGTAAGAATTAAGACTTTAACCATTAGGCCAGAGTAAGAGTCTAGACTTAACCATTATTCAGAATAAGAGTCTTAGACCTTAACCATTAGGCCAGAGTAAGAGTCTAAGACCTTAACTATTAGGACAGAGTAAGAGTTAAGACCTTAACCATTAGGCCAGAGTAAGAGTCTAAGACCTTAACTATTAGGACAGAGTAAGAGTTAAGACCTTAACCATTAGGCCAGAGTAAGAGTCTAAGACCTTAACCATTAGGCCAGAGTAAGAATTAAGACTTTAACCATTAGGCCAGAGTAAGAGTCTAGACTTAACCATTATTCAGAGTAAGAGTCTAAGACCTTAACCATTAGGCCATATAAAGAGTCTAGACCTTAACCATTAGGCCAGAGTAAGAGTCATGACCTTAACCATTAGGCCAGAGTAAGAGTTAGGACCTTATCCAGTAGACCAGAGTAAGAGTCTAAGACCTTAACCATTAGGCTTAGTAAGAGTTAAGACTTTAGCCAGTAGGCCAGAGTAAGAGTGTAGGACCTTATCCATTATGCCAGAGTAAAAGTCTAAGACCTTAACCTTAAGGCCAGAGTAAGAGTCTAAGACCTTAACCATTAGACCAGAGTAAGAGTTAAGACTTTAACCATTAGGCCAGAGTAAGAGTCTAGACGTAACCATTAGGCCAGAGTAAGAGTCTAACACCTTAACCATTAGTCCAAAGTAAGAGTCTAGACCTTAACCATTAGGCCAGAGTAAGAGTGAAGACCTTAACCATTAGGCCAGATTAAGAGACTAGACCTTAACCATTAGGCCAGAGTAAAAGTTAAGACCTTAATCATTAGGCCAGAGTAAGAGTCTAAGACCTTAACCATTAGGCCAGAGTAAGAGTCTAAGACCTTAACTATTAGGACAGAGTAAGAGTTAAGACCTTAACCATTAGGCCAGAGTAAGAGTCTAAGACCTTAAACATTAGGCCAGAGTAAGAATTAAGACTTTAACCTTTAGGCCAGAGTAAGAGTCTAGACTTAACCATTATTCAGAATAAGAGTCTTAGACCTTAACCATTAGGCCAGAGTAAGAGTCTAAGACCTTAACTATTAGGACAGAGTAAGAGTTAAGACCTTAACCATTAGGCCAGAGTAAGAGTCTAAGACCTTAACTATTAGGACAGAGTAAGAGTTAAGACCTTAACCATTAGGCCAGAGTAAGAGTCTAAGACCTTAACCATTAGGCCAGAGTAAGAATTAAGACTTTAACCATTAGGCCAGAGTAAGAGTCTAGACTTAACCATTATTCAGAATAAGAGTCTAAGACCTTAACCATTAGGCCAGATAAAGAGTCTAGACCTTAACCATTAGGCCAGAGTAAGAGTCATGACCTTAACCATTAGGCCAGAGTAAGAGTTAAGACCTTATCCAGTAGACCAGAGTAAGAGTCTAAGACCTTAACCATTAGGCTTAGTAAGAGTTAAGACTTTAACCAGTAGGCCAGAGTAAGAGTGTAGGACCTTATCCATTATGCCAGAGTAAGAGTCTAAGACCTTAACCATTAGGCCAGAGTAAGAGTTAAGACCTTAACCATTAGGCCAGAGTAAGAGTGAAGACCTTAACCATTAGGCCAGATTAAGAGACTAGACATTAACCATTAGGCCAGAGTAAAAGTTAAGACCTTAACCATTAGGCCAGAGTAAGAGTCTAAGACCTTAACCATTAGGCCAGAGTAAGAGTCTAAGACCTTAACCCCTTCAGCGCTGGGCGAATTCCGCCGCGGTGCTGAAGGGTTCGAGCGCGGGCGGGCTCATGACGGAACGGTTCCGTCATGAGCACAGCTCAACCGTGGCTCATGACGGAACCGTTCCGTCATGAGCATGGAAGGGGTTTTAACTATTAGGACAGAGTAAGAGTTAAGACCTTAACCATTAGGCCAGAGTAAGAGTCTAAGACCTTAACCATTAGGCCAGAGTAAGAATTAAGACTTTAACCATTAGGCCAGAGTAAGAGTCTAGACTTAACCATTATTCAGAATAAGAGTCTAAGACCTTAACCATTAGGCCAGATAAAGAGTCTAGACCTTAACCATTAGGCCAGAGAAAGAGTCATGACCTTAACCATTAGGCCAGAGTAAGAGTTAAGACCTTATCCAGTAGACCAGAGTAAGAGTCTAAGACCTTAACCATTAGGCTTAGTAAGAGTTAAGAATTTAACCAGTAGGCCAGAGTAAGAGTGTAGGACCTTATCCATTATGCCAGAGTAAGAGTCTAAGACCTTAACCGTTAGGCCAGAGTAAGAGTTAAGACCTTAACCATTAGGCCAGAGTAAGAGTCTAAGAACTTAACCATTAGGCCAGAGTAAGAATCTAAGACCTTACCCATTAGGATTAGTAAGAGTTAAGACTTTAGCCAGTAGGCCAGAGTAAGAGTGTAGGACCTTATCCAGTAGGCCAGAATAAAAGTCTAAGACCTTAACCATTAGGCCAGAGTAAGAGTTAAAACCTTAACCATTAGGCCAGAGTAAGAGTCTAAGACCTTAACCATTCGTCCAAAGTAAGAGTCTAGACCTTAACCATTAGGCCAGAGTAAGAGTTAAGACCTTAACTATTAGGCCAGATTAAGAGTCTAGACCTTAACCATTAGGCCAGAGTAAAAGTTAAGACCTTAAGCATTAGGCCAGAGTAAGAGTCTAAGACCGTAACCATTAGGCCAGAGTAAGAGTCTAAGACCTTAACTATTAGGACAGAGTAAGAGTTAAGACCTTAACCAATAGGCCAGAGTAAGTGTCTAAGACCTTAACCATTAGGCCAGAGTAAGAATTAAGACTTTAACCATTAGGCCAGAGTAAGAGTCTAGACTTAACCATTATTCAGAGTAAGAGTCTAAGACCTTAACCATTAGGCCAGATAAAGAGTCTAGACCTTAACCATTAGGCCAGAGTAAGAGTCATGACCTTAACCATTAGGCCAGAGTAAGAGTTAGGACCTTATCCAGTAGACCAGAGTAAGAGTCTAAGACCTTAACCATTAGGCTTAGTAAGAGTTAAGACTTTAGCCAGTAGGCCAGAGTAAGAGTGTATTACCTTATCCATTATGCCAGAGTAAAAGTCTAAGACCTTAACCTTAAGGCCAGAGTAAGAGTCTAAGACCTTAACCATTAGACCAGAGTAAGAGTTAAGACTTTACCATTAGGCCAGAGTAAGAGTCTAGACGTAACCATTAGGCCAGAGTAAGAGTCTAACACCTTAACCATTAGTCCAAAGTAAGAGTCTAGACCTTAACCATTAGGCCAGAGTAAGAGTGAAGACCTTAACCATTAGGCCAGATTAAGAGACTAGACCTTAACCATTAGGCCAGAGTAAAAGTTAAGACCTTAACCATTAGGCCAGAGTAAGAGTCTAAGACCTTAACCATTAGGCCAGAGTAAGAGTCTAAGACCTTAACTATTAGGACAGAGTAAGAGTTAGGACCTTAACCATTAGGCCAGAGTAAGAGTCTAAGACCTTAACCATTAGGCCAGAGAAAGAATTAAGACTTTAACCATTAGGCCAGAGTAAGAGTCTAGACTTAACCATTATTCAGAATAAGAGTCTAAGACCTTAACCATTAGGCCAGATAAAGAGTCTAGACCTTAACCATTAGGCCAGAGAAAGAGTCATGACCTTAACCATTAGGCCGGAGTAAGAGTTAAGACCTTATCCAGTAGACCAGAGTAAGAGTCTAAGACCTTAACCATTAGGCTTAGTAAGAGTTAAGACTTTAACCAGTAGGCCAGAGTAAGAGTGTAGGACCTTATCCATTATGCCAGAGTAAGAGTCTAAGACCTTAACCGTTAGGCCAGAGTAAGAGTTAAGACCTTAACCATTAGGCCAGAGTAAGAGTCTAAGAACTTAACCATTAGGCCAGAGTAAGAATCTAAGACCTTACCCATTAGGATTAGTAAGAGTTAAGACTTTAGCCAGTAGGCCAGAGTAAGAGTGTAGGACCTTATCCAGTAGGCCTGAGTAAAAGTCTAAGACCTTAACCATTAGGCCAGAGTAAGAGTTAAAACCTTAACCATTAGGCCAGAGTAAGAGTCTAAGACCTTAACCATTCGTCCAAAGTAAGAGTCTAGACCTTAACCATTAGGCCAGAGTAAGAGTTAAGACCTTAACTATTAGGCCAGATTAAGAGTCTAGACCTTAACCATTAGGCCAGAGTAAAAGTTAAGACCTTAAGCATTAGGCCAGAGTAAGAGTCTAAGACCGTAACCATTAGGCCAGAGTAAGAGTCTAAGACCTTAACTATTAGGACAGAGTAAGAGTTAAGACCTTAACCAATAGGCCAGAGTAAGAGTCTAAGACCTTAACCATTAGGCCAGAGTAAGAATTAAGACTTTAACCATTAGGCCAGAGTAAGAGTCTAGACTTAACCATTATTCAGAGTAAGAGTCTAAGACCTTAACCATTAGGCCAGATAAAGAGTCTAGACCTTAACCATTAGGCCAGAGTAAGAGTCATGACCTTAACCATTAGGCCAGAGTAAGAGTTAGGACCTTATCCAGTAGACCAGAGTAAGAGTCTAAGACCTTAACCATTAGGCTTAGTAAGAGTTAAGACTTTAGCCAGTAGGCCAGAGTAAGAGTGTAGGACCTTATCCATTATGCCAGAGTAAAAGTCTAAGACCTTAACCTTAAGGCCAGAGTAAGAGTCTAAGACCTTAACCATTAGACCAGAGTAAGAGTTAAGACTTTAACCATTAGGCCAGAGTAAGAGTCTAGACGTAACCATTAGGCCAGAGTAAGAGTCTAACACCTTAACCATTAGTACAAAGTAAGAGTCTAGACCTTAACCATTAGGCCAGAGTAAGAGTGAAGACCTTAACCATTAGGCCAGATTAAGAGACTAGACCTTAACCATTAGGCCAGAGTAAAAGTTAAGACCTTAACCATTAGGCCAGTGTAAGAGTCTAAGACCTTAACCATTAGGCCAGAGTAAGAGTCTAAGACCTTAACTATTAGGACAGAGTAAGAGTTAAGACCTTAACCATTAGGCCAGAGTAAGAGTCTAAGACCTTAAACATTAGGCCAGAGTAAGAATTAAGACTTTAACCATTAGGCCAGAGTAAGAGTCTAGACTTAACCATTATTCAGAATAAGAGTCTTAGACATTAACCATTAGGCCAGATAAAGAGTCTAGACCTTAACCATTAGGCCAGAGTAAGAGTCATGACCTTAACCATTAGGCCAGAGTAAGAGTTAAGACCTTATCCAGTAGACCAGAGTAAGAGTCTAAGACGTTAACCTTTAGGCTTAGTAAGAGTTAAGACTTTAGCCAGTAGGCCAGAGTAAGAGTGTAGGACCTTATCCATTATGCCAGAGTAAAAGTCTAAGACCTTAAACTTAAGGCCAGAGTAAGAGTCTAAGACCTTAACCATTAGACCAGAGTAAGAGTTAAGACTTTAACCATTAGGCCAGAGTAAGAGTCTAGACGTAACCATTAGGCCAGAGTAAGAGTCTAACACCTTAACCATTAGTCCAAAGTAAGAGTCTAGACCTTAACCATTAGGCCAGAGTAAGAGTGAAGACCTTAACCATTAGGCCAGATTAAGAGACTAGACCTTAACCATTAGGCCAGAGTAAAAGTTAAGACCTTAACCATTAGGCCAGAGTAAGAGTCTAAGACCTTAACCATTAGGCCAGAGTAAGAGTCTAAGACCTTAACTATTAGGACAGAGTAAGAGTTAAGACCTTAACCATTAGGCCAGAGTAAGAGTCTAAGACCTTAACAATTAGGCCAGAGTAAGAATTAAGACTTTAACCATTAGGCCAGAGTAAGAGTCTCGACTTAACTATTATTCAGAATAAGAGTCTAAGACCTTAACCATTAGGCCAGATAAAGAGTCTAGACCTTAACCATTAGGCCAGAGTAAGAGTCATGACCTTAACCATTAGGCCAGAGTAAGAGTTAAGACCTTATCCAGTAGACCAGAGTAAGAGTCTAAGACGT
This sequence comes from Triturus cristatus, assembly GCF_964204655.1. Classification (NCBI taxonomy): domain Eukaryota; kingdom Metazoa; phylum Chordata; class Amphibia; order Caudata; family Salamandridae; genus Triturus; species Triturus cristatus. The sequence continues at coordinate 2,812,228 of NC_140588.1, forward strand.
TAACCATTAGGCTTAGTAAGAGTTAAGACTTTAGCCAGTAGGCCAGAGTAAGAGTGTAGGACCTTATCCATTATGCCAGAGTAAGAGTCTAAGACCTTAACCATTAGGCCAGAGTAAGAGTTAAGACCTTAACCATTAGGCCAGAGTAAGAGTCTAAGAACTTAACCATTAGGCCAGAGTAAGAATCTAAGACCTTACCCATTAGGATTAGTAAGAGTTAAGACTTTAGCCAGTAGGCCAGAGTAAGAGTGTAGGAACTTATCCAGTAGGCCAGAGTAAAAGTCTAAGACCTTAACCATTAGGCCAGAGTAAGAGTTAAGAACTTAACCATTAGGCCAGAGTAAGAGTCTAAGACCTTAACCATTAGGCCAGAGTAAGAGTCTAAGACCATAACCATTAGGCCAGAGTAAAAGTTATGACCTTAACCATTAGGCCAGAGTAAGAGTCTAAGACCTTAACCATTAGGCCAGAGTAAGAGTGTAGGAGAGTGGAATATGACTAATGGTTGCCCCCAACTTTTTGCCTGGTATTTGAGTGGTTTTTGACTAGTCTGGCTGGGATCCTGCTATCCAGGACCCCAGTCTATCTGCTTTCTCCCTAAAACTGATGTGAGTACTCTAGGTACAAACCTAATTGGATGCTGGGCATGCCCTACCAGTCCCTTGTAGATGGTACCCTAGGTACCCAGGGCATGGGTCCCCCAGTAGGCCTACCAGGGCTGCAGCACTTATTGTGCCACCCTGGGACAGCCATACAAACTGACACTGCCAGACCACTACTGTAGTCTGGGTAAGGTGGTGCTAGCACTCCTTACAGGGATATAGGTACCCTATATCCCACCCCATTACAACACATATACTCTCATAGGTCACCCCTATAGCAGGCCCTGGTAATCCTACAGGGCAGGGTGCTGAGGTATGTGTGAGGGGGGTCCCCTACCTGAGTAGGGCCTCTCTGCAACCTTCGTAAAATCGTTACTGGGTTGTTTGTAGTGTATATCACAAGATTTGTTTGGCACGTGCACAGTTCTTTTTAAAACAGCTTAACAGTTAATGTTGACTTTTCGAAATTTTGAATGGATGTTATGACCGTGCTTCCAGGGTGTCACTCCTCTGATGTGAGTGCCTCGAATGAATCCTGGTGTAGCAAACCCTAGATTTAGGGTGTGTCCCCCGGGCACTGGTTGAACGAATGAATCATTTACATTGTTTAGACCAATAAACGATTGTTTGTGATTTTCAATAAAGTTGCACTCTTGTCAATTCATTTGAACGTTCGTTTAATTCATCACGACGTTTTATTTGTAACGAAAATGCAGTGATTCACAAATTCTACGTGTCTCACATATCCCAATGCATTTCGGCTTAAAAATATAGCCTTCGTCAGGGGTTTATCTACAACATAAATGAACAAAATGAGCTTTCCTGCAATGTATCTAACAAACAAAGAAAACGATAAGTTCACTTGGCTAAAATGTGTCAATAACATAATGTAGGTTTGTAGTTTCTCCTGTTCGCCATAAATCTAGCGTGCTTCGGTGTTTGTCTATGTGTGGATCTTTACACCAAGGAAATGTTACAGCGATTCGAAAACAGAGGATATCCCCGAAATATCCTACACGAAGCAGAGGAGAGAAACAACAAGATCAGCAGAAAAATGGCACTACTACCAAGCAAGAGGAACCAACAAGATCGTATGACCGTGGTGTCAAAATACTCCACCATGAGCAAAAGATTTAAGAACACCATCAAAGAACACTGGCCCATACTTCGTTTAGAACCAGATTTTCACCAAATTTTTGAAAATGAACCTATATTCGCATACACCAGAGCTAAAAACTTGGGAGAAATAATAAAGAACCCCATTCAATCAAATCAACTCGTCCAATACAAAGGCACAATCGCTTGTAAAAATTGTAACAACTGCAATAACATTATACCAGGATCACAAATAACTCACCCAATGAGAGGACACAACATCAAACTGAAAGTAACAGCCACGTGTGATACTACAAACACCATATATGCCTTAAAATGCCCATGTGGGAAGATATACGTAGGACAAACAGAAAGAAAAATAAAAGTACGCTTGAATGAGCACAAAAGCAACATTAGAACAAACAACGCAAAATCCACAGTAGCCAACCACTTCCAAGAAAGTGGTCACAACGTAAGCCAATTGAAATTCATGGTTCTAGAAACGGTTAACAAAATTGAAGAAAGAGACAACCATAAGACATTGTTAAAACGGGAGAATTATTGGATACGTCTACTAAATTCCATGAAACCACATGGGATGAATGATCGCATGGAATTTGCATGTTACCTCTGATTTAAATTGCCTAATTGATATCATCTTGAGAAGTTTTTTTATGACCGTTATGCATTTAATATTATGTGTTAATTAATCTACCATCAGGCATAATGTAGAATTCAATCAGCGCACATGCACTACCAGACCCAGAAACCCTTGCACCATTACCAACCGCAACACTCATAGTCCTATTTTGACTCTTACACTCCAAGGCACACTTAATCACACGCCCATAGAACCCACATGTAATTTCCAATCTAACCACCGACACGAAGGGAGAGCGCTTCAGCTACCGACACATACCTAAGGAGCTCTGCCAGAACCAGACCACGCTGACTCACGAGTAAGTAACCAACATCAGTGAACCCAACATATTAATTCGTATACACATAGTCACATCCGCACCACGAATTTTAATCGAAGTTCAAAAAGCCACTCGCACAAACTCACGTAAAGATCCACACATAGACAAACACCGAAGCACGCTAGATTTATGGCGAACAGGAGAAACTACAAACCTACGTTATGTTATTGACACATTTTAGCCAAGTGAACTTATCGTTTTCTTTGTTTGTTAGATACTTTGCTGGAAAGCTCATTTTGTTCATTTATGTTGTAGATAAACCCCTGACGAAGGCTATATTTTTAAGCCGAAATGCATTGGGATATGTGAGACACGTAGAATTTGTGAATCACTGCATTTTCGTTACAAATAAAACGTCGTGATGAATTAAACGAACGTTCAAATGAATTGACAAGAGTGCAACTTTATTGAAAATCACAAACAATCGTTTATTGGTCTAAACAATGTAAATGATTCATTCGTTCAACCAGTGCCCGGGGGACACACCCTAAATCTAGGGTTTGCTACACCAGGATTCATTTGAGGCACTCACATCAGAGGAGTGACACCCTGGAAGCACGGTCATAACATCCATTCAAAATTTCGAAAAGTCAACATTAACTGTTAAGCTGTTTTAAAAAGAGCTGTGCACGTGCCAAACAAATCTTGTGATAAATCCTATATCTCTGAACTCTGACACGGAGCATGCCAACCACAAACATGGCCTACGAACAAATCACAAATTTAACGGATATACGAGCTGATACGTTCGCTTATTCAGAAGATGCAGCGAACAAAATCTACGCTCTTATTCAGGAAGACATCACAGAATCGTCATCAACTAGAACAAATGAACAAAATGTACGACAACTATTGTATCTCTCAAGAAAGGCAATCAATCAGAAATTACATGCCAGCACCATGATAAAATACCACAAAGCCCAAAGGATCCCTAGAGGACTCAGGATTCCATTGAAACCATCATTATGTAAGAACAATCAACCATTCAAAGACCGCTGGTTCGCGATACTGAACAAATGTTCACTGGATCTCATCCTATTAATAATAGAAGAACTCTCTAACATTCTGGAAGAATTGACCAAAGAAATAGAAGTGGTAAAAACCGAATTGGAAACAAATTCCACCATAGAGGATTGGAATAAGATACTAGAAGACATTAATGGTCAATTATCAAAACACACACAAGAAGTCAACGAAAGAAAAATCCGCAAATACCGAAGAGACACAGTTGATTATAAATTGGGAGAGGTTTATACCTGGGCGGATATATACGCCAAAAGAAGACAGAATAGACCATACAACATCAACACGGATACATCCTCATCTGAAGGAGAACCCGCAAGCACCACCAGTAAACCTACAGAATCCAATATTCCCACAACATCTCGCTTTGAAACACCTTTATCGGCCCCTTTTTTAGGGGTAGGAACCAACGACGAGGAAGACCCAGGAGGGGCAAAAGAAAAAACAAGCGTACCACCGCAAACACGCCAGACGACCTCCAAATCCAACAAACAGAAGAAAGGAGGACTGAAAATGACCTAATCATCAACATCTCGGATTATCAACTAACAGAAATTGAACATAAAGTACTCCAAAAAGGCACATCATTTGTTCCTACGACAAACACCAATCAATTGGAAATAGAGATCAGTTTCTTTAAACTAATGAGGAAACTACGATTAAAACATTACTTTTCCAACATAGTAGAATCCAGAGAAATCATTCAGGATGATCCCTTGAAAGGATTGAGATCAAGAAGCACTTATCTGGCTCCTATTAGCCACAAAACCCTCGATACATTTGAAGCTTTGGTGAAACAAGACCTACAGAAATTCAATTTCCAAAAACAACAAAGACACAAAAACCTCACTCAGAAAGAATGGGGAGCGTTAACAAATCTGGCCAACAGAACCAACATCACCTGCCAGAAAGCAGACAAAGGTGGAGCATTGGTAATACTTAACACCAACTATTATGAAGAACAAGTGGAACTACATTTATCAGACACTGAAACTTACATGAAACTGGATACCAATCCCACTAATCCAATCAAAGAAACACTTATTCAAATAGTGGATAAAGCAATTCAAAGAGGAACCATCAATGAAAAGGTTAAAAAATACTTAATCCAAACGCATCCTAAAAGCCCCACCATTTACATGGTGCCAAAAATACACAAACATCCGACTCACCCACCTTTTCGACCAATTGTATCCACAAAAAACAGTATTCACGAACCAGTGGGAAAGTACCTCGATAGACATTTACAAGATAGTGTCATTAAATTACCAACTTATATCAAAGATACCACAGACTTTTTAATAAAATTTCATCAAAGCACAAAAGATATAACAACACCAATGATCATGTGCACAGTAGACGTAAAATCTCTCTACACCTCAATACCCCATCAACTTGGCATAGAAGCCACAGAACAAGCATTGTTACGAAGCGACTACGACCTAGATCTACAAATTTTTCTCATGGAACTTCTAATGTTCACACTCCACCATAGCTACTTCAAATGGAAATCTAACTGGTACTTACAAAAGACGGGAACATCGATGGGCAATTGTACTGCCCCAACATATGCCAATATCTTCATGGGCAATTTTGAACAGACACACATACTAGCTGATCCAGAATGGTATAATCATTTGAAAATGTTTGTACGTTTCATAGACGACATCTTCATCTTATGGCAAGGATCTACAACAACTCTTACCAACCTATTGGAACAACTCAATACTATCGACCAAAGATTACAATTCACCTTTGAGATTCAACATCACAAAATAAACTTCTTGGATGTGACGATCATACAAACAGACAAAGGTTTTCAGACAGATCTTTATAGAAAAACCACGGACAAGAATAACACCCTGGCATACAACAGTTTCCACCTCAACGCCTTAAAAAACCATTTACCTTTCACACAAATCCTTAGAGTTAAACGTATTGTATCAGAATCAGACAACATAACAATACGCACCAAGGAAATGTTACAGCGATTCGAAAACAGAGGATATCCCCGAAATATCCTACACGAAGCAGAGGAGAGAAACAACAAGATCAGCAGAAAAATGGCACTACTACCAAGCAAGAGGAACCAACAAGATCGTATGACCGTGGTGTCAAAATACTCCACCATGAGCAAAAGATTTAAGAACACCATCAAAAAACACTGGCCCATACTTCGTTTAGAACCAGATTTTCACCAAATTTTTGAAAATGAACCTATATTCGCATACACCAGAGCTAAAAACTTGGGAGAAATAATAAAGAACCCCATTCAATCAAATCAACTCGTCCAATACAAAGGCACAATCGCTTGTAAAAATTGTAACAACTGCAATAACATTATACCAGGATCACAAATAACTCACCCGATGAGAGGACACAACATCAAACTGAAAGTAACAGCCACGTGTGATACTACAAACACCATATATGCCTTAAAATGCCCATGTGGGAAGATATACGTAGGACAAACAGAAAGAAAAATAAAAGTACGCTTGAATGAGCACAAAAGCAACATTAGAACAAACAACGCAAAATCCACAGTAGCCAACCACTTCCAAGAAAGTGGTCACAACGTAAGCCAATTGAAATTCATGGTTCTAGAAACGGTTAACAAAATTGAAGAAAGAGACAACCATAAGACATTGTTAAAACGGGAGAATTATTGGATACGTCTACTAAATTCCATGAAACCACATGGGATGAATGATCGCATGGAATTTGCATGTTACCTCTGATTTAAATTGCCTAGTTGATATCATCTTGAGAAGTTTTTTTATGACCGTTATGCATTTAATATTATGTGTTAATTAATCTACCATCAGGCATAATGTAGAATTCAATCAGCGCACATGCACTACCAGACCCAGAAACCCTTGCACCATTACCAACCGCAACACTCATAGTCCTATTTTGACTCTTACACTCCAAGGCACACTTAATCACACGCCCATAGAACCCACATGTAATTTCCAATCTAACCACCGACACGAAGGGAGAGCGCTTCAGCTACCGACACATACCTAAGGAGCTCTGCCAGAACCAGACCACGCTGACTCACGAGTAAGTAACCAACATCAGTGAACCCAACATATTAATTCGTATACACATAGTCACATCCGCACCACGAATTTTAATCGAAGTTCAAAAAGCCACTCGCACAAACTCACGTAAAGATCCACACATAGACAAACACCGAAGCACGCTAGATTTATGGCGAACAGGAGAAACTACAAACCTACGTTATGTTATTGACACATTTTAGCCAAGTGAACTTATCGTTTTCTTTGTTTGTTAGATACATTGCAGGAAAGCTCATTTTGTTCATTTATGTTGTAGATAAACCCCTGACGAAGGCTATATTTTTAAGCCGAAATGCATTGGGATATGTGAGACACGTAGAATTTGTGAATCACTGCATTTTCGTTACAAATAAAACGTCGTGATGAATTAAACGAACGTTCAAATGAATTGACAAGAGTGCAACTTTATTGAAAATCACAAACAATCGTTTATTGTTTGTAGTGTAGCCATACCATATACTCTTAACCGCATTATAAGTAAATCGCGTCATCGCAATAACTTGAGAATGGCTACACAGAAGCATATCGTGTTTGATGTCAAACATGTAGGAATCATACCCCCAGTCCAGCCATAGGCATGAGGGTACGATTCCCCCTTGCTAGAAGGGCGATATGGGAAAAGCGGTAGAATTTAGACACCAATTTAAAAGTGCACAAGTTACACAAAATGGCTACTGCCCGCCACCTACACGACCCTGGCTGGCTGTTGCTGCGGAAAACCCCAGCCTCGCCAGCTGGACAATAGGGCTCCTGTGGCAGGGAGGTGCTAGCATCTCCCCAGACAGGATAATGTGGATTGTAACAGGGTGGGTGCACCAAATGTCCTTTCAGAGTTGCACGTAGGCAGCTGCAGAGACCTAATTCTGCATACACCGCTTGGAACCGGTTCAGGGGCATCCTGCCCCTCACCCAGGCGGGAAACACACAAAGGGGAGAGGGTGTAGCCACCCTTTCCCACCTCACCAGCCATTGGTGGACACTACTCTGGACACTCCCCTAATCTTGGGGATAAAGGTGAATAACGTGACCCCAGAGCCTCAGATTAATTTGGAACTTTACAGAACCGTCCTTCGACAAGCTGCTGCCCAGCTGACTGAAGAAATCTCCCTTGGGATAAAGGAGTTATCCCCTTGCTTGGCAGGCACCTGAAACACTGCAAGTGACCCAGTTGGAACTTCGCTGCTCTCACGAACTTTGACGACTTCCAGAACCCTTGAGATGGGTTTCCAGCGCATCCCAGAGGCCAGTGAGTGTGCTCAACGAGCTTGGGCACCTTGGACCACGTGGGTGCCGAGATCCCCAATACCCCGAGACCCCGGTCTCCTCTTGCATAGCACACGACCCTGACCAGTGGGGAAGTTGTTCTTAGGCCCGTTTACGAGCTAACCACTCTACAGCAATTGTGCCAAAGACCAGCACCCTAGCCCCCTCCGGTGGCCCGTGGGTGCCCTTTTACGCACACCAAATTGCCGCCTCCTGCGGTCTCTTGTCTCCCGACTTGTGGGCCCTAGCAGAGGTTTATCTTTGAAAACAAGAGTTCCCCTGGCTGCTCCAGGCCTGTTCTACAGCCTCCTTGAAGAAGACCTCTCTCAGACCTCGTGGGTCTGCACTGTAGCTGATTTATTTACTCTTCATGGGTTGCGGTTGCCAAGGCTTAGTGGATCCAATCCGGACACTAACACCGCACCGACCCTCATCTGATGTGGGACAGTTGCCCTCCGGAAGCTGGCCTTCCTTGAGGCCTCACGGAGCCCGTGGCTGCAGATCCAAGCAACAGCACCTCTCACCTGAAGCACCCGACATCGAAGGGCTCCTTGCTTTGAGCCTCCTGGTCACTTTGCTGTGACCCAGACTCTGTCCCCTCTGCTTTCAGGTTCTTCTCTACATTCTTCACATCTTTGATCTTCACGACATCATCGACGCTTTTGGCTAGCAGGACTTTTGACTATTTTCCCATTGAAAATCAGCCCGCGACCCGACAGCAGAAACGACCTATGCACCCAGCTTCCCTGGGGCAGGTAACAGTGGTACCTCGGTACTCTCGGGGTTGTGGGCATCTCAAAAGCTTAAGTCTAAAGTTTTAACTTTGTACTCCTGCTAGAAGTATTTCTAATCTGTTTATTTCAAACCGCGACATTCTCCATAGGCTAATATTGCGATCCCGATAGCAGCTCTTTGCACTGCACGCGTCTCCCGTGGGTCCCCTTTCTCATAACTGTGGGTGGATTCTGAAGGGGCAAGTGATCCTGAATGCCCTAGGCATTGCCTGTAGAATTGTCGTGGTTCTTATACCACTATTTTAGTATATGGTTTGGTCCCCCCCGGGGCCCATTGATTTCTGTGCTATTTATTGTGTTTATAAATGCTTGTTTGAAGTGTAACTTTGCCACTAGCCACATAAAGTGACTGTGGGATTCTGTCTAGAATAAATACATATATTTTATATATATACCTGTGTGGGCTACTCTTTCATTTGGTTATTCAAGAGGTTATTATGGTAAAACAATAAGCTTAACACTCCTTCAAGACTTAGCCTGAAGGCTGCTCTCCACAGCTACCACTAGGATAGCTTTCTTTAAAGGTTGTCTTAAACCTATCATCAATAAGAGTCGAATTGGACTGGTGCAAGGTGTCCCTATAACTAGGAACAGCATATGCCAGGCCAACTTCTCACATTGGTGTGCAGCGGTTGGATTCAAGCATGCCATTATTTTACCAGATAACAAATTGAATTTCTAAAGTGAAAGCCACTTGGTACCAAAGTTACATATAAATTCAAGCTAGAATACAATAAGTTCTACTGAACTTAGAGTTGTGTGTAGAGGGTTTAGCACACCTTGACTACAACTCAAGAGAGGGTTCAGTAGGCCACACTTAGTGTAGGTAGATACACCACTATCACTACACTAGAAAATGTCTGTAGGTTCAGTTGCCCATAAGGCTCTGGAAGGACCACAAAGGGTCCCAGTCGACAAGTATGATCATCTCTCCTTTGCTGAGCTCAGGGAGATGTGCACCCTTAGGAAACTTAAGACAAACAAAGGTGCCAATACCCAACGTCTCAGGGAAATCCTGTTCATAGCAGACTTTATGAAGACCATAGGGTCTGGTGGGGTAGACTGGTTGGGTGGGCATCCATCAGAAGAGGACTCTCCAATAGAGGACTCTGATGAGGACCAGGAAGAGGATGAAAGTCCTGACCTGGAAGAAACAAACCACTCACAACATGGAGGTGATGGCCCAAGAGGCACTCTCTCCATCCCTAAAGGGAGAGTGGTGGATCCAAGAAGGAACAGATCCCCCTCAGTGGGATCCAACCATTCTGAGAGATCCAAAGGGACCTCTGCCTCTTCTCAGAGAAGAGAATCCTCCCATGAGAGGAAATGCAGACTGATCAAGTTTGAGCAGGCTAAGCTACAGCTTAAAAGAGAACAGTTAGCATTAGACAGGGAAGCCCTGGAGCTTCAGAAAGCTTCAAGAACGTGGGGTCTAGAGACCCCTGGTGGCAGTAATGAAACCCCTAGAGTTAGAGAGAAAGTCCCTGACAATAGGAACCTCCACAAGATTGTGCCCCCCTATAAGACAGAGGATGATATCCACAAATGGATCTCTGCTCTTGAGAGGGCCTGTAAAGTACAACGGGTCCCAGTAGAGCAGTGGGCAGCAATCCTTGGCTCTCCTTTGCAGACAAAGGAAGAGACAAGCTCCTCACTGTAAGAGATGAGGATGCTGATGATTACTATATCGTGAGAGATGCTTTAATAGATGGGTTTGGCTTAACCACTGATCAATACAGACTTAAGTTCAGAGACACCCAAAAAGCACAGGATCAGGATTGGGTAGACTTTGTTGATTGTGCAACCAAGGCATTGGAAGGTTGGTTAAATGGCAGTAAAGTTAATGATTATAAAGGATTGTATAATCTCATAATGAGGGAGCAGATTCTTAATAATTGTCATAACCAACTCTTACGCCAGCACCTGGTGGACTCTGATCTGACCTCTCCCCAAGAATTGGGAAAGAAGGCAGACAAATGGGTCAGAACCAGGATCAGGCCCTAGAACCAAGGTGGTTACCAGAAGAAAGATTCTACCAAACCCAAAGAGAAAGGTGGGGATAGTAAAACAGAAAAGTCCCCTGAAGAGCCACAAAAACCCAGTGCTGGGGGTGGGTCCCAAAATCCTTCCTCTTCAAAAAAGAAACCATATTGCCATGTGTGTCAGAAGCCTGGCCACTGGAAAACTGACTCCAGTTGTCCAAAGAATGGCAATAAAGAAAATGTTCCTCCAGTTGCAGCTCCAACACCTCATGTTGCTACTAGTAGTAATCCCTCAGGTGGTGGGAGTGCACCCAAAAACTTAGTTGGGTTTTCTTGGGGAACGCAGGTGGACCCTGGCCTAACCAGGTCATCTGCACAAGCAACTCTAGTCTGTGATGGTGGCATGGGGTTTGCCAACTTTACCATGAGCCCCAGTATTCTGGGCAGGTACAGACAAGAGCCCAGGATCAATGGTCAGAAGGCTGTGGCCTATAAGGACACAGGGGCCAGTGTCACCATGGTGACCAAGAGGCTAGTGCCCCTAGAACAGCTTTTACCTGGGTTTAGCTACCAGGTGACCAATATAGATGGAATCAGGACAGACCATCCCATGGCAGTGGTAAATCTCAGCTGGGGAGGGGTCACTGGCCCAAAGAGAGTGGCAGTGTCCCCAAACTTGCCTGTAGATTGTCTACTGGGGAATGATCTGGAAATCTCAGCCTGGGCTGAGGTTGACCACAAGGCCCATTTGAAAATGGTAGGAATCCCTGAGAGAGTGGATGAGACCCTGGGGGCCTCACCTCCACCCCAGGAGAAAGTAAAAAGAGTAAAGCCTGAAACTATGGATCACTCTACCCAAACAGAGAGCATAGGGGAAGAGAAACAGTCCTCCCCCACCAGACTAAAGGTAAGGGTCAAGTTTCTCAGGGAACTGATCCTGCCCCTTGGGAAGTACCTGCCCCAGAAGTGGACAGGCCTGGCCTGCCCACCTCTCTGATGGCAGGGGATCCTTCCAAGGTGGTACCCAGTCTGGAGCAGGTATCCCGCCCCTCTCTACCCTGCCTCAGTCAGCCCAGGGCTGCAGAGGTCAGGGAGGTCAGTGGACCCTTAATGGGCCCCTGTCCAGAGGAATCCCCTCATCAGCAGAGCAGGGACACCCAGCAGAGTAGTTTCAGCCAGGTGAATATTCCTCTACAAACTGAGGGATCCCCCTTAGGTATAGGCACCCCTCAAATGGATGTTGTTGAGCACAGGGAATCCTGGGGCATAGTTGCCCCAAACATTCCAGTGCCCTCCACTATTCCAGCCAAAGGGATCCGACCCCCAGCTGTAGGCAGCCAGAGGTTGACCCTTAGGGCCAGATATGACACAGTCATGGGCAGAAAAGCTTAATAGTGGCCAGTGATCTGAGGAGGTTGAGACCAACCCAAGTATGGCCTCACTTCCAGAATCAGACACCCCACCAGCCCACCTCTGACCCAAAAACCAATACAGGTAATTTCCCTAGACTTTGGAGAAACTCTAGAACCCCTTGGGGTAAGATTTCCCAAGTGGACCATGAGACAGGGAGCAACCATGCTAGTGCAGGTTCTTCCTTATATGGCCACTCAGGAAATAAAGGCTTATCTGGACAAGGTTAGCCTTATCTCCTTTTGTTTGGGGGGTTATGTAGGAGAGTGGAATCTGACTAATGGTTGCCCCCAACTTTTTGCCTGGTATTTGAGTGGTTTTTGACTAGTCTGGCTGGGATCCTGCTATCCAGGACCCCAGCCTTTCTGCTTTCTCCCCAAAACTGATGTGAGCACTCTAGGTACAAACCTAATTGGATGCTGGGCATGCCCTACCAGTCCCTTGTAGATGGTACCCTAGGTACCCAGGGCATGGGTCCCCCAGTAGGCCTACCAGGGCTGCAGCACTTATTGTGCCACCCTGGGACAGCCATACAAACTGACACCGCCAGACCACTACTGTAGTCTGGGTAAGGTGGTGCTAGCACTCCTTACAGGGATATAGGTACCCTATATCCCACCCCATTACAACACATATACTCTCATAGGTCACCCCTATAGCAGGCCCTGGTAATCCTACAGGGCAGGGTGCTGAGGTATGTGTGAGGGGGGTCCCCTACCTGAGTAGGGCCTCTCTGCAACCTTCATAAAATCGTTACTGGGTTGTTTGTAGTGTAGCCTTACCATATACTCTTAACCGCATTATAAGTAAATCGCGTCATCGCAATAACTTGAGAATGGCTACACAGAACCATATCGTGTTTGGTGTCAAACATGTAGGACTCATACCCCCAGTCCAGCCATGGGGATGAGGGTATGATTCCCCCTTGCTAGAAGGGCAATATGGGATAAGCGGTAGAATTTAGACACCAATTTAAAAGTGCACAAGTTACACAAAATGGCTACTGCCCGCCACCTACACGACCCTGGCTGGCTGTTGCTGGGGAAAACCCCAGCCTCGCCAGCTGGACAATAGGGCTCCTGTGGCAGGGAGGTGCTAGCATCTCCCCAGACAGGATAATGTGGATTGGAACAGGTTGGGTGCACCAAATGTTCTTTCAGAGTTGCACGTAGGCAGCTGCAGAGACCTAATTCTGCATACACCGCTTGGAACCGGTTCAGGGGCATCCTGCTCCTCGCCCAGGTGGGAAACATACAAAGGGGAGAGGGTGTAGCCACCCTTTCCCGCCTCACCAGCCATTGGTGGACACTACTCTGAACACTCCCCTAATCTTGGGGATAAAGGTGAATAACGTGGCCCCAGAGCCTCAGATTAATTTAGAACTTTACAGAACCGACCTTCGATGAGCTGCTGACCAGCTGACTGAATAAATCTCCCTTGGGATAAAGGAGTTATCCCCCTGCTTGGCAGGCACCTGAAACACTGCAAGTGACCCGGTTGGAACTTCGCTGCTCTCATGAACTTCGACGACTTCCAGAACCCTTGAGGTGGGTTTCCAGCGCATCCCAGAGGCTAGTGAGTGTGCTCAACGAGTTTGGGCACCTTGGACCGCGTGGGTGCCGAGATCCCCAATACCCCGAGACCCCGGCCTCCTCTTGCATAGCACACGACCCTGACCAGTGGGGAAGTTGTGCTTTGGCCCGTTTACGAGCCAACCACTCTACAGGAATTGTGCCAAAGACCAGTGCACTAGCCCCCTCCGGTGGCCCGTGGGTGCCCTTTTACGCACTCCAAATTGCCGCCTCCCGCGGTCCCTTGTCTCTCGACTTGTGGGCCCTAGCGGAGGTTTATCTTTGAAAACAACAGTTCCCCTGGTTGCTCCAGTCCTGCTCTAAGGAGACCTCTCTCAGACCTCGTGGGTCTGCACTGTAGCTGATTTGTTTATTCTTTGTGGGTTGCGGTTGCCAAGGCTTAGTGGATCCAATCCGGAAACTAACACCGCAGCGACCCTCATCCGACGTGGGACAGTCGCCCTCCGGAAGCTGGCCTTCCTTGAAGCCTCCCAGAGCCCGTGGCTGCAGATCCAAGCAACAGCACCTCTCACCTGAAGCACCCGACATCGAAGGGCTCCTTGCTTTGAGCCTCCTGGTCACTTTGCCGTGACAAAGACTCTGTCCCCTCTGCTTTCAGGTTCTTCTCTACATTCTTCACATCTTTGATCTTCACGACATCATCAACGCTTTTGGCTAGCAGGACTTTTGACTATTTTCCCATTGAAAATCAGCCCGCGACCCGACAGCGGAAACGACCTATGCACCCGGCTTCCCTGGGGCAGGTAACAGTGGTACCTCTGTACTCTCGGGGTTGTGGGCATCTCAAAAGCTTAAGTCTAAAGTTTTAACTTTGTACTCCTGCTAGAAGTATTTCTAATCTGTTTATTTCAAACCGCGACATTCTCCATAGGCTAACATTGCGATCCCGATAGCAGCTCTTTGCACTGCACGCGTCTCCCGTGGGTCCCCTTCCTCATAACTGTGGGTGGATTCTGAAGGGGCAAGCGATCCTGAATGCACTAAGCATTGCCTGTAGAATTGTTGTGGTTCTTATACCACTATTTTAGTATATGGTTTGGTCCCCCCCTGGGGCCCACTGATTTCTGTGCTATTTATTGTGTTTATAAATGCTTGTTTGAAGTGTAACTTTGCCACTAGCCACATAAAGTGACTGTGGGATTCTGTCTAGAATAAATACATATATTTTATATATATACCTGTGTGGGCTACTCTTTCATTTGGTTATTCAAGAGGTTATTATGGTAAAACAATAAGCTTAACACTCCTTCAAGACTTAGCCTGAAGGCTGCTCTCCACAGCTACCACTAGGATAGCTTTCTTTAAAGGTTGTCTTAAACCTATCATCAATAAGAGTCGAATTGGACTGGTGCAAGGTGTCTCTATAACTAGGAACAGCATATGCCAGGCCAACTTCTCACAAAGAGTCTAAGACCTTAACAATTAGGCCAGAGTAAGAGTTAAGACCTTAACCATTAGGCCAGAGTAAGAGTCTAAGACCTTAACCATTAGGCCAGAGTAAGAGTTAAGACCTTAACCATAAGGCCAGAGTAAGAGTCTAAGACCTTAACCATTAGACCAGAGTAACTGTTAAGACTTTAACCATTAGGCCAGAGTAAGAGTCTAGACTTAACCATTAGGCAAGAGTAAGAGTCTAAGACCTTAACCATTAGTCCAAAGTAAGAGTTAAGACCTTAACCATTAGGCCAGATTAAGAGTCTAGACCTTAACCATTAGGCTAGAGTAAAAGTTAAGATCTTAACCATTAGGCCAGATTAAGAGTCTAAGACCTTAACCATTAGGCCAGAGTAAAAGTTAAGACCTTAACCATTAGGCCAGACTAAGAGTCTAAGAACTTAACCATTAGTCCAAAGTAAGAGTCTAGACCTTAACCATTAGGCCAGTGTAAGAGTTAAGACCTTAACCATTAGGCCAGAGTAAGAGTCTAAGACCTTAACCATTAGGCCAGAGTAAGAGTTAAGACCTTAACCATTAGGCCAGAGTACGAGTCCAAGACCTTAACAATTAGGCCAGAGTAAGAGTCTAAGACCTTATCCAATAGGCCAGAGTACGAGTCTAAGACATTAATCATTAGGCCAGAGTCAGCGTTAAGACCTTAAAAATTAGGCCAGAGTAAGAGTCTAAGACCTTAACCATTAGTCCAAAGTAAGAGTCTAGACCTTAACCATTAGGTCCGATTAAGAGTTAAGACCTTAACCATTAGGCCAGAGTAAGAGCTAAGACCTTAACTATTAAGCCAGAGTAAAAGTTAAGACCTTAACCATTAGGCCAGAGTAAGAGTCTAAGACCTTAACCATTAGGCCAGAATAAGAGATACGACCTTAAACATTAGGCCAGAGTAAGAGTGAAGACCTTAACCATTAGGTCAGAATAAGAGCTATGACATTAACTATTAGGCCAGAGTGAGAGTCATGACCTTAACCATTAGGCCAGATTAAGAGTCTAGACGTTAACCATTAGGCCAGAGTAAGAGTTAAGACTTTAACCATTAGGCCAGAGTAAGAGTCTAAGACCTTAACCATTAGGCCAGAGTAAAAGTTAAGACCTTAACCATTAGGCCAGACTAAGAGTCTAAGACCTTAACCATTAGTCCAAAGTAAGAGTCTAGACCTTAACCATTAGGCCAGAGTAAGAGTCATGACCTTAACCATTTCCATTTGTAAACTTTATTTCGATCAGAAGATCATAAAAGTTGCATAGAATACATTTAAGAAACACATTTAGACGCAGGTAAAAACATTAAAAAATGGTTTTAAAATAGACCGGGGCAAAATATACATAGCAGCATAAGATTATTTAAAACTAAGACGCTTAATCCACATTGCATGTAAAAAACGTGAAACAGCAAACACTACAACAGTGCTTGTATCACTGGCTAAGATGCGATAGGCTTCAGTACATCTTGTAAATCCTAAACTCCTACATAGAGGGATGAGCCAATATTTCCTGGGAGCTCTATATGCAACGCAGAGAAACAATACGTGGATTAATGTCTCGGTCGACCTTCCACAGGCTGGGCAAATTGTTTCTATTCGTTTGGAGCAGTTTTTAGTAAAGTCCCTAAGTGGTAAGGTGCCCAACCTAAATTGAATGTAAAGTTTCCTTGCCAGAGGTGGGTGCAATTCATTCAGGGATGGCTCAAAGATATACTGGTCTTTATTTAATAAAAACTGTCTTGAAAGACTACCAAGAGTTTCATTTCGTTGTAATACACTTAGCCTATACTGCCTATATGCCTGGACCAGTTTTGCACGAGGAAGCATCAAAGAAAATGCCCCGGGATTAGTCCAAAGTTCAGGCAAACCAATCCTGAAGCACATTTCCTTGATGTAAACAAGCCAGGGAAACTTCTTAGAAGTGCTAAGTGCAATTATTGAGCTAAGGTCACGACAATAAGATCCTAGCTCATCTGTGAGCCAAAGTCGTCGCCAATATGTTAAGGGACGTAGGCCTGCTTCTTCATCTATTGGTCGTATTGCCAGATCAAGACGTAATGGTATTAAAGGAGTGCTTTGCGGTAGGCCCAATAAAAGTCTAATGAACTTATTCTCTATTAGAGACAGACTTTTCAGCTGGGCATGGCCCCACAACTCTGCCCCATATAGAGCTGCATTTCTTGCTTGCACTTTGTAAATTTCTGCAGCAGGGCCAGGATCCCTATATGTGGTATATTTAGAAATTCTTAGTATCGCACCAGATAATTGGGCAAGCCGCATAGCTGCTTTGTCTAGTTGGGGAGCCCAGGAGAAAGACTCTGAGAGTGTAATTCCTAGGTATTCAAATAATGAGACCTTTTCTAGTGTTGTTCCATTGAGTGTGGGATTAGGTCGAGTTGTATTAGCTGGATTAAAAACCATGTATTTAGTTTTCGAAATATTTATTTCCAGCCCGTGGTTAATACAAAATGCTAAAAAACTATCTAAAACACGTTGGACGCCCATCGGGGACTTAGATAGCAGAAGGGTGTCATCTGCAAAAAGCATGACTGGGACCTTTCTACCATAAAGTCTGGGGGAGTCACCACGGTCCGTCTTGTTGATATGGGTTACCAGAGCATTAACATAAAGACAGAACAGGGTAGGGGCTAGTACGCATCCCTGCCTGACTCCTCTGTTGACTGGAAAGCGCGCAGTTAGTTGGCCTGCCTTACCATATCTGACCTGCGCATAGTTGCCAGTGTGCAGTCTAATGATCATGGCTAATAGGTCCAAGGGGACTCCCATCTCGTGTAATACAGCCCAGAGCTTAGCCCTTGGAACCATATCAAATGCTGCTTTCAGGTCGACAAATATCAGATAGAGGCTGCCACCCTCCACTGATACTGTCTTCCAGAATAATAATTGCAGCCTTAGAAGTTGATCAACAGTTGACACCTTTTTCCTAAATCCTGCCTGTAAGTCACTCAAGATGTTCATGTCTTCCATCCAAAAATGCAGACGATTGAGTAATATTCTAGCAAACAACTTTTGTGCTACATCTATTAGGCTAATTGGCCTATAATTTACAGGAAGCAATGGTGATCCTTTTTTAAATATGGGAAATATTTCGGCTCCTAACCATGTGTCTGGGATACTCATACCTTTCATAATGGCATTAAATAGGGTCCATAAATATGGAACCCAAATTGAGGGTTCTTCTTTATATAGGTCCCCAGGGATTTTATCAAGGCCAGGTGCTTTGGACGTGGAAAGAGTTTTAATGGCACCCTCCACTTCTGAGGCCGTTATTTCATTAAAAGGTTCGAATTGGGCTAACGGGAGGGGGCCCTCCACAGCAATCAGGTCATCTCCAATAGAGTACAGAGACTTAAAATGAGCTTCCCAAGCAGATGCTGCAATATTCGGGAGAATCGGGGATCGTTCGTCCTTGTTACCTGTATTGGAGATAATTTTCCAAAATCCCCTCATATCCTTATTGGAAAGAGCAGTTTTAAGGGCCTCCCATTTTTCAAATTCCCATGTTTTTTTTGCCTTTTTAATAGTCTCATTATAGAACTTCCTAGAGGACTTCAATATAGCCTTGTTGTTTGTTTTAATTGCATTAATAAGAACAGTTTTAGCCTGCCTACATGCTTTAGTATACCAGGAATTAGAAACATGTTTTGGCCTGGATTTACTTGTGGAAGGATTAAAAAAGGTTTTAAGAGCCAAAGTAAGGTGCAGATAAGTTGATTCTACCGCTTGTAGATCCCAAACGCTTGGAAGTGGGGTGAATAACCTTTCAGTTTCAAGAAGCGCTGGGAGGATCAGCCCATAAAGTTCTAGCAATTTATCTGGAGTGCGTTTAACTGAGTCCCATCTAATTCTTCTTTTATTGTTATCCAGAAGAAGATTCTGGTCAGCCGTAGGGCCAGTAGTAGAAGATACTTGAGGGACAGGGATTAATAGCTCAAGCAACAACGCATCGTGGTCGCTGTCAAATCGAGAGATGACAGAAAAATCAACAATGCTGTTCGAAGAAGATACCTCCACCAAAATGTAATCTATTAGGGAAGAATAATTATCCCTTTTAAAGGTAGGTTTCCCTGGCTGGTCTGATTTTAAACGGCCATTACAGGCCCTCAATGAATGCATAAAGACAAATGCATTAATTTGCATAACTAATGGAGTCCATGCCTTTACCTTCTGGATTTGGGGATCTGGTATTAGATTACAGTTATCTTCCTCGTTATCTAGTATATATGGGAGATCAACAAGCGGTTCATATTGACAATTAAAATCACCCGCAATTATTAATCTATCATGTTTAGGTAAATCTGATATACAAGTAGATAGTAAATCAAAAATTGGAGAATCTTGAGATAGGCTTGTTGGACGTGAGTAAACGTTAATAAGATTTAATTTAAAATTAGGTTTAAAAAAAAGGACCAGACCTTGAAGATCCAATGAGAAGAAGTCCAATTCCCCTTAGTTGCTGCTACATTATAGACCGAAAACCCTGGGAACAATGTAGACACAAGCGACCAGGTCTCCTGGAATAATACAACATCATATTCTGATATAAACTTGGATCACTCTGGGTTGCCTATCTTTGAGTTTATACCAGCAATATTCCAAGATAGAATCCTGATTTTAAGGTCTAAGCAGGGGACTATAGTGATTTGAGATTCAGTACAAGGAGTCTCCACATTAGCTGGGTTTAGGGTTTCTTCCCTTACGTCTGGTTCATTAAAACTAGGCAATGCACAATAGGTTGAGAAATGGGTTGGACTATATAAATTAAAACAAAATCCACTAGCATTAGCATTTTCTTTCATATGTTTTTTTGGGATTTGTATTGAGGGTAGAAAGTTTTTCCCGAGTCAGTCGCACTCTTCCAGATTGGAAAGTGTTTCGAATCTATTGGAGAGTGGTAACGTATTAGCACAAGATAAGTTGGCAGTGGTAGGGGCGCTAGACTGTACTGTGGAACCTTTTACCCTGACTAAGCTAGTGTTTTTAAATTGACGTTTATTATAAAAATAATCAGATGTAAAAGGCACTATTTCATATGATCTCCTTTGTGGGGGAAGAAAATTTCTAAGGAGAACAGGCAAAACATTACTGTTCGAAAAGTGTACAATGACACAGTGCCCTTTTAACTTCTTCTCCTGGGTGCCCACCCAATGAACTCTTCTCGCCATAATGATCTTGATTACAAGTGATTGGCATACCCAATCAGGGGCACTAAGATTTGACGAAATCCAATATGCACATTTGTCCATTAAGTGAATAGTAGATTCTCTTTGGTTAGCTGCTGGCGGGGGTACCTGTGCCAGAACCAACGCCAAAGGAGCTGCTAGAGGAGATAAATGGAACGTTGGTTGCACTTGTGATATGTTCGTTGTAGTGAATATAGCTTTAGGTGTTTTCGGCTGGGCTAATGCACAGGGCCCTTCAGCTCTGTATTGGGGAGCATTAGGATGTTGTGGGCTCCTCGTGGTTTCTGTATGTACTACGGATAGAGCTGTTGTGATCAAGGGTTTAGCAGCCTGTATCCCTGGCATAGGAGAATTTCCTGTTAAGATTGGCTGAGGACCATATGAGAGACCAACAGAAATGTTATTGTCCCGAGCTATTGCTGAAAAGTTGTCGAATTGAGACTCCAGCTTGGAGATCCTTGCTTCGATGCTAGCCAATTTATCAATTATCGGATCAATAATGGAGTCCAATTTCTTGAGTAAGTCATCCCATATTGAGGCCTGGTTGATGACATGAGGGACAGCTAGGTTGGATGTTAGAAGAGTTACTTTCGGCTGAGGAAGCTTTTTGGTGTTTTTTTTTAAAGAAACTTTCTTTTTCGTAACGCAAGCCGTTTTAGGGGCCATAGGGTTAAAGACGGCCAACGTGTTCCTGGTTCTAGTCTCTCTCAACTTGGGGGGTGATATTAAGGCCTCTATAGGGGTTGATGGACTTGAATGGGTGCCAGTTGTTGAATTAAAGTCTCCAATGCTTGGGGTCAGATGTGTGGTAGAACCTTTGGTGCCAAGTAAGTCTCATGGAATGCCTGGGGAGGCTTGATTGCTAGTTTGAGAAGTTAGGAGGGCAGGCGAACCCTGGCATCTCAATGGTGCACATCCAGGTTCTAAGGACAATCTCCTTTCAGTTAATTCAATTTCGTGTGCAAGTAGATTCGTTGCCCTGATCAAGAATGAGTCCAGTGTAGCACCAGCACCAGCACCAGCACCAACAGGTGTTTTTGATTTGGGGATTTTCCCTTTCACCATGATGCACACCAATTGTACACTTTCACACTGGTTACCTGTCTATGGAGATAGATGTCAGAGGGGGGGCCCAGCCCGGCCTCTTCTGGCCCCTGACGGCCTAGGAGGGCCCCGCCCTTGTCCCAGGATTCTCCCGGCGCCGCCCGCGCGCGTCCCGCGACGCGGAGGGAGCCTCGCTGTTTTCAGCGCCTCCGGGCACGACGGTGGGCGGAAGTGCCCCAGTAGCGCCTAGGAGGCTGGGGGATGTAGTCCTGTGCTGCCGCCGTGAATGGCAATCGGCGGCAGCTAAGCAAGCAGCGTGGATGTTCTCACCACAGCGGGAAGATTAACTGCCCAGGTACGTGCGTGCTCCTTACTGCCTCCACTCCTGAAAGGATCGTTGTGCCCCGCTCCACCGACGGAGCCTCGCTGTTTTAAGCGCCTCCGGGCGCGACGGTGGGCGGAAGTGCCCCAGTAGCGCCTAGGAGGCTGGGGGATGTAGTCCTGTGCTGCCGCCGTGAATGGCAATCGGCGGCAGCTAAGCAAGCAGCGTGGATGTTCTCGCCACAGCGGGAAGATTAACTGCCCAGGTACGTGCGTGCTCCTTACTGCCTCCACTCCTGAAAGGATCGTTGTGCCCCCCTGAAAGGATCGTTGTGCCGTCTAGACCTTAACCATTAGGCCAGAGTAAGAGTCATTACCTTAACCATTACGCCAGAGTAAGAGTCTAAGATCTTAACCATTAGGCCAGAGTAAGAGTCTAAGACCTTAACCATTAGGCCAGAGTAAGAGTTAAGACCTTAACCATAAGGCCAGAGTAAGAGCCTAGACCTTAACCATTAGGCCAGAGAAAGAGTTAAGACCTTAATCATTAGGCCAGATTAAGAGTCTAGACGTTAACCATTAGGCCAGAGTAAGAGTTAAGACCTTAACCATTAGGCCAGAGTAAAAGTTAAGACCTTAACCATTAGGCCAGACTAAGAGTCTAAGACCTTAACCATTAGTCCAAAGTAAGAGTCTAGACCTTAACCATTAGGCCAGAGTAAGAGTCATGACCTTAACCATTACCCCAGAGTAAGAGCTAAGACATTAACCATTAGGCCAGAGTAAGAGTCTAAGACCTTAAACATTAGGCCAGAGTAAGAGTTAAGACCTTAACCATTAGGCCAGAGTAAGAGTCTAAGACCTTAACAATTAGGCCAGAGTAAGAGTCTAAGACCTTAACCAATAGGCCAGAGTATGATTCGAAGACCTTAATCATTAGGCCAGAGTAAGAGTTAAGACCTTAACCATTAGGCCAGAGTAAGAGCTAAGACCTTAACCATTAGGCCAGAGTAAGAGTCTAAGACCCTCACCATTAAGCCAGAGTAAAAGTTAAGACCTTAACCATTAGGCCAGAGTAAGAGTCTAAGACCTTAACCATTAGGCCAGAGTAAGAGTTAAGACCTTAACCATTAGGCCAGAGTAAGAGTCTAAGACCTTAACCATTAGGCCAGAGTAAAAGTTAAGACCTTAACCATTAGGCCAGACTAAGAGTCTAAGACCTTAACCATTAGTCCAAAGTAAGAGTCTAGACCTTAACCATTAGGCCAGAGTAAGAGTCATGACCTTAACCATTACGCCAGAGTAAGAGCTAAGACATTAACCATTAGGCCAGAGTAAGAGTCATGACCTTAACCATTAGGCCAGAGTAAGAGTAAGACCTTAACCATTAGGCCAGAGTAAGAGTTAAGACCCTAACCATTAGGCCAGAGTATGAGTCTAAGACCTTAACAATTAGGCCAGATTAAGAGTCTAAGACCGTAACCAATAGGCCAGAGTAAGAGTCTAAGACCTTAACCATTAGGCCAGAGTAAAAGTTCAGACCTTAACCATTAGGCCAGAGTAAGAGTTAAGACTTTAACCATTAGGCCAGAGTAAGAGTCAAGACTTAACCATTAGGCCAGAGTAATAGTCTAAGACCTTAACCATTAGTCCAAAGTTAGAGTCTAGACCTTAACCATTAGGCCATAGTAAGAGTTCAGACTTTAACCATTAGGCCAGATTAAGAGTCTAGACCTTAACCATTACGCCAGAGTAAGAGCTAAGACATTAACCATTCGGCCAGAGTAAGAGTCTAAGACCTTAACCATTAGGCCAGAGTAAGAGTCTAAGACCTTAAACATTAGGCCAAAGTAAGAGTCTAGACCTTAACCATTAGGCCAGAGTAAGAGTCATGACCTTAACCATTACGCCAGAGTAAGAGCTAAGACATTAACCATTAGGCCAGAGTAAGAGTCTAAGACCTTAACCATTAGGCCAGAGTAAGAGTCTAAGATCTTAACCATTAGGCCAGAGTAAGAGTCTAAGACCTTAACAATTAGGCCAGAGTAAGAGTCTAAGACCTTAACCAATAGGCCAGAGTATGAGTCTAAGACCTTAATCATTAGGCCAGAGTTAGAGTTAAGACCTTAACCATTAGGCCAGAGTAAGAGCTAAGACCTTAACCATTAGGCCAGAGTAAGAGTCTAAGACCCTAACCATTAAGCCAGAGTAAAAGTTAAGAACTTAACCATTAGGCCAGAGTAAGAGTCTAAGACCTTAACCATTAGGCCAGAGTAAGAGTTAAGACCTTAACCATTAGGCCAGAGTAAGAGTCTAAGACCTTAACCATTAGGCCAGAGTAAAAGTTAAGACCTTAACCATTAGGCCAAACTAAGAGTCTAAGACCTTAACCATTAGTCCAAAGTAAGAGTCTAGACCTTAACCATTATGCCAGAGTAAGAGTCATGACCTTAACCATTACGCCAGAGTAAGAGCTAAGACATTAAACATTAGGCCAGAGTAAGAGTCATGACCTTAACCATTAGGCCAGAGTAAGAGTAAGACCTTAACCATTAGGCCAGAGTAAGAGTTAAGACCCTAACTATTCGCCAGAGTATGAGTCTAAGACCTTAACAATTAGGCCAGATTAAGAGTCTAAGACCGTAACCAATAGGCCAGAGTAAGAGTCTAAGACCTTAACCATTAGGCCAGAGTAAAAGTTAAGACCTTAACCATTAGGCCAGAGTAAGAGTTAAGACTTTAACCATTAGGCCAAAATAAGAGTCAAGACTTAACCATTAGGCCAGAGTAATAGTCTAAGACCTTAACCATTAGTCCAAAGTTAGAGTCTAGACCTTAACCATTAGGCCAGAGTAAGAGTTCAGACTTTAACCATTAGGCCAGATTAAGAGTCTAGACCTTAACCATTAGGCCAGAGTAAAAGTTAAGACCTTAACCATTAGGCCAGAGTAAGAGTCTAAGACCTTAACCATTAGGCCAGAGTAAGAGTCTAAGACCTTGACCATTAGGACAGAGTAAGAGTTAAGACCTTAACCATTAGGCCAGCGTAAGAGTCTAAGACCTTAACTATTAGGCCAGAGTAAGAGTTAAGACTTTAACCATTAGGCCAGAGTAAGAGTCTAGACTTAACCATTAGGCCAGAGTAAGAGTCTAAGACCTTAACCATTAGGCCAGATTAAGAGTCTAGACCTTAACCATTAGGCCAGAGTAAGAGTCATGACCTTAACCATTAGGCCAGAGTAAGAGTTAAGACCTTAACCATTAGGCCAGATTAAGAGTCTAGACGTTAACCATTAGGCCAGAGTAAGAGTTAAGACCTTAACCATTAGGCCAGAGTAAAAGTTAAGACCTTAACCATTAGGCCAGACTAAGAGTCTAAGACCTTAACCATTAGTCCAAAGTAAGAGTCTAGACCTTAACCATTAGGCCAGAGTAAGAGTCATGACCTTAACCATTACGCCAGAGTAAGAGCTAAGACATTAACCATTAGGCCAGAGTAAGAGTCTAAGACCTTAACCATTAGGCCAGAGTAAGAGTCTAAGACCTTAAACATTAGGCCAAAGTAAGAGTCTAGACCTTAACCATTAGGCCAGAGTAAGAGTCATGACCTTAACCATTACGCCATAGTAAGAGCTAAGACATTAACCATTAGGCCGGAGTAAGAGTCTAAGACCTTAACCATTAGGCCAGAGTAAGAGTCTAAGACCTTAACCATTAGGCCAGAATAATAGATAGGACCTTAACCATTAGGCCAGTGTAAGAGTTAAGACCTTATCCATTGGGCCGGAGTAAGAGTCAAGACCCTAACCATTAGGCCAGAGTAAGAGTCTAAGACCTTAACCATTAGGCCAGAGTTAAAGTTAAGACCTTAACCATTAGGCCAGAGTAAGTGTCTAAGACCTTAACCATTAGGCCAGAGTAAGAGTCTAAGACCTTAACCATTAGGCCAGAGTAAGAGTCTAAGACCTTAACCATTAGGCCAGAGTAAGAGTTAAGACCTTAACCATTGGGCCGGAGTAAGAGTTAAGACCCTAACCATTAGGCCAGAGTAAGAGTCTAAGACCTTAACCATTAGGCCAGAGTTAAAGTTAAGACCTTAACCATTAGGCCAGAGTAAGAGTCTAAGACCTTAACCATTAGGCCAGAGTAAGAGTCTAAGACCTTAACCATTAGGCCAGAGTAAGAGTCTAAGACCTTAACCATTAGGACAGAGTAAGAGTTAAGACCTTAACCATTAGGCCAGAGTAAGAGTCTAATACCTTAACCATTAGGCCAGAGTAAGAGTTAAGACTTTAACCATTAGGCCAGAGTAAGAGTCTAGACTTAACCATTAGGCCAGAGTAAGAGTCTAAGACCTTAACCATTAGGCCAGATTAAGAGTCTAGACCTTAACCATTAGGCCAGAGTAAGAATCATGACCTTAAACATTAGGCCAGAGTAAGAGTTAAGACCTTAAACATTAGGCCAGAGTAAGAGTTAAGACCTTAACCATTAGGCCAGAGTAAGAGTCTAAGACCTTAACCATTACGCCAGAGTAAGAGTCTAAGACATTAACCATGAGGCTTAGTAAGAGTTAAGACTTTAGCCAGTAGGCCAAAGTAAGAGTGTAGGACCTTATCCAGTAGGCCAGAGTAAAAGTCTAAGACCTTAACCATTAGGCCAGAGTAAGAGTTAAGACCTTAACCATTAGGCCAGAGTAAGAGTCTAAGACCTTAACCATTAGGCCAGAGTAAAAGTTAAGACCTTAACCATTAGGCCAGAGTAAGAGTCTAGGACCTTAACCATTAGGCCAGAGTAAGAGTCTAAGACCTTAACCATTAGGCCAGAATAAGAGATACAACCTTAACCATTAGGCAAGTGTAAGAGTATAAGACCTTAACCATTAGGCCAGAGTAAGAGTCTAAGACCTTAACCATTAGGCCAGAGTAAGAGTTAAGACCTTAACCATTAGGCCAGAGTAAGAGTCTAAGACCTTAACCATTATGCCAGAGCAAGAGTTAAGACTTTAACCATTAGACCAGAGTAAGAGTTAAGACTTTAACCATTAGGCCAGAGTAAGAGTCTAGACTCAACCATTAGGCCAGAGAAAGAGTCTAAGACCTTAACCATTAGTCCAAAGTAAGAGTCTAGACCTTAACCATTAGGCCAGTGTAAGAGTTAGGACCTTAACCATTAGGCCAGATTACGAGTCTAGACCTTAACCATTAGGCCAGAGTAAGAGCTAAGACATTAACCCTTAGGCCAGATTAAGAGTCATGACCTTAACCATTAGGCCAGAGTAAGAGTCTAAGACCTTAACCATTATGCCAGAGTAAGGGTTAAGACCTTAACCATAAGGCCAGAGTACGAGTCCAAGACCTTAACAATTAGGCCAGAGTAAGAGTCTAAGACCTTATCCAATAGGCCAGAGTACGAGTCTAAGACATTAATCATTAGGCCAGAGTCAGCGTTAAGACCTTAAAAATTAGGCCAGAGTAAGAGTCTAAGACCTTAACCATTAGTCCAAAGTAAGAGTCTAGACCTTAACCATTAGGTCCGATTAAGAGTTAAGACCTTAACCATTAGGCCAGAGTAAGAGCTAAGACCTTAACTATTAAGCCAGAGTAAAAGTTAAGACCTTAACCATTAGGCCAGAGTAAGAGTCTAAGACCTTAACCATTAGGCCAGAATAAGAGATACGACCTTAAACATTAGGCCAGAGTAAGAGTGAAGACCTTAACCATTAGGTCAGAATAAGAGCTATGACATTAACTATTAGGCCAGAGTGAGAGTCATGACCTTAACCATTAGGCCAGATTAAGAGTCTAGACGTTAACCATTAGGCCAGAGTAAGAGTTAAGACTTTAACCATTAGGCCAGAGTAAGAGTCTAAGACCTTAACCATTAGGCCAGAGTAAAAGTTAAGACCTTAACCATTAGGCCAGACTAAGAGTCTAAGACCTTAACCATTAGTCCAAAGTAAGAGTCTAGACCTTAACCATTAGGCCAGAGTAAGAGTCATGACCTTAACCATTAGGCCAGAGTACGAGTCCAAGACCTTAACAATTAGGCCAGAGTAAGAGTCTAAGACCTTATCCAATAGGCCAGAGTACGAGTCTAAGACATTAATCATTAGGCCAGAGTCAGCGTTAAGACCTTAAAAATTAGACCAGAGTAAGAGTTAAGACTTTAACCATTAGGCCAGAGTAAGAGTCTAGACTCAACCATTAGGCCAGAGAAAGAGTCTAAGACCTTAACCATTAGTCCAAAGTAAGAGTCTAGACCTTAACCATTAGGCCAGTGTAAGAGTTAAGACCTTAACCATTAGGCCAGATTACGAGTCTAGACCTTAACCATTAGGCCAGAGTAAGAGCTAAGACATTAACCCTTAGGCCAGATTAAGAGTCATGACCTTAACCATTAGGCCAGAGTAAGAGTCTAAGACCTTAACCATTATGCCAGAGTAAGGGTTAAGACCTTAACCATAAGGCCAGAGTACGAGTCCAAGACCTTAACAATTAGGCCAGAGTAAGAGTCTAAGACCTTATCCAATAGGCCAGAGTACGAGTCTAAGACATTAATCATTAGGCCAGAGTCAGCGTTAAGACCTTAAAAATTAGGCCAGAGTAAGAGTCTAAGACCTTAACCATTAGTCCAAAGTAAGAGTCTAGACCTTAACCATTAGGTCCGATTAAGAGTTAAGACCTTAACCATTAGGCCAGAGTAAGAGCTAAGACCTTAACTATTAAGCCAGAGTAAAAGTTAAGACCTTAACCATTAGGCCAGAGTAAGAGTCTAAGACCTTAACCATTAGGCCAGAATAAGAGATACGACCTTAAACATTAGGCCAGAGTAAGAGTGAAGACCTTAACCATTAGGTCAGAATAAGAGCTATGACATTAACTATTAGGCCAGAGTGAGAGTCATGACCTTAACCATTAGGCCAGATTAAGAGTCTAGACGTTAACCATTAGGCCAGAGTAAGAGTTAAGACTTTAACCATTAGGCCAGAGTAAGAGTCTAAGACCTTAACCATTAGGCCAGAGTAAAAGTTAAGACCTTAACCATTAGGCCAGACTAAGAGTCTAAGACCTTAACCATTAGTCCAAAGTAAGAGTCTAGACCTTAACCATTAGGCCAGAGTAAGAGTCATGACCTTAACCATTAGGCCAGAGTACGAGTCCAAGACCTTAACAATTAGGCCAGAGTAAGAGTCTAAGACCTTATCCAATAGGCCAGAGTACGAGTCTAAGACATTAATCATTAGGCCAGAGTCAGCGTTAAGACCTTAAAAATTAGGCCAGAGTAAGAGTCTAAGACCTTAACCATTAGTCCAAAGTAAGAGTCTAGACCTTAACCATTAGGTCCGATTAAGAGTTAAGACCTTAACCATTAGGCCAGAGTAAGAGCTAAGACCTTAACTATTAAGCCAGAGTAAAAGTTAAGACCTTAACCATTAGGCCAGAGTAAGAGTCTAAGACCTTAACCATTAGGCCAGAATAAGAGATACGACCTTAAACATTAGGCCAGAGTAAGAGTGAAGACCTTAACCATTAGGTCAGAATAAGAGCTATGACATTAACTATTAGGCCAGAGTGAGAGTCATGACCTTAACCATTAGGCCAGATTAAGAGTCTAGACGTTAACCATTAGGCCAGAGTAAGAGTTAAGACTTTAACCATTAGGCCAGAGTAAGAGTCTAAGACCTTAACCATTAGGCCAGAGTAAAAGTTAAGACCTTAACCATTAGGCCAGACTAAGAGTCTAAGACCTTAACCATTAGTCCAAAGTAAGAGTCTAGACCTTAACCATTAGGCCAGAGTAAGAGTCATGACCTTAACCATTTCCATTTGTAAACTTTATTTCGATCAGAAGATCATAAAAGTTGCATAGAATACATTTAAGAAACACATTTAGACGCAGGTAAAAACATTAAAAAATGGTTTTAAAATAGACCGGGGCAAAATATACATAGCAGCATAAGATTATTTAAAACTAAGACGCTTAATCCACATTGCATGTAAAAAACGTGAAACAGCAAACACTACAACAGTGCTTGTATCACTGGCTAAGATGCGATAGGCTTTAGTACATCTTGTAAATCCTAAACTCCTACATAGAGGGATGAGCCAATATTTCCTGGGAGCTCTATATGCAACGCAGAGAAACAATACGTGGATTAATGTCTCGGTCGACCTTCCACAGGCTGGGCAAATTGTTTCTATTCGTTTGGAGCAGTTTTTAGTAAAGTCCCTAAGTGGTAAGGTGCCCAACCTAAATTGAATGTAAAGTTTCCTTGCCAGAGGTGGGTGCAATTCATTCAGGGATGGCTCAAAGATATACTGGTCTTTATTTAATAAAAACTGTCTTGAAAGACTACCAAGAGTTTCATTTCGTTGTAATACACTTAGCCTATACTGCCTATATGCCTGGACCAGTTTTGCACGAGGAAGCATCAAAGAAAATGCCCCGGGATTAGTCCAAAGTTCAGGCAAACCGATCCTGAAGCACATTTCCTTGATGTAAACAAGCCAGGGAAACTTCTTAGAAGTGCTAAGTGCAATTATTGAGCTAAGGTCACGACAATAAGATCCTAGCTCATCTGTGAGCCAAAGTCGTCGCCAATATGTTAAGGGACGTAGGCCTGCTTCTTCATCTATTGGTCGTATTGCCAGATCAAGACATAATGGTATTAAAGGAGTGCTTTGCGGTAGGCCCAATAAAAGTCTAATGAAGTTATTCTCTATTAGAGACAGACTTTTCAGCTAGGCATGGCCCCACAACTCTGCCCCATATAGAGCTGCATTTCTTGCTTGCACTTTGTAAATTTCTGCAGCAGGGCCAGGATCCCTATATGTGGTATATTTAGAAATTCTTAGTATCGCACCAGATAATTGGGCAAGCCGCATAGCTGCTTTGTCTAGTTGGGGAGCCCAGGAGAAAGACTCTGAGAGTGTAATTCCTAGGTATTCAAATAATGAGACCTTTTCTAGTGTTGTTCCATTGAGTGTGGGATTAGGTCGAGTTGTATTAGCTGGATTAAAAACCATGTATTTAGTTTTCGAAATATTTATTTCCAGCCCGTGGTTAATACAAAATGCTAAAAAACTATCTAAAACACGTTGGACGCCCATCGGGGACTTAGATAGCAGAAGGGTGTCATCTGCAAAAAGCATGACTGGGACCTTTCTACCATTAAGTCTGGGGGAGTCACCACGGTCCGTCTTGTTGATATGGGTTACCAGAGCATTAACATAAAGACAGAACAGGGTAGGGGCTAGTACGCATCCCTGCCTGACTCCTCTGTTGACTGGAAAGCGCGCAGTTAGTTGGCCTGCCTTACCATATCTGACCTGCGCATAGTTGCCAGTGTGCAGTCTAATGATCATGGCTAATAGGTCCAAGGGGACTCCCATCTCGTGTAATACAGCCCAGAGCTTAGCCCTTGGAACCATATCAAATGCTGCTTTCAGGTCGACAAATATCAGATAGAGGCTGCCACCCTCCACTGATACTGTCTTCCAGAATATTAATTGCAGCCTTAGAAGTTGATCAACAGTTGACACCCTTTTCCTAAATCCTGCCTGTAAGTCACTCAAGATGTTCATGTCTTCCATCCAAAAATGCAGACGATTGAATATTCTAGCAAACAACTTTTGTGCTACATCTATTAGGCTAATTGGCCTATAATTTACAGGAAGCAATGGTGATCCTTTTTTAAATATGGGAAATATTTCGGCTCCTAACCATGTGTCTGGGATACTCATACCTTTCATAATGGCATTAAATAGGGTCCATAAATATGGAACCCAAATTGAGGGTTCTTCTTTATATAGGTCCCCAGGGATTTTATCAAGGCCAGGTGCTTTGGACGTGGAAAGAGTTTTAATGGCACCCTCCACTTCTGAGGCCGTTATTTCATTAAAAGGTTCGAATTGGGCTAACGGGAGGGGGCCCTCCACAGCAATCAGGTCATCTCCAATAGAGTACAGAGACTTAAAATGAGCTTCCCAAGCAGATGCTGCAATATTCGGGAGAATCGGGGATCGTTCGTCCTTGTTACCTGTATTGGAGATAATTTTCCAAAATCACCTCATATCCTTATTGGAAAGAGCAGTTTTAAGGGCCTCACATTTTTCAAATTCCCATGTTTTTTTTGCCTTTTTAATAGTCTCATTATAGAACTTCCTAGTGGACTTCAATATAGCCTTGTTGTTTGTTTTAATTGCATTAATAAGAACAGTTTTAGCCTGCCTACATGCTTTAGTATACCAGGAATTAGAAACATGTTTTGGCCTGGATTTACTTGTGGAAGGATTAAAAAAGGTTTTAAGAGCCAAAGTAAGGTGCAGATAAGTTGATTCTACCGATTGTAGATCCCAAACGCTTGGAAGTGGGGTGAATAACCTTTCAGTTTCAAGAAGCGCTGGGAGGATCAGCCCATAAAGTTCTAGCAATTTATCCGGAGTGCGTTTAACTGAGTCCCATCTAATTCTTCTTTTATTGTTATCCAGAAGAAGATTCTGGTCAGCCGTAGGGCCAGTAGTAGAAGATACTTGAGGGACAGGGATTAATAGCTCAAGCAACAACGCATCGTGGTCGCTGTCAAATCGAGAGATGACAGAAAAATCAACAATGCTGTTCCAAGAAGATACCTCCACCAAAATGTAATCTATTAGGGAAGAATAATTATCCCTTTTAAAGGTAGGTTTCCCTGGCTGGTCTGATTTTAAACGGCCATTACAGGCCCTCAATGAATGCATAAAGACAAATGCATTAATTTGCATAACTAATGGAGTCCATGCCTTTACCTTCTGGATTTGGGGATCTGGTATTAGATTACAGTTATCTTCCTCGTTATCTAGTATATATGGGAGATCAACAAGCGGTTCATATTGACAATTAAAATCACCCGCAATTATTAATCTATCATGTTTAGGTAAATCTGATATACAAGTAGATAGTAAATCAAAAATTGGAGAATCTTGAGATAGGCTTGTTGGACGTGAGTAAACGTTAATAAGATTTAATTTAAAATTAGGTTTAAAAAAAAGGACCAGACCTTGAAGATCCAATGAGAAGAAGTCCAATTCAGAAATAGTGCAATCTAGATAAGTCGCGACCCATATGGAGAGGCCACCATAAGGTCTACCCCTGTTCCCCTTAGTTGCTGCTACATTATAGACCGAAAACCCTGGGAACAATGTAGACACAAGCGACCAGGTCTCCTGGAATAATACAACATCATATTCTGATATAAACTTGGATCACTCTGGGTTGCCTATCTTTGAGTTTATACCAGCAATATTCCAAGATAGAATCCTGATTTTAAGGTCTAAGCAGGGGACTATAGTGATTTGAGATTCAGTACAAGGAGTCTCCACATTAGCTGGGTTTAGGGTTTCTTCCCTTACGTCTGGTTCATTAAAACTAGGCAATGCACAATAGGTTGAGAAATGGGTTGGACTATATAAATTAAAACAAAATCCACTAGCATTAGCATTTTCTTTCATATGTTTTTTTGGGATTTGTATTGAGGGTAGAAAGTTTTTCCCGAGTCAGTCGCACTCTTCCAGATTGGAAAGTGTTTCGAATCTATTGGAGAGTGGTAACGTATTAGCACAAGATAAGTTGGCAGTGGTAGGGGCGCTAGACTGTACTGTGGAACCTTTTACCCTGACTAAGCTAGTGTTTTTAAATTGACGTTTATTATAAAAATAATCAGATGTTAAAGGCACTATTTCATATGATCTCCTTTGTGGGGGAAGAAAGTTTCTAAGGAGAACAGGCAAAACATTAGTGTTCGAAAAGTGTACAATGACACAGTGCCCTTTTAACTTCTTCTCCTGGGTGCCCACCCAATGAACTCTTCTCGCCATAATGATCTTGCTTACAAGTGATTGGCATACCCAATCAGGGGCACTAAGATTTGACGAAATCCAATATGCACATTTGTCCATTAAGTGAATAGTAGATTCTCTTTGGTTAGCTGCTGGCGGGGGTACCTGTGCCAGAACCAACGCCAAAGGAGCTGCTAGAGGAGATAAATGGAACGTTGGTTGCACTTGTGATATGTTCGTTGTAGTGAATATAGCTTTAGGTGTTTTCGGCTGGGCTAATGCACAGGGCCCTTCAGCTCTGTATTGGGGAGCATTAGGATGTTGTGGGCTCCTCGTGGTTTCTGTATGTACTACGGATAGAGCTGTTGTGATCAAGGGTTTAGCAGCCTGTATCCCTGGCATAGGAGAATTTCCTGTTAAGATTGGCTGAGGACCATATGAGAGACCAACAGAAATGTTATTGTCCCGAGCTATTGCTGAAAAGTTGTCGAATTGAGACTCCAGCTTGGAGATCCTTGCTTCGATGCTAGCCAATTTATCAATTATCGGATCAATAATGGAGTCCAATTTCTTGAGTAAGTCATCCCATATTGAGGCCTGGTTGATGACATGAGGGACAGCTAGGTTGGATGTTAGAAGAGTTACTTTCGGCTGAGGAAGCTTTTTGGTGGGTTTTTTTAAAGAAACTTTCTTTTTCGTAACGCAAGCCGTTTTAGGGGCCATAGGGTTAAAGACGGCCAACGTGTTCCTGGTTCTAGTCTCTCTCAACTTGGGGGGTGATATTAAGGCCTCTATAGGGGTTGATGGACTTGAATGGGTGCCAGTTGTTGAATTAAAGTCTCCAATGCTTGGGGTCAGATGTGTGGTAGAACCTTTGGTGCCAAGTAAGTCTCATGGAATGCCTGGGGAGGCTTGATTGCTAGTTTGAGAAGTTAGGAGGGCAGGCGAACCCTGGCATCTCAATGGTGCACATCCAGGTTCTAAGGACAATCTCCTTTCAGTTAATTCAATTTCGTGTGCAAGTAGATTCGTTGCCCTGATCAAGAATGAGTCCAGTGTAGCACCAGCACCAGCACCAACAGGTGTTTTTGATTTGGGGATTTTCCCTTTCACCATGATGCACACCAATTGTACACTTTCACACTGGTTACCTGTATATGGAGATAGATGTCAGAGGGGGGGCCCAGCCCGGCCTCTTCTGGCCCCTGACGGCCTAGGAAGGCCCCGCCCTTGTCCCAGGATTCTCCCGGCGCCGCCCGCGCGCGTCCCGCGACGCGGAGGGAGCCTCGCTGTTTTCAGCGCCTCCGGGCACGACGG
The DNA here is from genome assembly GCF_964204655.1 of Triturus cristatus. Taxonomy (NCBI): domain Eukaryota; kingdom Metazoa; phylum Chordata; class Amphibia; order Caudata; family Salamandridae; genus Triturus; species Triturus cristatus. The sequence goes on from NC_140588.1 coordinate 2,847,193, forward strand.
TGGGCGGAAGTGCCCCAGTAGCGCCTAGGAGGCTGGGGGATGTAGTCCTGTGCTGCCGCCGTGAATGGCAATCGGCGGCAGCTAAGCAAGCAGCGTGGATGTTCTCACCACAGCGGGAAGATTAACTGCCCAGGTACGTGCGTGCTCCTTACTGCCTCCACTCCTGAAAGGATCGTTGTGCCCCGCTCCACCGACGGAGCCTCGCTGTTTTAAGCGCCTCCGGGCGCGACGGTGGGCGGAAGTGCCCCAGTAGCGCCTAGGAGGCTGGGGGATGTAGTCCTGTGCTGCCGCCGTGAATGGCAATCGGCGGCAGCTAAGCAAGCAGCGTGGATGTTCTCGCCACAGCGGGAAGATTAACTGCCCAGGTACGTGCGTGCTCCTTACTGCCTCCACTCCTGAAAGGATCGTTGTGCCCCCCTGAAAGGATCGTTGTGCCGTCTAGACCTTAACCATTAGGCCAGAGTAAGAGTTAAGGCCTTAACCATTAGGCCAGAGTAAGAGCTAAGACCTTAACCATTAGGCCAGAGTAAGAGTCTAAGACCCTCACCATTAAGCCAGAGTAAGAGTTAAGACCTTATCCAGTAGGCCACAGTAAGAGCTAAGACCTTAACCATTAGGCCAGAGTAAGAGTCTAAGACCCTCACCATTAAGCCAGAGTAAGAGTTAAGACCTTATCCAGTAGGCCACAGTAAGAGTCTAATACCTTAACCATTAGGCCAGAGTAAGAGTTAAGACCTTAACCATGAGGCTAGAGTAAGTGTCTAAGACCTTAACCATTAGGCCAGAGTGAGAGTTAGGACCTTAACCAGTAGGCCAGAGTAAGAGTTAAGACCTTAAGCAATTGGCCAGAGTAAGAGTTAAGACCTTAACCAGTAGGCCAGAGTAAGAATCTAAGACCTTAACCATTAGGCCAGAGTGAGAGTCTACGACCTTAAGCATTAGGCCAGAGTAAGAGTCTAAGACCTTAACTATTAGTCCAGAGTAAGAGTCTAGACCTTAACCATTAGGCCAGAGTAAGAGTCTATACCTTAACCATTAGGCCAGAGTAAGAGGATATACCTTAACCATTAGGCCAGAGTAAGAGTTAAGACCTTAACCAGTTGGCCAGTGTATGAGTGTAAGACCTTAACCATTAGGCCAGAGTAAGAGTTAAGACCCTAACCATTACGCCAGAGTAAGAGTCTAAGACCTTAACCATTATATAAGAGTAAGAGTTAAGACCTTAACCATTAGGCCAGAGTAAGAGTTAAGACCTTAAACATTAGGCCAGAGTAAGAGTTAAGACCTTAACCATTGGGCCAGAGAAAGAGTTAAGACCTTAACCAGAAGGCCAGAGTAAGTGTTAAGACTTTAACCATTAGACCAGAGGAAGAGTCTAGACCTTAACCATTAGGCCAGAGTAAGAGTCTAAGACCTTAACCATTAGTCCAAAGTAAGAGTCTAGAACTTAACCATTAGGCCAGAGTAAGAGTTAAGACCTTAACCATGAGGCCAGAGTAAGAGTCTAAGACCTTAACCATTAGGCCAGAGTAAGAGTCTAAGACCTTAACCATTAGGCCAGAGTAAGAGTTAAGACCTTCCAGAGTAAGAGTTAAGACCTTAACCATTAGGCCAGAGTAAGAGTCTAAGACCTTAACCATTAGGCCAGAGTAAGAGTCTAAGACCATAACCATTATGCCAGAGTAAGATTTAAGACCTTAACCAGTAGGCCAGAGTAAGAGTTAAGACCTTAAACATTAGGCCAAAGTAAGAGTTAAGACCTTAACAATTAGGCCAGAGTACGAGTGTAAGACCTTAACCATTGGGCCAGAGTAAGAGTTAAGACCTTAACAATTAGGCCAGAGTATGAGTCTAAGACCTTAACCATTAGGCCAAATTAAGATTTAAGACCTTAGCCAGTAGGCCAGAGTAAAAGTCTAAGACCTTAACCATTAGGCCAGAGTAAGAGTTAAGACCTTAACCATTAGGCCAGAGTAAGAGTCTAAGACCTTAACCATTAGGCCAGAGTAAAAGTTAAGACCTTAACCATTAGGCCAGAGTAAGAGTCTAAGACCTTAACCAGTATGCCAGAGTGAGAGTTAAGACCTTAACCATTAGGCCAGAGTAAGAGTCTATGACCTTAACCATTAGGCCAGAGTAAGAGTTAAGACCTTAACCATAAGGCCAGAGTAAGAGTCTAAGACCTTAACCATTAGGCCAGAGTAAGAGTTAAAACTTTAACCATTAGGCCAGAGTAAGAGTCTAGACCTTAACCATTAGGCCAGAGTCAGAGTCTGACACCTTAACCATTAGTCCATAGTAAGAGACTAGACCTTAACCATTAGGCCAGAGTAAGAGTTAAGACCTTAACCATTAGGCCAGATTACGAGTCTAGACCTTAAGCATTAGCCCAGAGTAAGAGTCTAGACATTAACCAATAGGCCAGAGTAAGAGTCATGACCTTAACCATTAGGCCAGAGTAAGAGTTAGGACCTTAGGCCAGAGTAAGAGTCTAAGACCTTAACCATTAGGCCAGAGTAAGAGTTAAGACCTTAACCATTAGGCCAGAGTAAGTGTCAGACCTTAACCATTAGGCCAGAGTATGAGTCTAAGACCTTAACCATTAGGCCAGAGTAAGAGTTAAGACCTTAACCAGTAGGCCAGAGTAAGAGTCTAAGAACTTAACCATTAGGCCAGAGTAAGAGTTAAGACCTTAACCATTAGGCCAGAGTAAGAGCTAAGACCTTAACCATTAGTCCAGAGTAAGAGTCTAAGACCTTAACCAATAGGCCAGAGTAAGAGTTAAGACCTTAACCATGAGGCCAGAGTAAGAGTCTAAGACCTTAACCATTAGGCCAGAGTGAGAGTTAAGACCTCAACCATTAGGCCAGAGTAAGAGTTAAGACCTTAACCATTAGGCCAGAGTAAGAGTTAAGACCTTAACCATTAGGCCAGAGTAAGAGTCTAAGACCTTAACCATTAGGCCAGAGTAAGAGTCTAAGACCTTAACTATTAGTCCAGAGTAAGAGTCTAGACCTTAACCATTAGGCCAGAGTAAGAGTTAAGACCTTAACCATTAGGCCAGAGTAAGAGTCTATACCTTAACCATTAGGCCAGAGTAAGAGGATATACCTTAACCATTAGGCCAGAGTAAGAGTTAAGACCTTAACCAGTTGGCCAGTGTATGAGTGTAAGACCTTAACCATTAGGCCAGAGTAAGAGTTAAGACCTTAACCATTAGGCCAGAGTAAGAGTCTAAGACCTTAACCATTAGGCCAGAGTAAGGGTTAAGACCTTAACCATTACGCCAGAGTAAGAGTCTAAGACCTTAACCATTAGGCCAGAGTAAGAGTCTAAGACCTTAACCATTAGGCCACAGAAAGAGTCTAAGACCTTAACCATTAGGCCAGAGTAAGAGTCTAATACCTTAACCATTAGGCCAGAGTAAGAGTTAAGACCCTAACCATAAGGCCAGAGTAAGAGTTAAGACTTTAACCATTAGGAAAGAGTAAGAGTCTAGACCTTATCCGTTAGGCCAGAGTAAGAGTCTAAGACCTTAACCATTAGTCCAAAGTAAGAGTCTAGGCCTTACCATTAGGCCAGAGTAAGAGTTAAGACCTTAATCATTAGGCCAGATTAAGAGTCTAGACCTTAACCATTAGGCCAGAGTAAGAACTAAGACATTAACCATTAGGCCAGAGTAAGAGTCATGACCTTAACCATGAGGCCAGAGTAAGAGTTAAGACCTTAACTATTAGGCCAGAGTAAGAGTCTAAGACCTTAACCATTAGGCCAGAGTAAGAGTTAAGACCTTCAACATTAGGCCAGAGTAAGAGTTAAGACCTTAACCATTAGGCCAGAGTACGAGTCTAAGACCTTAACCATTAGGCCAGAGTAAGAGTTAAAACTTTAACCATTAGGCCAGAGTAAGAGTCTAGACCTTAACCATTAGGCCAGAGTCAGAGTCTAACACCTTAACCATTAGTCCATAGTAAGAGACTAGACCTTAACCATTAGGCCAGAGTAAGAGTTAAGACCTTAACCATTAGGCCAGATTACGAGTCTAGACCTTAAGCATTAGCCCAGAGTAAGAGTCTAGACATTAACCAATAGGCCAGAGTAAGAGTCATGACCTTAACCATTAGGCCAGAGTAAGAGTTAGGACCTTAGGCCAGAGTAAGAGTCTAAGACCTTAACCATTAGGCCAGAGTAAGAGTTAAGACCTTAACCATTAGGCCAGAGTAAGTGTAAGACCTTAACCATTAGGCCAGAGTATGAGTCTAAGACCTTAACCATTAGGCCAGAGTACGAGTTAAGACCTTAACCAGTAGGCCAGAGTAAGAGTCTAAGAACTTAACCATTAGGCCAGAGTAAGAGTTAAGACCTTAACCATTAGGCCAGAGTAAGAGCTAAGACCTTAACCATTAGTCCAGAGTAAGAGTCTAAGACCTTAACCAATAGGCCAGAGTAAGAGTTAAGACCTTAACCATGAGGCCAGAGTAAGAGTCTAAGACCTTAACCATTAGGCCAGAGTGAGAGTTAAGACCTCAACCATTAGGCCAGAGTAAGAGTTAAGACCTTAACCATTAGGCCAGAGTAAGAGTTAAGACCTTAACCATTAGGCCAGAGTAAGAGTCTAAGACCTTAACCATTAGGCCAGAGTAAGAGTCTAAGACCTTAACTATTAGTCCAGAGTAAGAGTCTAGACCTTAACCATTAGGCCAGAGTAAGTGTTAAGACCTTAACCATTAGGCCAGAGTAAGAGTCTATACCTTAACCATTAGGCCAGAGTAAGAGGATATACCTTAACCATTAGGCCAGAGTAAGAGTTAAGACCTTAACCAGTTGGCCAGTGTATGAGTGTAAGACCTTAACCATTAGGCCAGAGTAAGAGTTAAGACTTTAACCATTAGGCCAGAGTAAGAGTCTAAGACCTTAACCATTAGGCCAGAGTAAGGGTTAAGACCTTAACCATTACGCCAGAGTAAGAGTCTAAGACCTTAACCATTAGGCCAGAGTAAGAGTCTAAGACCTTAACCATTAGGCCAGAGAAAGAGTCTAAGACCTTAACCATTAGGCCAGAGTAAGAGTCTAATACCTTAACCATTAGGCCAGAGTAAGAGTTAAGACCCTAACCATAAGGCCAGAGTAAGAGTTAAGACTTTAACCATTAGGCCAGAGTAAGAGTCTAGACCTTATCCGTTAGTCCAGAGTAAGAGTCTAAGACCTTAACCATTAGTCCAAAGTAAGAGTCTAGGCCTTACCATTAGGCCAGAGTAAGAGTTAATACCTTAATCATTAGGCCAGATTAAGAGTCTAGACCTTAACCATTAGGCCAGAGTAAGAACTAAGACATTAACCATTAGGCCAGAGTAAGAGTCATGACCTTAACCATGAGGCCAGAGTAAGAGTTAAGACCTTAACTATTAGGCCAGAGTAAGAGTCTAAGACCTTAACCATTAGGCCAGAGTAAGAGTTAAGACCTTCAACATTAGGCCAGAGTAAGAGTTAACACCTTAACCATTAGGCCAGAGTACGAGTCTTAGACCTTAACCATTAGGCCAGAGTAAGAGTTAAGACCTTAACCATTAGGCCAGAGTATGAGTCTTAGACCTTAACCATTAGGCCAGAGTAAGAGATAAGACATTAGGCAATAGGCCACAGTAAGAGACTAAGACCTTATCCAGTAGGCCACAGTAAGAGTCTAAGACCTTAACCATTAGGACAGAGTAAGAGTTAAGACCTTAACCATGAGGCCAGAGTGAGAGTCTAAGACCTTAACCATTAGGCCAGAGTGAGAGTTAAGACCTTAACCATTATGCCAGAGTAAGAGTCTAAGACCTTAACCATTAGTCCAGAGTGAGAGTGTGAGAAGTTGGCCTGGCATATGCTGTTCCTAGTTATAGGGACACCTTGCACCAGTCCAATTCGACTCCTATTGATGATAGGTTTAAGACAACCTTTAAAGAAAGCTATCCTAGTGGTAGCTGTGGAGAGCAGCCTTCAGGCTAAGTCTTGAAGGAGTGTTAAGCTTATTGTTTTACCATAATAACCTCTTGAATAACCAAATGAAAGAGTAGCCCACACAGGTATATATATAAAATATATGTATTTATTCTAGACAGAATCCCACAGTCACTTTATGTGGCTAGTGGCAAAGTTACACTTCAAACAAGCATTTATAAACACAATAAATAGCACAGAAATCAATGGGCCCCAGGGGGGGACCAAACCATATACTAAAATAGTGGTATAAGAACCACGACAATTCTACAGGCAATGCCTAGGGCATTCAGGATCGCTGGCCCCTTCGGAATCCACCCACAGTTAAGAGGAAGGGGACCCACGGGAGGCGTGTGCAGTGCGAGAAGTTGCTATCGGGATCGCAATGTTAGCCTATGGAGAATGTCGCGGTTGAATAATTAAGGTTTAAGGACACTTCTAACAACAGTACAAAGTTAAGACTTGAGACTTAAGGCTTTGGAGAACCCACCACCACGGAAGTACCGAAGTACCACTGTTACCTGCCCCAGGGAAGCCGGGTGCATAGGTCGATTCTGGTGTCGGGTCGCGGGCTGATTTTCTATGGAAAAGGAGTCCAAACTGCTGCTAGCTGGAAGTGTCGTTGAAGTCGTGAAGATTAAAGTTGAAGAAAAGACAAAGATGAACCTGAAAGCAGAGGGGACAGAGTGTGGGTCACAGCACAGTGACCAGGGAGCTCACAGGAAGGAACTCGTGAATGTCGGGTGCTTCAGGTGTGGAAGGGACAGCTGGGCTCTGCAGTCACGGGCTCCAGGAGGCTTCAAGGAAGGCCAGCTTTGGGAGGGCGACTGTCCCACATCGGCTGAGGGTCGCTGTGGTGTTAGTGTCCCGATTGGATCCACTAAGCATTGGCAACCGCAACCCACGCAAGATGAACAAAGCAGCTGCTGGTGCAGACCCACGAGGTCTGAGGGTGCTCTCCTTTGCAGGGAGCGTAGAGCAGGCCTCGAGCAACCAGGGGAACTCTTGGAAAAGAAGATTGTTCTCCGTCAGGGCCCACAAGTCGAGAGACAAGGGACCGCGGAAGGCAGCAAAATGGAGTGCGTAAAAGGGCTCCCACGGGCCACCGGAGCGGGCCAGGGACCTGAGAGTCGGCACAAATGCTGCTTGATGGTTGGCTCAAGAATGGGCCAAAGCACAACTTCCCCACTGGTCGGGGTCGTGTGCTGGACAAGAGGTGGCCGGTGTCTCAGGGTATGCGGGGATCTCGACACCCACGTGGTCCAGGCTGCTCAGACTTGCTGGGCACGCTCACAGGATGCTGGGATGCACTGGAGACCCACCTCGAGGTTGCTGGAAGGCGTCAAAGGTCGTGAGAGCAACGAAGTTCCAACCGGGTATCTTGTAGTCTTTTAGGTGCCTGCCAAGCAGGGGGATAACTCCTTTATCCCAAGGGAGATTTCTTCAGTCAGCTGGGCAGCAGCTCGTCGAAGGTCAGTTCTGTGTAGTCCTGTACGAATCTAAGGCTCTAGGGCAAAGTTATTCCTATATATCCCCAAGATTAGGGGATGGTCCAAAAGAGAGCCTACCAATCAGAGTAGAGGCGGGAACGGGTGGCTACACCCACTCCCCTTTGTGTGTTTCCCGCCTGGGCGAGGGGCAGGATGCCCCTGAACCGGTTCCAGGCGGTGTATGCAGAATTGGGGCTCTGCAGCTGCCTACGTGCAACTCTGAAAGGACATTTGGTGCACCCACCCTGTTCCAATCCACATATCCTGTCTGGGGAGGTGCTGGCACCTCCCTGCCACAGGAGCCCTATTGTCCAGATGGCGAGGCTGGGGTTTTCCCCAGCAACAGCCAGCCAGAGTCGTGTAGGTGGCGAACAGTAGCCATTTTGTGGTACATGTGCACTTTTAAATTGGTGTCCAAATTCTACCGCTTTTCCCATATCATCCTCCTAGCAAGGGGGAATCATGCCCCCATGCCCATGGCTGGACTGGGGGTATGATTCCTTCATGTTTGACACCAAACACGATATGGTTCTGTGTAGCCATTCCTAAGTTACAGCGATGACGCAATAACTTATAATGCGGTTAAGAGTATATGGTATGGCTACACTACAAACAACCCAGTAACGATTTTACGAAGGTTGCAGAGAGGTCCTACTCACGTAGGGGTCCCCCCTCACACATACCTCAGCACCCAGCCCTGTAGGATTACCAGGGCCTGCCATAGGGGTGACCTATGAGAGTATATGTGTTGTATGGTATGGGACATAGGGTACCTACATCCCTGTAAGGGGTGCTAGCACCACCTTACCCAGGCTACAGTAGTGGCCTGGTGGTGTCAGTTTGGGTGGCTGTCCCAGGGTGGCACAATAAGTGCTGCAGCCCTGGTAGGCCTACTGGGGGACCCATGCCCTGGGTACCTAGGGTACCATCTACAAGGGACTGGTAGGGCATGCCCAGCATCCAATTGGTTGGTACCTAGGGTACTCACATAGTTTACCAGAGGAAGCAGATAGGCTGGGGTCCTGGATAGCAGGGCCACAGCCTGGCTAAAGTCATAAAAACAGTCAAAACATCAGCAAAAAGTTGGGGGCAACTATGCAGTCGATGCCACTCTCCTACACAACCCCCCCCCCCAAACGCAGGGACATTAAACTAACCTTGACCAGTTGAGTCTTCATGTTCTAAGTGGAAATATCTGGAGAGGCCATCTGCATTGGCATGGTTGCTCCCAGGTCTATGTTCCACTGTATAGTCCATCCCCTGTAGGGAAATGGACCACCTGAGTAGTTTGGGGTTTTCACCCTTCATCTGTTTTAGCCATAGGAGGGGCTTATGGTCTGTCTGAACAATGAAGTGAGTACCAAACAAGTATGGCCTCAGCTTCTTCAGGGCCCAGACCACAGCAAAGGCCTCCCTCTCTATGGCTGACCAACGTTTCTCTCTGGGGGTCAACCTTCTGCTAATAAAAGCTACTGGTTGATCCTGGCCCTCCTCATTCAGTTGTGATAACACAGCACCTACCCCCACCTCTGAAGCATCAGTTTGAACTATGAATTCTTTGGAGTAGTTGGGGCTTTGGAGCACTGGAGCAGAGCACATTGCCTGTTTAAGGTCATCAAAAGCTTTCTGACAGCTGACAGTCCACTGAACCTTTTTGGGCATCCTCTTGGAGGTGAGATCATTCAAGGGGGTCACTATGGATCCATATCCTTTCACAAATCTCCTATAATAACCAGTCAGGCCCAAGAAAGCTCGAACCTGAGTCTGGGTGGTTGGAGCAACCCAGTCCATGATGGTCTGGATTTTGCTCTGTAAAGGTTGAACCTGGCCTCCTCCTACAAGGTGTCCCAGGTATACAACCTGACTCTGCCCTATCTGGCACTTAGTAGCCTTGATAGTGAGCCCAGCCTTCTGCAGGGCTTCTAAAACTTCCCTCAGGTGGATCAGGTGATCTTCCCAGGTGGAGCTAAAGACAGCAATATCATCCAGATATGCTGCACTAAAGTCTTCCAGGCCTGAGAGGACTTGGTTCACCAACCTTTGAAAAGTGGCAGGTGCATTTTTCAAACCAAAGGGCATCACAATAAATTGATAATGCCCACTAGGGGTAGAAAATGCAGTTTTGGCTTTTGCAGACTCAGCTAACCTTATCTGCCAGTAGCCAGCTGTCAGATCAAATGTGCTCAGATATTTGGCTGAGGCCAACCTATCTATGAGCTCATCTGCTCTGGGAATTGGATGAGCATCAGTCTTAGTGACTGCATTGAGACCCCTGTAGTCTACACAGAACCTCATCTCTCTCTTACCACCCTGGGTGTGAGGTTTTGGTACTAGGACTACTGGGCTAGCCCAAGGGCTATCTGAGGGCTCAATTACTCCCAACTCCAACATCTTTTGGACATCAGTCCTTATGCAGTCCCTGACATGGTCAGGTTGCCTGTAGATCTTATTCTTGACAGGCAGACTGTCCCCAGTGTCCACTTCGTGAGTGCACCAGGTGGTCTGACTAGGAGTCAGAGAAAACATATGTCTGTAAGCTTGTAGAACCTGTCTACAGTCTGCTTGCTGCTGGTCAGTGAGGCTGCCTGCCAAGGCTACTCCATCAACTGACCCATCGTCAGGGTTCTGAGAGAGCAGGTCTGGGAGAGGGTCACTCTCTTCCTCCTGTCCCTCATCTGTTGCCATGAGCAAGCCCATGTCAGCCCTGTCCACATATGCTTTCAATCTATTCACATGAAGTACCCTGTGGGGACTTCTGGGAGTGCCAAGGTCTACCAGGTAGGTAACCTCTCCCTTTTTCTCCAAAATGGTATGGGGTCCACTCCACTTATCTTGGAGAGCTGCTGGGGCCACTGGCTCCAACACCCATACCTTCTGCCCTGGCTGGTACACCACCAGGACAGCCTTTTGGTCATGCCAGGCTTTCTGTAATTCCTGACTTGCCTCCAGGTTTTTAGTTGCCTTCTTCATATACTCAGCCATCCGGGAGCGGAGACCAAGTACGTAGTCCACTATGTCCTGTTTAGGGGGTTTGAGAGGTTGCTCCCATCCCTCCTTCACTAGACAAAGTGGCCCTCTAACAGGATGGCCAAACAAAAGTTCAAAAGGGCTGTAGCCAACCCCCTTCTGTGGCACCTCTCTGTATGCAAAGAGAAGGCAGGGCAGAAGAACATCCCATTTTCGCCTAAGCTTTTCTGGTAGTCCTTTAATCATACCCTTTAAGGTCTTGTTGAACCTTTCAACAAGACCATTGCATTGAGGATGGTAAGGGGTGGTGAACTTGTAGTTGACACCACACTCCTTCCACATTGCCTTCAGGTAACTACTCATAAAGTTTGTACCTCTGTCAGACAATACCTCCTTAGGAAACCCCACCCTGGAGAAGACTCCAAGGAGGGCCCTTGCCACCACAGGAGCTGTGATGGTCCTAAGGGGAATAGCTTCTGGGTATCTAGTGGCATGATCCACTACCACTAAAATGAACCTGTGCCCAGATGCTGTTGGTGGGTCCAAGGGACCAACAATGTCAATCCCCACCCGCTCAAAGGGCACCCCCACCACAGGCAATGGTATCAGGGGGGCCTTTGTGGATTTACCTGCCTTGCCACTTGCCTGGCAGGTAATGCAAGAGCTGCAAAAGCTCTTACAGTCTTCACTCATGTGGGGCCAATGAAAGTGTGGGACAATTCTGTCCCAAGTCTTATTTTGGCCCAGGTGTCCTGCTAAGGGGATATCATGGGCCAGTGTGAGCAGGAAGCTCCTAAACTTCTGAGGTATGACCAACCTCCTGGCTGCACCAGGCTTGGGGTCTCGACCCTCAGAGTAAAGGAGCCCTTCATCCCAATAAATCTTATGGGTCCCACTGGCATCCCCTGCAGCCTCAGCAGCAGCTTGCTGTCTGAGGGGTTCAAGAGTGGGGCAGCTCTGCTGCTCCAGGCTCAAGTCTGCCCTAGAAGGTCCCCCTGCCCCCAAGAACTCAACCTGATCAGGTTCCAGTTCCTCTGGGGCAGTTCCTTCTTCAGGAGATAGATCCCCTTCTGCTAAAAGAGTCTCTACAGACTGATCCTGGGGGGAAGGCTCGGCCTTACCCCTGCTACTCCTTCTCTTGGAAGGTTCTTGGTCCATTTTTCCAGGATCCAAGGCCTGTTCAGTTACTGTCAGCTTTGCTTTTGACCTTGTCAGGGCAAATACTTCTGCTGGTATACCCAACATTGCTGCATGGGTACTTAGCTCCACCTCAGCCCATGCTGAGGTCTCCAAATCATTCCCTAGTAAACATTCAACAGGTAGGTCTGCACTCACCACAACTTTCTTGAGGCCAGTTACCCCTCCCCAGGAGAAGTTCACAACAGCTAGAGCATGGTCTGTACTAACGTTGCTAGCATTGGTCACTTGGTATGTCTCTCCAAGTATGATCTGGTTAGGGTCTACAAGGTCCTTAGTCACCATAGTGACACTAGCCCCTGTATCCCTGTAAGCTAGTGACTCCCTTCCATTTATGGTTGGCTGTTGTCTGTATTTGCCCAGACCACTGGGGCTCACAAACAGGGACAAGTCCCCATCACAAACTAGAACAGCCTGAGTAGGAGTTCTGACTAGGCCAGATTCCTCTCCAGATCCCAGGGTCAACCCTACTATGCCCTTGTTCTGTGCACCAACACCTATAACTGTACTAGGGGGAACAGGAGCCTTAGGGGCAGGTGTGGTGTTTTTGGAGTCTTTGGCCTTGTTACAGACTGAAATCCAATGGGTAGCCTGTTTACAGTACTTACACCATGGCTTCCTTGGTTGTTTGGGTTTGCTATTCTTGGTAGTCTCAGATGCTGCTTTTTGGGGGCCTGTTGAAGACTGCTGGTCTTTTCCCGTTTCCCCACCCTTGTCAGAGTTCTTGGCATCTTCTTTTTTAGTTGCACCTCCCAAGGGCTGGACCTTTTGCTTAATCCTGGTTCTGACCCATTTGTCTGCCTTCTTTCCCAATTCTTGGGGAGAGGTCAGATCAGAGTCAACCAGGTGCTGATGTAAGAGCTGGTTCTGACAATTGTTAAGGATCTGCTCCCTCATTATGAGATTGTATAATCCTGTATAATCATCTACTTTGCTGCCAGTTAACCAACCTTCCAGTGCCTTGGTTGCACAATCCACAAAGTCTACCCAATCCTGATTTTGTGCTTTCTGGGTGTCTCTGAACTTAAGTCTGTATTGATCAGTGGTTAAGCCAAACCCATCTATCAAAGCATCTTTCAAGATATAATAGTCATCAGCATCCTCTTCTCTTACAGAGAGGAGCTTGTCTCTTCCTTTATCTGAAAAGGAGAGCCACAGGATTGCTGCCCACTGCTCTACTGGGACCCTCTGTCCTCTACAGGCCCTTTCTTTCAAGAGCAGATATCCATTTGTGGATATCATCCCCATTCTGATAGGGGGGCACAATCTTGTGGAGGTTCCTATTGTCAGGGACTTTCTCTCTAACTCTAGGGGTTTCATTACTGCCACCAGGGATCTCTAGACCACACTTTCTTGAAGCTTTCTGAAGCTCCAGGGTTTCCCTGTCCAATGCTAACTGTTCTCTTTTAAGCTCAAGCTTAGCCTGCTCAAATTTGATCAGTCTGCATTTCCTCTCATGAGAGGATTCTCTTCTCTGAGAAGAGGCAGAGGACCCTTTGGATCTCCTAGAATGGTTGGATCCCACTGAGGGGGATCTGTTCCTTCTTGGATCCACCACTCTCCTTTTAAGGGTGGAGGGAGTGCCTCTTGAGCCATCACCTCCATGCCGTGAGTGGTCTGTTTCTTCTAGGTCAGGGTTTTCATCCTCTTCCTGTTCCTCATCAGAGTCCACTCTGGGAGTGTCCTCTTCTGAAGGATGCCCACCCACTCTGTCTGTCCCTCTGGACCCTATGGATTCCATAAAGTCTGCTATGAGCAGGATTTCCCTGAGACGTTGTGTGTTGGCACCTTTGTTTGTCTTCAGTTTTCTAAGGGTGCACATTTCCCTGAGCTCTGCAAAGGAGAAATTATCATACTTATCTACTGGGACCCTCTGGGGTCCTTCCATAGCCTTAGTGGCACCTGCACCTGAAGACATGTTTAGTGTAGTGATGTATCTACCTACACTAAGTGTGGCCTACTGAACCCTCTCTTGAGTTGTAGTCAAGGTGTGCTAAACCCTCTACACACAACTCCAAGTTCAGTAGAACTTATTGTATTCTAGCTTGAATTTATATGTACCTTTGGTACCTTGTGGCTTTCACTTTAGAAATTCAATTTGTTATCTGGTAAAACAATGGCAAGCTTGAATCCAACTGCTGCACACCAATGTGAGAAGTTGGCCTGGCATATGCTGTTCCTAGTTATAGGGACACCTTGCACCAGTCCAATTCGACTCCTATTGATGATAGGTTTAAGACAACCTTTAAAGAAAGCTATCCTAGTGGTAGCTGTGGAGAGCAGCCTTCAGGCTAAGTCTTGAAGGAGTGTTAAGCTTATTGTTTTACCATAATAACCTCTTGAATAACCAAATGAAAGAGTAGCCCACACAGGTATATATATAAAATATATGTATTTATTCTAGACAGAATCCCACAGTCACTTTATGTGGCTAGTGGCAAAGTTACACTTCAAACAAGCATTTATAAACACAATAAATAGCCCAGAAATAAATGGGCCCCAGGGGGGGACCAAACCATATACTAAAATAGTGGTAAAGAACCACGACAATTCTACAGGCAATGCATAGGGCATTCAGGATCGCTGGCCCCTTCGGAATCCACCCACAGTTAAGAGGAAGGGGACCCACGGGAGGCGTGTGCAGTGCGAGAAGTTGCTATCGGGATCGCAATGTTAGCCTATGGAGAATGTCGCGGTTGAATAATTAAGGTTTAAGGACACTTCTAACAACAGTACAAAGTTAAGACTTGAGACTTAAGGCTTTGGAGAGCCCACCACCACGGAAGTACCGAAGTACCACTGTTACCTGCCCCAGGGAAGCCGGGTGCATAGGTCGATTCTGGTGTCGGGTCGCGGGCTGATTTTCTATGGAAAAGGAGTCCAAACTGCTGCTAGCTGGAAGTGTCGTTGAAGTCGTGAAGATTAAAGTTGAAGAAAAGACAAAGATGAACCTGAAAGCAGAGGGGACAGAGTCTGGGTCACAGCACAGTGACCAGGGAGCTCACAGGAAGGAACTCGTGGATGTCGGGTGCTTCAGGTGTGGAATGTACAGCTGGGCTCTGCAGTCACGGGCTCCGGGAGGCTTCAAGGAAGGCCAGCTTCGGGAGGGCGACTGTCTCACGTTGGCTGAGGGTCGCTGCGGTGTTAGTGTCCCGATTGGATCCACTAAGCATTGGCAACCACAACCCACGCAAGATAAACAAAGCAGCTGCTGGTGCAGACCCACGAGGTCTGAGGGTGCTCTCCTTTGCAGGGAGCTTAGAGCAGGCCTGGAGCAACCAGGGGAACTCTTGGAAAAGAAGATTGTCCTCCGTCAGGGCCCACAAGTCGAGAGACAAGGGACCGCGGAAGGCAGCAAAATGGAGTGCGTAAAAGGGCTCCCACGGGCCACTGGAGCGGGCCAGGGAGCTGAGAGTCGGCACAAATGCTGCTTGATGATTGGCTCAAGAATGGGCCAAAGCACAACTTCCCCACTGGTCGGGGTCGTGTGCTGGACAAGAGGTGGCCGGTGTCTCGGGGTATGCTGGGATCTCGACACCCACGTGGTCCAGGGTGCTCAGACTTGCTGGGCACGCTCACAGGATGCTGGGATGCACTGGAGACCCACCTCAAGGTTGCTGGAAGGCGTCAAAGGTCATGAGAGCAACGAAGTTCCAACCGGGTATCTTGTAGTCTTTTAGGTGCCTGCCAAGCAGGTGGATAACTCCTTTATCCCAAGGGAGATTTCTTCAGTCAGCTGGGCAGCAGCTCGTCGAAGGTCAGTTCTGTGTAGTCCTGTATGAATCTAAGTCTCTAGGGCAAAGTTATTCCCATATCTCCCCAAGATTAGGGGATGGTCCAAAAGAGAGCCTACCAATCAGAGTAAAGGCGGGAACGGGTGGCTACACCCACTCCCCTTTGTGTGTTTCCCGCCTGGGCGAGGGGCAGGATGCCCCTGAACCGGTTCCAGGCGGTGTATGCAGAATTGGGGCTCTGCAGCTGCCTACGTGCAACTCTGAAAGGACATTTGGTGCACCCACCCTGTTCCAATCCACATATCCTGTCTGGGGAGGTGCTGGCACCTCCCTGCCACAGGAGCCCTATTGTCCAGATGGCGAGGCTGGGGTTTTCCCCAGCAACAGCCAGCCAGAGTCATGTAGGTGGCGAACAGTAGCCATTTTGTGGTACATGTGCACTTTTAAATTGGTGTCCAAATTCTACCGCTTTTCCCATATCACCCTCCTAGCAAGGGGGAATCGTGCCCCCATGCCCATGGTTGGACTGGGGGTATGATTCCTTCATGTTTGACACCAAACACGATATGGTTCTGTGTAGCCATTCCTAAGTTACAGCGATGACGCAATAACTTATAATGCGGTTAAGAGTATATGGTATGGCTACACTACAAACAACCCAGTAACGATTTTACGAAGGTTGCAGAGAGGTCCTACTCATGTAGGGGTCCCCCCTCACACATACCTCAGCACCCAGCCCTGTAGGATTACCAGGGCCTGCCATAGGGGTGACCTATGAGAGTATATGTGTTGTATGGTATGGGACATAGGGTACCTACATCCCTGTAAGGGGTGCTAGCACCACCTTACCCAGGCTACAGTAGTGGCCTGGTGGTGTCAGTTTGGGTGGCTGTCCCAGGGTGGCACAATAAGTGCTGCAGCCCTGGTAGGGCTACTGGGGGACCCATGCCCTGGGTACCTAGGGTACCATCTACAAGGGACTGGTAGGGCATGCCCAGCATCCAATTGGTTGGTACCTAGGGTACTCACATAGTTTACCAGAGGAAGCAGATAGGCTGGGGTCCTGGATAGCAGGGCCACAGCCTGGCTAAAGTCATAAAAACAGTCAAAACATCAGCAAAAAGTTGGGGGCAACTATGCAGTCGATGCCACTCTCCTACAGAGAGTCTATACCTTAACCATTAGTCCAGAGTAAGAGTCTTAGACCATAACCTTAGGCCAGAGTATGAGTTTAAGACCTTAACCATTAGGCCAGAGTAAGAGTATAAGACCTTAACCATTAGGCCAGAGTAAGAGATACGACCTTAACCATTAGGCCAGAGTAAGAGTTAAGACCTTAACCATTAGGCCTGAGTAAGAGTAAAGACCTTAACCAGTAAGCCAGAGTAAGAGTCAAGACCTTAACCATTAGGCCAGAGTAAGAGTCTAAGACCTTAACCATTATACAAGAGTAAGAGTTAAGACCGTAACCATTAGGCCAGAGTGAGAGTTAAGACCTTAAACATTAGGCCAGAGTAAGAGTAAAGACCTTAGCCATTAGGCCAGAGTAAGAGTCTAAGACCTTAACCATTAGTCCAAAGTAAGAGTCTAGACCTTAACCATTAGGCCAGAGTAAGAGTTAAGACCTTAACCATGAGGCCAGAGTAAGAGTCTAACACCTTAACCATTAGGCCAGAGTAAGAGTCTAAGACCTTAACCATTAGGCCAGAGTAAGAGTTAAGACCTTCCAGAGTAAGAGTTAAGACCTTAACCATTAGGCCAGAGTAAGAGTCTTAGACCTTAACCATTAGGCCAGAGTAAGAGTCTAAGACCATAACCATTATGCCAGAGTAAGATTTAAGACCTTAACCAGTAGGCCAGAGTAAGAGTTAAGACCTTAAACATTAGGCCAAAGTAAGAGTTAAGACCTTAACAATTAGGCCAGAGTACGAGTGTAAGACCTTAACCATTAGGCCAGAGTAAGAGTTAAGACCTTAACCATTAGGCCAGAGTAAGAGTCTAAGACCTTAACCATTAGGCCAGTGTGAGAGTTAAGACCTTAACCATAAGGCCAGAGTAAGAGTCTAAGACCTTAACCATTAGGCCAGAGTAAGAGTTAAAACTTTAACCATTAGGCCAGAGTAAGAGTCTAGACCTTAACCATTAGGCCAAAGTAAGAGTCTAACACCTTAACCATTAGTCCAAAGTAAGAGACTAGACCTTAACCGTTAGGCCAGAGTAAGAGTTAAGACCTTAACCATTAGGCCAGATTACGAGTCTAGACCTTAAGCATTAGACCAGAGTAAGAGTCTAGACATTAACCAATAGGCCAGAGTAAGAGTCATGGCCTTAACCATTAGGCCAGAGTAAGAGTTAGGACCTTAGGCCAGAGTAAGAGTCTAAGACCTTAACCATTAGGCCAGAGTAAGAGTTAAGACCTTAACCATTAGGCCAGAGTAAGTGTCAGACCTTAACCATTAGGCCAGAGTATGAGTCTAAGACCTTAACCATTAGGCCAGAGTAAGAGTTAAGACCTTAACCAGTAGGCCAGAGTAAGAGTTAAGACCTTAACCATTAGGCCAGAGTATGAGTCTAAGACCTTAACCATTAGGCCAGAGTAAGAGTTAAGACCTTAACCAGTAGGCCAGAGTAAGAGTCTAAGAACTTAACCATTAGGCCAGAGTAAGAGTTAAGACCTTAACCATTAGGCCAGAGTAAGAGCTAAGACCTTAACCATTAGTCCAGAGTAAGAGTCTAAGACCTTAACCAATAGGCCAGAGTAAGAGTTAAGACCTTAACCATTAGGCCAGAGTAAGAGATACGACCTTAACCATTAGGCCAGTGTAAGAGTTAAGACCTTAACCATTAGGCCAGAGTAAGAGTCAAGACCTTAACCAGTAGGCCATTAGGCTAGAGTAAGAGTCTAAGACCTTAATTATTAGGCCAGAGTAAGAGTATAAGACCTTAACCATTAGGCCAGTGTGAGAGTTAAGACCTTAACCATTAGGCCAGAGTAAGAGTCTACGACCTTAACCATTAGGCCAGAGTAAGAGTTAAGACCTTAACCATAAGGCCAGAGTAAGAGTCTAAGACCTTAACCATTAGGCCAGAGTAAGAGTTAAAACGTTAACCATTAGGCCAGAGTAAGAGTCTAGATCTTAACCATTAGGCCAGAGTAAGAGTCTAACACCTTAACCATTAGTCCAAAGTAAGAGACTAGACCTTAACCATTAGGCCAGAGTAAGAGTTAAGACCTTAACCATTAGGCCAGATTACGAGTCTAGACCTTAAGCATTAGACCAGAGTAAGAGTCTAGACATTAACCTATAGGCCAGAGTAAGAGTCATGGCCTTAACCATTAGGCCAGAGTAAGAGTTAGGACCTTAGGCCAGAGTAAGAGTCTAAGACCTTAACCATTAGGCCAGAGTAAGAGTTAAGACCGTAACCATTAGGCCAGAGTAAGTGTCAGACCTTAACCATTAGGCCAGAGTATGAGTCTAAGACCTTAACCATTAGGCCAGAGTAAGAGTTAAGGCCTTAACCATTAGTCCAGAGTAAGAGTCTAAGACCTTAACCAATAGGCCAGAGTAAGAGTTAAGACCTTAACCATTAGGCCAGAGTAAGAGATACGACCTTAACCATTAGGCCAGTGTAAGAGTTAAGACCTTAACCATTAGGCCAGAGTAAGAGTTAAGACCTTAACCAGTAGGCCATTAGGCCAGAGTAAGAGTCTAAGACCTTAATTATTAGGCCAGAGTAAGAGTCTAAGACCTTAACCATTAGGCCAGAGTAAGAGTCTAAGACCTTGGCTATTAGGCCAGAGTAAGAGTTAAGACGTTAACTAGTAGGCCAGAGTACGAGTATAAGACCTTAGCTATTAGGCCAGTGTAAGAGTTAAGACCTTAACTATTAGGCCAGAGTAAGAGTTAAGACCTTAACCATTAGGCCAGAGAAAGAGTTAAGACGTTAACCATTAGGCCAGAGTAAGAGATACAACCTTAACCATAATGCCAGAGTAAGAGATACAACCTTAACCATTAGGCCAGAGTAAGAGTCTAAGACCTTAACCATTAGGCCAGAGTAAGAGATAGGACCTTAGCCAGTAGGCCACAGTAAGAGACTAAGACCTTATCCAGTAGGCCAGAGTAAGAGTCTAAGACCTTAACCATTAGTCCAGAGTGAGAGTCTAGACCTTAACCATAAGGCCAGAGTAAGAGTTAAGACCTTAACCATGAGGCCAGAGTAAGAGTCTAAGACCTTAACCATTAGGCCAGAGTAAGAGTTAAGACCTTAACCATTAGGCCAGAGTAAGAGTTAAGACCTTAACCAGTAGGCCAGAGTAAGAGTTAAGACCTTAACCAATAGGCCAGGATAAGAGTTAAGACTTTAACCAGTAGGCCATAGTAAGAGTATAAGACCTTAACCATTAGGGCAGAGTAAGAGTTAAGACCCTAACCATTAGGCCAGAGTAAGAGTCTAAGACCTTAACCATTAGTCCAGAGTGAGAGTCTAGACCTTAACCATTAGTCCAGTGTAAGAGTCTAAGACCATAACCTTAGGCCAGAGTATGAAATTAAGACCTTAACCATTAGGCCAGAGTAAGAGTTAAGACCTTAACCATTAGGCCAGAGTAAGAGATACAACCTTAACCATAAGGCCAGAGTAAGAGATACAACCTTAACCATAAGGCCAGAGTAAGATTTAAGACCTTAACCATTAGGCCAGAGTAAGAGTCTAGACCCTAACCATTAGGCCAGAGTAAGAGTTAAGACATTAACCAGTAGGCCAGAGTAAGAGTTAAGACCTTAACCATTAGGCCAGAGTAAGAGTCTAATACCTTAACCATTAGGCCAGAGTAAGAGTTAAGACCTTAACCATTAGGCCAGAGAAAGAGTTAAGACGTTAACCATTAGGCCAGAGTAAGATATACAACCTTAACCATAAGGCCAGAGTAAGAGATACAACCTTAACCATTAGGCCAGAGTAAGAGTCTAAGACCTTAACTATTAGGCCAGAGTAAGAGTCTAAGACCATAACCATTATGCCAGAGTAAGAGTTAAGACCTTAACCAGTAGGCCAGAGTAAGATTTAAGACCTTAACCAATAGCCCAGGATAAGAGTTAAGACCTTAACCAGTAGGCCAGAGTAAGAGTCTAAGACCTTAACCATTAGGCCAGAGTAAGAGTCTAAGACCTTAACTATTAGTCCAGAGAAAGAGTCTAGACCTTAACCATTAGGCCAGAGTAAGAGTTAAGACCTTAACCATTAGGCCAGAGTAAGAGGATATACCTTAACCATTAGGCCAGAGTAAGAGTTAAGACCTTAACCAGTTGGCCAGTGTATGAGTCTAAGACCTTAACCATTAGGCCAGAGTAAGAGTTAAGACCTTAACCATTAGGCCAGAGTAAGAGTCTAAGACCATGACCATTAGGCCAGAGTAAGAGTTAAGACCTTAACCATTAGGCCAGAGTAAGAGTCTAAGACATTAACCATTAGGCCAGAGAAAGAGTCTAAGACCTTAACCATTAAGCCATAGTAAGAGTGTAAGAACTTAACCATTAGGCCAGATTAAGAGTCTAGACCTTAACCATTAGGCCAGAGTAAGAACTAAGACATTAACCATTAGGCCAGAGTAAGAGTCTAGACCTTAAACATTAGGCCAGAGTAAGAGTCTAGACCCTAACCATTAGGCCAGAGTAAGAGTTAAGACCTTAACCAGTAGGCCAGAGTCAGAGTTAAGACCTTAACCATTAGGCCAGAGTAAGAGTCTAATACCTTAACCATTAGGCCAGAGTAAGAGTTAAGACCTTAACCATTAGGCCAGAGAAAGAGTTAAGACGTTAACCATTAGGCCAGAGTAAGAGATACAACCTTAACCATTAGGCCAGAGTAAGAGTCTAAGACCTTAACCATTAGGCCAGAGTGAGAGTCTAGACCTTAACCATAAGGCCAGAGTAAGAGTTAAGACCTTAACCATGAGGCCACAGTAAGAGTCTAAGACCTTAACCATTAGGCCAGAGTGAGAGTTAAGACCTTAACCATTAGGCCAGAGTAAGAGTTAAGACCTTAACCATTAGGCCAGAGTAAGAGTTCAGACCTTAACCAATATGCCAGGATAAGAGTTAAGACCTTAACCATTAGGCCAGAGTAAGGGTCTAAGACCTTAACCATTAGGCCAGAGTAAGAGTCTAAGACCTTAACTATTAGTCCAGAGAAAGAGTCTAGACCTTAACCATTAGGCCAGAGTAAGAGTTAAGACCTTAGCCAATAGCCCAGGATAAGAGTTAAGACCTTAACCATTCGGCCAGAGTAAGAGTCTATACCTTAGCCATTAGGCCAGAGTGAGAGGATATACCTTAACCATTAGGCCAGAGTAAGAGTTAAGACCTTAACCAGTTGGCAAGTGTATGAGTCTTAGACCTTAACCATTAGGCCAGAGTAAGAGCTAAGACCTTAACCATTAGGCCAGAGTAAGAGTTAAGACCTTAACCAATAGCCCAGGGTAAGAGTTAAGACCTTAACCAGTAGGCCAGAGTAAGAGTCTAAGACCTTAACCATTAGGCCAGAGTAAGTGTCTAAGACCTTAACCATTAGGCCAGAGTAAGAGTCTAAGACCTTAACTATTAGTCCAGAGAAAGAGTCTAGACCTTAACCATTAGGCCAGAGTAAGAGTTAAGACCTTAACCATTAGGCCAGAGTATGAGGATATACCTTAACCATTAGGCCAGAGTAAGAGTTAAGACCTTAACCAGTTGGCCAGTGTATGAGTCTAAGACCTTAACCATTAGGCCAGAGTAAGAGTTAAGACCTTAACCATTGGGCCAGAGTAAGAGTCTAAGACCATGACCATTAGGCCAGAGTAAGAGTTAAGACCTTAACCATTAGGCCAGAGTAAGAGTCTAAGACATTAACCATTAGGCCAGAGAAAGAGTCTAGACCCTAACCATTAGGCCAGAGTAAGAGTTAAGACCTTAACCAGTAGGCCAGAGTCAGAGTCTAGACCTTAAACATTAGGCCAGAGTAAGAGTCTAGACCCTAACCATTAGGCCAGAGTAAGAGTTAAGACCTTAACCAGTAGGCCAGAGTCAGAGTTAAGACCTTAACCATTAGGCCAGAGTAAGAGTCTAAGACATTAACCATTAGGCCAGATTAAGAGTCTAGACCTTAACCATTAGGCCAGAGTAAGAACTAAGACATTAACCATTAGGCCAGAGTAAGAGTCTAGACCTTAAACATTAGGCCAGAGTAAGAGTCTAGACCCTAACCATTAGGCCAGAGTAAGAGTTAAGACCTTAACCAGTAGGCCAGAGTCAGAGTTAAGACCTTAACCATTAGGCCAGAGTAAGAGTCTAATACCTTAACCATTAGGCCAGAGTAAGAGTTAAGACCTTAACCATTAGGCCAGAGAAAGAGTTAAGACGTTAACCATTAGGCCAGAGTAAGAGATACAACCTTAACCATAATGCCAGAGTAAGAGATACAACCTTAACCATTAGGCCAGAGTAAGAGTCTAAGACCTTAACCATTAGGCCAGAGTAAGAGATAGGACCTTAGCCAGTAGGCCACAGTAAGAGACTAAGACCTTATCCAGTAGGCCAGAGTAAGAGTCTAAGACCTTAACCATTAGTCCAGAGTGAGAGTCTAGACCTTAACCATAAGGCCAGAGTAAGAGTTAAGACCTTAACCATGAGGCCAGAGTAAGAGTCTACGACCTTAACCATTAGGCCAGAGTAAGAGTTAAGACCTTAACCATTAGGCCAGAGTAAGAGTTAAGACCTTAACCAATATGCCAGGATAAGAGTTAAGACCTTAACCATTAGGCCAGAGTAAGGGTCTAAGACCTTAACCATTAGGCCAGAGTAAGAGTCTAAGACCTTAACTATTAGTCCAGAGAAAGAGTCTAGACCTTAACCATTAGGCCAGAGTAAGAGTTAAGACCTTAACCATTAGGCCAGAGTAAGAGTCTATACCTTAGCTATTAGGCCAGAGTAAGAGGATATACCTTAACCATTAGGCCAGAGTAAGAGTTAAGACCTTAACCAGTTGGCCAGTGTATGAGTCTAAGACCTTAACCATTAGGCCAGAGTAAGAGCTAAGACCTTAACCATTAAGCCAGAGTAAGAGTTAAGACCTTAACCATTAGGCCAGAGTAAGATTCTAAGACCATGACCATTAGGCCAGAGTAAGAGTTAAGACCTTAACCATTAGGCCAGAGTAAGAGTCTAAGACCTTAACCATTAGGCAAGAGTAAGAGTCTAAGAACTTAACCATTAGGACAGATTAAGAGTCTAGACCTTAACCATTAGGCCAGAGTAAGAACTAAGACATTAACCATTAGGCCAGAGTAAGAGTCATGACCTTAACCATTAGGCCAGAGTAAGAGTTAAGACCTTAACCATTAGGCCAGAGTAAGAGTCTAAGACCTTAACCATTAGGCCAGAGTAAGAGTTAAGACCTTAACCAGTAGGCCAGAGTAAGAACTAAGACATTAACCATTAGGCCAGAGTAAGAACTAAGACATTAACCATTAGGCCAGAGTAAGAACTAAGACATTAACCATTAGGCCAGAGTAAGAGTCTAGACCTTAAACATTAGGCCAGAGTAAGAGTCTAGACCCTAACCATTAGGCCAGAGTAAGAGTTAAGACCTTAACCAGTAGGCCAGAGTCAGAGTTAAGACCTTAACCATTAGGCCAGAGTAAGAGTCTAATACCTTAACCATTAGGCCAGAGTAAGAGTTAAGACCTTAACCATTAGGCCAGAGAAAGAGTTAAGACGTTAACCATTAGGCCAGAGTAAGAGATACAACCTTAACCATAATGCCAGAGTAAGAGATACAACCTTAACCATTAGGCCAGAGTAAGAGTCTAAGACCTTAACCATTAGGCCAGAGTAAGAGATAGGACCTTAGCCAGTAGGCCAGAGTAAGAGACTAAGACCTTATCCAGTAGGCCAGAGTAAGAGTCTAAGACCTTAACCATTAGTCCAGAGTGAGAGTCTAGACCTTAACCATAAGGCCAGAGTAAGAGTTAAGACCTTAACCATGAGGCCAGAGTAAGAGTCTAAGACCTTAACCATTAGGCCAGAGTGAGAGTTAAGACCTTAACCATTAGGCCAGAGTAAGAGTTAAGACCTTAACCATTAGGCCAGAGTAAGAGATATAACCTTAACCATAAGGCCAGAGTAAGAGATACATCCTTAACCATTAGGCCAGAGTAAGAGTCTAAGACCTTAACCATTAGGCCAGAGTAAGAGTCTAAGACCATAACCATTATGCCAGAGTAAGAGTTAAGACCTTAACCAGTAGGCCAGAGTAAGAGTTAAGACCTTAACCAATAGGCCAGGATAAGAGTTAAGACATTAACCAGTAGGCCATAGTAAGAGTATAAGACCTTAACCATTAGGCCAGAGTAAGAGTTAAGACCATAACCATTAGGCCAGAGTAAGAGTCTAAGACCTTAACCATTAGTCCAGAGTGAGAGTCTAGACCTTAACCATTAGTCCAGTGTAAGAGTCTAAGACCATAACCTTAGGCCAGAGTATGAAATTAAGACCTTAACCATTAGGCCAGAGTAAGAGTTAAGACCTTAACCATTAGGCCAGAGTAAGAGATACAACCTTAACCATAAGGCCAGAGTAAGAGATACAACCTTAACCATAAGGCCAGAGTAAGAGTTAAGACCTTAACCATTAGGCCAGAGTAAGAGTCTAGACCCTAACCATTAGGCCAGAGTAAGAATTAAGACATTAACCAGTAGGCCAGAGTAAGAGTTAAGACCTTAACCAGTAGGCCAGAGTAAGAGTTAAGACCTTAACCATTAGGCCAGAGTAAGAGTCTAATACCTTAACCATTAGGCCAGAGTAAGAGTTAAGACCTTAACCATTAGGCCAGAGAAAGAGTTAAGACGTTAACCATTAGGCCAGAGTAAGAGATACAACCTTAACCATAAGGCCAGAGTAAGAGATACAACCTTAACCATTAGGCCAGAGTAAGAGTCTAAGACCTTAACCATTAGGCCAGAGTAAGAGTTAAGACCTTAACCAGTGGGCCAGAGTAAGAGTTAAGACCTTAACCAGTAGGCCAGAGTAAGAGGATATACCTTAACCATTAGGCCAGAGTAAGAGTTAAGACCTTAACCAGTTGGTCAGTGTATGAGTCTAAGACCTTAACCATTAGGCCAGAGTAAGAGCTAAGACCTTAACCATTAGGCCAGAGTAAGAGTTACGACCTTAACCATTAGGCCAGAGTAAGAGTCTAAGACCATGACCATTAGGCCAGAGTAAGAGTTAAGACCTTAACCATTAGGCCAGTGTAAGAGTCTAAGACCTTAACCATTAGGCCAGAGAAAGAGTCTAAGACCTTAACCATTTAGCCAGAGTAAGAGTCTAAGAACTTAACCATTAGGCCAGATTAAGAGTCTAGACCTCAACCATTAGGCCAGAGTAAGAACTAAGACATTAACCATTAGGCCAGAGTAAGAGTCATGACCTTAACCATTAGGCCAGAGTAAGAGTTAAGACCTTAACCATTAGGCCAGATTAAGAGTCTAAGACCTTAACTATTAGTCCAGAGAAAGAGTCTAGACCTTAAACATTAGGCCAGAGTAAGAGTCTAGACCCTAACCATTAGGCCAGAGTAAGAGTTAAGACCTTAACCAGTAGGCCAGAGTAAGAGTTAAGACCTTAACCAGTAGGCCAGAGTAAGAGTCTAAAACCTTAACCATTAGCCCAGAGTAAGAGTTAAGACCTTAACCATTAGGCCAGAGAAAGAGTTAAGACGTTAACCATTAGGCCAGAGTAAGAGATACAACCTTAACCATAAGGCCAGAGTAAGAGATACAACCTTAACCATTAGGCCAGAGTAAGAGTCTAAGACCTTAACCATTAGGCCAGAGTAAGAGATAGGACCTTAGCCAGTAGGCCACAGTACGAGACTAAGACCTTATCCAGTCGGCCAGAGTAAGAGTCTAAGACCTTAACCATTAGTCCAGAGTGAGAGTCTAGACCTTAACCATAAGGCCAGAGTAAGAGTTAAGACCTTAACCATGAGGCCAGAGTAAGAGTCTAAGACCTTAACCATTAGGCCAGAGTGAGAGTTAAGACCTTAACCATTAGGCCAGAGTAACAGTTAAGACCTTAACCAGTAGGCCAGAGTAAGAGTTAAGACCTTAACCAATATGCCAGGATGAGAGTTAAGACCTTAACCAGTAGGCCAGAGTAAGAGTCTAAGACCTTAACCATTAGGCCAGAGTAAGGGTCTAAGACCTTAACCATTAGGCCAGAGTAAGAGTCTAAGACCTTAACTATTAGTCCAGAGAAAGAGTCTAGACCTTAACCATTAGGCCAGAGTAAGAGTTAAGACCTTAACCATTAGGCCAGAGTAAGAGTCTATACCTTAACCATTAGGCCAGAGTAACAGGATATACCTTAACCATTAGGCCAGAGTAAGAGTTAAGACCTTAACCAGTTGGCCAGTGTATGAGTCTAAGACCTTAACCATTAGGCCAGAGTAAGAGCTAAGACCTTAACCATTAGGCCAGAGTAAGAGTTAAGACCTTAACCATTAGGCCAGAGTAAGATTCTAAGACCATGACCATTAGGCCAGAGTAAGAGTTAAGACCTTAACCATTCGGCCAGAGTAAGAGTCTAAGACCTTAACCATTAGGCAAGAGTAAGAGTGTAAGAACTTAACCATTAGGCCAGATTAAGAGTCTAGACCTTAACCATTAGGCCAGAGTAAGAACTAAGACATTAACCAATAGGCCAGAGTAAGAGTCATGACCTTAACTATTAGGCCAGAGTAAGAATTAAGACCTTAACCATTAGGCCAGAGTAAGAGTCTAAGACCTTAACCATTAGGCCAGAGTAAGAGTTAAGACCTTAACCAGTAGGCCAGAGTAAGAGTTAAGACCTTAACCATTAGGCCAGAGTAAGAGTCTAATACCTTAACCATTAGGCCAGAGTAAGAGTTAAGACCTTAACCATTAGGCCAGAGAAAGAGTTAAGATTTTAACCATTAGGCAGGAGTAAGAGATATAACCTTAACCATAAGGCCAAAGTAAGAGATACAACCTTAACCATTAGGCCAGAGTAAGAGTCTAAGACCTTAACCATTAGGCCAGAGAAAGAGTCTAAGACCATAACCATTATGCCAGAGTAAGAGTTAAGACATTAACCAGTAGGCCAGAGTAAGAGTTAAGACCTTGACCAATAGGCCAGGATAAGAGTTAAGACTTTAACCAGTAGGCCATAGTAAGAGTATAAGACCTTAACTATTAGGCCAGAGTAAGAGTTAAGACCCTAACCATTAGGCTAGAGTAAGAGTCTAAGACCTTAACCATTAGTCCAGAGTGAGAGTCTAGACCTTAACCATTAGTCCAGTGTAAGAGTCTAAGACCATAACCTTAGGCCAGAGTATGAAATTAAGACCTTAACCATTAGGCCAGAGTAAGAGTTAAGACCTTAACCATTAGGCCAGAGTAAGAGATACAACCTTAACCATAAGGCCAGAGTAAGAGATGCAACCTTAACCATAAGGCCAGAGTAAGATTTAAGACCTTAACCATTAGGCCAGAGTAAGAGTCTAGACCCTAACCATTAGGCCAGAGTAAGAGTTAAGAAGACATTAACCAGTAGGCCAGAGTAAGAGTTAAGACCTTAACCATTAGGCCAGAGTAAGAGTCTAATACCTTAACCATTAGGCCAGAGTAAGAGTTAAGACCTTAACCATTAGGCCAGAGAAAGAGTTAAGACGTTAACCATTAGGCCAGAGTAAGATATACAACCTTAACCATAAGGCCAGAGTAAGAGATACAACCTTAACCATTAGGCCAGAGTAAGAGTCTAAGACCTTAACTATTAGGCCAGAGTAAGAGTCTAAGACCATAACCATTATGCCAGAGTAAGAGTTAAGACCTTAACCAGTAGGCCAGAGAAAGAGTTAAGACCTTAACCAATAGCCCAGGATAAGAGTTAAGACCTTAACCAGTAGGCCAGAGTAAGAGTCTAAGACCTTAACCATTAGGCCAGAGTAAGTGTCTAAGACCTTAACCATTAGGCCAGAGTAAGAGTCTAAGACCTTAACTATTAGTCCAGAGAAAGAGTCTAGACCTTAACCATTAGGCTAGAGTTAGAGTTAAGACCTTAACCATTAGGCCAGAGTAAGAGGATATACCTTAACCATTAGGCCAGAGTAAGAGTTAAGACCTTAACCATTAGGCCAGAGTAGGAGTCTAAGACCATGACCATTAGGCCAGAGTAAGAGTTAAGACCTTAACCATTAGGCCAGAGTAAGAGTCTAAGACATTAACCATTAGGCCAGAGAAAGAGTCTAAGACCTTAACCATTAAGCCATAGTAAGAGTGTAAGAACTTAACCATTAGTCCAGAGAAAGAGTCTAGACCTTAACCATTAGGCCAGAGTAAGAGTTAAGACCTTAACCATTAGGCCAGAGTAAGAGTCTATACCTTAACCATTAGGCCAGAGTAAGAGGATATACCTTAACCATTAGGCCAGAGTAAGAGTTAAGACCTTAACCAGTTGGCCAGTGTATGAGTCTAAGACCTTAACCATTAGGCCAGAGTAAGAGCTAAGACCTTAACCATTAGGCCAGAGTAAGAGTTAAGACCTTAACCATTAGGCCAGAGTAAGATTCTAAGACCATGACCATTAGGCCAGAGTAAGAGTTAAGACCTTAACCATTCGGCCAGAGTAAGAGTCTAAGACCTTAACCATTAGGCAAGAGTAAGAGTGTAAGAACTTAACCATTAGGCCAGATTAAGAGTCTAGACCTTAACCATTAGGCCAGAGTAAGAACTAAGACATTAACCAATAGGCCAGAGTAAGAGTCATGACCTTAACTATTAGGCCAGAGTAAGAATTAAGACCTTAACCATTAGGCCAGAGTAAGAGTCTAAGACCTTAACCATTAGGCCAGAGTAAGAGTTAAGACCTTAACCAGTAGGCCAGAGTAAGAGTTAAGACCTTAACCATTAGGCCAGAGTAAGAGTCTAATACCTTAACCATTAGGCCAGAGTAAGAGTTAAGACCTTAACCATTAGGCCAGAGAAAGAGTTAAGATTTTAACCATTAGGCAGGAGTAAGAGATATAACCTTAACCATAAGGCCAAAGTAAGAGATACAACCTTAACCATTAGGCCAGAGTAAGAGTCTAAGACCTTAACCATTAGGCCAGAGAAAGAGTCTAAGACCATAACCATTATGCCAGAGTAAGAGTTAAGACATTAACCAGTAGGCCAGAGTAAGAGTTAAGACCTTGACCAATAGGCCAGGATAAGAGTTAAGACTTTAACCAGTAGGCCATAGTAAGAGTATAAGACCTTAACTATTAGGCCAGAGTAAGAGTTAAGACCCTAACCATTAGGCTAGAGTAAGAGTCTAAGACCTTAACCATTAGTCCAGAGTGAGAGTCTAGACCTTAACCATTAGTCCAGTGTAAGAGTCTAAGACCATAACCTTAGGCCAGAGTATGAAATTAAGACCTTAACCATTAGGCCAGAGTAAGAGTTAAGACCTTAACCATTAGGCCAGAGTAAGAGATACAACCTTAACCATAAGGCCAGAGTAAGAGATGCAACCTTAACCATAAGGCCAGAGTAAGATTTAAGACCTTAACCATTAGGCCAGAGTAAGAGTCTAGACCCTAACCATTAGGCCAGAGTAAGAGTTAAGAAGACATTAACCAGTAGGCCAGAGTAAGAGTTAAGACCTTAACCATTAGGCCAGAGTAAGAGTCTAATACCTTAACCATTAGGCCAGAGTAAGAGTTAAGACCTTAACCATTAGGCCAGAGAAAGAGTTAAGACGTTAACCATTAGGCCAGAGTAAGATATACAACCTTAACCATAAGGCCAGAGTAAGAGATACAACCTTAACCATTAGGCCAGAGTAAGAGTCTAAGACCTTAACTATTAGGCCAGAGTAAGAGTCTAAGACCATAACCATTATGCCAGAGTAAGAGTTAAGACCTTAACCAGTAGGCCAGAGTAAGAGTTAAGACCTTAACCAATAGCCCAGGATAAGAGTTAAGACCTTAACCAGTAGGCCAGAGTAAGAGTCTAAGACCTTAACCATTAGGCCAGAGTAAGTGTCTAAGACCTTAACCATTAGGCCAGAGTAAGAGTCTAAGACCTTAACTATTAGTCCAGAGAAAGATTCTAGACCTTAACCATTAGGCTAGAGTTAGAGTTAAGACCTTAACCATTAGGCCAGAGTAAGAGGATATACCTTAACCATTAGGCCAGAGTAAGAGTTAAGACCTTAACCATTAGGCCAGAGTAGGAGTCTAAGACCATGACCATTAGGCCAGAGTAAGAGTTAAGACCTTAACCATTAGGCCAGAGTAAGAGTCTAAGACATTAACCATTAGGCCAGAGAAAGAGTCTAAGACCTTAACCATTAAGCCATAGTAAGAGTGTAAGAACTTAACCATTAGGCCAGATTAAGAGTCTAGACCTTAACCATTAGGCCAGAGTAAGAACAAAGACATTAACCATTAGGCCAGAGTAAGAGTCTAGACCCTAACCATTAGGCCAGAGTAAGAGTTAAGACCTTAACCAGTAGGCCAGAGTCAGAGTTAAGACCTTAACCATTAGGCCAGAGTAAGAGTCTAATACCTTAACCATTAGGCCAGAGTAAGAGTTAAGACCTTAACCATTAGGCCAGAGAAAGAGTTAAGACGTTAACCATTAGGCCAGAGTAAGAGATACAACCTTAACCATAATGCCAGAGTAAGAGATACAACCTTAACCATTAGGCCAGAGTAAGAGTCAAAGACCTTAACCATTAGGCCAGAGTAAGAGATAGGACCTTAGCCAGTAGGCCACAGTTAGAGACTAAGACCTTATCCAGTAGGCCAGAGTAAGAGTCTAAGACCTTAACCATTAGTCCAGAGTGAGAGTCTAGACCTTAACCATAAGGCCAGAGTAATAGTTAAGACCTTAACCATGAGGCCAGAGTAAGAGTCTAAGACCTTAACCATTAGGCCAGAGTGAGAGTTAAGACCTTAACTATTAGGCCAGAGTAAGAGTTAAGACCTTAACCATTAGGCCAGAGTAAGAGTTCAGACCTTAACCAATATGCCAGGATAAGAGTTAAGACCTTCACCATTAGGCCAGAGTAAGGGTCTAAGACCTTAACCATTAGGCCAGAGTAAGAGTCTAAGACCTTAACTATTAGTCCAGAGAAAGAGTCTAGACCTTAACCATTAGGCCAGAGTAAGAGTTAAGACCTTAACCATTAGGCCAGAGTAAGAGTCTATACCTTAGCCATTAGGCCAGAGTAAGAGGATATACCTTAACCATTAGGCCAGAGTAAGAGTTAAGACCTTAACCAGTTGGCCAGTGTATGAGTCTTAGACCTTAACCATTAGGCCAGAGTAAGAGCTAAGACCTTAACCATTAGGCCAGAGTAAGAGTTAAGACCTTAACCAATAGCCCAGGATAAGAGTTAAGACCTTAACCAGTAGGCCAGAGTAAGAGTCTAAGACCTTAACCATTAGGCCAGAGTAAGTGTCTAAGACCTTAACCATTAGGCCAGAGTAAGAGTCTAAGACCTTAACTATTAGTCCAGAGAAAGAGTCTAGACCTTAACCATTAGGCTAGAGTAAGAGTTAAGACCTTAACCATTAGGCCAGAGTATGAGGATATACCTTAACCATTAGGCCAGAGTAAGAGTTAAGACCTTAACCAGTTGGCCAGTGTATGAGTTTAAGACCTTAACCATTAGGCCAGAGTAAGAGTTAAGACCTTAACCATTAGGGCAGAGTAAGAGTCTAAGACCATGACCATTAGGCCAGAGTAAGAGTTAAGACCTTAACCATTAGGCCAGAGTAAGAGTCTAAGACATTAACCATTAGGCCAGAGAAAGAGTCTAAGACCTTAACCATTAAGCCATAGTAAGAGTGTAAGAACTTAACCATTAGGCCAGATTAAGAGTCTAGACCTTAACCATTAGGCCAGAGTAAGAACTAAGACATTAACCATTAGGCCAGAGTAAGAGTCTAGACCTTAAACATTAGGCCAGAGTAAGAGTCTAGACCCTAACCATTAGGCCAGAGTAAGAGTTAAGACCTTAACCAGTAGGCCAGAGTTAGAGTTAAGACCTTAACCATTAGGCCAGAGTAAGAGTCTAATACCTTAACCATTAGGCCAGAGTAAGAGTTAAGACCTTAACCATTAGGCCAGAGAAAGAGTTAAGACGTTAACCATTAGGCCAGAGTAAGAGATACAACCTTAACCATAATGCCAGAGTAAGAGATACAACCTTAACCATTAGGCCAGAGTAAGAGTCTAAGACCTTAACCATTAGGCCAGAGTAAGAGATAAGACCTTAGCCAGTAGGCCACAGTAAGAGACTAAGACCTTATCCAGTAGGCCAGAGTAAGAGTCTAAGACCTTAACCATTAGTCCAGAGTGAGAGTCTAGACCTTAACCATAAGGCCAGAGTAAGAGTTAAGACCTTAACCATGAGGCCAGAGTAAGAGTCTAAGACCTTAACCATTAGGCCAGAGTAAGAGTTAAGACCTTAACCATTAGGCCAGAGTAAGAGTTAAGACCTTAACCAATATGCCAGGATAAGAGTTAAGACCTTAACCATTAGGCCAGAGTAAGGGTCTAAGACCTTAACCATTAGGCCAGAGTAAGAGTCTAAGACCTTAACTATTAGTCCAGAGAAAGAGTCTAGACCTTAACCATTAGGCCAGAGTAAGAGTTAAGACCTTAACCATTAGGCCAGAGTAAGAGTCTATACCTTAGCTATTAGGCCAGAGTAAGAGGATATACCTTAACCATTAGGCCAGAGTAAGAGTTAAGACCTTAACCAGTTGGCCAGTATATGAGTCTAAGACCTTAACCATTAGGCCAGAGTAAGAGCTAAGACCTTAACCATTAAGCCAGAGTAAGAGTTAAGACCTTAACCATTAGGCCAGAGTAAGATTCTAAGACCATGACCATTAGGCCAGAGTAAGAGTTAAGACCTTAACCATTAGGCCAGAGTAAGAGTCTAAGACCTTAACCATTAGGCAAGAGTAAGAGTCTAAGAACTTAACCATTAGGCCAGATTAAGAGTCTAGACCTTAACCATTAGGCCAGAGTAAGAACTAAGACATTAACCATTAGGCCAGAGTAAGAGTCATGACCTTAACCATTAGGCCAGAGTAAGAGTTAAGACCTTAACCATTAGGCCAGAGTAAGAGTCTAAGACCTTAACCATTAGGCCAGAGTAAGAGTTAAGACCTTAACCAGTAGGCCAGAGTAAGAGTTAAGAGCTTAACCATTAGGCCAGAGTAAGAGTCTAATACCTTAACCATTAGGCCAGAGTAAGAGTTAAGACCTTAACCATTAGGCCAGAGAAAGAGTTAAGACGTTAACCATTAGGCCAGAGTAAGAGATATAACCTTAACCATAAGGCCAGAGTAAGAGATACAACCTTAACCATTAGGCCAGAGTAAGAGTCTAAGACCTTAACCATTAGGCCAGAGTAAGAGTCTAAGACCATAACCATTATGCCAGAGTAAGAGTTAAGACCTTAACCAGTAGGCCAGAGTAAGAGTTAAGACCTTAACCAATAGGCCAGGATAAGAGTTAAGACCATAACCATTAGGCCAGAGTAAGAGTCTAAGACCTTAACCATTAGTCCAGAGTGAGAGTCTAGACCTTAATCATTAGTCCAGTGTAAGAGTCTAAGACCATAACCTTAGGCCAGAGTATGAAATTAAGACCTTAACCATTAGGCCAGAGTAAGAGTTAAGACCTTAACCATTAGGCCAGAGTAAGAGATACAACCTTAACCATAAGGCCAGAGTAAGAGATACAACCTTAACCATTAGGCCAGAGTAAGAGTCTAAGACCTTAACCATTAGGCCAGAGTAAGAGTCTAAGACCATAACCATTATGCCAGAGTAAGAGTTAAGACCTTAACCAGTAGGCCAGTGTAGGAGAGTGGAATCTGACTAATGGTTGCCCCCAACTTTTTGCCTGGTATTTAAGTGGTTTTTGACTAGTCTGGCTGGGATCATGCTATCCAGGACCCCAGCCTATCTGCTTTCTCCCTAAAACTGTTGTGAGTACTCTAGGTACAAACATAATTGGATGCTGGGCATGCCCTACCAGTCCCTTGTAGATGGTACCCTAGGTACCCAGGGCATGGGTCCCCCAGTAGGCCTACCAGGGCTGCAGCACTTATTGTGCCACCCTGGGACAGCCACCCAAACTGACACCACCAGGCCACTACTGTAGCCTGGGTAAGGTGGTGCTAGCACCCCTTACAGGGACGTAGGTACCCTATGCCCCATACCATACAACACATATACTCTAATAGGTCACCCCTATGGCAGGCCCTGGTAATCCTACAGGGCTGGGTGCTGAGGTATGTGTGAGGGGGGACCCCTACGTGAGTAGGACCTCTCTGCAACCTTCGTAAAATCGTTACTGGGTTGTTTGTAGTGTAGCCATACCATATACTCTTAACCGCATTATAAGTTATTGCGTCATCGCTGTAACGTAGGAATGGCTACACAGAACCATATCGTGTTTGGTGTCAAACATGAAGGAATCATACCCCCAGTCCAGCCATGGGCATGGGGGCACGATTCCCCCTTGCTAGGAGGGTGATATGGGAAAAGCGGTAGAATTTGGAAACCAATTTAAAAGTGCACATGTACCACAAAATGGCTACTGTTCGCCACCTACACGACTCTGGCTGGCTGTTGCTGGGGAAAACCCCAGCCTCGCCATCTGGACAATAGGGCTCCTGTGGCAGGGAGGTGCCAGCACCTCCCCAGACAGGATATGTGGATTGGAACAGGGTGGGTGCACCAAATGTCCTTTCAGAGTTGCACGTAGGCAGCTGCAGAGCCCCAATTCTGCATACACCGCCTGGAACCGGTTCAGGGGCGTCCTGCCCCTCGCCCAGGTGGGAAACAAACAAAGGGGAGTGGGTGTAGCCACCCTTTCCCGCCTCTACTCTGATTGGTAGGCTCTCTCTTGGACCATCCCCTAATCTTGGGGATATATGGGAATAACTTTGCCCTAGAGCCTTAGATTCGTACAGGACTTCACAGAACTGACCTTCGACGAGCTGCTGTCCAGCTGACTGAAGAAATCTCCCTTGGGATAAAGGAGTTATCCCCCTGCTTGGCAGGCACCTAAAAGACTACAAGATACCCGGTTGGAACTTCATTGCTCTCACGACCTTCAACGCCTTCCAGCAACCTCGAGGTGGGTCTCCAGTGCATCCCAGCGTCCTGTGAGTGTGCCCAGCAAGTCTGAGCACCCTGGACCACGTGGGTGTCGAGATCCCTACATACCCCGAGACACCGGCCACCTCTTGTCCAGCACACGACCCCGACCAGTGGGGAAGTTGTGCTTTGGCCCATTCTTGAGCCAACCGTCAAGCAGTATTTGTGCCGACTCTCAGCTCCCTGGCCCGCTCCGGTGGCCCGTGGGAGCCCTTTTACGCACTCCATTTTGCTGCCTTCCGCGGTCCCTTGTCTCTCGACTTGTGGGCCCTGACGGAGGACAATCTTCTTTTCTAAGAGTTCCCCTGGTTGCTCCAGGCCTGCTCTACGCTCCCTGCAAAGGAGAGCACCCTCAGACCTCGTGGGTCTGCACCAGCAGCTGCTTTGTTCATCTTGCGTGGGTCGCGGTTGCCAATGCTTAGTGGATCCAATCGGGACACTAACACCGCAGCGACCCTCAGCCGACGTGGGACAGTCGCCCTCCAGAAGCTGGCCTTCCTTGAAGCCTCCCGGAGCCCGTGACTGCAGAGCCCAGCTGTACCTCCCACACCTGAAGCACCCGACATCCACGAGCTCCTTCCTGTGAGCTCCCTGGTCACTATGCTGTGACCCAGACTCTGTCCCCTCTGCTTTCAGGTTCATCTTTGTCTTTTCTTCAACTTTAATCTTCACGACTTCAACGACACTTCCAGCTAGCAGCAGTTTGGACTCCTTTTCCATAGAAAATCAGCCCGCGACCCGACACCAGAATCGACCTATGCACCCGGCTTCCCTGGGGCAGGTAACAGTGGTACTTCGGTACTTCCGTGGTGGTGGGCTCTCCAAAGCCTTAAGTCTCAAGCCTTAACTTTGTACTGTTGTTAGAAGTGTCCTTAAACCTTAATTATTCAACCGCGACATTCTCCATAGGCTAACATTGCGATCCCGATAGCAACTTCTCGCACTGCACACGCCTCCCGTGGGTCCCCTTCCTCTTAACTGTGGGTGGATTCTTAAGGGGCCAGCCATCCTGAATGCCCTAGGCATTGCCTGTAGAATTGTCGTGGTTCTTATACCACTATTTTAGTATATGGTTTGGTCCCC
Organism: Triturus cristatus; assembly: GCF_964204655.1. Lineage (NCBI taxonomy): Eukaryota > Metazoa > Chordata > Amphibia > Caudata > Salamandridae > Triturus > Triturus cristatus. Next base: position 2,883,881 of record NC_140588.1, read on the forward strand.
CCCTGGGGCCCATTGATTTCTGTGCTATTTATTGTGTTTATAAATGCTTGTTTGAAGTGTAACTTTGCCACTAGCCGCATAAAGTGACTGTGGGATTCTGTCTAGAATAAATACATATATTTTATATATATACCTGTGTGGGCTACTCTTTCATTTGGTTATTCAAGAGGTTATTATGGTAAAACAATAAGCTTAACACTCCTTCAAGACTTAGCCTGAAGGCTGCTCTCCACAGCTACCACTAGGATAGCTTTCTTTAAAGGTTGTCTTAAACCTATCATCAATAGGAGTCGAATTGGACTGGTGCAAGGTGTCCCTATAACTAGGAACAGCATATGCCAGGCCAACTTCTCACATTGGTGTGCAGCGGTTGGATTCAAGCTTGCCATTGTTTTACCAGATAACAAATTGAATTTCTAAAGTGAAAGCCACAAGGTACCAAAGGTACATATAAATTCAAGCTAGAATACAATAAGTTCTACTGAACTTGGAGTTGTGTGTAGAGGGTTTAGCACACCTTGACTACAACTCAAGAGAGGGTTCAGTAGGCCACACTTAGTGTAGGTAGATACATCACTACACTAAACATGTCTTCAGGTGGCACTAAGGCTATGGAAGGACCCCAGAGGATCCCAGTAGATAAGTATGATAATTTCACCTTTGCAGAGCTCAGGGAAATGTGCACCCTTAGAAAACTGAAGACAAACAAAGGTGCCAACACAAAACGTCTCAGGGAAATCCTGCTCATAGCAGACTTTATGGAGTCCATAGGGTCCAGAGGGACGGACAGAGTGGGTGGGCACCCTTCAGAAGAGGACACTCCCAGAGTGGACTCTGATGAGGAACAGGAAGAGGATGAAAATCCTGACCTGGAAGAAACAGACCACTCACAGCATGGAGGTGATGGCTCAAGAGGCACTCCCTCCACCCTTAAAAGGAGAGTGGTGGATCCAAGAAGGAACAGATCCCCCTCAGTGGGATCCAACCATTCTAGGAGATCCAAAGGGTCCTCTGCCTCTTCTCAGAGAAGAGAATCCTCTCATGAGAGGAAATGCAGACTGATCAAATTTGAGCAGGCTAAGCTTGAGCTTAAAAGAGAACAGTTAGCATTGGACAGGGAAACCCTGGAGCTTCAGAAAGCTTCAAGAAAGTGGGGTCTAGAGATCCCTGGTGGCAGTAATGAAACCCCTAGAGTTAGAGAGAAAGTCCCTGACAATAGGAACCTCCACAAGATTGTGCCCCCCTATCAGAATGGGGATGATATCCACAAATGGATATCTGCTCTTGAAAGAAAGGGCCTGTAGAGTACAGAGGGTCCCAGTAGAGCAGTGGGCAGCAATCCTGTAGCTCTCCTTTTCAGATAAAGGAAGAGACAAGCTCCTCTCTGTAAGAGAAGAGGATGCTGATGACTATTATATCTTGAAAGATGCTTTGATAGATGGGTTTGGCTTAACCACTGATCAATACAGACTTAAGTTCAGAGACACCCAGAAAGCACAAAATCAGGATTGGGTAGACTTTGTGGATTGTGCAACCAAGGCACTGGAAGGTTGGTTAAATGGCAGTAAAGTTAATGATTATCAAGGATTGTATAATCTCATTATGAGGGAGCAGATTCTTAATAATTGTCAGAACCAACTTTTACACCAGCACCTGGTGGACTCTGATCTGACCTCTCCCCAAGAATTGGGAAAGAAGGCAGACAAATGGGTCAGAACCAGGATTAGGCCTAAGAACCAAGTTGGTGACCAGAAGAAGGATTCCACTAAGCCCAAAGAGAAAGGTGGGGATGATAAACAAGAAAAGTCCTCTGAAGGGCCCCAACAACCCAGTGCTGGGGGTGGGTCCCAAAATACTTCCTCTAATAACAAGAAACCATATTGCCATGTGTGTAAGAAACCAGGCCACTGGAAAACTGACTCCAGCTGTCCAAAGAATGGCAATAAAGAGAATGTTCCTCCAAAACCAGCTCCAACACCTCCGGTTACTACTAGTAGTAATCCCCAGGTGGTGGGAGTGCACCCAGAAACTTAGTTGGGATTTCTTGGGGAACTCAGGGGGACTCTGGCCTATCCAGGTCCCCTACTCAAGCAACTATGGTCTGTGATGGTGGCATGGGGTTTGCCAACTTTACCTTGAGCCCCAGTATTCTGGGCAGGTACAGACAAGAACCAATAATCAATGGTCAGAAGGCTGTGGCCTATAAGGACACAGGGGCCAGTGTCACCATGGTGACCAAGAGGCTAGTGCCCCTAGATCAGCTTTTACCTAGGGGTGGGCGGAATTTGCGGAATTAACCTTCGCAAATTATCGCGAGAATGTTTAAAATTATCGCAAACAAGCAGAAATATCGCGAAGATGCGGAAGTTTTTTTCCGGCATGTTCGCGCGATTTTCTGCATGGTTGCGGGTCGCCAACTTACCCATGTGGCTGCTTGCGGGCGCGGCCATCTTGTTTTGAGTTGTTCTCGCGGTGCATGATCGCGAGAAGAAAGACGTGATCGCGCGACGCATGACGTCACTGCGGGCGCGAACTGTCGCGAGACAGCGCAAATGGCTAAAAACAATACAACATCTCATGGAGAACGCGACCGGATCAAGAAAACTTGTCGGCGAACGCAGGGATTCAGGTAAGGCGATCGCGCGCGCGCGAGAATGTATCATTTTACAGCGCGAGCAAGAAACAAATTATCGCCAAGCTGCGGAAACCGGAATTTTTGACATTTTCGCGCTCTCCGCGGAACGCAAAAATGTCAAAATATCGCAATTTCCGCGAACGGAACGAAATTTTTGCCCAGGCCTACTTTTACCTGGGTTTAGCTACCAGGTGACCAACATAGATGGAATCAGGACAGATCATCCCATGGCAGTGATAAATCTCAGCTGGGGAGGGGTCACTGGCCCCAAGAGAGTGGCAGTGTCCCCAAACTTGCCTGTAGATTGTCTACTGGGGAATGATCTAGAAATCTCAGCCTGGGCTGAGGTTGACCACAAGGCCCATTTGAAAATGGTAGGAATCCCTGAGAGAGTGGATGAGACCCTGAGGGCCTCACCTCCACCCCAGGAGAAAATAGAAAGAGTGAAGCCTGAAACTATGGATCACTCTACCCAAACAGAGAGCATAGGGGAGGAGGAGCAGTCTTCCCCCCACCAGACTACAGGTAAAGGTCCAGTTTCTCAGGGAACTGACCCTGCCCCTTGTGAAGTAACTGCCCCAGAAGTGGACAGGCTTGGCCTGCCCACCTCTCTGATGGCAGGGAACCCTTCCAAGGTGGTACCCAGTCTGGAGCAGGTATCCTGCCCCTCTCTACCCTGCCTCAGTCAGCCCAGGGCTGCAGAGGTCAGGGAGGTCAGTGGACCCTTATTGGGCCCCTGCCCAGAGGAACCCCCTCATCAACAGATTAGGGACACCCAGCAGAGTAGTTTCAGCCAGGTGAATATTCCTCTACAAACTGAGGGATCCCCCTTACCCCTAGGTATAGGCACCCCTCAAATGGATGTTGTTGAGCACAGGGAAACCTGGGGCCTAGCTGTCCCAAACCTTCCAGTGCCCTCCACTATTCCAGCCAAAGGGATCCAACCCCCAGCTGTAGGCAGCCAGAGGTTGACCCTTAGGGCCAGATATGACACAGTCATGGGCAGAAAGGCTTCCATAGTGGCCAGTGATCTGAGGAGGTTGAGACCAACCCAAGTAGGGTCTCACTTCCAGACTCAGACACCCCACCAGCCCACCTCTGACCCAAAAACCAATACAGGTAATTTCCCTAGACTTTGGAGAAACTCTAGAACCCCTTGGGGTAGGATTTCCCAAGTGGACCATGACACAGGGAGCAACCATGTTAGTACAGGTTCTTCCTTATATGGCCACTCAGGAAATAAAGGCTTATCTGGACAAGGTTTGCCTTATCTCCTTTCGTTTGGGGGGGGGGTTATGTAGGAGAGTGGAATCTGACTAATGGTTGCCCCCAACTTTTTGCCTGGTATTTAAGTGGTTTTTGACTAGTCTGGCTGGGATCATGCTATCCAGGACCCCAGCCTATCTGCTTTCTCCCTAAAACTGTTGTGAGTACTCTAGGTACAAACATAATTGGATGCTGGGCATGTCCTACCAGTCCCTTGTAGATGGTACCCTAGGTACCCAGGGCAATGGTCCCCCAGTAGGCCTACCAGGGCTGCAGCACTTATTGTGCCACCCTGGGACAGCCACCCAAACTGACACCACCAGGCCACTACTGTAGCCTGGGTAAGGTGGTGCTAGCACCCCTTACAGGGACGTAGGTACCCTATGCCCCATACCATACAACACATATACTCTCATAGGTCACCCCTATGGCAGGCCCTGGTAATCCTACAGGGCTGGGTGCTGAGGTATGTGTGAGGGGGGACCCCTACGTGAGTAGGACCTCTCTGCAACCTTCGTAAAATCGTTACTGGGTTGTTTGTAGTGTAGCCATACCATATACTCTTAACCGCATTATAAGTTATTGCGTCATCGCTGTAACTTAGGAATGGCTACACAGAACCATATCGTGTTTGGTGTCAATCATGAAGGAATCATACCCCCAGTCCAGCCATGGGCATGGGGGCACGATTCCCCCTTGCTAGGAGGGTGATATGGGAAAAGCGGTAGAATTTGGAAACCAATTTAAAAGTGCACATGTACCACAAAATGGCTACTGTTCGCCACCTACACGACTCTGGCTGGCTGTTGCTGGGGAAAACCCCAGCCTCGCCATCTGGACAATAGGGCTCCTGTGGCAGGGAGGTGCCAGCACCTCCCCAGACCGGATATGTGGATTGGAACAGGGTGGGTGCACCAAATGTCCTTTCAGAGTTGCACGTAGGCAGCTGCAGAGCCCCAATTCTGCATACACCGCCTGGAACCGGTTCAGGGGCGTCCTGCCCCTCGCCCAGGCGGGAAACACACAAAGGGGAGTGGGTGTAGCCACCCTTTCCCGCCTCTACTCTGATTGGTAGGCTCTCTCTTGGACCATCCCCTAATCTTGGGGATATATGGGAATAACTTTGCCCTAGAGCCTTAGATTCGTACAGGACTTTACAGAACTGACCTTCGACGAGCTGCTGCCCAGCTGACTGAAGAAATCTCCCTTGGGATAAAGGAGTTATCCCCCTGCTTGGCAGGCACCTAAAAGACTACAAGACACCCGGTTGGAACTTCGTTGCTCTCACGACCTTCGACGCCTTCCAGCAACCTCGAGGTGGGTCTCCAGTGCATCCCAGCGTCCTGTGAGTGTGCCCAGCAAGTCTAAGCACCCTGGACCACGTGGGTGTCGAGATCCCTGCATACCCCGAGACACCGGCCACCTCTTGTCCAGCACACGACCCCGACCAGTGGGGAAGTTGTGCTTTGGCCCATTCTTGAGCCAAGCTTCAAGCAGCATTTGTGCCGACTCTCAGCTCCCTGGCCCGCTCCGGTGGCCCGTGGGAGCCCTTTTACGCACTCCATTTTGCTGCCTTCCGCGGTCCTTTGTCTCTCAACTTGTGGGCCCTGACGGAGGACAATCTTCTTTTCTAAGAGTTCCCCTGGTTGCTCCAGGCCTGCTCTACGCTCCCTGCAAAGGAGAGCACCCTCAGACCTCGTGGGTCTGCACCAGCAGCTGCTTTGTTCATCTTGCGTGGGTTGCAGTTGCCAATGCTTAGTGGATCCAATCGGGACACTAACACTGCAGCGACCCTCAGCCGACGTGGGACAGTCGCCCTCCAGAAGCTGGCCTTCCTTGAAGCCTCCCGGAGCCCGTGACTGCAGAGCCCAGCTGTACCTCCCACACCTGAAGCACCCGACATCCACGAGCTCCTTCCTGTGAGCTCCCTGGTCACTGTGCTGTGACCCAGACTCTGTCCCCTCTGCTTTCAGGTTCATCTTTGTCTTTTCTTCAACTTTAATCTTCACGACTTCAACGACACTTCCAGCTAGCAGCAGTTTGGACTCCTTTTCCATAGAAAATCAGCCCGCGACCCGACACCAGAATCGACCTATGCACCCGGCTTCCCTGGGGCAGGTAACAGTGGTACTTCGGTACTTCCGTGGTGGTGGGCTCTCCAAAGCCTTAAGTCTCAAGCCTTAACTTTGTACTGTTGTTAGAAGTGTCCTTAAACCTTAATTATTCAACCGCGACATTCTCCATAGGCTAACATTGCGATCCCGATAGCAACTTCTCGCACTGCACACGCCTCCCGTGGGTCCCCTTCCTCTTAACTGTGGGTGGATTCTTAAGGGGCCAGCGATCCTGAATGCCCTAGGCATTGCCTGTAGAATTGTCGTGGTTCTTATACCACTATTTTAGTATATGGTTTGGTCCCCCCCTGGGGCCCATTGATTTCTGTGCTATTTATTGTGTTTATAAATGCTTGTTTGAAGTGTAACTTTGCCACTAGCCGCATAAAGTGACTGTGGGATTCTGTCTAGAATAAATACATATATTTTATATATATACCTGTGTGGGCTACTCTTTCATTTGGTTATTCAAGAGGTTATTATGGTAAAACAATAAGCTTAACACTCCTTCAAGACTTAGCCTGAAGGCTGCTCTCCACAGCTACCACTAGGATAGCTTTCTTTAAAGGTTGTCTTAAACCTATCATCAATAGGAGTCGAATTGGACTGGTGCAAGGTGTCCCTATAACTAGGAACAGCATATGCCAGGCCAACTTCTCACAGCCAGAGTAAGAGTTAAGACCTTAACCAATAGGCCAGGATAAGAGTTAAGACATTAACCAGTAGGCCATAGTAAGAGTATAAGACCTTAACCATTAGGCCAGAGTAAGAGTTAAGACCATAACCATTAGGCCAGAGTAGGAGTCTAAGACCTTAACCATTAGTCCAGAGTGAGAGTCTAGACCTTAATCATTAGTCCAGTGTAAGAGTCTAAGACCATAACCTTAGGCCAGAGTATGAAATTAAGACCTTAACCATTAGGCCAGAGTAAGAGTTAAGACCTTAACCATTAGGCCAGAGTAAGAGATACAACATTAACCATAAGGCCAGAGTAAGAGATACAACCTTAACCATAAGGCCAGAGTAAGAGTTAAGACCTTAACCATTAGGCCAGAGTAAGAGTCTAGACCCTAACCATTAGGCCAGAGTAAGAGTTAAGACATTAACCAGTAGGCCAGAGTAAGAGTTAAGACCTTAACCAGTTGGCCAGTGTATGAGTCTTAGACCTTAACCATTAGGCCAGAGTAAGAGCTAAGACCTTAACCATTAGGCCAGAGTAAGAGTTAAGACCTTAACCAATAGCCCAGGATAAGAGTTAAGACCTTAACCAGTAGGCCAGAGTAAGAGTCTAAGACCTTAACCATTAGGCCAGAGTAAGTGTCTAAGACCTTAACCATTAGGCCAGAGTAAGAGTCTAAGACCTTAACTATTAGTCCAGAGAAAGAGTCTAGACCTTAACCATTAGGCCAGAGTAAGAGTTAAGACCTTAACCATTAGGCCAGAGTATGAGGATATACCTTAACCATTAGGCCAGAGTAAGAGTTAAGACCTTAACCAGTTGGCCAGTGTATGAGTCTAAGACCTTAACCATTAGGCCAGAGTAAGAGTTAAGACCTTAACCATTAGGCCAGAGTAAGAGTCTAAGACCATGACCATTAGGCCAGAGTAAGAGTTAAGACCTTAACCATTAGGCCAGAGTAAGAGTCTAAGACATTAACCATTAGGCCAGAGAAAGAGTCTAAGACCTTAACCATTAAGCCATAGTAAGAGTGTAAGAACTTAACCATTAGGCCAGATTAAGAGTCTAGACCTTAACCATTAGGCCAGAGTAAGAACTAAGACATTAACCATTAGGCCAGAGTAAGAGTCTAGACCTTAAACATTAGGCCAGAGTAAGAGTCTAGACCCTAACCATTAGGCCAGAGTAAGAGTTAAGACCTTAACCATTAGGCCAGAGTCAGAGTTAAGACCTTAACCATTAGGCCAGAGTAAGAGTCTAATACCTTAACCATTAGGCCAGAGTAAGAGTTAAGACCTTAACCATTAGGCCAGAGAAAGAGTTAAGACGTTAACCATTAGGCCAGAGTAAGAGATACAACCTTAACCATAATGCCAGAGTAAGAGATACAACCTTAACCATTAGGCCAGAGTAAGAGTCTAAGACCTTAACCATTAGGCCAGAGTAAGAGATAGGACCTTAGCCAGAAGGCCACAGTAAGAGACTAAGACCTTATCCAGTAGGCCAGAGTAAGAGTCTAAGACCTTAACCATTAGTCCAGAGTGAGAGTCTAGACCTTAACCATAAGGCCAGAGTAAGAGTTAAGACCTTAACCATGAGGCCAGAGTAAGAGTCTAAGACCTTAACTATTAGGCCAGAGTAAGAGTTAAGACCTTAACCATCAGTCCAGAGTAAGAGTTAAGACCTTAACCAATATGCCAGGATAAGAGTTAAGACCTTAACCATTAGGCCAGAGTAAGGGTCTAAGACCTTAACCATTAGGCCAGAGTAAGAGTCTAAGACCTTAACTATTAGTCCAGAGTAAGAGTTAAGACCTTAACCATGAGGCCAGAGTAAGAGTCTAAGACCTTAACTATTAGGCCAGAGTAAGAGTTAAGACCTTAACCATCAGTCCAGAGTAAGAGTTAAGACCTTAACCAATATGCCAGGATAAGAGTTAAGACCTTAACCATTAGGCCAGAGTAAGAGTCTAAGACCTTAACCATTAGGCAAGAGTAAGAGTCTAAGAACTTAACCATTAGGCCAGATTAAGAGTCTAGACCTTAACCATTAGGCCAGAGTAAGAACTAAGACATTAACCATTAGGCCAGAGTAAGAGTCATGACCTTAACCATTAGGCCAGAGTAAGAGTTAAGACCTTAACCATTAGGCCAGAGTAAGAGTCTAAGACCTTAACCATTAGGCCAGAGTAAGAGTTAAGACCTTAACCAGTAGGCCAGAGTAAGAGTTAAGACCTTAACCATTAGGCCAGAGTAAGAGTCTAATACCTTAACCATTAGGCCAGAGTAAGAGTTAAGACCTTAACCATTAGGCCAGAGAAAGAGTTAAGACGTTAACCATTAGGCCAGAGTAAGAGATATAACCTTAACCATAAGGCCAGAGTAAGAGATACAACCTTAACCATTAGGCCAGAGTAAGAGTCTAAGACCTTAACCATTAGGCCAGAGTAAGAGTCTAAGACCATAACCATTATGCCAGAGTAAGAGTTAAGACCTTAACCAGTAGGCCAGAGTAAGAGTTAAGACCTTAACCAATAGGCCAGGATAAGAGTTAAGACATTAACCAGTAGGCCATAGTAAGAGTATAAGACCTTAACCATTAGGCCAGAGTAAGAGTTAAGACCATAACCATTAGGCCAGAGTAAGAGTCTAAGACCTTAACCATTAGTCCAGAGTGAGAGTCTAGACCTTAATCATTAGTCCAGTGTAAGAGTCTAAGACCATAACCTTAGGCCAGAGTATGAAATTAAGACCTTAACCATTAGGCCAGAGTAAGAGTTAAGACCTTAACCATTAGGCCAGAGTAAGAGAAACAACCTTAACCATAAGGCCAGAGTAAGAGATACAACCTTAACCATAAGGCCAGAGTAAGAGTTAAGACCTTAACCATTAGGCCAGAGTAAGAGTCTAGACCCTAACCATTAGGCCAGAGTAAGAGTTAAGACATTAACCAGTAGGCCAGAGTAAGAGTTAAGACCTTAACCATTAGGCCAGAGTAAGAGTCTAATACCTTAACCATTAGGCCAGAGTAAGAGTTAAGACCTTAACCGTTAGGCCAGAGAAAGAGTTAAGACGTTAACCATTAGGCCAGAGTAAGAGATACAACCTTAACCATAAGGCCAGAGTAAGAGATACAACCTTAACCATTAGGCCAGAGTAAGAGTCTAAGACCTTAACTATTAGGCCAGAGTAAGAGTCTAAGACCATAACCATTATGCCAGAGTAAGAGTTAAGACCTTAACCAGTAGGCCAGAGTAAGAGTTAAGACCTTAACCAATAGCCCAGGATAAGAGTTAAGACCTTAACCAGTAGGCCAGAGTAAGAGTTTAAGACCTTAACCATTAGGCCAGAGTAAGAGTCTAAGACCTTAACCATTAGTACAGAGTAAGAGTCTAAGACCTTAACTATTAGTCCAGAGAAAGAGTCTAGACCTTAACCATTAGGCCAGAGTACGAGTTAAGACCTTAACCATTAGGCCAGAGTAAGAGGATATACCTTAACCAGTAGGCCAGAGTAAGAGTTAAGACCTTAACCAGTTTGCCAGTGTATGAGTCTAAGACCTTAACCATTAGGCCAGAGTAAGAGTTAAGACCTTAACCATTAGGCCAGAGTAAGAGGATATACCTTAACCAGTAGGCCAGAGTAAGAGTTAAGACCTTAACCAGTTTGCCAGTGTATGGGTCTAAGACCTTAACCATTAGGCCAGAGTAAGAATTAAGACCTTAACCATTAGGCCAGAGCAAGAGTCTAAGACCATGACCATTAGGCCAGAGTAAGAGTTAAGACCTTAACCATTAGGCCAGGGTAAGAGTCTAAGACATTAACCATTAGGCCAGAGAAAGAGTCTAAGACCTTAACCATTAAGCCATAGTAAGAGTGTAAGAACTTAACCATTAGGCCAGATTAAGAGTCTAGACCTTAACCATTAGGCCAGAGTAAGAACTAAGACATTAACCATTAGGCCAGAGTAAGAGTCTAGACCTTAAACATTAGGCCAGAGTAAGAGTCTAGACCCTAACCATTAGGCCAGAGTAAGAGTTAAGACCTTAACCAGTAGGCCAGAGTAAGAGTTAAGACCTTAACCATTAGGCCAGAGAAAGAGTTAAGACGTTAACCATTAGGCCAGAGTAAGAGATACAACCTTAACCATAATGCCAGAGTAAGAGATACAACCTCAACCATTAGGCCAGAGTAAGAGTCTAAGACCTTAACCATTAGTCCAGAGTGAGAGTCTAGACCTTAACCATAAGGCCAGAGTAAGAGTTAAGACCTTAACCATGAGGCCAGAGTAAGAGTCTAAGACCTTAACCATTAGGCCAGAGTGAGTGAGAGTTAAGACCTTAACCATTAGGCCAGAGTAAGAGTTAAGACCTTAACCAGTAGGCCAGAGTAAGAGTTAAGACCTTAACCAATATGCCAGGATAAGAGTTAAGACCTTAACCAGTAGGCCAGAGTAAGAGTCTAAGACCTTAACCATTAGGCCAGAGTAAGGGTCTAAGACCTTAACCATTAGGCTAGAGTAAGAGTCTAGACCTTAACCATTAGGACAGAGTAAGAACTAAGACATTAACCATTAGGCCAGAGTAAGAGTCATGACCTTAACCATGAGGCCAGAGTAAGAGTTAAGACCCTAACCATTAGGCCAGAGTAAGAGTCTAAGACCTTAACCAGTAGTCCAGAGTGAGAGTCTAGACCTTAACCATTAGGCCAGTGTAAGAGTCTAAGACCATAACCTTAGGCCAGAGTATGAAATTAAGACCTTAACCATTAGGCCAGAGTAAGAGTTAATACCTTAACCATTAGGCCAGAGTAAGAGATACAACCTTAACCATAAGGCCAGAGAAAGAGATACAACCTTAACCATAAGGCCAGAGTAAGAGTTAAGACCTTAACCATTAGGCCAGAGTAAGAGTCTAGACCCTAACCATTAGGCCAGAGTAAGAGTTAAGACCTTAACCAGTAGGCCAGAGTAAGAGTTAAGACCTTAACCATTAGGTCAGAGTAAGAGTCTAATACCTTAACCATTGGACCAGAGTAAGAGTTAAGACCTTAACCATTAGGCCAGAGAAAGAGTTAAGACGTTAACCATTAGGCCAGAGTAAGAGATACAACCTTAACCATAAGGCCAGAGTAAGAGATACAACCTTAACCATTAGGCCAGAGTAAGAGTCTAAGACCTTAACCATTAGGCCAGAGTAAGAGTCTAAGACCATAACCATTATGCCAGAGTAAGAGTTAAGACCTTAACCAGTAGGCCAGAGTAAGAGTTAAGACCTTAACCAATAGCCCAGGATAAGAGTTAAGACCTTAACCAGTAGGCCAGAGTAAGAGTCTAAGACCTTAACCATTAGGCCAGAGTAAGAGTCTAAGACCTTAACCATTAGGCCAGATTAAGAGTCTATACCTTAACCATTAGGCCAGAGTAAGAACTAAGACATTAACCATTAGGCCAGAGTAAGAGTACAGACCTTAAACATTAGGCCAGAGTAAGAGTCTAGACCCTAACCATTAGGCCAGAGTAAGAGTTAAGACCTTAACCAGTAGGCCATAGTAAGAGTTAAGACCTTAACCATTAGGCCAGAGTAAGAGTCTAATACCTTAACCATTAGTCCAGAGAAAGAGTCTAGACCTTAACCATTAGGCCAGAGTAAGAGTTAAGACCTTAACCATTAGGCCAGAGTAAGAGGATATACCTTAACCAGTAGGCCAGAGTAAGAGTTAAGACCTTAACCAGTTGGCCAGTGTATGAGTCTAAGACCTTAACCATTAGGCCAGAGTAAGAGTTAAGACCTTAACCATTAGGCCAGAGTAAGAGTCTAAGACCATGACCATTAGGCCAGAGTAAGAGTTAAGACCATAACCATTAGGCCAGAGTAAGAGTCTAAGACATTAACCATTAGGCCAGAGAAAGAGTCTAAGACCTTAACAATTAAGCCATAGTAAGAGTGTAAGAACTTAACCATTAGGCCAGATTAAGAGTCTAGACCTTAACCATTAGGCCAGAGTAAGAACTAAGACATTAACCATTAGGCCAGAGTAAGAGTCTAGACCTTAAACATTAGGCCAGAGTAAGAGTCTAGACCCTAACCATTAGGCCACAGTAAGAGTTAAGACCTTAACCAGTAGGCCAGAGTAAGAGTTAAGACCTTAACCATTAGGCCAAAGTAAGAGTCTAATACCTTAACCATTAGGCCAGAGTAAGAGTTAAGACCTTAACCATTAGGCCAGAGAAAGAGTTAAGACGTTAACCATTTGGCCAGAGTAAGAGATACAACCTTAACCATCATGCCAGAGTAAGAGATACAACCTTAACCATTAGGCCAGAGTAAGAGTCTAAGACCTTAACCATTAGGCCAGAGTAAGAGATAGGACCTTAGCCAGTAGGCCACAGTAAGAGACTAAGACCTTATCCAGTAGGCCAGAGTAAGAGTCTAAGACCTTAACCATTAGTCCAGAGTGAGAGTCTAGACCGTAACCATAAGGCCAGAGTAAGAGTTAAGACCTTAACCATGAGGCCAGAGTAAGAGTCTAAGACCTTAACCATTAGGCCAGAGTGAGAGTTAAGACCTTAACCATTAGGCCAGAGTAAGAGTTAAGACCTTAACCAGTAGGCCAGAGTAAGAGATAAGACCTTAACCAATATGCCAGGATAAGAGTTAAGACCTTAACCAGTAGGCCAGAGTAAGAGTCTAAGACCTTAACCATTAGGCCAGAGTAAGGGTCTAAGACCTTAACCATTAGGCCAGAGTAAGAGTCTAAGACCTTAACTATTAGTACAGAGAAAGAGTCTAGACCTTAACCATTAGGCCAGAGTAAGAGTTAAGACCTTAACCATTAGGCCAGAGTAAGAGTCTATACCTTAACCATTAGGCCAGAGTAAGAGGATATACCTTAACCATTAGGCCAGAGTAAGAGTTAAGACCTTAACCAGTTGGCCAGTGTATGAGTCTAAGACCTTAACCATTAGGCCAGAGTAAGAGCTAAGACCTTAACCATTAGGCCAGAGTAAGAGTTAAGACCTTAACCATTAGGCAAGAGTAAGATTCTAAGACCATGACCATTAGGCCAGAGTAAGAGTTAAGACCTTAAAAATTAGGCCAGAGTAAGAGTCTAAGACCTTAACCATTATACAAGAGTAAGAGTCTAAGAACTTAACCATTAGGCCAGATTAAGAGTCTAGACCTTAACCATTAGGCCAGAGTAAGAACTAACACATTAACCATTAGGCCAGAGTAAGAGTCATGACCTTAACCATTAGGCCAGAGTAAGAGTTAAGACCCTAACCATTAGGCCAGAGTAAGAGTCTAAGACCTTAACCATTAGTCCAGAGTGAGAGTCTAGACCTTAACCATTAGTCCAGTGTAAGAGTCTAAGACCATAACCTTAGGCCAGAGTATGAAATTAAGACCTTAACCATTAGGCCAGAGTAAGAGTTAAGACCTTAACCATTAGGCCAGAGTAAGAGATACAACCTTAACCATAAGGCCAGAGTAAGAGATACAACCTTAACCATAAGGCCAGAGTAAGAGTTAAGACCTTAACCATTAGGCCAGAGTAAGAGTCTAGACCCTAACCATTAGGCCAGTGTAAGAGTTAAGACCTTAACCAGTAGGCCAGAGTAAGAGTTAAGACCTTAACCATTAGGCCAGAGTAAGAGTCTAATACCTTAACCATTAGGCCAGAGTAAGAGTTAAGACCTTAACCATTAGGCCAGAGAAAGAGTTAAGACGTTAACTATTTGGCCAGAGTAAGAGATACAACCTTAACCATAAGGCCAGAGTAAGAGATACAACCTTAACCATTAGGCCAGAGTAAGAGTCTAAGACCTTAACCATTAGGCCAGAGTAAGAGTCTAAGACCATAACCATTATGCCAGAGTAAGAGTTAAGACCTTAACCAGTAGGCCAGAGTGAGAGTTAAGACCTTAACCAATAGCCCAGGATAAGAGTTAAGACCTTAACCAGTAGGCCAGAGTAAGACTCTAAGACCTTAACCATTAGGCCAGAGTAAGAGTCTAAGACCTTAACTATTAGTCCAGAGAAAGAGTCTAGACCTTAACCATTAGGCCAGAGTAAGAGTTAGGACCTTAACCATTAGGCCAGAGTAAGAGGATATACCTTAACCATTAGGCCAGAGTAAGAGTCTAAGACCTTAACCATTAGGCCAGAGTAGGAGATAGGACCTTAGCCAGTAGGCCACAGTAAGAGACTAAGACCTTATCCAGTAGGCCAGAGTAAGAGTCTAAGACCTTAACCATTAGTCCAGAGTGAGAGTCTAGACCTTAACCATAAGGCCAGAGTAAGAGTTAAGACCATAACCATGAGGCCAGAATAAGAGTCTAAGACCTTAACCATTAGGCCAGACTGAGAGGTAAGACCTTAACCATTAGGCCAGAGTAACAGTTAAGACCTTAACCAGTAGGCCAGAGTAAGAGTTAAGACCTTAACCAATATGCCAGGATAAGAGTTAAGACCTTAACCAGTAGGCCAGAGTAAGAGTCTAAGACCTTAACCATTAGGCCAGAGTAAGGGTCTAAGACCTTAACCATTAGGATAGAGTAAGAGTCTAAGACCTTAACTATTAGTCCAGAGAAAGAGTCTAGACCTTAACCATTAGGCCAGAGTAAGAGTTAAGACCTTAACCATTAGGCCAGAGTAAGAGTCTATACCTTAACCATTAGGCCAGAGTAAGAGGATATACCTTAACCATTAGGCCAGAGTAAGAGTTAAGACCTTAACCAGTTGGCCAGTGTATGAGTCTAAGACCTTAACCATTAGGCCAGAGTAAGAGCTAAGACCTTAACCATTAGGCCAGAGTAAGAGTTAAGACCTTAACCATTAGGCCAGAGTAAGATTCTAAGACCATGACCATTAGGCCAGAGTAAGAGTTAAGACCTTAACCATTAGGCCATAGTAAGAGTCTAAGACCTTAACCTTTTTACAAGAGTAAGAGTCTAAGAACTTAACCATTAGGCCAGATTAAGAGTCTAGACCTTAACCATTAGGCCAGAGTAAGAACTAAGACATTAACCATTAGGCCAGAGTAAGAGTCATGACCTTAACCACTAGGCCAGAGTAAGAGTTAAGACCCTAACCATTAGGCCAGAGTAAGAGTCTAAGACCTTAACCATTAGTACAGAGTGAGAGTCTAGACCTTAACCATTAGTCCAGTGTAAGAGTCTAAGACCATAACCTTAGGCCAGAGTATGAAATTAAGACCTTAACCATTAGGCCAGAGTAAGAGTTAAGACCTTAACCATTAGGCCAGATTAAGAGTCTAGACCTTAACCATTAGGCCAGAGAAAAAGTTAAGACCGTAAGCATTAGGCCAGAGTAAGAGTCTAAGACCTTAACCATTAGGCCAGAGTAAGAGTCTAGACCCTAACCATTAGGCCAGAGTAAGAGTTAAGACCTTAACCAGTAGGCCAGAGTAAGAGTTAAGACCTTAACCATTAGGCCAGAGTAAGAGTCTAATACCTTAACCATTAGGCCAGAGTAAGAGTTAAGACCTTAACCATTAGGCCAGAGGAAGAGTTAAGACGTTAACCATTAGGCCAGAGTAAGAGATACAACCTTAACCATAAGGCCAGAGTAAGAGATACAACCTTAACCATTAGGCCAGAGTAAGAGTCTAAGACCTTAACCATTAGGCCAGAGTAAGAGTCTAAGACCATAACCATTATGCCAGAGTAAGAGTTAAGACCTTAACCAGTAGGCCAGAGTAAGAGTTAAGACCTTAACCAATATCCCAGGATAAGAGTTAAGACCTTAACCAGTAGGCCAGAGTAAGAGTCTAAGACCTTAACCATTAGGCCAGAGTAAGAGTCTAAGACCTTAACCATTAGGACAGAGTAAGAGTCTAAGACCTTAACTATTAGTCCAGAGAAAGAGTCTAGACCTTAACCATTAGGCCAGAGTAAGAGTTAAGACCTTAACCATTAGGCCAGAGTAAGAGGATATACCTTAACCATTAGGCCAGAGTAAGAGTCTAAGACCTTAACCATTAGGGCAGAGTAAGAGATAGGACCTTAGCCAGTAGGCAACAGTAAGAGACTAAGACCTTATCCAGTAGGCCAGAGTAAGAGTCTAAGACCTTAACCATTAGTCCAGAGTGAGAGTCTAGACCTTAACCATAAGGCCAGAGTAAGAGTTAAGACCTTAACCATGAGGCCAGAATAAGAGTCTAAGACCTTAACCATTAGGCCAGAGTGAGAGTTAAGACCTTAACCATTAGGCCAGAGTAAGAGTTAAGACCTTAACCAGTAGGCCAGAGTAAGAGTTAAGACCTTAACCAATTTGCCAGGATAAGAGTTAAGACCTTAACCAGTAGGCCAGAGTAAGAGTCTAAGACCTTAACCATTAGGCCAGAGTAAGGGTCTAAGACCTTAACCATTAGGCCAGATTAAGAGTCTAAGACCTTAACCATTAGGCCAGAGTGAGAGTTAAGACCTTAACCATTAGGCCAGAGTAACAGTTAAGACCTTAACCAGTAGGCCAGAGTTAGAGTTAAGACCTTAACCAATATGCCAGGATAAGAGTTAAGACCTTAACCAGTAGGCCAGAGTAAGAGTTAAGACCTTAACCATGAGGCCAGAGTGAGAGTCTATACCTTAACCATTAGGCCAGAGTAAGAGGATATACCTTAACCATTAGGCCAGAGTAAGAGTTAAGACCTTAACCAGTTGGCCAGTGTATGAGTCTAAGACCTTAACCATTAGGCCAGAGTAAGAGCTAAGACCTTAACCATTAGGCCAGAGTAAGAGTTAAGACCTTAACCATTAGGCCAGAGTAAGATTCTAAGACCATGACCATTAGGCCAGAGTAAGAGTTAAGACCTTAACCATTAGGCCAGAGTAAGAGTCTAAGACCTTAACCATTAGGCAAGAGTAAGTGTCTAAGATCTTAACCATTAGGCCAGATTAAGAGTCTATACCTTAACCATTAGGCCAGAGTAAGAACTAAGACATTAACCATTAGGCCAGAGTAAGAGTCATGACCTTAACCATTAGGCCAGAGTAAGAGTTAAGACCTTAACCATTAGGCCAGAGTAAGAGTCTAAGACCTTAACCATTAGGCCAGAGTAAGAGTTAAGACCTTAACCAGTAGGCCAGAGTAAAAGTTAAGACCTTGACCATTAGGCCAGAGTAAGAGTCTAATACCTTAACCATTAGGCCAGAGTAAGAGTTAAGACCTTAACCATTAAGCCAGAGAAAGAGTTAAGACGTTAACCATAAGGCCAGAGTAAGAGATATAACCTTAACCAGAAGGCCAGAATAAGAGATACAACCTTAACCATTAGGCCAGAGTAAGAGTCTAAGACCTTAACCATTAGGCCAGAGTAAGAGTCTAAGACCATAACCATTATGCCAGAGTAAGAGTTAAGACCTTAACCAGTAGGCCAGAGTAAGAGTTAAGACCTTAACCAATAGGCAAGGATAAGAGTTAAGACCTAAACCAGTAGGCCATAGTAAGAGTATAAGACCTTAACCATTAGGCCGAAGTAAGAGTTAAGACCCTAACCATTAGGCCAGAGTAAGAGTCTAAGACCTTAACCATTAGTCCAGAGTGAGAGTCTAGACCTTAACCATTAGTCCAGTGTAAGAGTCTAAGACCATAACCTTAGGCCAGAGTATGAAATTAAGACCTTAACCATTAGGCCAGAGTAAGAGTTAAGACCTTAACCATTAGGCCAGAGTAAGAGATACAACCTTAACCATAAGGCCAGAGTAAGAGATACAACCTTAACCATAAGGCCAGAGAAAGAGTTAAGACCTTAACCATTAGGCCAGAGTAAGAGTCTAGACCCTAACCATTAGGCCAGAGTAAGAGTTAAGACATTAACCAGTAGGCCAGAGTAAGAGTTAAGACCTTAACCATTAGGCCAGAGTAAGAGTCTAATACCTTAAACATTAGGCCAGAGTAAGAGTTAAGACCTTAACCATTAGGCCAGAGAAAGAGTTAAGACGTTAACCATTAGGCCAGAGTAAGAGATACAACCTTAACCATAAGGCCAGAGTAAGAGATACAACCTTAACCATTAGGCCAGAGTAAGAGTCTAAGACCTTAACCATTAGGCCAGAGTAAGAGTCTAAGACCATAACCATTATGCCAGAGTAAGAGTTAAGACCTTAACCAGTCAGCCAGAGTAAGAGTTAAGACCTTAACCAATAGCCCAGGATAAGAGTTAAGACCTTAACCAGTAGGCCAGAGTAAGAGTCTAAGACCTTAACCATTAGGCCAGAGTAAGAGTCTAAGACCTTAACCATTAGGCCAGAGTAAGAGTCTAAGACCTTAACTATTAGTCCAGAGAAAGAGATTAGACCTTAACCATTAGGCCAGAGTAAGAGTTAAGACCGTAACCATTAGGCCAGAGTAAGAGGATATACCTTAACCATTAGGCCAGAGTAAGAGTTAACACCTTAACCAGTTGGCCAGTGCATGAGTCTAAGACCTTAACCATTAGGCCAGAGTAAGAGTTAAGACCTTAACCATTAGGCCAGAGTAAGAGTCTAAGACCATGACCATTATGCCAGAGTAAGAGTTAAGACCTTAACCATTAGGCCAGAGTAAGAGTCTAAGACATTAACCATTAGGCCAGAGAAAGAGTCTAAGACCTTAACCATTAAGCCATAGTAAGAGTGTAAGAACTTAACCATTAGGCCAGATTAAGAGTCTAGACCTTAACCATTAGGCCAGAGTAATAACTAAGACATTAACCATTAGGCCAGAGTAAGAGTCTAGACCTTAAACATTAGGCCAGAGTAAGAGTCTAGACCCTAACCATTAGGCCAGAGTAAGAGTTAAGACCTTAACCATTAGGCCAGAGTAGGAGATAGGACCTTAGCCAGTAGGCCACAGTAAGAGACTAAGACCTTATCCAGTAGGCCAGAGTAAGAGTCTAAGACCTTAACCATTAGTCCAGAGTGAGAGTCTAGACCTTAACCATAAGGCCAGAGTAAGAGTTAAGACCTTAACCATGAGGCCAGAATAAGAGTCTAAGACCTTAACCATTAGGCCAGACTGAGAGGTAAGACCTTAACCATTAGGCCAGAGTAACAGTTAAGACCTTAACCAGTAGGCCAGAGTAAGAGTTAAGACCTTAACCAATATGCCAGGATAAGAGTTAAGACCTTAACCAGTAGGCCAGAGTAAGAGTCTAAGACCTTAACCATTAGGCCAGAGTAAGGGTCTAAGACCTTAACCATTAGGCCAGAGTAAGAGTCTAAGACCTTAACTATTAGTCCAGAGAAAGAGTCTAGACCTTAACCATTAGGCCAGAGTAAGAGTTAAGACCTTAACCATTAGGCCAGAGTAAGAGTCTATACCTTAACCATTAGGCCAGAGTAAGAGGATATACCTTAACCATTAGGCCAGAGTAAGAGTTAAGACCTTAACCAGTTGGCCAGTGTATGAGTCTAAGACCTTAACCATTAGGCCAGAGTAAGAGCTAAGACCTTAACCATTAGGCCAGAGTAAGAGTTAAGACCTTAACCATTAGGCCAGAGTAAGATTCTAAGACCATGACCATTAGGCCAGAGTAAGAGTTAAGACCTTAACCATTAGGCCATAGTAAGAGTCTAAGACCTTAACCTTTTTACAAGAGTAAGAGTCTAAGAACTTAACCATTAGGCCAGATTAAGAGTCTAGACCTTAACCATTAGGCCAGAGTAAGAACTAAGACATTAACCATTAGGCCAGAGTAAGAGTCATGACCTTAACCATTAGGCCAGAGTAAGAGTTAAGACCCTAACCATTAGGCCAGAGTAAGAGTCTAAGACTTTAACCATTAGTACAGAGTGAGAGTCTAGACCTTAACCATTAGTCCAGTGTAAGAGTCTAAGACCATAACCTTAGGCCAGAGTATGAAATTAAGACCTTAACCATTAGGCCAGAGTAAGAGTTAAGACCTTAACCATTAGGCCAGATTAAGAGTCTAGACCTTAACCATTAGGCCAGAGTAAAAGTTAAGACCTTAAGCATTAGGCCAGAGTAAGAGTCTAAGACCTTAACCATTAGGCCAGAGTAAGAGTCTAGACCCTAACCATTAGGCCAGAGTAAGAGTTAAGACCTTAACCAGTAGGCCAGAGTAAGAGTTAAGACCTTAACCATTAGGCCAGAGTAAGAGTCTAATACCTTAACCATTAGGCCAGAGTAAGAGTTAAGACCTTAACCATTAGGCCAGAGGAAGAGTTAAGACGTTAACCATTAGGCCAGAGTAAGAGATACAACCTTAACCATAAGGCCAGAGTAAGAGATACAACCTTAACCATTAGGCCAGAGTAAGAGTCTAAGACCTTAACCATTAGGCCAGAGTAAGAGTCTAAGACCATAACCATTATGCCAGAGTAAGAGTTAAGACCTTAACCAGTAGGCCAGAGTAAGAGTTAAGACCTTAACCAATAGCCCAGGATAAGAGTTAAGACCTTAACCAGTAGGCCAGAGTAAGAGTCTAAGACCTTAACCATTAGGCCAGAGTAAGAGTCTAAGACCTTAACCATTAGGACAGAGTAAGAGTCTAAGACCTTAACTATTAGTCCAGAGAAAGAGTCTAGACCTTAACCATTAGGCCAGAGTAAGAGTTAAGACCTTAACCATTAGGCCAGAGTAAGAGGATATACCTTAACCATTAGGCCAGAGTAAGAGTCTAAGACCTTAACCATTAGGGCAGAGTAAGAGATAGGACCTTAGCCAGTAGGCCACAGTAAGAGACTAAGACCTTATCCAGTAGGCCAGAGTAAGAGTCTAAGACCTTAACCATTAGTCCAGAGTGAGAGTCTAGACCTTAACCATAAGGCCAGAGTAAGAGTTAAGACCTTAACCATGAGGCCAGAATAAGAGTCTAAGACCTTAACCATTAGGCCAGAGTAAGATTCTAAGACCATGACCATTAGGCCAGAGTAAGAGTTAAGACCTTAACCATTAGGCCATAGTAAGAGTCTAAGACCTTAACCTTTTTACAAGAGTAAGAGTCTAAGAACTTAACCATTAGGCCAGATTAAGAGTCTAGACCTTAACCATTAGGCCAGAGTAAGAACTAAGACATTAACCATTAGGCCAGAGTAAGAGTCATGACCTTAACCATTAGGCCAGAGTAAGAGTTAAGACCCTAACCATTAGGCCAGAGTAAGAGTCTAAGACTTTAACCATTAGTACAGAGTGAGAGTCTAGACCTTAACCATTAGTCCAGTGTAAGAGTCTAAGACCATAACCTTAGGCCAGAGTATGAAATTAAGACCTTAACCATTAGGCCAGAGTAAGAGTTAAGACCTTAACCATTAGGCCAGATTAAGAGTCTAGACCTTAACCATTAGGCCAGAGTAAAAGTTAAGACCTTAAGCATTAGGCCAGAGTAAGAGTCTAAGACCTTAACCATTAGGCCAGAGTAAGAGTCTAGACCCTAACCATTAGGCCAGAGTAAGAGTTAAGACCTTAACCAGTAGGCCAGAGTAAGAGTTAAGACCTTAACCATTAGGCCAGAGTAAGAGTCTAATACCTTAACCATTAGGCCAGAGTAAGAGTTAAGACCTTAACCATTAGGCCAGAGGAAGAGTTAAGACGTTAACCATTAGGCCAGAGTAAGAGATACAACCTTAACCATAAGGCCAGAGTAAGAGATACAACCTTAACCATTAGGCCAGAGTAAGAGTCTAAGACCTTAACCATTAGGCCAGAGTAAGAGTCTAAGACCATAACCATTATGCCAGAGTAAGAGTTAAGACCTTAACCAGTAGGCCAGAGTAAGAGTTAAGACCTTAACCAATAGCCCAGGATAAGAGTTAAGACCTTAACCAGTAGGCCAGAGTAAGAGTCTAAGACCTTAACCATTAGGCCAGAGTAAGAGTCTAAGACCTTAACCATTAGGACAGAGTAAGAGTCTAAGACCTTAACTATTAGTCCAGAGAAAGAGTCTAGACCTTAACCATTAGGCCAGAGTAAGAGTTAAGACCTTAACCATTAGGCCAGAGTAAGAGGATATACCTTAACCATTAGGCCAGAGTAAGAGTCTAAGACCTTAACCATTAGGGCAGAGTAAGAGATAGGACCTTAGCCAGTAGGCCACAGTAAGAGACTAAGACCTTATCCAGTAGGCCAGAGTAAGAGTCTAAGACCTTAACCATTAGTCCAGAGTGAGAGTCTAGACCTTAACCATAAGGCCAGAGTAAGAGTTAAGACCTTAACCATGAGGCCAGAATAAGAGTCTAAGACCTTAACCATTAGGCCAGAGTGAGAGTTAAGACCTTAACCATTAGGCCAGAGTAAGAGTTAAGACCTTAACCAGTAGGCCAGAGTAAGAGTTAAGACCTTAACCAATTTGCCAGGATAAGAGTTAAGACCTTAACCAGTAGGCCAGAGTAAGAGTCTAAGACCTTAACCATTAGGCCAGAGTAAGGGTCTAAGACCTTAACCATTAGGCCAGATTAAGAGTCTAAGACCTTAACCATTAGGCCAGAGTGAGAGTTAAGACCTTAACCATTAGGCCAGAGTAACAGTTAAGACCTTAACCAGTAGGCCAGAGTTAGAGTTAAGACCTTAACCAATAGCCCAGGATAAGAGTTAAGACCTTAACCAGTAGGCCAGAGTAAGAGTCTAAGACCTTAACCATTAGGCCAGAGTAAGAGTCTAAGACCTTAACCATTAGGACAGAGTAAGAGTCTAAGACCTTAACTATTAGTCCAGAGAAATAGTCTAGACCTTAACCATTAGGCCAGAGTAAGAGTTAAGACCTTAACCATTAGGCCAGAGTAAGAGGATATACCTTAAACATTAGGCCAGAGTAAGAGTCTAAGACCTTAACCATTAGGGCAGAGTAAGAGATAGGACCTTAGCCAGTAGGCCACAGTAAGAGACTAAGACCTTATCCAGTAGGCCAGAGTAAGAGTCTAAGACCTTAACCATTAGTCCAGAGTGAGAGTCTAGACCTTAACCATAAGGCCAGAGTAAGAGTTAAGACCTTAACCATGAGGCCAGAATAAGAGTCTAAGACCTTAACCATTAGGCCAGAGTGAGAGTTAAGACCTTAACCATTAGGCCAGAGTAAGAGTTAAGACCTTAACCAGTAGGCCAGAGT
Source organism: Triturus cristatus (assembly GCF_964204655.1). Classification (NCBI taxonomy): domain Eukaryota; kingdom Metazoa; phylum Chordata; class Amphibia; order Caudata; family Salamandridae; genus Triturus; species Triturus cristatus. Next base: position 2,907,641 of record NC_140588.1, read on the forward strand.
AAGAGTTAAGACCTTAACCATGAGGCCAGAGTGAGAGTCTATACCTTAACCATTAGGCCAGAGTAAGAGTTAAGACCTTAACCAGTTGGCCAGTGTATGAGTCTAAGACCTTAACCATTAGGCCAGAGTAAGAGCTAAGACCTTAACCATTAGGCCAGAGTAAGAGTTAAGAGCTTAACCATTAGGCCAGAGTAAGATTCTAAGACCATGACCATTAGGCCAGAGTAAGAGTTAAGACCTTAACCATTAGGCCAGAGTAAGAGTCTAAGACCTTAACCATTAGGCAAGAGTAAGTGTCTAAGAACTTAACCATTAGGCCAGATTAAGAGTCTATACCTTAACCATTAGGCCAGAGTAAGAACTAAGACATTAACCATTAGGCCAGAGTAAGAGTCATGACCTTAACCATTAGGCCAGAGTAAGAGTTAAGACCTTAACCATTAGGCCAGAGTAAGAGTCTAAGACCTTAACCATTAGGCCAGAGTAAGAGTTAAGACCTTAACCAGTAGGCCAGAGTAAAAGTTAAGACCTTAACCATTAGGCCAGAGTAAGAGTCTAATACCTTAACCATTAGGCCAGAGTAAGAGTTAAGACCTTAACCATTAAGCCAGAGAAAGAGTTAAGACGTTAACCATAAGACCAGAGTAAGAGATATAACCTTAACCAGAAGGCCAGAATAAGAGATACAACCTTAACCATTAGGCCAGAGTAAGAGTCTAAGACATTAACCATTAGGCCAGAGTAAGAGTCTAAGACCATAACCATTATGCCAGAGTAAGAGTTAAGACCTTAACCAGTAGGCCAGAGTAAGAGTTAAGACCTTAACCAATAGGCAAGGATAAGAGTTAAGACCTAAACCAGTAGGCCATAGTAAGAGTATAAGACCTTAACCATTAGGCCGAAGTAAGAGTTAAGACCCTAACCATTAGGCCAGAGTAAGAGTCTAAGACCTTAACCATTAGTCCAGAGTGAGAGTCTAGACCTTAACCATTAGTCCAGTGTAAGAGTCTAAGACCATAACCTTAGGCCAGAGTATGAAATTAAGACCTTAACCATTAGGCCAGAGTAAGAGTTAAGACCTTAACCATTAGGCCAGAGTAAGAGATACAACCTTAACCATAAGGCCAGAGTAAGAGATACAACCTTAACCATAAGGCCAGAGAAAGAGTTAAGACCTTAACCATTAGGCCAGAGTAAGAGTCTAGACCCTAACCATTAGGCCAGAGTAAGAGTTAAGACATTAACCAGTAGGCCAGAGTAAGAGTTAAGACCTTAACCATTAGGCCAGAGTAAGAGTCTAATACCTTAACCATTAGGCCAGAGTAAGAGTTAAGACCTTAACCATTAGGCCAGAGAAAGAGTTAAGACGTTAACCATTAGGCCAGAGTAAGAGATACAACCTTAACCATAAGGCCAGAGTAAGAGATACAACCTTAACCATTAGGCCAGAGTAAGAGTCTAAGACCTTAACCATTAGGCCAGAGTAAGAGTCTAAGACCATAACCATTATGCCAGAGTAAGAGTTAAGACCTTAACCAGTCAGCCAGAGTAAGAGTTAAGACCTTAACCAATAGCCCAGGATAAGAGTTAAGACCTTAACCAGTAGGCCAGAGTAAGAGTTTAAGACCTTAACCATTAGGCCAGAGTAAGAGTCTAAGACCTTAACCATTAGGCCAGAGTAAGAGTCTAAGACCTTAACTATTAGTCCAGAGAAAGAGATTAGACCTTAACCATTAGGCCAGAGTAAGAGTTAAGACCGTAACCATTAGGCCAGAGTAAGAGGATATACCTTAACCATTAGGCCAGAGTAAGAGTTAAGACCTTAACCAGTTGGCCAGTGTATGAGTCTAAGACCTTAACCATTAGGCCAGAGTAAGAGTTAAGACCTTAACCATTAGGCCAGAGTAAGAGTCTAAGACCATGACCATTATGCCAGAGTAAGAGTTAAGACCTTAACCATTAGGCCAGAGTAAGAGTCTAAGACATTAACCATTAGGCCAGAGAAAGAGTCTAAGACCTTAACCATTAAGCCATAGTAAGAGTGTAAGAACTTAACCATTAGGCCAGATTAAGAGTCTAGACCTTAACCATTAGGCCGGAGTAATAACTAAGACATTAACCATTAGGCCAGAGTAAGAGTCTAGACCTTAAACATTAGGCCAGAGTAAGAGTCTAGACCCTAACCATTAGGCCAGAGTAAGAGTTAAGACCTCAACCATTAGGCCAGAGTAAGAGTCTAATACCTTAACCATTAGGCCAGAGTAATAGTTAAGACCTTAACCATTAGGCCAGAGAAAGATTTAAGACGTTAACCATTAGGCCAGAGTAAGAGATACAACCTTAACCATAATGCCAGAGTAAGAGATACAACCTTAACCATTAGGCCAGAGTAAGAGTCTAAGACCTTAACCATTAGGCCAGAGTAAGAGATAAGACCTTAGCCAGTAGGCCACAGTAAGAGACTAAGACCTTATCCAGTAGGCCAGAGTAAGAGTCTAAGACCTTAACCATTAGGCCAGAGTAAGAGTCTAAGACCTTAACCATTAGGCCAGAGTAAGAGTCTAAGACCTTAACTATTAGTCCAGAGAAAGAGATTAGACCTTAACCATTAGGCCAGAGTAAGAGTTAAGACCGTAACCATTAGGCCAGAGTAAGAGGATATACCTTAACCATTAGGCCAGAGTAAGAGTTAAGACCTTAACCAGTTGGCCTGTGTATGAGTCTAAGACCTTAACCAATAGGCCAGAGTAAGAGCTAAGACCTTAACCATTAGGCCAGAGTAAGAGTTAAGACCTTAACCATTAGGCCAGAGTAAGATTCTAAGACCATGACCATTAGGCCAGAGTAAGAGTTAAGACCTTAACCATTAGGCCAGAGTAAGAGTCTAAGACCTTAACCATTAGGCAAGAGTAAGAGTCTAAGAACTTAACCATTAGGCCAGATTAAGAGTCTAGACCTTAACCATTAGGCCAGAGTAAGAACTAAGACATTAACCATTAGGCCAGAGTAAGAGTCATGACCTTAACCATTAGGCCAGAGTAAAAGTCTAAGACCTTAACCATTAGGCCAGAGTAAGAGTCTAAGACCATAACCATTATGCCAGAGTAAGAGTTAAGACCTTAACCAGTAGGCCAGAGTAAGAGTTAAGACCCTAACCAATAGGCCAGGATAACAGTTAAGACCTTAACCAGTAGGCCATAGTAAGAGTATAAGACCTTAACCATTAGGCCAGAGTAAGAGTTAAGACCCTAACCATTAGGGCAGAGTAAGAGTCTAAGACCTTAACCATTAGTCCAGAGTGAGAGTCTAGACCTAAACCATTAGTCCAGTGTAAGAGTCTAAAACCATAACCTTAGGCCAGAGTATGAAATTAAGACCTTAACCATTAGGCCAGAGTAAGAGTTAAGACCTTAACCATTAGGCCAGAGTAAGAGATACAACCTTAACCATAAGGCCAGAGTAAGAGATACAACCTTAACCATAAGGCCAGAGTAAGAGTTAAGACCTTAACCATTAGGCCAGAGTAAGAGTCTAGACCCTAACCATTAGGCCAGAGTAAGAGTTAAGACCTTAACCATTAGGCCAGAGTAAGAGTCTAATACCTTAACCATTAGGCCAGAGTAAGAGTTAAGACCTTAACCATTAGGCCAGAGAAAGAGTTAAGACGTTAACCATTAGGCCAGAGTAAGAGATACAACCTTAACCATAAGGCCAGAGTAAGAGATACAACCTTAACCATTAGGCCAGAGTAAGAGTCTAAGACCTTAACCATTAGGCCAGAGTAAGAGTCTAAGACCATAACCATTATGCCAGAGTAAGAGTTAAGACCTTAACCAGTCAGCCAGAGTAAGAGTTAAGACCTTAACCAATAGCCCAGGATAAGAGTTAAGACCTTAACCAGTAGGCCAGAGTAAGAGTCTAAGACCTTAACCATTAGGCCAGAGTAAGAGTCTAAGACCTTAACCATTAGGCCAGAGTAAGAGTCTAAGACCTTAACTATTAGTCCAGAGAAAGAGATTAGACCTTAACCATTAGGCCAGAGTAAGAGTTAAGACCGTAACCATTAGGCCAGAGTAAGAGGATATACCTTAACCATTAGGCCAGAGTAAGAGTTAAGACCTTAACCAGTTGGCCTGTGTATGAGTCTAAGACCTTAACCAATAGGCCAGAGTAAGAGCTAAGACCTTAACCATTAGGCCAGAGTAAGAGTTAAGACCTTAACCATTAGGCCAGAGTAAGATTCTAAGACCATGACCATTAGGCCAGAGTAAGAGTTAAGACCTTAACCATTAGGCCAGAGTAAGAGTCTAAGACCTTAACCATTAGGCAAGAGTAAGAGTCTAAGAACTTAACCATTAGGCCAGATTAAGAGTCTAGACCTTAACCATTAGGCCAGAGTAAGAACTAAGACATTAACCATTAGGCCAGAGTAAGAGTCATGACCTTAACCATTAGGCCAGAGTAAAAGTCTAAGACCTTAACCATTAGGCCAGAGTAAGAGTCTAAGACCATAACCATTATGCCAGAGTAAGAGTTAAGACCTTAACCAGTAGGCCAGAGTAAGAGTTAAGACCCTAACCAATAGGCCAGGATAACAGTTAAGACCTTAACCAGTAGGCCATAGTAAGAGTATAAGACCTTAACCATTAGGCCAGAGTAAGAGTTAAGACCCTAACCATTAGGGCAGAGTAAGAGTCTAAGACCTTAACCATTAGTCCAGAGTGAGAGTCTAGACCTAAACCATTAGTCCAGTGTAAGAGTCTAAAACCATAACCTTAGGCCAGAGTATGAAATTAAGACCTTAACCATTAGGCCAGAGTAAGAGTTAAGACCTTAACCATTAGGCCAGAGTAAGAGATACAACCTTAACCATAAGGCCAGAGTAAGAGATACAACCTTAACCATAAGGCCAGAGTAAGAGTTAAGACCTTAACCATTAGGCCAGAGTAAGAGTCTAGACCCTAACCATTAGGCCAGAGTAAGAGTTAAGACCTTAACCATTAGGCCAGAGTAAGAGTCTAATACCTTAACCATTAGGCCAGAGTAAGAGTTAAGACCTTAACCATTAGGCCAGAGAAAGAGTTAAGACGTTAACCATTAGGCCAGAGTAAGAGATACAACCTTAACCATAAGGCCAGAGTAAGAGATACAACCTTAACCATTAGGCCAGAGTAAGAGTCTAAGACCTTAACCATTAGGCCAGAGTAAGAGTCTAAGACCATAACCATTATGCCAGAGTAAGAGTTAAGACCTTAACCAGTCAGCCAGAGTAAGAGTTAAGACCTTAACCAATAGCCCAGGATAAGAGTTAAGACCTTAACCAGTAGGCCAGAGTAAGAGTCTAAGACCTTAACCATTAGGCCAGAGTAAGAGTCTAAGACCTTAACCATTAGGCCAGAGTAAGAGTCTAAGACCTTAACTATTAGTCCAGAGAAAGAGATTAGACCTTAACCATTAGGCCAGAGTAAGAGTTAAGACCGTAACCATTAGGCCAGAGTAAGAGGATATACCTTAACCATTAGGCCAGAGTAAGAGTTAAGACCTTAACCAGTTGGCCAGTGTATGAGTCTAAGACCTTAACCATTAGGCCAGAGTAAGAGTTAAGACCTTAACCATTAGGCCAGAGAAAGAGTTAAGACGTTAACCATTAGGCCAGAGAAAGAGTCTAAGACCTTAACCATTAAGCCATAGTAAGAGTGTAAGAACTTAACCATTAGGCCAGAGAAAGAGTCTAAGACCTTAACCATTAAGCCATAGTAAGAGTGTAAGAACTTAACCATTAGGCCAGAGTAAGAGTCTAAGACATTAACCATTAGGCCAGAGAAAGAGTCTAAGACCTTAACCATTAAGCCATAGTAAGAGTGTAAGAACTTAACCATTAGGCCAGATTAAGAGTCTAGACCTTAACCATTAGGCCAGAGTAATAACTAAGACATTAACCATTAGGCCAGAGTAAGAGTCTAGACCTTAAACATTAGGCCAGAGTAAGAGTCTAGACCCTAACCATTAGGCCAGAGTAAGAGTTAAGACCTTAACCATTAGGCCAGAGTAGGAGATAGGACCTTAGCCAGTAGGCCACAGTAAGAGACTAAGACCTTATCCAGTAGGCCAGAGTAAGAGTCTAAGACCTTAACCATTAGTCCAGAGTGAGAGTCTAGACCTTAACCATAAGGCCAGAGTAAGAGTTAAGACCTTAACCATGAGGCCAGAATAAGAGTCTAAGACCTTAACCATTAGGCCAGACTGAGAGGTAAGACCTTAACCATTAGGCCAGAGTAACAGTTAAGACCTTAACCAGTAGGCCAGAGTAAGAGTTAAGACCTTAACCAATATGCCAGGATAAGAGTTAAGACCTTAACCAGTAGGCCAGTGTAAGAGTCTAAGACCTTAACCATTAGGCCAGAGTAAGGGTCTAAGACCTTAACCATTAGGCCAGAGTAAGAGTCTAAGACCTTAACTATTAGTCCAGAGAAAGAGTCTAGACCTTAACCATTAGGCCAGAGTAAGAGTTAAGACCTTAACCATTAGGCCAGAGTAAGAGTCTATACCTTAACCATTAGGCCAGAGTAAGAGGATATACCTTAACCATTAGGCCAGAGTAAGAGTTAAGACCTTAACCAGTTGGCCAGTGTATGAGTCTAAGACCTTAACCATTAGGCCAGAGTAAGAGCTAAGACCTTAACCATTAGGCCAGAGTAAGAGTTAAGACCTTAACCATTAGGCCAGAGTAAGATTCTAAGACCATGACCATTAGGCCAGAGTAAGAGTTAAGACCTTAACCATTAGGCCATAGTAAGAGTCTAAGACCTTAACCTTTTTACAAGAGTAAGAGTCTAAGAACTTAACCATTAGGCCAGATTAAGAGTCTAGACCTTAACCATTAGGCCAGAGTAAGAACTAAGACATTAACCATTAGGCCAGAGTAAGAGTCATGACCTTAACCATTAGGCCAGAGTAAGAGTTAAGACCCTAAACATTAGGCCAGAGTAAGAGTCTAAGACTTTAACCATTAGTACAGAGTGAGAGTCTAGACCTTAACCATTAGTCCAGTGTAAGAGTCTAAGACCATAACCTTAGGCCAGAGTATGAAATTAAGACCTTAACCATTAGGCCAGAGTAAGAGTTAAGACCTTAACCATTAGGCCAGATTAAGAGTCTAGACCTTAACCATTAGGCCAGAGTAAAAGTTAAGACCTTAAGCATTAGGCCAGAGTAAGAGTCTAAGACCTTAACCATTAGGCCAGAGTAAGAGTCTAGACCCTAACCATTAGGCCAGAGTAAGAGTTAAGACCTTAACCAGTAGGCCAGAGTAAGAGTTAAGACCTTAACCATTAGGCCAGAGTAAGAGTCTAATACCTTAACCATTAGGCCAGAGTAAGAGTTAAGACCTTAACCATTAGGCCAGAGGAAGAGTTAAGACGTTAACCATTAGGCCAGAGTAAGAGATACAACCTTAACCATAAGGCCAGAGTAAGAGATACAACCTTAACCATTAGGCCAGAGTAAGAGTCTAAGACCTTAACCATTAGGCCAGAGTAAGAGTCTAAGACCATAACCATTATGCCAGAGTAAGAGTTAAGACCTTAACCAGTAGGCCAGAGTAAGAGTTAAGACCTTAACCAATAGCCCAGGATAAGAGTTAAGACCTTAACCAGTAGGCCAGAGTAAGAGTCTAAGACCTTAACCATTAGGCCAGAGTAAGAGTCTAAGACCTTAACCATTAGGACAGAGTAAGAGTCTAAGACCTTAACTATTAGTCCAGAGAAAGAGTCTAGACCTTAACCATTAGGCCAGAGTAAGAGTTAAGACCTTAACCATTAGGCCAGAGTAAGAGGATATACCTTAACCATTAGGCCAGAGTAAGAGTCTAAGACCTTAACCATTAGGGCAGAGTAAGAGATAGGACCTTAGCCAGTAGGCCACAGTAAGAGACTAAGACCTTATCCAGTAGGCCAGAGTAAGAGTCTAAGACCTTAACCATTAGTCCAGAGTGAGAGTCTAGACCTTAACCATAAGGCCAGAGTAAGAGTTAAGACCTTAACCATGAGGCCAGAATAAGAGTCTAAGACCTTAACCATTAGGCCAGAGTGAGAGTTAAGACCTTAACCATTAGGCCAGAGTAAGAGTTAAGACCTTAACCAGTAGGCCAGAGTAAGAGTTAAGACCTTAACCAATTTGCCAGGATAAGAGTTAAGACCTTAACCAGTAGGCCAGAGTAAGAGTCTAAGACCTTAACCATTAGGCCAGAGTAAGGGTCTAAGACCTTAACCATTAGGCCAGATTAAGAGTCTAAGACCTTAACCATTAGGCCAGAGTGAGAGTTAAGACCTTAACCATTAGGCCAGAGTAACAGTTAAGACCTTAACCAGTAGGCCAGAGTTAGAGTTAAGACCTTAACCAATATGCCAGGATAAGAGTTAAGACCTTAACCAGTAGGCCAGAGTAAGAGTTAAGACCTTAACCATGAGGCCAGAGTGAGAGTCTATACCTTAACCATTAGGCCAGAGTAAGAGTTAAGACCTTAACCAGTTGGCCAGTGTATGAGTCTAAGACCTTAACCATTAGGCCAGAGTAAGAGCTAAGACCTTAACCATTAGGCCAGAGTAAGAGTTAAGACCTTAACCATTAGGCCAGAGTAAGATTCTAAGACCATGACCATTAGGCCAGAGTAAGAGTTAAGACCTTAACCATTAGGCCAGAGTAAGAGTCTAAGACCTTAACCATTAGGCAAGAGTAAGTGTCTAAGAACTTAACCATTAGGCCAGATTAAGAGTCTATACCTTAACCATTAGGCCAGAGTAAGAACTAAGACATTAACCATTAGGCCAGAGTAAGAGTCATGACCTTAACCATTAGGCCAGAGTAAGAGTTAAGACCTTAACCATTAGGCCAGAGTAAGAGTCTAAGACCTTAACCATTAGGCCAGAGTAAGAGTTAAGACCTTAACCAGTAGGCCAGAGTAAAAGTTAAGACCTTAACCATTAGGCCAGAGTAAGAGTCTAATACCTTAACCATTAGGCCAGAGTAAGAGTTAAGACCTTAACCATTAAGCCAGAGAAAGAGTTAAGACGTTAACCATAAGGCCAGAGTAAGAGATATAACCTTAACCAGAAGGCCAGAATAAGAGATACAACCTTAACCATTAGGCCAGAGTAAGAGTCTAAGACATTAACCATTAGGCCAGAGTAAGAGTCTAAGACCATAACCATTATGCCAGAGTAAGAGTTAAGACCTTAACCAGTAGGCCAGAGTAAGAGTTAAGACCTTAACCAATAGGCAAGGATAAGAGTTAAGACCTAAACCAGTAGGCCATAGTAAGAGTATAAGACCTTAACCATTAGGCCGAAGTAAGAGTTAAGACCCTAACCATTAGGCCAGAGTAAGAGTCTAAGACCTTAACCATTAGTCCAGAGTGAGAGTCTAGACCTTAACCATTAGTCCAGTGTAAGAGTCTAAGACCATAACCTTAGGCCAGAGTATGAAATTAAGACCTTAACCATTAGGCCAGAGTAAGAGTTAAGACCTTAACCATTAGGCCAGAGTAAGAGATACAACCTTAACCATAAGGCCAGAGTAAGAGATACAACCTTAACCATGAGGCCAGAGAAAGAGTTAAGACCTTAACCATTAGGCCAGAGTAAGAGTCTAGACCCTAACCATTAGGCCAGAGTAAGAGTTAAGACATTAACCAGTAGGCCAGAGTAAGAGTTAAGACCTTAACCATTAGGCCAGAGTAAGAGTCTAATACCTTAACCATTAGGCCAGAGTAAGAGTTAAGACCTTAACCATTAGGCCAGAGAAAGAGTTAAGACGTTAACCATTAGGCCAGAGTAAGAGATACAACCTTAACCATAAGGCCAGAGTAAGAGATACAACCTTAACCATTAGGCCAGAGTAAGAGTCTAAGACCTTAACCATTAGGCCAGAGTAAGAGTCTAAGACCATAACCATTATGCCAGAGTAAGAGTTAAGACCTTAACCAGTCAGCCAGAGTAAGAGTTAAGACCTTAACCAATAGCCCAGGATAAGAGTTAAGACCTTAACCAGTAGGCCAGAGTAAGAGTCTAAGACCTTAACCATTAGGCCAGAGTAAGAGTCTAAGACCTTAACCATTAGGCCAGAGTAAGAGTCTAAGACCTTAACTATTAGTCCAGAGAAAGAGATTAGACCTTAACCATTAGGCCAGAGTAAGAGTTAAGACCGTAACCATTAGGCCAGAGTAAGAGGATATACCTTAACCATTAGGCCAGAGTAAGAGTTAAGACCTTAACCAGTTGGCCAGTGTATGAGTCTAAGACCTTAACCATTTGGCCAGAGTAAGAGTTAAGACCTTAACCATTAGGCCAGAGTAAGAGTCTAAGACCATGACCATTATGCCAGAGTAAGAGTTAAGACCTTAACCATTAGGCCAGAGTAAGAGTCTAAGACATTAACCATTAGGCCAGAGAAAGAGTCTAAGACCTTAACCATTAAGCCATAGTAAGAGTGTAAGAACTTAACCATTAGGCCAGATTAAGAGTCTAGACCTTAACCATTAGGCCGGAGTAATAACTAAGACATTAACCATTAGGCCAGAGTAAGAGTCTAGACCCTAACCATTAGGCCAGAGTAAGAGTTAAGACCTTAACCATTAGGCCAGAGTAAGAGTCTAATACCTTAACCATTAGGCCAGAGTAATAGTTAAGACCTTAACCATTAGGCCAGAGAAAGATTTAAGACGTTAACCATTAGGCCAGAGTAAGAGATACAACCTTAACCATAATGCCAGAGTAAGAGATACAACCTTAACCATTAGGCCAGAGTAAGAGTCTAAGACCTTAACCATTAGGCCAGAGTAAGAGATAAGACCTTAGCCAGTAGGCCACAGTAAGAGACTAAGACCTTATCCAGTAGGCCAGAGTAAGAGTCTAAGACCTTAACCATTAGTCCAGAGTGAGAGTCTAGACCTTAACCATAAAACCAGAGTAAGAGTTAAGACCTTAACCATGAGGCTAGAGTAAGAGTCTAAGACCTTAACCATTAGGCCAGAGTGAGAGTTAAGACCTTAACCATTAGGCCAGAGTAAGAGTTAAGACCTTAACCAGTAGGCCAGAGTAATAGTTAAGACCTTAACCAATTTGCCAGGATAAGAGTTAAGACCTTAACCAGTAGGCCAGAGTAAGAGTCTAAGACCTTAACCATTAGGCCAGAGTAAGGGTCTAAGACCTTAACCATTAGGCCAGAGTAAGAGTCTAAGAGCTTAACTATTAGTCCAGAGAAAGAGTCTAGACCTTAACCATTAGGCCAGAGTAAGAGTTAAGACCTTAACCATTAGGCCAGAGTAAGAGTCTATACCTTAACCATTAGGCCAGAGGAAGAGGATATACCTTAACCATTAGGCCAGAGTAAGAGTTAAGACCTTAACCAGTTGGCCTGTGTATGAGTCTAAGACCTTAACCAATAGGCCAGAGTAAGAGCTAAGACCTTAACCATTAGGCCAGAGTAAGAGTTAAGACCTTAACCATTAGGCCAGAGTAAGATTCTAAGACCATGACCATTAGGCCAGAGTAAGAGTTAAGACCTTAACCATTAGGCCAGAGTAAGAGTCTAAGACCTTAACCATTAGGCAAGAGTAAGAGTCTAAGAACTTAACCATTAGGCCAGATTAAGAGTCTAGACCTTAACCATTAGGCCAGAGTAAGAACTAAGACATTAACCATTAGGCCAGAGTAAGAGTCATGACCTTAACCATTAGGCCAGAGTAAAAGTCTAAGACCTTAACCATTAGGCCAGAGTAAGAGTCTAAGACCATAACCATTATGCCAGAGTAAGAGTTAAGACCTTAACCAGTAGGCCAGAGTAAGAGTTAAGACCCTAACCAATAGGCCAGGATAACAGTTAAGACCTTAACCAGTAGGCCATAGTAAGAGTATAAGACCTTAACCATTAGGCCAGAGTAAGAGTTAAGACCCTAACCATTAGGGCAGAGTAAGAGTCTAAGACCTTAACCATTAGTCCAGAGTGAGAGTCTAGACCTAAACCATTAGTCCAGTGTAAGAGTCTAAAACCATAACCTTAGGCCAGAGTATGAAATTAAGACCTTAACCATTAGGCCAGAGTAAGAGTTAAGACCTTAACCATTAGGCCAGAGTAAGAGATACAACCTTAACCATAAGGCCAGAGTAAGAGATACAACCTTAACCATAAGGCCAGAGTAAGAGATACAACCTTAACCATTAGGCCAGAGTAAGAGTCTAAGACCTTAACCATTAGGCCAGAGTAAGAGTCTAAGACCATAACCATTATGCCAGAGTAAGAGTTAAGACCTTAACCAGTCAGCCAGAGTAAGAGTTAAGACCTTAACCAATAGCCCAGGATAAGAGTTAAGACCTTAACCAGTAGGCCAGAGTAAGAGTCTAAGACCTTAACCATTAGGCCAGAGTAAGAGTCTAAGACCTTAACCATTAGGCCAGAGTAAGAGTCTAAGACCTTAACTATTAGTCCAGAGAAAGAGATTAGACCTTAACCATTAGGCCAGAGTAAGAGTTAAGACCGTAACCATTAGGCCAGAGTAAGAGGATATACCTTAACCATTAGGCCAGAGTAAGAGTTAAGACCTTAACCAGTTGGCCAGTGTATGAGTCTAAGACCTTAACCATTAGGCCAGAGTAAGAGTTAAGACCTTAACCATTAGGCCAGAGTAAGAGTCTAAGACCATGACCATTATGCCAGAGTAAGAGTTAAGACCTTAACCATTAGGCCAGAGTAAGAGTCTAAGACATTAACCATTAGGCCAGAGAAAGAGTCTAAGACCTTAACCATTAAGCCATAGTAAGAGTGTAAGAACTTAACCATTAGGCCAGATTAAGAGTCTAGACCTTAACCATTAGGCCAGAGTAATAACTAAGACATTAACCATTAGGCCAGAGTAAGAGTCTAGACCTTAAACATTAGGCCAGAGTAAGAGTCTAGACCCTAACCATTAGGCCATTGTAAGAGTTAAGACCTTAACCATTAGGCCAGAGTAAGAGTCTAATACCTTAACCATTAGGCCAGAGTAATAGTTAAGACCTTAACCATTAGGCCAGAGAAAGATTTAAGACCTTAACCATTAGGCCAGAGTAAGAGATACAACCTTAACCATAATGCCAGAGTAAGAGATACAACCTTAACCATTAGGCCAGAGTAAGAGTCTAAGACCTTAACCATTAGGCCAGAGTAAGAACTAAGACATTAACCATTAGGCCAGAGTAAGAGTCATGACCTTAACCATTAGGCCAGAGTAAAAGTCTAAGACCTTAACCATTAGGCCAGAGTAAGAGTCTAAGACCATAACCATTATGCCAGAGTAAGAGTTAAGACCTTAACCAGTAGGCCAGAGTAAGAGTTAAGACCCTAACCAATAGGCCTGGATAACAGTTAAGACCTTAACCAGTAGGCCATAGTAAGAGTATAAGACCTTAACCATTAGGCCAGAGTAAGAGTTAAGACCCTAACCATTAGGGCAGAGTAAGAGTCTAAGACCTTAACCATTAGTCCAGAGTGAGAGTCTAGACCTAAACCATTAGTCCAGTGTAAGAGTCTAAAACCATAACCTTAGGCCAGAGTATGAAATTAAGACCTTAACCATTAGGCCAGAGTAAGAGTTAAGACCTTAACCATTAGGCCAGAGTAAGAGATACAACCTTAACCATAAGGCCAGAGTAAGAGATACAACCTTAACCATTAGGCCAGAGTAAGAACTAAGACATTAACCATTAGGCCAGAGTAAGAGTCATGACCTTAACCATTAGGCCAGAGTAAAAGTCTAAGACCTTAACCATTAGGCCAGAGTAAGAGTCTAAGACCATAACCATTATGCCAGAGTAAGAGTTAAGACCTTAACCAGTAGGCCAGAGTAAGAGTTAAGACCCTAACCAATAGGCCAGGATAACAGTTAAGACCTTAACCAGTAGGCCATAGTAAGAGTATAAGACCTTAACCATTAGGCCAGAGTAAGAGTTAAGACCCTAACCATTAGGGCAGAGTAAGAGTCTAAGACCTTAACCATTAGTCCAGAGTGAGAGTCTAGACCTAAACCATTAGTCCAGTGTAAGAGTCTAAAACCATAACCTTAGGCCAGAGTATGAAATTAAGACCTTAACCATTAGGCCAGAGTAAGAGTTAAGACCTTAACCATTAGGCCAGAGTAAGAGATACAACCTTAACCATAAGGCCAGAGTAAGAGATACAACCTTAACCATAAGGCCAGAGTAAGAGATACAACCTTAACCATTAGGCCAGAGTAAGAGTCTAAGACCTTAACCATTAGGCCAGAGTAAGAGTCTAAGACCATAACCATTATGCCAGAGTAAGAGTTAAGACCTTAACCAGTCAGCCAGAGTAAGAGTTAAGACCTTAACCAATAGCCCAGGATAAGAGTTAAGACCTTAACCAGTAGGCCAGAGTAAGAGTCTAAGACCTTAACCATTAGGCCAGAGTAAGAGTCTAAGACCTTAACCATTAGGCCAGAGTAAGAGTCTAAGACCTTAACTATTAGTCCAGAGAAAGAGATTAGACCTTAACCATTAGGCCAGAGTAAGAGTTAAGACCGTAACCATTAGGCCAGAGTAAGAGGATATACCTTAACCATTAGGCCAGAGTAAGAGTTAAGACCTTAACCAGTTGGCCAGTGTATGAGTCTAAGACCTTAACCATTAGGCCAGAGTAAGAGTTAAGACCTTAACCATTAGGCCAGAGTAAGAGTCTAAGACCATGACCATTATGCCAGAGTAAGAGTTAAGACCTTAACCATTAGGCCAGAGTAAGAGTCTAAGACATTAACCATTAGGCCAGAGAAAGAGTCTAAGACCTTAACCATTAAGCCATAGTAAGAGTGTAAGAACTTAACCATTAGGCCAGATTAAGAGTCTAGACCTTAACCATTAGGCCAGAGTAATAACTAAGACATTAACCATTAGGCCAGAGTAAGAGTCTAGACCTTAAACATTAGGCCAGAGTAAGAGTCTAGACCCTAACCATTAGGCCAGAGTAAGAGTTAAGACCTTAACCATTAGGCCAGAGTAAGAGTCTAATACCTTAACCATTAGGCCAGAGTAATAGTTAAGACCTTAACCATTAGGCCAGAGAAAGATTTAAGACCTTAACCATTAGGCCAGAGTAAGAGATACAACCTTAACCATAATGCCAGAGTAAGAGATACAACCTTAACCATTAGGCCAGAGTAAGAGTCTAAGACCTTAACCATTAGGCCAGAGTAAGAACTAAGACATTAACCATTAGGCCAGAGTAAGAGTCATGACCTTAACCATTAGGCCAGAGTAAAAGTCTAAGACCTTAACCATTAGGCCAGAGTAAGAGTCTAAGACCATAACCATTATGCCAGAGTAAGAGTTAAGACCTTAACCAGTAGGCCAGAGTAAGAGTTAAGACCCTAACCAATAGGCCTGGATAACAGTTAAGACCTTAACCAGTAGGCCATAGTAAGAGTATAAGACCTTAACCATTAGGCCAGAGTAAGAGTTAAGACCCTAACCATTAGGGCAGAGTAAGAGTCTAAGACCTTAACCATTAGTCCAGAGTGAGAGTCTAGACCTAAACCATTAGTCCAGTGTAAGAGTCTAAAACCATAACCTTAGGCCAGAGTATGAAATTAAGACCTTAACCATTAGGCCAGAGTAAGAGTTAAGACCTTAACCATTAGGCCAGAGTAAGAGATACAACCTTAACCATAAGGCCAGAGTAAGAGATACAACCTTAACCATAAGGCCAGAGTAAGAGATACAACCTTAACCATTAGGCCAGAGTAAGAGTCTAAGACCTTAACCATTAGGCCAGAGTAAGAGTCTAAGACCATAACCATTATGCCAGAGTAAGAGTTAAGACCTTAACCAGTCAGCCAGAGTAAGAGTTAAGACCTTAACCAATAGCCCAGGATAAGAGTTAAGACCTTAACCAGTAGGCCAGAGTAAGAGTCTAAGACCTTAACCATTAGGCCAGAGTAAGAGTCTAAGACCTTAACCATTAGGCCAGAGTAAGAGTCTAAGACCTTAACTATTAGTCCAGAGAAAGAGATTAGACCTTAACCATTAGGCCAGAGTAAGAGTTAAGACCGTAACCATTAGGCCAGAGTAAGAGGATATACCTTAACCATTAGGCCAGAGTAAGAGTTAAGACCTTAACCAGTTGGCCAGTGTATGAGTCTAAGACCTTAACCATTAGGCCAGAGTAAGAGTTAAGACCTTAACCATTAGGCCAGAGTAAGAGTCTAAGACCATGACCATTATGCCAGAGTAAGAGTTAAGACCTTAACCATTAGGCCAGAGTAAGAGTCTAAGACATTAACCATTAGGCCAGAGAAAGAGTCTAAGACCTTAACCATTAAGCCATAGTAAGAGTGTAAGAACTTAACCATTAGGCCAGATTAAGAGTCTAGACCTTAACCATTAGGCCAGAGTAATAACTAAGACATTAACCATTAGGCCAGAGTAAGAGTCTAGACCTTAAACATTAGGCCAGAGTAAGAGTCTAGACCCTAACCATTAGGCCAGAGTAAGAGTTAAGACCTTAACCATTAGGCCAGAGTAAGAGTCTAATACCTTAACCATTAGGCCAGAGTAATAGTTAAGACCTTAACCATTAGGCCAGAGAAAGATTTAAGACGTTAACCATTAGGCCAGAGTAAGAGATACAACCTTAACCATAATGCCAGAGTAAGAGATACAACCTTAACCATTAGGCCAGAGTAAGAGTCTAAGACCTTAACCATTAGGCCAGAGTAAGAGATAAGACCTTAGCCAGTAGGCCACAGTAAGAGACTAAGACCTTATCCAGTAGGCCAGAGTAAGAGTCTAAGACCTTAACCATTAGTCCAGAGTGAGAGTCTAGACCTTAACCATAAAACCAGAGTAAGAGTTAAGACCTTAACCATGAGGCTAGAGTAAGAGTCTAAGACCTTAACCATTAGGCCAGAGTGAGAGTTAAGACCTTAACCATTAGGCCAGAGTAAGAGTTAAGACCTTAACCAGTAGGCCAGAGTAATAGTTAAGACCTTAACCAATTTGCCAGGATAAGAGTTAAGACCTTAACCAGTAGGCCAGAGTAAGAGTCTAAGACCTTAACCATTAGGCCAGAGTAAGGGTCTAAGACCTTAACCATTAGGCCAGAGTAAGAGTCTAAGAGCTTAACTATTAGTCCAGAGAAAGAGTCTAGACCTTAACCATTAGGCCAGAGTAAGAGTTAAGACCTTAACCATTAGGCCAGAGTAAGAGTCTATACCTTAACCATTAGGCCAGAGGAAGAGGATATACCTTAACCATTAGGCCAGAGTAAGAGTTAAGACCTTAACCAGTTGGCCTGTGTATGAGTCTAAGACCTTAACCAATAGGCCAGAGTAAGAGCTAAGACTTTAACCATTAGGCCAGAGTAAGAGTTAAGACCTTAACCATTAGGCCAGAGTAAGATTCTAAGACCATGACCATTAGGCCAGAGTAAGAGTTAAGACCTTAACCATTAGGCCAGAGTAAGAGTCTAAGACCTTAACCATTAGGCAAGAGTAAGAGTCTAAGAACTTAACCATTAGGCCAGATTAAGAGTCTAGACCTTAACCATTAGGCCAGAGTAAGAACTAAGACATTAACCATTAGGCCAGAGTAAGAGTCATGACCTTAACCATTAGGCCAGAGTAAAAGTCTAAGACCTTAACCATTAGGCCAGAGTAAGAGTCTAAGACCATAACCATTATGCCAGAGTAAGAGTTAAGACCTTAACCAGTAGGCCAGAGTAAGAGTTAAGACCCTAACCAATAGGCCAGGATAACAGTTAAGACCTTAACCAGTAGGCCATAGTAAGAGTATAAGACCTTAACCATTAGGCCAGAGTAAGAGTTAAGACCCTAACCATTAGGGCAGAGTAAGAGTCTAAGACCTTAATCATTAGTCCAGAGTGAGAGTCTAGACCTAAACCATTAGTCCAGTGTAAGAGTCTAAAACCATAACCTTAGGCCAGAGTATGAAATTAAGACCTTAACCATTAGGCCAGAGTAAGAGTTAAGACCTTAACCATTAGGCCAGAGTAAGAGATACAACCTTAACCATAAGGCCAGAGTAAGAGATACAACCTTAACCATAAGGCCAGAGTAAGAGTTAAGACCTTAACCATTAGGCCAGAGTAAGAGTCTAGACCCTAACCATTAGGCCAGAGTAAGAGTTAAGACCTTAACCATTAGGCCAGAGTAAGAGTCTAATACCTTAACCATTAGGCCAGAGTAAGAGTTAAGACCTTAACCATTAGGCCAGAGAAAGAGTTAAGACGTTAACCATTAGGCCAGAGTAAGAGATACAACCTTAACCATAAGGCCAGAGTAAGAGATACAACCTTAACCATTAGGCCAGAGTAAGAGTCTAAGACCTTAATGTGAGAAGTTGGCCTGGCATATGCTGTTCCTAGTTATAGGGACACCTTGCACCAGTCCAATTCGACTCCTATTGATGATAGGTTTAAGACAACCTTTAAAGAAAGCTATCCTAGTGGTAGCTGTGGAGAGCAGCCTTCAGGCTAAGTCTTGAAGGAGTGTTAAGCTTATTGTTTTACCATAATAACCTCTTGAATCACCAAATGAAAGAGTAGCCCACACAGGTATATATATAAAATATATGTATTTATTCTAGACAGAATCCCACAGTCACTTTATGTGGCTAGTGGCAAAGTTACACTTCAAACAAGCATTTATAAACACAATAAATAGCACAGAAATCAATGGGCCCCAGGGGGGGACCAAACCATATACTAAAATAGTGGTATAAGAACCACGACAATTCTACAGGCAATGCCTAGGGCATTCAGGATCGCTGGCCCCTTAAGAATCCACCCACAGTTAAGAGGAAGGGGACCCACGGGAGGCGTGTGCAGTGCGAGAAGTTGCTATCGGGATCGCAATGTTAGCCTATGGAGAATGTCGCGGTTGAATAATTAAGGTTTAAGGACACTTCTAACAACAGTACAAAGTTAAGGCTTGAGACTTAAGGCTTTGGAGAGCCCACCACCACGGAAGTACCGAAGTACCACTGTTACCTGCCCCAGGGAAGCCGGGTGCATAGGTCGATTCTGGTGTCCGGTCGCGGGCTGATTTTCTATGGAAAAGGAGTCCAAACTGCTGCTAGCTGGAAGTGTCGTTGAAGTCGTGAAGATTAAAGTTGAAGAAAAGACAAAGATGAACCTGAAAGCAGAGGGGACAGAGTCTGGGTCACAGCACAGTGACCAGGGAGCTCACAGGAAGGAGCTCGTGGATGTCGGGTGCTTCAGGTGTGGAAGGTACAGCTGGGCTCTGCAGTCACGGGCTCCGGGAGGCTTCAAGGAAGGCCAGCTTCTGGAGGGCGACTGTCCCACTTCGGCTG
The DNA here is from genome assembly GCF_964204655.1 of Triturus cristatus. Lineage (NCBI taxonomy): Eukaryota > Metazoa > Chordata > Amphibia > Caudata > Salamandridae > Triturus > Triturus cristatus. Next base: position 2,927,014 of record NC_140588.1, read on the forward strand.
AAGGTCGCTGCGGTGTTAGTGTCCCGATTGGATCCACTAAGCATTGGCAACCGCAACCCACGCAAGATGAACAAAGCAGCTGCTGGTGCAGACCCACGAGGTATGAGGGTGCTCTCCTTTGCAGGGAGCGTAGAGCAAGCCTGGAGCAACCAGGGGAACTCTTAGAAAAGAAGATTGTCCTCCGTCAGGGCCCACAAGTCGAGAGACAAGGGACCGCGGAAGGCAGCAAAATGGAGTGCGTAAAAGGGCTCCCACGGGCCACCGGAGCGGGCCAGGGAGCTGAGAGTCGGCACAAATGCTGCTTTAAGCTTGGCTCAAGGATGGGCCAAAGCACAACTTCCCCACTCGTCGGGGTCGTGTGCTGGACAAGAGGTGGTCAGTGTTTTGGGGTATGCGGGGATCTCAACACCCACGTGGTCCAGGGTGCTCAGACTTGCTGGGCGCACTCACAGGACGCTGGGATGCACTGGAGACCCACCTCGATGTTGCTGGAAGGTGTCGAAGGTCGTGAGAGCAACGAAGTTCCAACCGGGTATCTTGTAGTCTTTTAGGTGCCTGCCAAGCAGGGGGATAACTCCTTTATCCCAAGGGAGATTTCTTCAGTCAGCTGGGCAGCAGCTCGTCGAAGGTCAGTTCTGTGAAGTCCTGTACGAATCTAAGGCTCTAGGGCAAAGTTATTCCCATATATCCCCAAGATTAGGGGATGGTCCAAAAGAGAGCCTACCAATCAGAGTAGAGGCGGGAAAGGGTGGCTACACCCACTCCCCTTTGTGTGTTTCCCGCCTGGGCGAGGGGCAGGATGCCCCTGAACCGGTTCCAGGCGGTGTATGCAGAATTGGGGCTCTGCAGCTGCCTACGTGCAACTCTGAAAGGACATTTGGTGCACCCACTCTGTTCCAATCCACATATCCTGTCTGGGGAGGTGCTGGCACCTCCCTGCCACAGGAGCCCTATTGTCCAGATGGCGAGGCTGGGGTTTTCCCCAGCAACAGCCAGCCAGAGTCGTGTAGGTGGCGAACAGTAGCCATTTTGTGGTACATGTGCACTTTTAAATTGGTGTCCAAATTCTACCGCTTTTCCCATATCACCCTCCTAGCAAGGGGGAATCGTGCCCCCATGCCCATGGCTGGACTGGGGGTATGATTCCTTCATGTTTGACACCAAACACGATATGGTTCTGTGTAGCCATTCCTAAGTTACAGCGATGACGCAGTAACTTATAATGCGGTTAAGAGTATATGGTATGGCTACACTACAAACAACCCAGTAACGATTTTACGAAGGTTGCAGAGAGGTCCTACTCACGTAGGGGTCCCCCCTCACACATACCTCAGCACCCAGCTCTGTAGGATTACCAGGGCCTGCCATAGGGGTGACCTATGAGAGTATATGTGTTGTATGGTATGGGACATAGGGTACCTACGTCCCTGTAAGGGGTGCTAGCACCACCTTACCCAGGCTACAGTAGTGGCCTGGTGGTGTCAGTTTGGGTGGCTGTCCCAGGGTGGCACAATAAGTGCTGCAGCCCTGGTAGGCCTACTGGGGGACCCATGCCCTGGGTACCTAGGGTACCATCTACAAGGGACTGGTAGGGCATGCCCAGCATCCAATTATGTTTGTACCTAGAGTACTCACAACAGTTTTAGGGAGAAAGCAGATAGGCTGGGGTCCTGAATAGCAGGATCCCAGCCAGACTAGTCAAAAACCACTTAAATACCAGGCAAAAAGTTGGGGGCAACCATTAGTCAGATTCCACTCTCCTACACTTAACCATTAGGCCAGAGTAAGAGTCTAAGACCATAACCATTATGCCAGAGTAAGAGTTAAGACCTTAACCAGTAGGCCAGAGTAAGAGTTAAGACCTTAACCAATAGCCCAGGATAAGAGTTAAGACCTTAACCAGTAGGCCAGAGTAAGAGTCTAAGACCTTAACCATTAGGCCAGAGTAAGAGTCGAAGACCTTAACCATTAGGCCAGAGTAAGAGTCTAAGACCTTAACTATTAGTCCAGAGAAAGAGTATAGACCTTAACCATTAGGCCAGCGTAAGAGTTAAGACCTTAACCATTAGGCCAGAGTAAGAGGATATACCTTAACCATTAGGCCAGAGTAAGAGTCTAAGACCTTAACCATTAGGGCAGAGTAAGAGATGGGACCTTAGCCAGTAGGCCACAGTAAGAGACTAAGACCTTATCCAGTAGGCCAGAGTAAGAGTCTAAGACCTTAACCATTAGTCCAGAGTGAGAGTCTAGACCTTAACCATAAGGCCAGAGTAAGAGTTAAGACCTTAACCATGAGGCCAGAATAAGAGTCTAAGACCTTAACCATTAGGCCAGAGTGAGAGGTAAGACCTTAACCATTAGGCCAGAGTAACAGTTAAGACCTTAACCAGTAGGCCAGAGTAAGAGTTAAGACCTTAACCAATATGCCAGGATAAGAGTTAAGACCTTAACCAGTAGGCCAGAGTAAGAGTCTAAGACCTTAACCATTAGGCCAGAGTAAGGGTCTAAGACCTTAACCATTAGGCCAGATTAAGAGTCTAAGACCTTAACCATTAGGCCAGAGTGAGAGTTAAGACCTTAACCATTAGGCCAGAGTAACAGTTAAGACCTTAACCAGTAGGCCAGAGTTAGAGTTAAGACCTTAACCAATATGCCAGGATAAGAGTTAAGACCTTAACCAGTAGGCCAGAGTAAGAGTTAAGACCTTAACCATGAGGCCAGAGTGAGAGTCTATACCTTAACCATTAGGCCAGAGTAAGAGGATATACCTTAACCATTAGGCCAGAGTAAGAGTTAAGACCTTAACCAGTTGGCCAGTGTATTAGTCTAAGACCTTAACCATTAGGCCAGAGTAAGAGCTAAGACCTTAACCATTAGGCCAGAGTAAGAGTTAAGACCTTAACCATTAGGCCAGAGTAAGATTCTAAGACCATGACCATTAGGCCAGAGTAAGAGTTAAGACCTTAACCGTTAGGCCAGAGTAAGAGTCTAAGACCTTAACCATTAGGCAAGAGTAAGAGTCTAAGAACTTAACCATTAGGCCAGATTAAGAGTCTATAACTTAACCATTAGGCCAGAGTAAGAACTAAGACATTAACCATTAGGCCAGAGTAAGAGTCATGACCTTAACCATTAGGCCAGAGTAAGAGTTAAGACCTTAACCATTAGGCCAGAGTAAGAGTCTAAGACCTTAACCATTAGGCCAGAGTAAGAGTTAAGACCTTAACCAGTAGGCCAGAGTAAAAGTTAAGACCTTAACCATTAGGCCAGAGTAAGAGTCTAATACCTTAACCATTAGGCCAGAGTAAGAGTTAAGACCTTAACCATTAAGCCAGAGAAAGAGTTAAGACGTTAACCATTAGGCCAGAGTAAGAGATATAACCTTAACCAGAAGGCCAGAGTAAGAGATACAACCTTAACCATTAGGCCAGAGTAAGAGTCTAAGACCTTAACCATTAGGCCAGAGTAAGAGTCTAAGACCATAACCATTATGCCAGAGTAAGAGTTAAGACCTTAACCAGTAGGCCAGAGTAAGAGTTAAGACCTTAACCAATAGGCAAGGATAAGAGTTAAGACCTAAACCAGTAGGCCATAGTAAGAGTATAAGACCTTAACCATTAGGCCAGAGTAAGTGTTAAGACCCTAACCATTAGGCCAGAGTAAGAGTCTAAGACCTTAACCATTAGTCCAGAGTGAGAGTCTAGACCTTAACCATTAGTCCAGTGTAAGAGTCTAAGACCATAACCTTAGGCCAGAGTATGAAATTAAGACCTTAACCATTAGGCCAGAGTAAGAGTTAAGACCTTAACCATTAGGCCAGAGTAAGAGATACAACCTTAACCATAAGGCCAGAGTAAGAGATACAACCTTAACCATAAGGCCAGAGTAAGAGTTAAGACCTTAACCATTAGGCCAGAGAAAGAGTCTAGACCCTAACCATTAGGCCAGAGTAAGAGTTAAGACATTAACCAGTAGGCCAGAGTAAGAGTTAAGACCTTAACCATTAGGCCAGAGTAAGAGTCTAATACCTTAACCATTAGGCCAGAGTAAGAGTTAAGACCTTAACCATTAGGCCAGAGAAAGAGTTAAGACGTTAACCATTAGGCCAGAGTAAGAGATACAACCTTAACCATAAGGCCAGAGTAAGAGATACAACCTTAACCATTAGGCCAGAGTAAGAGTCTAAGACCTTAACCATTAGGCCAGAGTAAGAGTCTAAGACCATAACCATTATGCCAGAGTAAGAGTTAAGACCTTAACCAGTAGGCCAGAGTAAGAGTTAAGACCTTAACCAGTTGGCCAGTGTATTAGTCTAAGACCTTAACCATTAGGCCAGAGTAAGAGCTAAGACCTTAACCAGTTGGCCAGTGTATTAGTCTAAGACCTTAACCATTAGGCCAGAGTAAGAGCTAAGACCTTAACCATTAGGCCAGAGTAAGAGTTAAGACCTTAACCATTAGGCCAGAGTAAGATTCTAAGACCATGACCATTAGGCCAGAGTAAGAGTTAAGACCTTAACCATTAGGCCAGAGTAAGAGTCTAAGACCTTAACCATTAGGCAAGAGTAAGAGTCTAAGAACTTAACCATTAGGCCAGATTAAGAGTCTATAACTTAACCATTAGGCCAGAGTAAGAACTGAGACATTAACCATTAGGCCAGAGTAAGAGTCATGACCTTAACCATTAGGCCAGAGTAAGAGTTAAGACCTTAACCATTAGGCCAGAGTAAGAGTCTAAGACCTTAACCATTAGGCCAGAGTAAGAGTTAAGACCTTAACCAGTAGGCCAGAGTAAAAGTTAAGACCTTAACCATTAGGCCAGAGTAAGAGTCTAATACCTTAACCATTAGGCCAGAGTAAGAGTTAAGACCTTAACCATTAAGCCAGAGAAAGAGTTAAGACGTTAACCATTAGGCCAGAGTAAGAGATATAACCTTAACCAGAAGGCCAGAGTAAGAGATACAACCTTAACCATTAGGCCAGAGTAAGAGTCTAAGACCTTAACCATTAGGCCAGAGTAAGAGTCTAAGACCATAACCATTATGCCAGAGTAAGAGTTAAGACCTTAACCAGTAGGCCAGAGTAAGAGTCTAAGACCTTAACCATTAGGCCAGAGTAAGGGTCTAAGACCTTAACCATTAGGCCAGAGTAAGAGTCTAAGAGCTTAACTATTAGTCCAGAGAAAGAGTCTAGACCTTAACCATTAGGCCAGAGTAAGAGTTAAGACCTTAACCATTAGGCCAGAGTAAGAGTCTATACCTTAACCATTAGGCCAGAGGAAGAGGATATACCTTAACCATTAGGCCAGAGTAAGAGTTAAGACCTTAACCAGTTGGCCTGTGTATGAGTCTAAGACCTTAACCAATAGGCCAGAGTAAGAGCTAAGACCTTAACCATTAGGCCAGAGTAGGAGTTAAGACCTTAACCATTAGGCCAGAGTAAGATTCTAAGACCATGACCATTAGGCCAGAGTAAGAGTTAAGACCTTAACCATTAGGCCAGAGTAAGAGTCTAAGACCTTAACCATTAGGCAAGAGTAAGAGTCTAAGAACTTAACCATTAGGCCAGATTAAGAGTCTAGACCTTAACCATTAGGCCAGAGTAAGAACTAAGACATTAACCATTAGGCCAGAGTAAGAGTCGTGACCTTAACCATTAGGCCAGAGTAAAAGTCTAAGACCTTAACCATTAGGCCAGAGTAAGAGTCTAAGACCATAACCATTATGCCAGAGTAAGAGTTAAGACCTTAACCAGTAGGCCAGAGTAAGAGTTAAGACCCTAACCAATAGGCCAGGATAACAGTTAAGACCTTAACCAGTAGGCCATAGTAAGAGTATAAGACCTTAACCATTAGGCCAGAGTAAGAGTTAAGACCCTAACCATTAGGCCAGAGTAAGAGTCTAAGACCTTAACCATTAGTCCAGAGTGAGAGTCTAGACCTAAACCATTAGTCCAGTGTAAGAGTCTAAAACCATAACCTTAGGCCAGAGTATGAAATTAAGACCTTAACCATTAGGCCAGAGTAAGAGTTAAGACCTTAACCATTAGGCCAGAGTAAGAGATACAACCTTAACCATAAGGCCAGAGTAAGAGATACAACCTTAACCATAAGGCCAGAGTAAGAGTTAAGACCTTAACCATTAGGCCAGAGTAAGAGTCTAGACCCTAACCATTAGGCCAGAGTAAGAGTTAAGACCTTAACCAGTAGGCCAGAGTAAGAGTTAAGACCTTAACCATTAGGCCAGAGTAAGAGTCTAATACCTTAACCATTAGGCCAGAGTTAGAGTTAAGACCTTAACCATTAGGCCAGAAAAAGAGTTAAGACGTTAACCATTAGGCCAGAGTAAGAGATACAACCTTAACCATAAGGCCAGAGTAAGAGATACAACCTTAACCATTAGGCCAGAGTAAGAGTCTAAGACCTTAACCATTAGGCCAGAGTAAGAGTCTAAGACCATAACCATTATGCCAGAGTAAGAGTTAAGACCTTAACTAGTAGGCCTGAGTAAGAGTTAAGACCTTAACCAATAGCCCAGGATAAGAGTTAAGACCTTAACCAGTAGGCCAGAGTAAGAGTCTAAGACCTTAACCATTAGGCCAGAGTAAGAGTCTAAGACCTTAACCATTAGGCCAGAGTAAGAGTCTAAGACCTTAACTATTAGTCCAGAGAAAGAGTCTAGACCTTAAGCATTAGGCCAGTGTAAGAGTTAAGACCTTAACCATTAGGCCAGAGTAAGAGGATATACCTTAACCATTAGGCCAGAGTAAGAGTTAAGACCTTAACCAGTTGGCCAGTGTATGAGTCTAAGACCTTAACCATTAGGCCAGAGAAAGAGTTAAGACCTTAATCATTAGGCCAGAGTAAGAGTTAAGACCTTAACCATTAGGCCAGAGTAAGAGTCTAAGACCTTAACCATTAGGCCAGAGAAAGAGTCTAGACCTTAACCATTAGGCCAGAGTAAGAACTAAGACATTAACCAATAGGCCAGAGTAAGAGTCATGAAATTAACCATTAGGCCAGAGTAAGAGTTAAGACCTTAACCATTAGGCCAGAGCAAGAGTTAAGACCTTAACCATTAGGCAAGAGTAAGAGTCTAAGAACTTAACCATTAGGCCAGATTAAGAGTCTAGACCTTAACCATTAGGCCAGAGTAAGAACTAAGACATTAACCATTAGGCCAGAGTAAGAGTCATGACCTTAACCATTAGGCCAGAGTAAAAGTCTAAGACCTTAACCATTAGGCCAGAGTAAGAGTCTAAGACCATAACCATTATGCCAGAGTAAGAGTTAAGACCTTAACCAGTAGGCCAGAGTAAGAGTTAAGACCCTAACCAATAGGCCAGGATAACAGTTAAGACCTTAACCAGTAGGCCATAGTAAGAGTATAAGACCTTAACCATTAGGCCAGAGTAAGAGTTAAGACCCTAACCATTAGGCCAGAGTAAGAGTCTAAGACCTTAACCAATAGTCCAGAGTGAGAGTCTAGACCTAAACCATTAGTCCAGTGTAAGAGTCTAAAACCATAACCTTAGGCCAGAGTATGAAATTAAGACCTTAACCATTAGGCCAGAGTAAGAGTCAAGACCTTAACCATTAGGCCAGAGTAAGAGATACAACCTTAACCATAAGGCCAGAGTAAGAGATACAACCTTAACCATAAGGCCAGAGTAAGAGTTAAGACCTTAACCATTAGGCCAGAGTAAGAGTCTAGACCCTAACCATTAGTCCAGAGTAAGAGTTAAGACCTTAACCAGTAGGCCAGAGTAAGAGTTAAGACCTTAACCATTAGGCCAGAGTAAGAGTCTAATACCTTAACAATTAGGCCAGAGTAAGAGTTAAGACCTTAACCATTAGGCCAGAGAAAGAGTTAAGACGTTAACCATTAGGCCAGAGTAAGAGATACAACCTTAACCATAAGGCCAGAGTAAGAGATACAACCTTAACCATTAGGCCAGAGTAAGAGTCTAAGACCTTAACCATTAGGCCAGACTAAGAGTCTAAGACCATAACCATTATGCCAGAGTAAGAGTTAAGACCTTAACCAGTAGGCCTGAGTAAGAGTTAAGACCTTAAACAATAGCCCAGGATAAGAGTTAAGACCTTAACCAGTAGGCCAGAGTAAGAGTCTAAGACCTTAACCATTAGGCCAGAGTAAGAGTCTAAGACCTTAACCATTAGGCCAGAGTAAGAGTCTAAGACCTTAACTATTAGTCCAGAGAAAGAGTCTAGACCTTAAGCATTAGGCCAGTGTAAGAGTTAAGACCTTAACCATTAGGCCAGAGTAAGAGGATATACCTTAACCATTAGGCCAGAGTAAGAGTTAAGACCTTAACCAGATGGCCAGTGTATGAGTCTAAGACCTTAACCATTAGGCCAGAGTAAGAGTTAAGACCTTAATCATTAGGCAAGAGTAAGAGTCTAAGACCATGACCATTAGGCCAGAGTAAGAGTTAAGACCTTAACCATTAGGCCAGAGTAAGAGTCTAAGACCTTAACCATTAGGCCAGAGAAAGAGTCTAGACCTTAACCATTAGGCCAGAGTAAGAACTAAGACATTAACCATTAGGCCAGAGTAAGAGTCGTGAAATTAACCATTAGGCCAGAGTAAGAGTTAAGACCTTAACCATTAGGCCAGAGCAAGAGTTAAGACCTTAACCATTAGGCAAGAGTAAGAGTCTAAGAACTTAACCATTAGGCCAGATTAAGAGTCTAGACCTTAACCATTAGGCCAGAGTAAGAACTAAGACATTAACCATTAGGCCAGAGTAAGAGTCATGACCTTAACCATTAGGCCAGAGTAAGAGTTAAGACCTTAACCATTAGGCCAGAATAAGAGTTAAGACCTTAACCAGTAGGCCAGAGTAAGAGTTAAGACCTTAACCATTAGGCCAGAGTAAGAGTCTAATACCTTAACCATTAGGCCAGAGTAAGAGTTAAGACCTTAACCATTAGGCCAGAGGAAGAGTTAAGACGTTAACCATTAGGCCAGAGTAAGAGATACAACTTTAACCATAAGGCCAGAGTAAGAGATACAACCTTAACCATTAGGCCAGAGTAAGAGTCTAAGACCTTAACCATTAGGCCAGAGTAAGAGTCTAAGACCATAACCATTATGCCAGAGTAAGAGTTAAGACCTTAACTAGTAGGCCAGAGTAAGAGTTAAGACCTTAATCAATAGGCCAGGATAAGAGTTAAGACCTTAACCAGTAGGCCATAGTAAGAGTATAAGACCTTAACCATTAGGCCAGAGTAAGAGTTAAGACCCTAACCATTAGGCCAGAGTAAGAGTCTAAGACCTTAACCATTAGTCCAGAGTGAGAGTCTAGACCTTAACCATTAGGCCAGAGTAAGAACTAAGACCTTAACCATTAGGCCAGAGTAAGAGTCTAAGACCTTAACTATTAGTCCAGAGAAAGAGTCTAGACCTTAAACATTAGGCCAGAGTAAGAGTCTAGACCCTAACCATTAGGCCAGAGTAAGAGTTAAGACCTTAACCAGTAGGCCAGAGTAAGAGTTAAGACCTTAACCATTAGGCAGGAGTAAGAGCCTAATACCTTAACTATTAGGCCAGAGTAAGAGTTAAGACCTTAACCATTAGGCCAGAGAAAGAGTTAAGACATTAACCATTAGGCCAGAGTAAGAGATACAACCTTAACCATAAGGCCAGAGTAAGAGATACAGCCTTAACCATTAGGCCAGAGTAAGAGTCTAAGACCTTAACCATTAGGCCAGAGTAAGAGATAGGACCTTAGCCAGTAGGCCACAGTAAGAGACTAAGACCTTATCCAGTAGGCCAGAGTAAGAGTCTAAGACCTTAACCATTAGTCCAGAGTGAGAATCTAGACCTTAACCATAAGGCCAGAGTAAGAGTTAAGACCTTAACCATGAGGCCAGAGTAAGAGTCTAAGACCTTATCCATTAGGCCAGAGTGAGAGTTAAGACCTTAACCATTAGGCCAGAGTAAGAGTCTAAGACCTTAACCATTAGTCCAGAGTGAGAGTCTAGACCTTAACCATAAGGCCAGAGTAAGAGTTAAGACCTTAACCATGAGGCCAGAGTAAGAGTCTAAGACCTTAACCATTAGGCCAGAGTGAAAGTTAAGACCTTAACCATTAGGCCAGAGTAAGAGTTAAGACCATAACCAGTAGGCCAGAGTAAGAGTTAAGACCTTAACCAATATGCCAGGATAAGAGTTAAGACCTTAACCAGTAGGCCAGAGTAAGAGTCTAAGACCTTAACCATTAGGCCAGAGTAAGGGTCTAAGACCTTAACCGTTAGGCCAGAGTAAGAGTCTAAGACCTTAACTATTAGTCCAGAGAAAGAGTCTAGACCTTAACCATTAGGCCAGAGTAAGAGTTAAGACCTTAACCATTAGGCCAGAGTAAGAGTCCATACCTTAACCATTAGGCCAGAGTAAGAGGATATACCTTAACCATTAGGCCAGAGTAGGAGTTAAGACCTTAACCAGTTGGCCAGTGTATGAGTCTAAGACCTTAACCATTAGGCCAGAGTAAGAGCTAAGACCTTAACCATTAGGCCAGAATAAGAGTTAAGACCTTAACCATTAGGCCAGAGTAAGATTCTAAGACCATGACCATTAGGCCAGAGTAAGAGTTAAGACCTTAACCATTATGCCAGAGTAAGAGTCTAAGACCTTAACCATTAGGCAAGAGTAAGAGTCTAAGAACTTAACCATTAGGCCAGAGTAAGAGTCTATACCTTAACCATTAGGCCAGAGGAAGAGGATATACCTTAACCATTAGGCCAGAGTAAGAGTTAAGACCTTAACCAGTTGGCCAGTGTATGAGTCTAAGACCTTAACCATTAGGCCAGAGTAAGAGCTAAGACCTTAACCATTAGGCCAGAGTAAGATTCTAAGACCATGACCATTAGGCCAGAGTAAGAGTTAAGACCTTAACCATTAGGCCAGAGTAAGAGTCTAAGACCTTAACCATTAGGCAAGAGTAAGAGTCTAAGAACTTAACCATTAGGCCTGATTAAGAGTCTAGACCTTAACCATTAGGCCAGAGTAAGAACTAAGACATTAACCATTAGGCCAGAGTAAGAGTCATGACCTTAACCATTAGGCCAGAGTAAGAGTCTAAGACCTTAACCATTAGGCCAGAGTAAGAGTCTAAGACCATAACCATTATGCCAGAGTAAGAGTTAAGACCTTAACCAGTAGGCCAGAGTAAGAGTTAAGACCCTAACCAATAGGCCAGGATAACAGTTAAGACCTTAACCAGTAGGCCATAGTAAGAGTATAAGACCTTGACCATTAGGCCAGAGTAAGAGTTAAGACCCTAACCATTAGGCCAGAGTAAGAGTCTAAGACCTTAACCATTAGTCCAGAGTGAGAGTCTAGACCTAAACCATTAGTCCAGTGTAAGAGTCTAAAACCATAACCTTAGGCCAGAGTATGAAATTAAGACCTTAACCATTAGGCCAGAGTAAGAGTTAAGACCTTAACCATTAGGCCAGAGTAAGAGATACAACCTTAACCATAAGGCCAGAGTAAGAGATACAACCTTAACCATAAGGCCAGAGAAAGAGTTAAGACCTTAACCATTAGGCCAGAGTAAGAGTCTAGACCCTAACCATTAGGCCAGAGTAAGAGTTAAGACCTTAACCAGTAGGCCAGAGTAAGAGTTAAGACCTTAACCATTAGGCCAGAGTAAGAGTCTAATACCTTAACCATTAGGCCAGAGAAAGAGTTAAGACCTTAACCATTAGGCCAGAGAAAGAGTTAAGACGTTAACCATTAGGCCAGAGTAAGAGATACAACCTTAACCATAAGGCCAGAGTAAGAGATACAACCTTAACCATTAGGCCAGAGTAAGAGTCTAAGACCTTAACCATTAGGCCAGAGTAAGAGTCTAAGACCATAACCATTATGCCAGAGTAAGAGTTAAGACCTTAACCAGTAGGCCAGAGTAAGAGTTAAGACCTTAACCAATAGCCCAGGATAAGAGTTAAGACCTTAACCAGTAGGCCAGAGTAAGAGTCTAAGACCTTAACCATTAGGCCAGAGTAAGAGTCTAAGACCATAACCATTATGCCAGAGTAAGAGTTAAGACCTTAACCAGTAGGCCAGAGTAAGAGTTAAGACCATAACCAATAGCCCAGGATAAGAGTTAAGACCTTAACCAGTAGGCCAGAGTAAGAGTCAAATACCTTAACCATTAGGCCAGAGAAAGAGTTAAGACCTTAACCATTAGGCCAGAGAAAGAGTTAAGATGTTAACCATTAGGCCAGAGTAAGAGATACAACCTTAACCATAAGGCCAGAGTAAGAGATACAACCTTAACCATTAGGCCAGAGTAAGAGTCTAAGACCTTAACTATTAGTCCAGAGAAAGAGTCTAGACCTTAACCATTAGGCCAGTGTAAGAGTTTAGACCTTAACCATTAGGCCAGAGTAAGAGGATATACCTTAACCATTAGGCCAGAGTAAGAGTTAAGACCTTAACCAGTTGGCCAGTGTATGAGTCTAAGACCTTAACCATTAGGCCAGAGTAAGAGTTAAGACCTTAATCATTAGGCCAGAGTAAGAGTCTAAGACCATGACCATTAGGCCAGAGTAAGAGTTACGACCTTAACCATTAGGCCAGAGTAAGAGTCTAAGACCTTAACCATTAGGCCAGAGAAAGAGTCTAGACCTTAACCATTAGGCCAGAGTAAGAACTAAGACATTAACTATTAGGCCAGAGTAAGAGTCATGAAATTAACCATTAGGCCAGAGTAAGAGTTAAGACCTTAACCATTAGGCCAGAGCAAGAGTTAAGACCTTAACCATTAGGCAAGAGTAGGAGTCTAAGAACTTAACCATTAGGCCAGATTAAGAGTCTAGACCTTAACCATTAGGCCAGAGTAAGAACTAAGACATTAACCATTAGGCCAGAGTAAGAGTCATGACCTTAGCCATTAGGCCAGAGTAAGAGTTAAGACCTTAACCATTAGGCCAGAATAAGAGTCTAAGACCTTAACCATTAGGCCAGAGTAAGCGTTAAGACCTTAACCAGTAGGCCAGAGTAAGAGTTAAGACCTTAACCATTAGGCCAGAGTAAGAGTCTAAGACCTTAACCATTAGGCCAGAGTAAGAGTCTAAGACCATAACCATTATGCCAGAGTAAGAGTTAAGACCTTAACCAGTAGGCCAGAGTAAGAGTTAAGACCTTAACCAATAGGACAGGATAAGAGTTAAGACCTTAACCAGTAGGCCATAGTAAGAGTATAAGACCTTAACCATTAGGCCAGAGTAAGAGTTAAGACCTTAACCATTAGGCCAGAGGAAGAGTTAAGACGTTAACCATTAGGCCAGAGTAAGAGATACAACCTTAACCATAAGGCCAGAGTAAGAGATACAACCTTAACCATTAGGCCAGAGTAAGAGTCTAAGGGGCCTATGCATCAACAATGCCATTTGCGATTCCTTATTAGCGAAAAATAAGGAATCGCTAATAAGGAATAGCAAAAGGCTATGCATGTAGGAATCGCTATTCGAATAGCGATTCCTTAATATTCCTTATTACCGAATCGGTAATACCGAATCGGTAATAAGGAATACCTACCCATTCATTCCTATGGGCTTGGAGGCCCATAGGAATGAATGTAAAGCCAGTCTGTATTAGCGATTCGGTATTACCGAATCGCTAATAGCGGGAGCAATTTCAAGGGTGCCAGGGTGTCAAAAGGACACCCTGTTGCACCCCTGAAAATGATATGTGCACATATGTTGCACACACACATGCTCTAAGGGCATGTGTGTGCGCAACATGAAACTTTGAAAAATGCACAAAAGTGCATTTTTCAAAGTTTTTGCAAATTACCATGCAGTTCATCTTCATGGTAATTTGCTCCCCCTATTAGCGAAATCGCTAATTTTTTAACTTTGATGCATTGCATTTAAGGAATCTCACTTTGGGATTCCTTAAATGCAATCGCTATTTAAGGAATCAGTATTTAAGGAATCCCTATTTAAAGAATCGCTATTTAAGGATTCCTTAAATAGCGATTTCTGCTTTTGGGTTGATGCATTGGGATTGGGTATTTTTTACTTAATACCGGGAGCTATTACCGAATCGGTATTTTACCGACTGGATTTTGGGTTGATGCATGAGGCTGTAAGACCTTAACCATTAGGCCAGAGTAAGAGTCTAAGACCATAACCATTATGCCAGAGTAAGAGTTAAGACCTTAACCAGTAGGCCAGAGTAAGAATTAAGACCTTAACCAATAGGCCAGGATAAGAGTTAAGACCTTAACCAGTAGGCCATAGTAAGAGTATAAGACCTTAACCATTAGGCCAGAGTAAGAGTTAAGACCCTAACCATTAGGCCAGAGTAAGAGTCTAAGACCTTAACCATTAGTCCAGAGTGAGAGTCTAGACCTTAACCATTATGCCAGAGTAAGAACTAAGACTTTAACCATTAGGCCAGAGTAAGAGTCATGACCTTAACCATTAGGCCGGAGTAAGAGTTAAGACCTTAACCATTAGGCCAGAGTAAGAGTCTAAGACCTTAACTATTAGTCCAGAGAAAGAGTCTAGACCTTAAACATTAGGCCAGAGTAAGAGTCTAGACCCTAACCATTAGGCCAGAGTAAGAGTTAAGAACTTAACCAGTAGGCCAGAGTAAGAGTTAAGACCTTAACCATTAGGCAAGAGTAAGAGCCTAATACCTTAACTATTAGGCCAGAGAAAGAGTTAAGACGTTAACCATTAGGCCAGAGTAAGAGATACAACCTTAACCATAAGGCCAGAGTAAGAGATACAACCTTAACCATTAGGCCAGAGTAAGAGTCTAAGACCTTAACCATTAGGCCAGAGTAAGAGATAGGACCTTAGCCAGTAGGCCACAGTAAGAGACTAAGACCTTATCCAGTAGGCCAGAGTAAGAGTCTAAGACCTTAACCATTAGTCCAGAGTGAGAATCTAGACCTTAACCATAAGGCCAGAGTAAGAGTTAAGACCTTAACCATGAGGCCAGAGTAAGAGTCTAAGACCTTATCCATTAGGCCAGAGTGAGAGTTAAGACCTTAACCATTAGGCCAGAGTAAGAGTCTAAGACCTTAACCATTAGTCCAGAGTGAGAGTCTAGACCTTAACCATAAGGCCAGAGTAAGAGTTAAGACCTTAACCATTAGGCCAGAGTGAGAGTTAAGACCTTAACCAGTAGTCCAGAGTAAGAGTTAAGACCTTAACCATTAGGCCAGAGTAAGAGTCTAATACCTTAACCATTAGGCCAGAGTAAGAGTTAAGACCTTAACCATTAGGCCAGAGAAAGAGTTAAGGCGTTAACCATTAGGCCAGAGTAAGATATACAACCTTAACCATAAGGCCAGAGTAAGAGATACAACGTTAACCATTAGGCCAGAGTAAGAGTCTAAGACCTTAACCATTAGGCCAGAGTAAGAGTCTAAGACCATAACCATTATGCCAGAGTAAGAGTTAAGACCTTAACCAGTAGGCCAGAGTAAGAGTTAAGACCATAACCAATAGCCCAGGATAAGAGTTAAGACCTTAACCAGTAGGCCAGAGTAAGAGTCTAAGACCTTAACCATTAGGCCAGAGTAAGAGTCTAAGACCCTAACCATTAGGCCAGAGTAAGAGTCTAAGACCTTAACCATTAGTCCAGAGTGAGAGTCTAGACCTTAACCATTAGGCCAGAGTAAGAACTAAGACATTAACCATTAGGCCAGAGTAAGAGTCATGACCTTAACCATTAGGCCGGAGTAAGAGTTAAGACCTTAACCATTAGGCCAGAGTAAGAGTCTAAGACCATAACCATTATGCCAGAGTAAGAGTTAAGACCTTAACCAGTAGGCCAGAGTAAGAGTTAAGACCTTAACCAATAGCCCAGGATAAGAGTTAAGACCTTAACCAGTAGGCCAGAGTAAGAGTCTAAGACCTTAACCATTAGGCCAGAGTAAGAGTCTAAGACCTTAACCATTAGGCCAGAGTAAGAGTCTAAGACCTTAACTATTAGTCCAGAGAAAGAGTCTAGACCTTAACCATTAGGCCAGTGTAAGAGTTAAGACCTTAACCATTAGGCCAGAGTAAGAGGATATACCTTAACCATTAGGCCAGAGTAAGAGTTAAGACCTTAACCAGTTGACCAGTGTATGAGTCTAAGACCTTAACCATTAGGCCAGAGTAAGAGTTAAGACCTTAATCATTAGGCCAGAGTAAGAGTCTAAGACCATGACCATTAGGCCAGAGTAAGAGTTAAGACCTTAACCATTAGGCCAGAGTAAGAGTCTAAGACCTTAACCATTAGGCCAGAGAAAGAGTCTAGACCTTAACCATTAGGCCAGAGTAAGAACTAAGACATTAACCATTAGGCCAGAGTAAGAGTCATAAAATTAACCATTAGGCCAGAGTAAGAGTTAAGACCTTAACCATTAGGCCAGAGCAAGAGTTAAGACCTTAACCATTAGGCAAGAGTAAGAGTCTAAGAACTTAACCATTAGGCCAGATTAAGAGTCTAGACCTTAACCATTAGGCCAGAGTAAGAACTAAGACATTAACCATTAGGCCAGAGTAAGAGTCATGACCTTAACCATTAGGCCAGAGTAAGAGTTAAGACCTTAACCATTAGGCCAGAATAAGAGTCTAAGACCTTAACCATTAGGCCAGAGTAAGAGTTAGGACCTTAACCAGTAGGCCAGAGTAAGAGTTAAGACCTTAACCATTAGGCCAGAGTAAGAGTCTAATACCTTAACCATTAGGCCAGAGTAAGAGTTAAGACCTTAACCATTAGGCCAGAGGAAGAGTTAAGACGTTAACCATTAGGCCAGAGTAAGAGATACAACCTTAACCATAAGGCCAGAGTAAGAGATACAACCTTAACCATTAGGCCAGAGTAAGAGTCTAAGACCTTAACCATTAGGCCAGAGTAAGAGTCTAAGACCATAACCATTATGCCAGAGTAAGAGTTAAGACCTTAACCAGTAGGCCAGAGTAAGAGTTAAGACCTTAACCAATAGGCCAGGATAAGAGTTAAGACCTTAACCAGTAGGCCATAGTAAGAGTATAAGACCTTAACCATTAGGCCAGAGTAAGAGTTAAGACCCTAACCATTAGGCCAGAGTAAGAGTCTAAGACCTTAACCATTAGTCCAGAGTGAGAGTCTAGACCTTAACCATTAGGCCAGAGTAAGAACTAAGACATTAACCATTAGGCCAGAGTAAGAGTCATGACCTTAACCATTAGGCCGGAGTAAGAGTTAAGACCTTAACCATTAGGCCAGAGTAAGAGTCTAAGACCTTAACTATTAGTCCAGAGAAAGAGTTTAGACCTTAAACATTAGGCCAGAGTAAGAGTCTAGACCCTAACCATTAGGCCAGAGTAAGAGTTAAGACCTTAATCAGTAGGCCAGAGTAAGAGTTAAGACCTTAACCATTAGGCAAGAGTAAGAGCCTAATACCTTAACTATTAGGCCAGAGTAAGAGTTAAGACCTTAACCATTAGGCCAGAGAAAGAGTTAAGACGTTAACCATTAGGCCAGAGTAAGAGATACAACCTTAACCATAAGGCCAGAGTAAGAGATACAACCTTAACCATTAGGCCAGAGTAAGAGTCTAAGACCTTAACCATTAGGCCAGAGTAAGAGATAGGACCTTAGCCAGTAGGCCACAGTAAGAGACTAAGACCTTATCCAGTAGGCCAGAGTAAGAGTCTAAGACCTTAACCATTAGTCCAGAGTGAGAATCTAGACCTTAACCATAAGGCCAGAGTAAGAGTTAAGACCTTAACCATGAGGCCAGAGTAAGAGTCTAAGACCTTATCCATTAGGCCAGAGTGAGAGTTAAGACCTTAACTATTAGGCCAGAGTAAGAGTCTAAGACCGTAACCATTAGTCCAGAGTGAGAGTCTAGACCTTAACCATAAGGCCAGAGTAAGAGTTAAGACCTTAACCATGAGGCCAGAGTAAGAGTCTAAGACCTTAACCATTAGGCCAGAGTGAGAGTTAAGACCTTAACCATTAGGCCAGAGTAAGAGTTAAGACCTTAACCAGTAGGCCAGAGTAAGAGTTAAGACCTTAACCAATATGCCAGGATAAGAGTTAAGACCTTAACCAGTAGGCCAGAGTAAGAGTCTAAGACCTTAACCATTAGGCCAGAGTAAGGGTCTAAGACCTTAACCATTAGGCCAGAGTAAGAGACTAAGACCTTAACTATTAGTCCAGAGAAAGAGTCTAGACCTTAACCATTAGGCCAGAGTAAGAGTTAAGACCTTAACCATTAGGCCAGAGTAAGAGTCTATACCTTAACCATTAGGCCAGAGTAAGAGGATATACCTTAACCATTAGGCCAGAGTAAGAGTTAAGACCTTAACCATTAGGCCAGAGGAAGAGTTAAGACGTTAACCATTAGGCCAGAGTAAGAGATACAACCTTAACCATAAGGCCAGAGTAAGAGATACAACCTTAACCATTAGGCCAGAGTAAGAGTCTAAGACCTTAACCATTAGGCCAGAGTAAGAGTCTAAGACCATAACCATTATGCCAGAGTAAGAGTTAAGACCTTAACCAGTAGGCCAGAGTAAGAGTTAAGACCTTAACCAATAGGCCAGGATAAGAGTTAAGACCTTAACCAGTAGGCCATAGTAAGAGTATAAGACCTTAACCATTAGGCCAGAGTAAGAGTTAAGACCCTAACCATTAGGCCAGAGTAAGAGTCTAAGACCTTAACCATTAGTCCAGAGTGGGAGTCTAGACCTTAACCATTAGGCCAGAGTAAGAACTAAGACATTAACCATTAGGCCAGAGTAAGAGTCATGACCTTAACCATTAGGCCGGAGTAAGAGTTAAGACCTTAACCATTAGGCCAGAGTAAGAGTCTAAGACCTTAACTATTAGTCCAGAGAAAGAGTTTAGACCTTAAACATTAGGCCAGAGTAAGAGTCTAGACCCTAACCATTAGGCCAGAGTAAGAGTTAAGACCTTAATCAGTAGGCCAGAGTAAGAGTTAAGACCTTAACCATTAGGCAAGAGTAAGAGCCTAATACCTTAACTATTAGGCCAGAGTAAGAGTTAAGACCTTAACCATTAGGCCAGAGAAAGAGTTAAGACGTTAACCATTAGGCCAGAGTAAGAGATACAACCTTAACCATAAGGCCAGAGTAAGAGATACAACCTTAACCATTAGGCCAGAGTAAGAGTCTAAGACCTTAACCATTAGGCCAGAGTAAGAGATAGGACCTTAGCCAGTAGGCCACAGTAAGAGACTAAGACCTTATCCAGTAGGCCAGAGTAAGAGTCTAAGACCTTAACCATTAGTCCAGAGTGAGAATCTAGACCTTAACCATAAGGCCAGAGTAAGAGTTAAGACCTTAACCATGAGGCCAGAGTAAGAGTCTAAGACCTTATCCATTAGGCCAGAGTGAGAGTTAAGACCTTAACTATTAGGCCAGAGTAAGAGTCTAAGACCGTAACCATTAGTCCAGAGTGAGAGTCTAGACCTTAACCATAAGGCCAGAGTAAGAGTTAAGACCTTAACCATGAGGCCAGAGTAAGAGTCTAAGACCTTAACCATTAGGCCAGAGTGAGAGTTAAGACCTTAACCATTAGGCCAGAGTAAGAGTTAAGACCTTAACCAGTAGGCCAGAGTAAGAGTTAAGACCTTAACCAATATGCCAGGATAAGAGTTAAGACCTTAACCAGTAGGCCAGAGTAAGAGTCTAAGACCTTAACCATTAGGCCAGAGTAAGGGTCTAAGACCTTAACCATTAGGCCAGAGTAAGAGACTAAGACCTTAACTATTAGTCCAGAGAAAGAGTCTAGACCTTAACCATTAGGCCAGAGTAAGAGTTAAGACCTTAACCATTAGGCCAGAGTAAGAGTCTATACCTTAACCATTAGGCCAGAGTAAGAGGATATACCTTAACCATTAGGCCAGAGTAAGAGTTAAGACCTTAACCAGTTGGCCAGTGTATGAGTCTAAGACCTTAACCATTAGGCCAGAGTAAGAGCTAAGACCTTAACCATTAGGCCAGAGTAAGAGTTAAGACCTTAACCATTAGGCCAGAGTAAGATTCTAAGACCATGACCATTAGGCCAGAGTAAGAGTTAAGACCTTAACCATTATGCCAGAGTAAGAGTCTAAGACATTAACCATTAGGCAAGAGTAAGAGTCTAAGAACTTAACCATTAGGCCAGATTAAGAGTCTATACCTTAACCATTAGGCCAGAGTAAGAACTAAGACATTAACCATTAGGCCAGAGTAAGAGTCATGACCTTAACCATTAGGCCAGAGTAAGAGTCTAAGACCTTAACCATTAGGCCAGAGTAAGAGTCTAAGACCATAACCATTATGCCAGAGTAAGAGTTCAGACCTTAACCAGTAGGCCAGAGTAAGAGTTAAGACCTTAACCAATAGGCCAGGATAAGAGTTAAGACCTTAACCAGTAGGCCATAGTAAGAGTATAAGACCTTAACCATTAGGCCAGATTAAGAGTTAAGACCCTAACCATTAGGCCAGAGTAAGAGTCTAAGACCTTCACCATTAGTCCAGAGTGAGAGTCTAGACCTAAACCATTAGTCCAGTGTAAGAGTCTAAAACCATAACCTTAGGCCAGAGTATGAAATTAAGACCTCAACCATTAGGCCAGAGTAAGAGTTAAGACCTTAACCATTAGGCCAGAGTAAGAGATACAACCTTAACCATAAGGCCAGAGTAAGAGATACAACCTTAACCATAAGGCCAGAGTAAGAGTTAAGACCTTAACCATTAGGCCAGAGTAAGAGTCTAGACCCTAACCATTAGGCCAGAGTAAGAGTTAAGACCTTAACCAGTAGGCCAGAGTAAGAGTTAAGACCTTAACCATTAGGCCAGAGTAAGAGTCTAATACCTTAACCATTAGGCCAGAGTAAGAGTTAAGACCTTAACCATTAGGCCAGAGAAAGAGTTAAGACGTTAACCATTAGGCCAGAGTAAGATATACAACCTTAACCATAAGGCCAGAGTAAGAGATACAACGTTAACCATTAGGCCAGAGTAAGAGTCTAAGACCTTAACCATTAGGCCAGAGTAAGAGTCTAAGACCATAACCATTATGCCAGAGTAAGAGTTAAGACCTTAACCAGTAGGCCAGAGTAAGAGTTAAGACCATAACCAATAGCCCAGGATAAGAGTTAAGACCTTAACCAGTAGGCCAGAGTAAGAGTCTAAGACCTTAACCATTAGGCCAGAGAAAGAGTCTAGACCTTAACCATTAGGCCAGAGTAAGAACTAAGACATTAACCATTAGGCCAGAGTAAGAGTCGTGAAATTAACCATTAGGCCAGAGTAAGAGTTAAGACCTTAACCATTAGGCCAGAGCAAGAGTTAAGACCTTAACCATTAGGCAAGAGTAAGAGTCTAAGAACTTAACCATTAGGCCAGATTAAGAGTCTAGACCTTAACCATTAGGCCAGAGTAAGAGTCTAATACCTTAACCATTAGGCCAGAGTAAGAGTTAAGACCTTAACCATTAGGCCAGAGGAAGAGATACAACCTTAACCATAAGGCCAGAGTAAGAGTCTACGACCTTAACCATTAGGCCAGAGTAAGAGTCTAAGACCATAACCATTATGCCAGAGTAAGAGTTAAGACCTTAACCAGTAGGCCAGAGTAAGAGTTAAGACCTTAACCAATAGGCCAGGATAAGAGTTAAGACCTTAACCAGTAGGCCATAGTAAGAGTATAAGACCTTAACCATTAGGCCAGAGTAAGAGTTAAGACCCTAACCATTAGGCCAGAGTAAGAGTCTAAGACCTTAACCATTAGTCCAGAGTGAGAGTCTAGACCTTAACCATTAGGCCAGAGTAAGAACTAAGACATTAACCATTAGGCCAGAGTAAGAGTCATGACCTTAACCATTAGACCGGAGTAAGAGTTAAGACCTTAACCATTAGGCCAGAGTAAGAGTCTAAGACCTTAACTATTAGTCCAGAGAAAGAGTCTAGACCTTAAACATTAGGCCAGAGTAAGAGTCTAGACCCTAACCATTAGGCCAGAGTAAGAGTTAAGACCTTAACCAGTAGGCCAGAGTAAGAGTTAAGACCTTAACCATTAGGCAAGAGTAAGAGCCTAATACCTTAACTATTAGGCCAGAGTAAGAGTTAAGACCTTAACCATTAGGCCAGAGAAAGAGTTAAGACGTTAACCATTAGGCCAGAGTAAGAGATACAACCTTAACCATAAGGCCAGAGTAAGAGATACAACCTTAACCATTAGGCCAGAGTAAGAGTCTAAGACCTTAACCATTAGGACAGAGTAAGAGATAGGACCTTAGCCAGTAGGCCACAGTAAGAGACTAAGACCTTATCCAGTAGGCCAGAGTAAGAGTCTAAGACCTTAACCATTAGTCCAGAGTGAGAATCTAGACCTTAACCATAAGGCCAGAGTAAGAGTTAAGACCTTAACCATGAGGCCAGAGTAAGAGTCTAAAACCTTATCCATTAGGCCAGAGTGAGAGTTAAGACCTTAACCATTAGGCCAGAGTAAGAATCTAAGACCTTAACCATTAGTCCAGAGTGAGAGTCTAGACCTTATCCATAAGGCCAGAGTAAGAGTTAAGACCTTAACCATGAGGCCAGAGTAAGAGTCTAAGACCTTAACCATTAGGCCAGAGTGAGAGTTAAGACCTTAACCAGTAGGCCAGAGTAAGAGTTAAGACCTTAACCATTAGGCCAGAGTAAGAGTCTAATACCTTAACCATTAGGCCAGAGTAAGAGTTAAGACCTTAACCATTAGGCCAGAGAAAGAGTTAAGACGTTAACCATTAGGCCAGAGTAAGATATACAACCTTAACCATAAGGCCAGAGTAAGAGATACAACGTTAACCATTAGGCCAGAGTAAGAGTCTAAGACCTTAACTATTAGGCCAGAGTAAGAGTCTAAGACCATAACCATTATGCCAGAGTAAGAGTTAAGACCTTAACCAGTAGGCCAGAGTAAGAGTTAAGACCATAACCAATAGCCCAGGATAAGAGTTAAGACCTTAACCAGTAGGCCAGAGTAAGAGTCTAAGACCTTAACCATTAGGCCAGAGTAAGAGTCTAAGACCCTAACCATTAGGCCAGAGTAAGAGTCTAAGACCTTAACCATTAGTCCAGAGTGAGAGTCTAGACCTTAACCATCAGGCCAGAGTAAGAACTAAGACATTAACCAATAGGCCAGAGTAAGAGTCATGACCTTAACCATTAGGCCGGAGTAAGAGTTAAGACCTTAACCATTAGGCCAGAGTAAGAGTCTAAGACCTTAACTATTAGTCCAGAGAAAGAGTCTAGACCTTAAACATTAGGCCAGAGTAAGAGTCTAAGACCTTAACCATTAGGCCAGAGTAAGAGTCTAAGACCTTAACTATTAGTCCAGAGAAAGAGTCTAGACCTTAAACATTAGGCCAGTGTAAGAGTTAAGACCTTAACCATTAGGCCAGAGTGAGAGGATATACCTTAACCATTAGGCCAGAGTAAGAGTTAAGACCTTAACCAGTTGGCCAGTGTATGAGTCTAAGACTTTAACCATTAGGCCAGAGTAAGAGTTAAGACCTTAATCATTAGGCCAGAGTAAGAGTCTAAGACCATGACCATTAGGCCAGAGTAAGAGTTAAGACCTTAAACATTAGGCCAGAGTAAGAGTCTAAGACCTTAACCATTAGGCCAGAGAAAGAGTCTAGACCTTAACCATTAGGCCAGAGTAAGAACTAAGACATTAACCATTAGGCCAGAGTAAGAGTCGTGAAATTAACCATTAGGCCAGAGTAAGAGTTAAGACCTTAACCATTAGGCCAGAGCAAGAGTTAAGACCTTAACCATTAGGCAAGAGTAAGAGTCTAAGAACTTAACCATTAGGCCAGATTAAGAGTCTAGACCTTAACCATTAGGCCAGAGTAAGAGTCTAATACCTTAACCATTAGGCCAGAGTAAGAGTTAAGACCTTAACCATTAGGCCAGAGGAAGAGATACAACCTTAACCATAAGGCCAGAGTAAGAGTCTACGACCTTAACCATTAGGCCAGAGTAAGAGTCTAAGACCATAACCATTATGCCAGAGTAAGAGTTAAGACCTTAACCAGTAGGCCAGAGTAAGAGTTAAGACCTTAACCAAAAGGCCAGGATAAGAGTTAAGACCTTAACCAGTAGGCCATAGTAAGAGTGTAAGACCTTAACCATTAGGCCAGAGTAAGAGTTAAGACCCTAACCATTAGGCCAGAGTAAGAGTCTAAGACCTTAACCATTAGTCCAGAGTGAGAGTCTAGACCTTAACCATTAGGCCAGAGTAAGAACTATCACCCTTATGCATCAACCCAAAATCCAGTCGGTAAAATACCGATTCGGTAATAGCTCCCGGTATTAAGGAAAAAATACCCAATCACAATGCATCAACCCAAAAGCAGAAATCGCTATTTAAGGAATCCTTAAATAGCGATTCTTTAAATAGGGATTCCTTAAATACCGATTCCTTAAATAGCGATTGCATTTAAAGAAACCCAAAGTGAGATTCCTTAAATGCAATGCATCAAAGTTAAAAAATTATCGACTTCGCTAATAGGGGGAGCAAATTACCATGAAGATGAACTGCATGGTAATTTGCAAAAACTTTGAAAAATGCACTTTTGTGCATTTTTCAAAGTTTCATGTTGCGCACACACATGCCCTTAGAGCATGTGTGTGTGCAACATATGTGCACATATCATTTTCAGGGGTGCAACAGGGTGTCCTTTTGACACCCTGGCACCCTTGAAAGTGCTCCCGCTATTAGCGATTCGGTAATACCGAATCGCTAATACAGACTGGCTTTACATTCATTCCTATGGGCCTCCAAGCCCATAGGAATGAATGGGTAGGTATTCCTTATTACCGATTCGGTATTACCGATTCGGTAATAAGGAATATTAAGGAATCGCTATTTGAATAGCGATTCCTACATGCATAGCCTTTTGCTATTCCTTATTAGTGATTCCTTATTTTTCGCTAATAAGGAATCGCAAATGGCATTGTTGATGCATAGGCTCCTAAGACATTAACCATTAGGCCAGAGTGAGAGTCATGACCTTAACCATTAGACCGGAGTAAGAGTTAAGACCTTAACCATTAGGCCAGAGTAAGAGTCTAAGACCTTAACTATTAGTCCAGAGAAAGAGTCTAGACCTTAAACATTAGGCCAGAGTAAGAGTCTAGACCCTAACCATTAGGCCAGAGTAAGAGTTAAGACCTTAACCAGTAGTCCAGAGTAAGAGTTAAGACCTTAACCATTAGGCAAGAGTAAGAGCCTAATACCTTAACTATTAGGCCAGAGTAAGAGTTAAGACCTTAACCATTAGGCCAGAGAAAGAGTTAAGACGTTAACCATTAGGCCAGAGTAAGAGATACAACCTTAACCATAAGGCCAGAGTAAGAGATACAACCTTAACCATTAGGCCAGAGTAAGAGTCTAAGACCTTAACCATTAGGCCAGAGCAAGAGATAGGACCATAGCCAGTAGGCCACAGTAAGAGACTAAGACCTTATCCAGTAGGCCAGAGTAAGAGTCTAAGACCTTAACCATTAGTCCAGAGTGAGAATCTAGACCTTAACCATAAGGCCAGAGTAAGAGTTAAGACCTTAACCATGAGGCCTGAGTAAGAGTCTAAAACCTTATCCATTAGGCCAGAGTGAGAGTTAAGACCTTAACCATTAGGCCAGAGTAAGAATCTAAGACCTTAACCATTAGTCCAGAGTGAGAGTCTAGACCTTATCCATAAGGCCAGAGTAAGATTTAAGACCTTAACCATGAGGCCAGAGTAAGAGTCTAAGACCTTAACCATTAGGCCAGAGTGAGAGTTAAGACCTTAACCAGTAGGCCAGAGTAAGAGTTAAGACCTTAACCATTAGGCCAGAGTAAGAGTCTAATACCTTAACCATTAGGCCAGAGTAAGAGTTAAGACCTTAACCATTAGGAAAGAGAAAGAGTTAAGACGTTAACCATTAGGCCAGAGTAAGATATACAACCTTAACCATAAGGCCAGAGTAAGAGATACAACGTTAACCATTAGGCCAGAGTAAGAGTCTAAGACCTTAACCATTAGGCCAGAGTAAGAGTCTAAGACCATAACCATTATGCCAGAGTAAGAGTTAAGACCTTAACCAGTAGGCCAGAGTAAGAGTTAAGACCATAACCAATAGCCCAGGATAAGAGTTAAGACCTTAACCAGTAGGCCAGAGTAAGAGTCTAAGACCTTAACCATTAGGCCAGAGTAAGAGTCTAAGACCCTAACCATTAGGCCAGAGTAAGAGTCTAAGACCTTAACCATTAGTCCAGAGTGAGAGTCTAGACCTTAACCCTTAGGCCAGAGTAAGAACTAAGACATTAACCATTAGGCCAGAGTAAGAGTCATGACCTTAACCATTAGGCCGGAGTAAGAGTTAAGACCTTAACCATTAGGCCAGAGTAAGACTCTAAGACCTTAACTATTAGTCCAGAGAAAGAGTCTAATACCTTAACTATTAGGCCAGAGTAAGAGTTAAGACCTTAACCATTAGGCCAGAGAAAGAGTTAAGACGTTAACCATTAGGCCAGAGTAAGAGATACAACCTTAACCATAAGGCCAGAGTAAGAGATACAACCTTAACCATTAGGCCAGAGTAAGAGTCTAAGACCTTAACCATTAGGCCAGAGTAAGAGATAGGACCTTAGCCAGTAGGCCACAGTAAGAGACTAAGACCTTATCCAGTAGGCCAGAGTAAGAGTCTAAGACCTTAACCATTAGTCCAGAGTGAGAATCTAGACCTTAACCATAAGGCCAGAGTAAGAGTTAAGACCTTAACCATGAGGCCAGAGTAAGAGTCTAAGACCTTATCCATTAGGCCAGAGTGAGAGTTAAGACCTTAACCATTAGGCCAGAGTAAGAGTCTAAGACCTTAACCATTAGTCCAGAGTGAGAGTCTAGACCTTAACCATAAGGCCAGAGTAAGAGTTAAAACCTTAACCATGAGGCCAGAGTAAGAGTCTAAGACCTTAACCATTAGGCCAGAGTGAGAGTTAAGACCTTAACCATTAGGCCAGAGTAAGAGTTAAGACGTTAACCAGTAGGCCAGAGTAAGAGTTAAGACCTTAACCAATATGCCAGGATAAGAGTTAAGACCTTAACCAGTAGGCCAGAGTAAGAGTCTAAGACCTTAACCATTAGGCCAGAGTTAGGGTCTAAGACCTTAACTATTAGGCCAGAGTAAGAGTCTAAGACCTTAACTATTAGTCCAGAGAAAGAGTCTAGACCTTAACCATTAGGCCAGAGTAAGAGTTAAGACCTTAACCATTAGGCCAGAGTAAGAGTCTATACCTTAACCATTAGGCCAGAGTAAGAGGATATACCTTAACCATTAGGCCAGAGTAAGAGTTAAGACCTTAACCAGTTGGCCAGTGTATGAGTCTAAGACCGTAACCATTAGGCCAGAGTAAGAGCTAAGACCTTAACCATTAGGCCAGAGTAAGAGTTAAGACCTTAACCAATAGGCCAGAGTGAGATTCTAAGACCATGACCATTAGGCCAGAGTAAGAGTTAAGACCTTAACCATTATGCCAGAGTAAGAGTCTAAGACCTTAACCATTAGGCAAGAGTAAGAACTTAGACATTAACCATTAGGCCAGAGTAAGAGTCATGACCTTAACCATTAGGCCAGAGTATGAGTTTAAGACCTTAACCATTAGGCCAGAGTAAGAGTCTAAGACCTTAACCATTAGGCCAGAGTAAGAGATACAACGTTAACCATTAGGCCAGAGTAAGAGTCTAAGACCTTAACCATTAGGCCAGAGTAAGAGTCTAAGACCATAACCATTATGCCAGAGTAAGAGTTAAGACCTTAACCAGTAGGCCAGAGTAAGAGTTAAGACCATAACCAATAGCCCAGGATAAGAGTTAAGACCTTAACCAGTAGGCCAGAGTAAGAGTCTAAGACCTTAACCATTAGGCCAGAGTAAGAGTCTAAGACCCTAACCATTAGGCCAGAGTAAGAGTCTAAGACCTTAACCATTAGTCCAGAGTGAGAGTCTAGACCTTAACCATTAGGCCAGAGTAAGAACTAAGACATTAACCATTAGGCCAGAGTAAGAGTCATGACCTTAACCATTAGGCCGGAGTAAGAGTTAAGACCTTAACCATTAGGCCAGAGTAAGAGTCTAAGACCTTAACTATTAGTCCAGAGAAAGAGTCTAGTCCTTAAACATTAGGCCAGAGTAAGAGTCTAGACCCTAACCATTAGGCTAGAGTAAGAGTTAAGACCTTAACCAGTAGGCCAGAGTAAGAGTTAAGACCTTAACCATTAGGCAAGAGTAAGAGTCTAATACCTTAACTATTAGGCCAGAGTAAGAGTTAAGACCTTAACCATTAGGCCAGAGAAAGAGTTAAGACGTTAACCATTAGGCCAGAGTAAGAGATACAACCTTAACCATAAGGCCAGAGTAAGAGATACAACCTTAACCATTAGGCCAGAGTAAGAGTCTAAGACCTTAACCATTAGGCCAGAGTAAGAGATAGGACCTTAGCCAGTAGGCCACAGTAAGAGACTAAGACCTTATCCAGTAGGCCAGAGTAAGAGTCTAAGACCTTAACCATTAGTCCAGAGTGAGAATCTAGACCTTAACCATAAGGCCAGAGTAAGAGTTAAGACCTTAACCATGAGGCCAGAGTAAGAGTCTAAGACCTTATCCATTAGGCCAGAGTGAGAGTTAAGACCTTAACCATTAGGCCAGAGTAAGAGTCTAAGACCTTAACCATTAGTCCAGAGTGAGAGTCTAGACCTTAACCATAAGGCCAGAGTAAGAGTTAAAACCTTAACCATGAGGCCAGAGTAAGAGTCTAAGACCTTAACCATTAGGCCAGAGTGAGAGTTAAGACCTTAACCATTAGGCCAGAGTAAGAGTTAAGACGTTAACCAGTAGGCCAGAGTAAGAGTTAAGACCTTAACCAATATGCCAGGATAAGAGTTAAGACCTTAACCAGTAGGCCAGAGTAAGAGTCTAAGACCTTAACCATTAGGCCAGAGTTAGGGTCTAAGACCTTAACTATTAGGCCAGAGTAAGAGTCTAAGACCTTAACTATTAGTCCAGAGAAAGAGTCTAGACCTTAACCATTAGGCCAGAGTAAGAGTTAAGACCTTAACCATTAGGCCAGAGTAAGAGTCTATACCTTAACCATTAGGCCAGAGTAAGAGGATATACCTTAACCATTAGGCCAGAGTAAGAGTTAAGACCTTAACCAGTTGGCCAGTGTATGAGTCTAAGACCGTAACCATTAGGCCAGAGTAAGAGCTAAGACCTTAACCATTAGGCCAGAGTAAGAGTTAAGACCTTAACCAATAGGCCAGAGTGAAATTCTAAGACCATGACCATTAGGCCAGAGTAAGAGTTAAGACCTTAACCATTATGCCAGAGTAAGAGTCTAAGACCTTAACCATTAGGCAAGAGTAAGAACTTAGACATTAACCATTAGGCCAGAGTAAGAGTCATGACCTTAACCATTAGGCCAGAGTAAGAGTCTAAGACCTTAACCATTAGGCCAGAGTAAGAGTCTAAGACCCTAACCATTATGCCAGAGTAAGAGTTAAGACCTTAACCAGTAGGCCAGAGTAAGAGTTAAGACCTTAACCAATAGGCCAGGATAAGAGTTAAGACCTTAACCAGTAGGCCATAGAAAGAGTATAAGACGTTAACCATTAGGCCAGAGTAAGAGTTAAGACCCTAACCATTAGGCCAGAGTAAGAGTCTAAGACCTTAACCATTAGTCCAGAGTGAGAGTCTAGACCTAAACCATTAGTCCAGTGTAAGAGTCTAAACCCATAACCTTAGGCCAGAGTATGAAATTAAGACCTTAACCATTAGGCCAGAGTAAGAGTTAAGACCTTAACCATTAGGCCAGAGTAAGAGATACAACCTTAACCATAAGGCCAGAGTAAGAGTTAAGACCTTAACCATTAGGCCAGAGTAAGAGTCTAGACCCTAACCATTAGGCCAGAGTAAGAGTTAAGACCTTAACCAGTAGGCCAGAGTAAGAGTTAAGACCTTAACCATTAGGCCAGAGTAAGAGTCTAATACCTTAACCATTAGGCCAGAGTAAGAGTTAAGACCATAACCAATAGCCCAGGATAAGAGTTAAGACCTTAACCAGTAGGCCAGAGTAAGAGTCTAAGACCTTAACCATTAGGCCAGAGTAAGAGTCTAAGACCCTAACCATTAGGCCAGAGTAAGAGTCTAAGACCTTAACCATTAGTCCAGAGTGAGAGTCTAGACCTTAACCATTAGGCCAGAGTAAGAACTAAGACATTAACCATTAGGCCAGAGTAAGAGTCATGACCTTAACCATTAGGCCGGAGTAAGAGTTAAGACCTTAACCATTAGGCCAGAGTAAGAGTCTAAGACCTTAACTATTAGTCCAGAGAAAGAGTCTAGACCTTAAACATTAGGCCAGAGTAAGAGTCTAGACCCTAACCATTAGGCCAGAGTAAGAGTTAAGACCTTAACCAGTAGGCCAGAGTAAGAGTTAAGACCTTAACCATTAGGCAAGAGTAAGAGTCTAATACCTTAACTATTAGGCCAGAGTAAGAGTCTAAGACCTTAACTATTAGTCCAGAGAAAGAGTCTAGACCTTAACCATTAGGCCAGAGTAAGAGTTAAGACCTTAACCGTTAGGCCAGAGTAAGAGTCTATACCTTAACCATTAGGCCAGAGTAAGAGTTAAGACCTTAACCATAAGGCCAGAGTAAGAGATACAACCTTAACCATAAGGCCAGAGTAAGAGTTAAGACCTTAACCATTAGGCCAGAGTAAGAGTCTAGACCCTAACCATTAGGCCAGAGTAAGAGTTAAGACCTTAACCAGTAGGCCAGAGTAAGAGTTAAGACCTTAACCATTAGGCCAGAGTAAGAGTCTAATACCTTAACCATTAGGCCAGAGTAAGAGTTAAGACCTTAACCATTAGGCCAGAGAAAGAGTTAAGACATTAACCATTAGGCCAGAGTAAGAGATACAACCTTAACCATAAGGCCAGAGTAAGAGATACAACGTTAACCATTAGGCCAGAGTAAGAGTCTAAGACCTTAACCATTAGGCCAGAGTAAGAGTCTAAGACCATAACCATTATGCCAGAGTAAGAGTTAAGACCTTAACCAGTAGGCCAGAGTAAGAGTTAAGACCATAACCAATAGCCCAGGATAAGAGTTAAGACCTTAACCAGTAGGCCAGAGTAAGAGTCTAAGACCTTAACCATTAGGCCAGAGTAAGAGTCTAATACCTTAACCATTAGGCCAGAGTAAGAGTCTAAGACCTTAACTATTAGTCCAGAGAAAGAGTCTAGACCTTAACCATTAGGCCAGAGTAAGAGTTAAGACCTTAACCATTAGGCCAGAGTAAGAGGATATACCTTACCCATTAGGCCAGAGTAAGAGTTAAGACCTTAACCAGTTGGCCAGTGTATGAGTCTGAGACCTTAACCATTAGGCCAGAGTAAGAGCTAAGACCTTAACCATTAGGCCAGAATAAGAGTTAAGACCTTAACCAATAGGCCAGAGTGAGATTCTAAGACCATGACCATTAGGCCAGAGTAAGAGTTAAGACCTTAACCATTATGCCAGAGTAAGAGTCTAAGACCTTAACCATTAGGCAAGAGTAAGAACTTAGACATTAACCATTAGGCCAGAGTAAGAGTCATGACCTTAACCATTAGGCCAGAGTAAGAGTCTAAGACCTTAACCATTAGGCCAGAGTAAGAGTCTAAGACCATAACCATTATGCCAGAGTAAGAGTTAAGACCTTAACCAGTAGGCCAGAGTAAGAGTTAAGACCTTAACCAATAGGCCAGGATAAGAGTTAAGACCTTAACCAGTAGGCCATAGTAAGAGTATAAGACCTTAACCATTAGGCCAGAGTAAGAGTTAAGACCCTAACCATTAGGCCAGAGTAAGAGTCTAAGACCTTAACCATTAGTCCAGAGTGAGAGTCTAGACCTAAACCATTAGTCCAGTGTAAGAGTCTAAAACCATAACCTTAGGCCAGAGTATGAAATTAAGACCTTAACCATTAGGCCAGAGTAAGAGTTAAGACCTTAACCATTAGGCCAGAGTAAGAGATACAACCTTAACCATAAGGCCAGAGTAAGAGTTAAGACCTTAACCATTAGGCCAGAGTAAGAGTCTAGACCCTAACCATTAGGCCAGAGTAAGAGTTAAGACCTTAACCAGTAGGCCAGAGTAAGAGTTAAGACCTTAACCATTAGGCCAGAGTAAGAGTCTAATACCTTAACCATTAGGCCAGAGTAAGAGTTAAGACCATAACCAATAGCCCAGGATAAGAGTTAAGACCTTAACCAGTAGGCCAGAGTAAGAGTCTAAGACCTTAACCATTAGGCCAGAGTAAGAGTCTAAGACCCTAACCATTAGGCCAGAGTAAGAGTCTAAGACCTTAACCATTAGTCCAGAGTGAGAGTCTAGACCTTAACCATTAGGCCAGAGTAAGAACTAAGACATTAACCATTAGGCCAGAGTAAGAGTCATGACCTTAACCATTAGGCCGGAGTAAGAGTCTATACCTTAACCATTAGGCCAGAGTAAGAGTTAAGACCTTAACCATAAGGCCAGAGTAAGAGATACAACCTTAACCATAAGGCCAGAGTAAGAGTTAAGACCTTAACCATTAGGCCAGAGTAAGAGTCTAGACCCTAACCATTAGGCCAGAGTAAGAGTTAAGACCTTAACCAGTAGGCCAGAGTAAGAGTTAAGACCTTAACCATTAGGCCAGAGTAAGAGTCTAATACCTTAACCATTAGGCCAGAGTAAGAGTTAAGACCTTAACCATTAGGCCAGAGAAAGAGTTAAGACATTAACCATTAGGCCAGAGTAAGAGATACAACCTTAACCATAAGGCCAGAGTAAGAGATACAACGTTAACCATTAGGCCAGAGTAAGAGTCTAAGACCTTAACCATTAGGCCAGAGTAAGAGTCTAAGACCATAACCATTATGCCAGAGTAAGAGTTAAGACCTTAACCAGTAGGCCAGAGTAAGAGTTAAGACCATAACCAATAGCCCAGGATAAGAGTTAAGACCTTAACCAGTAGGCCAGAGTAAGAGTCTAAGACCTTAACCATTAGGCCAGAGTAAGAGTCTAAGACCTTAACCATTAGGCCAGAGTAAGAGTCTAAGACCTTAACTATTAGTCCAGAGAAAGAGTCTAGACCTTAACCATTAGGCCAGAGTAAGAGTTAAGACCTTAACCATTAGGCCAGAGTAAGAGGATATACCTTACCCATTAGGCCAGAGTAAGAGTTAAGACCTTAACCAGTTGGCCAGTGTATGAGTCTGAGACCTTAACCATTAGGCCAGAGTAAGAGCTAAGACCTTAACCATTAGGCCAGAGTAAGAGTTAAGACCTTAACCAATAGGCCAGAGTGAGATTCTAAGACCATGACCATTAGGCCAGAGTAAGAGTTAAGACCTTAACCATTATGCCAGAGTAAGAGTCTAAGACCTTAACCATTAGGCAAGAGTAAGAACTTAGACATTAACCATTAGGCCAGAGTAAGAGTCATGACCTTAACCATTAGGCCAGAGTAAGAGTCTAAGACCTTAACCATTAGGCCAGAGTAAGAGTCTAAGACCATAACCATTATGCCAGAGTAAGAGTTAAGACCTTAATCAGTAGGCCAGAGTAAGAGTTAAGACCTTAACCAATAGGCCAGGATAAGAGTTAAGACCTTAACCAGTAGGCCATAGTAAGAGTATAAGACCTTAACCATTAGGCCAGAGTAAGAGTTAAGACCCTAACCATTAGGCCAGAGTAAGAGTCTAAGACCTTAACCATTAGTCCAGAGTGAGAGTCTAGACCTAAACCATTAGTCCAGTGTAAGAGTCTAAAACCATAACCTTAGGCCAGAGTATGAAATTAAGACCTTAACCATTAGGCCAGAGTAAGAGTTAAGACCTTAACCATTAGGCCAGAGTAAGAGATACAACCTTAACCATAAGGCCAGAGTAAGAGTTAAGACCTTAACCATTAGGCCAGAGTAAGAGTCTAGACCCTAACCATTAGGCCAGAGTAAGAGTTAAGACCTTAACCAGTAGGCCAGAGTAAGAGTTAAGACCTTAACCATTAGGCCAGAGTAAGAGTCTAATACCTTAACCATTAGGCCAGAGTAAGAGTTAAGACCATAACCAATAGCCCAGGATAAGAGTTAAGACCTTAACCAGTAGGCCAGAGTAAGAGTCTAAGACCTTAACCATTAGGCCAGAGTAAGAGTCTAAGACCCTAACCATTAGGCCAGAGTAAGAGTCTAAGACCTTAACCATTAGTCCAGAGTGAGAGTCTAGACCTTAACCATTAGGCCAGAGTAAGAACTAAGACATTAACCATTAGGCCAGAGTAAGAGTCATGACCTTAACCATTAGGCCGGAGTAAGAGTTAAGACCTTAACCATTAGGCCAGAGTAAGAGTCTAAGACCTTAACTATTAGTCCAGAGAAAGAGTCTAGACCTTAAACATTAGGCCAGATTAAGAGTCTAGACCCTAACCATTAGGCCAGAGTAAGAGTTAAGACCTTAACCAGTAGGCCAGAGTAAGAGTTAAGACCTTAACCATTAGGCAAGAGTAAGAGTCTAATACCTTAACTATTAGGCCAGAGTAAGAGTCTAAGACCTTAACTATTAGTCCAGAGAAAGAGTCTAGACCTTAACCATTAGGCCAGAGTAAGAGTTAAGACCTTAACCATTAGGCCAGAGTAAGAGTCTATACCTTAACCATTAGGCCAGAGTAAGAGTTAAGACCTTAACCATAAGGCCAGAGTAAGAGATACAACCTTAACCATAAGGCCAGAGTAAGAGTTAAGACCTTAACCATTAGGCCAGAGTAAGAGTCTAGACCCTAACCATTAGGCCAGAGTAAGAGTTAAGACCTTAACCAGTAGGCCAGAGTAAGAGTTAAGACCTTAACCATTAGGCCAGAGTAAGAGTCTAATACCTTAACCATTAGGCCAGAGTAAGAGTTAAGACCTTAACCATTAGGCCAGAGAAAGAGTTAAGACATTAACCATTAGGCCAGAGTAAGAGATACAACCTTAACAATAAGGCCAGAGTAAGAGATACAACGTTAACCATTAGGCCAGAGTAAGAGTCTAAGACCTTAACCATTAGGCCAGAGTAAGAGTCTAAGACCATAACCATTATGCCAGAGTAAGAGTTAAGACCTTAACCAGTAGGCCAGAGTAAGAGTTAAGACCATAACCAATAGCCCAGGATAAGAGTTAAGACCTTAACCAGTAGGCCAGAGTAAGAGTCTAAGACCTTAACCATTAGGCCAGAGTAAGAGTCTAAGACCTTAACTATTAGTCCAGAGAAAGAGTCTAGACATTAACCATTAGGCCAGAGTAAGAGTTAAGACCTTAACCATTAGGCCAGAGTAAGAGGATATACCTTACCCATTAGGCCAGAGTAAGAGTTAAGACCTTAACCAGTTGGCCAGTGTATGAGTCTGAGACCTTAACCATTAGGCCAGAGTAAGAGTTAAGACCTTAATCATTAAGCCAGAGTAAGAGTCTAAGACCATGACCATTAGGCCAGAGTAAGAGTCTAAGAACTTAACCATTAGGCCAAAGAAAGAGTCTAAGACCTTAACCATTAAGCCAGAGTAAGAGTCTAAGAACTTAACCATTAGGCCAGATTAAGAGTCTAGACCTTAACCATTAGGCCAGAGTAAGAACTAAGACATTAACCATTAGGCCAGAGTAAGAGTCATGAAATTAACCATTAGGCCAGAGTAAGAGTTAAGACCTTAACCATTAGGCCAGAGCAAGAGTTAAGACCTTAACCATTAGGCAAGAGTAAGAGTCTAAGAACTTAACCATTAGGCCAGATTAAGAGTCTAGACCTTAACCATTAGGCCAGAGTAAGAACTAAGACATTAACCATTAGGCCAGAGTAAGAGTCATGACCTTAACCATTAGGCCAGAGTAAGAGTTAAGACCTTAACCATTAGGCCAGAATAAGAGTCTAAGACCTTAACCATTAGGCCAGAGTAAGAGTTAAGACCTTAACCAGTAGGCCAGAGTAAGAGTTAAGACCTTAACCATTAGGCCAGAGTAAGAGTCTAATACCTTAACCATTAGGCCAGAGTAAGAGTTA
Organism: Triturus cristatus; assembly: GCF_964204655.1. Lineage (NCBI taxonomy): Eukaryota > Metazoa > Chordata > Amphibia > Caudata > Salamandridae > Triturus > Triturus cristatus. Next base: position 2,963,138 of record NC_140588.1, read on the forward strand.
AGACCTTAACCATTAGGCCGGAGGAAGAGTTAAGACGTTAACCATTAGGCCAGAGTAAGAGATACAACCTTAACCATTAGGCCAGAGTAAGAGTCTAAGACCTTAACCATTAGGCCAGAGTAAGAGTCTAAGACCATAACCATTATGCCAGAGTAAGAGTTAAGACCTTAACCAGTAGGCCAGAGTAAGAGTTAAGACCTTAACCAATAGGCCAGGATAAGAGTTAAGACCTTAACCAGTAGGCCATAGTAAGAGTATAAGACCTTAACCATTAGGCCAGAGTAAGAGTTAAGACCCTAACCATTAGGCCAGAGTAAGAGTCTAAGACCTTAACCATTAGTCCAGAGTGAGAGTCTAGACCTTAACCATTAGGCCAGAGTAAGAACTAAGACATTAACCATTAGGCCAGAGTAAGAGTCATGACCTTAACCATGAGGCCAGAGTAAGAGTTAAGACCTTAACCATTAGGCCAGAGTAAGAGTCTAAGACCTTAACTATTAGTCCAGAGAAAGAGTCTAGACCTTAAACATTAGGCCAGAGTAAGAGTCTAGACCCTAACCATTAGGCCAGAGTAAGAGTTAAGACGTTAACCAGTAGGCCAGAGTAAGAGTTAAGACCTTAACCATTAGGCCAGAGTAAGAGTCTAATACCTTAACCATTAGGCCGGAGTAAGAGTTAAGACCTTAACCATTAGGCCAGAGAAAGAGTTAAGGCGTTAACCATTAGGCCAGAGTAAGAGATACAACCTTAACCATAAGGCCAGAGTAAGAGATACAACCTTAACCATTAGGCCAGAGTAAGAGTCTAAGACCTTAACCATTAGTCCAGAGTAAGAGATAGGACCTTAGCCAATAGGCCACAGTAAGAGACTAAGACCTTATCCAGTAGGCCAGAGTAAGAGTCTAAGACCTTAACCATTAGTCCAGAGTGAGAATCTAGACCTTAACCATAAGGCCAGAGTAAGAGTTAAGACCTTAACCATGAGGCCAGAGTAAGAGTCTAAGACCTTATCCATTAGGCCAGAGTGAGAGTTAAGACCTTAACCATTAGGCCAGAGTAAGAGTTAAGACCTTAACCAGTAGGCCAGAGTAAGAGTTAAGACCTTAACCAATAGGCCAGGATAAGAGTTAAGACCTTAACCAGTAGGCCAGAGTAAGAGTCTAAGACCTTAACCATTAGGCCAGAGTAAGGGTCTAAGACCTTAACCATTAGGCCAGAGTAAGAGTCTAAGACCTTAACTATTAGTCCAGAGAAATAGTCTCGACCTTAACCATTAGGCCAGAGTAAGAGTTAAGACCTTAACCATTAGGCCAGAGTAAGAGTCTATACCTTAACCATTAGGCCAGAGTAAGAGGATATACCTTAACCATTAGGCCAGAGTAAGAGTTAAGACCTTAACCAGTTGGCCAGTGTATGAGTCTAAGACCTTAACCATTAGGCCAGAGTAAGAGCTAAGACCATAACCATTAGGCCAGAGTAAGAGTTAGGACCTTAACCATTAGGCCAGAGTAAGATTCTAAAACCATGACCATTAGGCCAGAGTAAGAGTTAAGACCTTAACCATTAGGCCAGAGTAAGAGTCTAAGACCTTAACCATTAGGCAAGAGTAAGAGTCTAAGAACTTAACCATTAGGCCAGATTAAGAGTCTAGACCTTAACCATTAGGCCAGAGTAAGAACTAAGACATTAACCATTAGGTCAGAGTAAGAGTCATGACCTTAACCATTAGGCCAGAGTAAGAGTTAAGACCTTAACCATTAGGCCAGAGTAAGAGTCTAAGACCTGAATAATTAGGCCAGAGTAAGAGTTAAGACCTTAACCAGTAGGCCAGTGGAAGAGTTAAGACCTTAACCATTAGGCCAGAGAAAGAGTTAAGACGTTAACCATTAGGCCAGAGTAAGAGATACAACCTTAACCATAAGGCCAGAGTAAGAGATACAACCTTAACCATTAGGCCAGAGTAAGAGTCTAAGACCTTAACCATTAGGCCAGAGTAAGAGTCTAAGACCATAACCATTATGCCAGAGTAAGAGTTAAGACCTTAACCAGTAGGCCAGAGTAAGAGTTAAGACCTTAACCAATAGCCCAGGATAAGAGTTAAGACCTTAACCAGTAGGCCAGAATAAGAATCTAAGACCTTAACCATTAGGCCAGAGTAAGAGTCTAAGACCTTAACCATTAGGCCAGAGTAAGAGTCTAAGACCTTAACTATTAGTCCAGAGAAAGAGTCTAGACCTTAACCATTAGGCCGGAGTAAGAGTTAAGACCTTAACCATTAGGCCAGAGTAAGAGGATATACCTTAACCATTAGGCGAGAGTAAGAGTTAAGACCTTAACCAGTTGGCCAGTGTATGTGTCTAAGACCTTAACCATTAGGCGAGAGTAAGAGTTAAGACCTTAATCATTAGGCCAGAGTAAGAGTCTAAGACCATGACCATTAGGCCAGAGTAAGATTCTAAGACCGTGACCATTAGGCCAGAGTAAGAGTTAAGACCTTTGGAATCTCATCTTTTAACATAGTATTATCCGGTATGTTTCCCATTACAGCTAGGGGCAGACGGATTACCATAGTTTCTACCAACAACCCTGGTGAACCAATTATCGGGTCCGTTGTCAACTGGCCTGGGTTTCCTGGGGTTTCATCTATAGAACCTGGGGCGGTGCCCTTTTCTTGTCAATCATTTTGGTCCAATCCACTCAGGCATTGATAGCGGTTGGCAGTTGCTACCTCAGTGTTGATCAGACCATAACCCTCATCTCCCCTCGTTGCCCTTCCCCTCCGCTGCAATGGGAAGTGCTCAATATGTTGCCTATAAAAAAAGCCAAGGGGACGAAGTACGATTCCCTGGTTAGTACTGGGGCGGGACGTGGCACGAATCAGTGCTGTTGTTGCTAAATGAGGGTTACTAAAATTAATGATAACACAGTCACCAGGGATGTTTTTGGGGGTTAGTCCAATCCAGTTTGTTCTGGTGGTAGTCAGAATCTGATCCGCCTTAGCCACCGGAAAACCACATTCACGATTGAGCCAGGCCACAGTTTTATTCTTAAGAGAGTCGTGGGATTCCACAGGACAGTTAGGCCCGTCCTGACTGATAACTGGCACATTGGTCAAAACTGCCACATAAGGTGCGCAGTCAGGTGGCAGGTTAGGTTGGGGGAACCGAAGATTATTAAACCTCCCTCTTCCTAGGGACCTATTTCTGTTCGCTATATCATCAGTAATTATATTAATCGGGGCACCAATAGCTGAAGTGGCACTAGGAATATCCCCAGAGGCACATTGTATAGTATTTCCTGCAGACCCCCGCTGATCATTGCTTGAAGTAATCCCATTAATTAACTGGTTCTGAGAGCTAGATCCCATACAGAGTTGGCCAGTACTTTTTAAAGTTTTAGGTTGTTGCACGGTGTTGCCCGTTTGATCCCTGGTCTCCCCCTCCATAACAATCGATGGGGAGCTATTACGGGATTTAAGACCTTGTTGCACCATTTCACCCAATCTGTTCACTTCCCTGGATACAGCCTCAAGTTTGTCTAAAAGCGGTATGATAATTTTATCTAATTTGCTATCAATCATACCGATTAACATGTCGAACTGAGCTGGTGCTAATGTCATTTGGGTAGAGTTATCACCATTATCTAAACAGGTATGCTCAGGGGGAACATTAATAACCGTATTCTTTTTGCTTTTACGGACCCCCTTCTTAGGCTGAACATATCTGTTAGCATGTGAACCTGATCTTAGCACTCTATGTGTTTTATGAGGTACAGGAGTTGAAACTACAGTGACATTAGGAGACTTGCTGGTATCGAGATCCAAGGGCAAATCTGAATCGGGTAAAGGAGCCGGGGTAGGGTCTGTTATACAAATGCTCACCCTCGGTGGGGAAGTTGTAGGTGCCAGTACTTGGCTGTCATCAAATGGATGGATCTCAGCTGAGACTAGCTGGCTTATATTCTCAGGGCTACAAATGCTAGTCAAACCTAAGGATAGTCTACGTTCCTTATTGATTTTGTCTACAACTTTGACTAAATAATTATCAAGTGTAGATACGGTTGAACGAGGAGTCCCAGTCGTTTTAGACATGCTGCACAAAATGGAAAAGTCAAATTTAATAAACTGCCTAAAAACAGTAGCAACCTTTTAAAATAGCACTTACTATGAAATGTTACCACCAGTGATAAAAAGGATATAACGTCCACAAAATAATCAGCTAAGGGGGATAGCCCGGCCCGGCCTCCTCCGGCCCCGGACGGCCACAGACGGTCCCGCCCTTGTCCCGGGCTTCTCCCGGCGCCGACCCGCGCGCGATCCCGCGACGCGGAGTGAGCTTCTGAATTAGTAGCGCCGCCAGGCGCGTAGTCCGGCGGAAGTGGGCGGGGCAAAGGGGGATGCTGGGTCTTGTGGTCCTGCTGCAGCCTCAGGTGGCGCGAGGCGGCAGGGGAATCAAGCGTCCACACGGCGTCCCACACAAGGCAGAAGCCGCTCGCAGACACCCCAAGTGAAGGTGAGAATAGCCCAGCGTCCGCGCTGTCTTGCACCAAGCGTTAGCCCCCCGCTCCACCAAGGGAGCTTCTGAATTAGTAGCGCCTCCAGGCGCGTAGTCCGGCGGAAGTGGGCGGGGCAAAGGGGGATGCTGGGTCTTGTGGTCCTGCTGCAGCCTCAGGTGGCGCGAGGCGGCAGGGGAATCAAGCGTCCACACGGCGTCCCACACAAGGCAGAAGCCGCTCGCAGACACCCCAAGTGAAGGTGAGAATAGCCCAGCGTCCGCGCTGTCTTGCACCAAGCGTTAGCCCCCCGCTCCACCGAGGGAGCTTCTGAATTAGTAGCGCCGCCAGGCGCGTAGTCCGGCGGAAGTGGGCGGGGCAAAGGGGGATGCTGGGTCTTGTGGTCCTGCTGCAGCCTCAGGTGGCGCGAGGCGGCAGGGGAATCAAGCGTCCACACGGCGTCCCACACAAGGCAGAAGCCGCTCGCAGACACCCCAAGTGAAGGTGAGAATAGCCCAGCGTCCGCGCTGTCTTGCACCAAGCGTTAGAGTCAAAGACCTTAACCATTAGGCCAGAGTAAGAGTTAAGACCTTAACCAGTAGGCCAGAGTAAGAGTTAAGACCTTAACCATTAGGCCAGAGTAAGAGTCTAATACCTTAACCATTAGGCCAGAGTAAGAGTTAAGACCTTAACCATTAGGCCAGAGAAAGAGTTAAGACGTTAACCATTAGGCCAGAGTAAGAGATATAACCTTAACCATAAGGCCAGAGTAAGAGATACAACCTTAACCATTAGGCCAGAGTAAGAGTCTAAGACCATAACCATTATGCCAGAGTAAGAGTTAAGACCTTAACCAGTAGGCCAGAGTAAGAGTTAAGACCTTAACCAATAGGCCAGGATAAGAGTTAAGACCTTAACCAGTAGGCCATAGCAAGAGTATAAAACCTTAACCATTAGGCCAGATTAAGAGTTAAGACCCTAACCAGTAGGCCAGAGTAAGAGTCTAAGACCTTAACCATTAGTCCAGAGTGAGAGTCTAGACCTTAACCATTAGTCCAGTGTAAGAGTCTAAGACCATAACCTTAGGCCAGAGTATGAAATTAAGCCCTTAACCATTAGGCCAGAGAAAGAGTTAAGACCTTAACCATTAGGCCATAGTAAGAGATACAACCTTAACCATAAGGCCAGAGTAAGAGATACAACCTTAACCATAAGGCCAGAGTAAGAGTTAAGACCTTAACCATTAGGCCAGAGTAAGAGTTAAGACCTTAACCATTAGGCCAGAGTAGGAGTCTAGACCCTAACCATTAGGCCAGAGTAAGAGTTAAGACCTTAACCAGTAGGCCAGAGTAAGAGTTAAGACCTTAATCATTAGGCCAGAGTAAGAGTCTAATACCTTAACCATTAGGCCAGAGTAAGAGTTAAGACCTTAACCATTAGGCCAGAGAAAGAGTTAAGGCGTTAACCATTTGGCCACAGTAAGAGATACAACCTTAACCATAAGGCCAGAGTAAGAGATACAACCTTAACCATTAGGCCAGAGTAAGAGTCTAAGACCTTAACCATTAGGCCAGAGTAATAGTCTAAGACCATAACCATTATGCCAGAGTAAGAGTTAAGACCTTAACCAGTAGGCCAGAGTAAGAGTTCAGACCTTAACCAATAGCCCAGGATAAGAGTTAAGACCTTAACCAGTAGGCCAGAGTAAGAGTCTAAGACCTTAACCATTAGGCCAGAGTAAGAGTTAAGACCTTAACCAATATCCCAGGATAAGAGTTAAGACCTTAACCAGTAGGCCAGAGTAAGAGTCTAAGACCTTAACCATTAGGCCAGAGTAAGAGTCTAAGACCTTAACCATTAGGCCAGAGTAAGAGTCTAAGACCTTAACCATTAGGCCAGAGTAAGAGTCTAGACCTTAACCATTAGGCCAGAGTAGAGTTAAGACCTTAACCATTAGGCCAGAGTAAGAGTTAAGACCTTAACCATTAGGCCAGAGTAAGAGGATATACCTTAACCATTAGGCGAGAGTAGGAGTTAAGACCTTAACCAGTTGGCCAGTGTATGAGTCTAAGACTTTAACCATTAGGCCAGAGTAAGAGTTAAGACCTTAATCATTAGGCCAGAGTAAGAGTCTAAGACCATGACCATTAGGCCAGAGTAAGAGTTAAGACCTTAACCATTAGGCCAGAGTAAGAGTCTAAGACCTTAACCATTAGGCCAGAGAAAGAGTCTAAGACCTTAACCATTAAGCCAGAGTAAGAGTCTAAGAACTTAACCATTAGGCCAGATTAAGAGTCTAGACCTTAACCATTAGGCCAGAGTAAGAACTAAGACATTAACCATTAGGCCAGAGTAAGAGTCATGAAATTAACCATTAGGCCAGAGTAAGAGTTAAGACCTTAACCATTAGGCCAGAGCCAGAGTTAAGACCTTAACCATTAGGCAAGAGTAAGAGTCTAAGAACTTAACCATTAGGCCAGATTAAGAGTCTAGACCTTAACCATTAGGCCAGAGTAAGAACTAAGACATTAACCATTAGGCCTTAGTAAGAGTCATGACCTTAACCATTAGGCCAGAGTAAGAGTTAAGACCTTAACCATTAGGCCAGAGTAAGAGTCTAAGACCTTAACCATTAGTCCAGAGTGAGAGTCTAGACCTTAACCATTAGTCCAGTGTAAGAGTCTAAGACCATAACCTTAGGCCAGAGTATGAAATTAAGCCTTTAACCATTAGGCCAGAGTAAGAGTTAAGACCTTCACCATTAGGCCAGAGTAAGAGTTAAGACCTTAAACATTAGGCCAGTGTAAGAGTTAAGACCTTAACCATTAGGCCAGAGTAAGAGTCGAATACCTTAACCGTTAGGCCAGAGTAAGAGTTAAGACCTTAACCATTAGGCCAGAGAAAGAGTTAAGACGTTAACCATTAGGCCAGAGTAAGAGATACAACCTTAACCATAAGGCCAGAGTAAGAGATACAACCTTAACCATTAGGCCAGAGTAAGAGTCTAAGACCTTAACCATTAGGCCAGAGTAAGAGTCTAAGACCATAACCATTATGCCAGAGTAAGAGTTAAGACCTTAACAGGTAGGCCAGAGTAAGAGTTAAGACCTTAACCAATAGGCCAGGATAAGAGTTAAGACCTTAACCACTAGGCCATAGTAAGAGTATAAGACCTTAACCATTAGGCCAGAGTAAGAGTTAAGACCCTAACCATTAGGCAAGAGTAAGAGTCTAAGACCTTAACCATTAGGCCAGAGTAAGAACTAAGACATTAACCATTAGACCAGAGTAAGAGTCATGACTTTAACCATTAGGCCAGAGTAAGAGTTAAGACCTTAACCATTAGGCCAGAGTAAGAGTCTAAGAGCTTAACTATTAGTCCAGAGAAAGAGTCTAGACCTTAAACGTTAGGCCAGAGTAAGAGTCTAGACCCTAACCATTAGGCCAGAGTAAGAGTTAAGACCTTAACCAGTAGGCCATAGTAAGAATTAAGACCTTAACCATTAGGCCAGAGTAAGAGTCTAATACCTTAACCATTAGGCCAGAGTAAGAGTTAAGACCTTAACCATTAGGCCAGAGAAAGAGTTAAGACGTTAACCATTAGGCCAGAGTAAGAGATACAACCTTAACCATAAGGCCAGAGTAAGAGATACAACCTTAACCATTAGGCCAGAGTAAGAGTCTAAGACCTTAACCATTAGGCCAGAGTAAGAGTCTAAGACCATAACCATTATGCCAGAGTAAGAGTTAAGACCTTCACCAGTAGGCCAGAGTAAGAGTTAAGACCTTAACCAATAGCCCAGGATAAGAGTTAAGACCTTAACCAGTAGGCCAGAGTAAGAATCTAAGACCTTAACCATTAGGCCAGAGTAAGAGTCTAAGACATTAACCATTAGGCCAGAGTAAGAATCTAAGACCTTAACTATTAGTCCAGAGAAAGAGTCTAGACCTTAACCATTAGGCAAGAGTAAGAGTTAAGATCTTAACCATTAGGCCAGAGAAAGAGTTAAGACGTTAACCATTAGGCCAGTATAAGAGATATAACCTTAACCATAAGGCCAGAGTAAGAGATACAACCTTAACCATTAGGCCAGAGTAAGAGTCTAAGACCTTAACCATTAGGCCAGAGTAAGAGTCTAAGACCATAACCATTATGCCAGAGTAAGAGTTAAGACCTTAACCAGTAGGCCAGAGTAAGAGTTAAGACCTTAACCAATAGGCCAGGATAAGAGTTAAGACCTTAACCAGTAGGCCATAGTAAGAGTATAAAACCTTAACCATTAGGCCAGAGTAAGAGTTAAGACCCTAACCATTAGGCCAGAGTAAGAGTCTAAGACCTTAACCATTAGTCCAGAGTGAGAGTCTAGACCTTAACCATTAGTCCAGTGTAAGAGTCTAAGACCATAACCTTAGGCCAGAGTATGAAATTAAGCCTTTAAGCATTAGGCCAGAGTAAGAGGTAAGACCTTAACCATTAGGCCAGAGTAAGAGATACAACCTTAACCATAAGGCCAGAGTAAGAGATACAACCTTAACCATAAGGCCAGAGTAAGAGTTAAGACCTTAACCATTAGGCCAGAGTAAGAGTCTAGACCCAAACCATTAGGCCAGAGTAAGAGTTAAGACCTTAACCAGTAGGCCAGAGTAAGAGTTAAGACCTTAATCATTAGGCCAGAGTAAGAGTCTAATACCTTAACCATTAGGCCAGAGTAAGAGTTAAGACCTTAACCATTAGGCCAGAGAAAGAGTTAAGACGTTAACCATTAGGCCAGAGTAAGAGATACAACCTTAACCATAAGGCCAGAGTAAGAGATACAACCTTAACCATTAGGCCAGAGTACGAGTCTAAGACCTTAACCATTAGGCCAGAGTAAGAGTCTAAGACCATAACCATTATGCCAGAGTAAGAGTTAAGACCTTAACCAGTAGGCCAGAGTAAGAGTTAAGACCTTAACCAATAGCCCAGGATACGAGTTAAGACCTTAACCAGTAGGCCAGAGTAAGAGTCTAAGACCTTAACCATTAGGCCAGAGTAAGAGTTAAGACCTTAACCAATATCCCAGGATAAGAGTTAAGACCTTAACCAGTAGGCCAGAGTAAGAGTCTAAGACCTTAACCATTAGGCCAGAGTAAGAGTCTAAGACCTTAACCATTAGGCCAGAGTAAGAGTCTAAGACCTTAACTATTAGTCCAGAGAAAGAGTCTAGACCTTAACCATTAGGCCAGAGTATCGTTAAGACCTTAACCATTAGGCCAGAGTAAGAGGATATACCTTAACCATTAGGCCAGAGTAAGAGTTAAGACCTTAACCATTAGGCCAGAGTAAGAGTCTAAGACCATGACCATTAGGCCAGAGTAAGAGTTAAGACCTTAACCATTAGGCCAGAGTAAGAGTCTAAGACCTTAACCATTAGGCCAGAGAAAGAGTCTAAGAACTTAACCATTAGGCCAGATTAAGAGTCTAGACCTTAACCATTAGGCCAGAGTAAGAACTAAGACATTAACCATTAGGCCAGAGTAAGAGTCATGAAATTAACCATTAGGCCAGAGTAAGAGTTAAGACCTTAACCATTAGGCCAGAGCAAGAGTTAAGACCTTAACCATTAGGCAAGAGTAAGAGTCTAAGAACTTAACCATTAGGCCAGATTAAGAGTCTAGACCTTAACCATTAGGCCAGAGTAAGAGATACAACCTTAACCATAAGGCCAGAGTAAGCGATACAACCTTAACCATAAGGCCAGAGTAAGAGTTAAGACCTTAACCATTAGGCCAGAGTAAGAGTCTAGACCCTAACCATTAGGCCAGAGTAAGAGTTAAGACCTTAACCAGTAGGCCAGAGTAAGAGTTAAGACCTTAACCATTAGGCCAGAGTAAGAGTCTAATACCTTAACCATTAGGCCAGAGTAAGAGTTAAGACCTTAACCATTAGGCCAGAGAAAGAGTTAAGACGTTAACCATTAGGCCAGAGTAAGAGATACAACCTTAACCATAAGGCCAGAGTAAGAGATACAACCTTAACCATTAGGCCAGAGTAAGAGTCTAAGACCTTAACCATTAGGCCAGAGTAAGAGTCTAAGACCATAACCATTATGCCAGAGTAAGAGTTAAGACCTTAACCAGTAGGCCAGAGTAAGAGTTAAGACCTTAACCAATAGCCCAGGATAAGAGTTAAGACCTTAACCAGTAGGCCAGAGTGAGAATCTAAGACCTTAACCATTAGGCCAGAGTAAGAGTCTAAGACCTTAACCATTAGGCCAGAGTAAGAGTCTAAGACCTTAACTATTAGTCCAGAGAAAGAGTCTAGACCTTAACCATTAGGCCAGAGTAAGAGTTAAGACCTTAACCATTAGGCCAGAGTAAGAGGATATACCATAACCATTAGGCGAGAGTAAGAGTTAAGACCTTAACCAGTTGGCCAGTGTATGAGTCTAAGACCTTAACCATTAGGCCAGAGTAAGAGTTAAGACCTTAATCATTAGGCCAGAGTAAGAGTCTAAGACCATGACCATTAGGCCAGAGTAAGAGTTAAGACCTTAACCATTAGGCCAGAGTAAGAGTCTAAGGCCTTAACCATTAGGCCAGAGAAAGAGTCTAAGACCTTAACCATTAAGCCAGATTAAGAGTCTAAGAACTTAACCATTAGGCCAGATTAAGAGTCTAGACCTTAACCATTAGGCCAGAGTAAGAACTAAGACATTAACCATTAGGCCAGAGTAAGAGGCATGAAATTAAACATTAGGCCAGAGTAAGAGTTAAGACCTTAACCATTAGGCCAGAGCAAGAGTTAAGACCTTAACCATTAGGCAAGAGTAAGAGTCTAAGAACTTAACCATTAGGCCAGATTAAGAGTCTAGACCTTAACCATTAGGCAAGAGTAAGAACTAAGACATTAACCATTAGGCCTGAGTAAGAGTCATGACCTTAACCATTAGGCCAGAGTAAGAGTTAAGACCTTAACCATTAGGCCAGAGTAAGAGTCTAAGACCTTAACTATTAGTCCAGAGAAAGAGTCTAGACCTTAACCATTAGGCCAGAGTAGAGTTAAGACCTTAACCATTAGGCCAGAGTAAGAGGATATACCTTAACCATTAGGCCAGAGTAAGAGTTAAGACCTTAACCATTAGGCCAGAGTAAGAGTCTAAGACCATGACCATTAGGCCAGAGTAAGAGTTAAGACCTTAACCATTAGGCCAGAGTAAGAGTCTAAGACCTTAACCATTAGGCCAGAGAAAGAGTCTAAGACCTTAACCATTAAGCCAGAGTAAGAGTCTAAGAACTTAACCATTAGGCCAGATTAAGAGTTTAGACCTTAACCATTAGGCCAGAGTAAGAACTAAGACATTAACCATTAGGCCAGAGTAAGAGTCGTGAAATTAACCATTAGGCCAGAGTAAGAGATAAGACCTTAACCATTAGGCCAGAGTAAGAGTCTAAGAACTTAACCATTAGACCAGATTAAGAGTCTAGACCTTAACCATTAGGCCAGAGTAAGAACTAAGACATTAACCATTAGGCCAGAGTAAGAGTTAAGACCTTAACCATTAGGCCAGAGTAAGAGTCTAAGACCTTAACCATTAGGCCAGAGTAAGAGTTAAGACCTTAACCAGTAGGCCAGAGTAAGAGTTAAGACCTTAACCATTAGGCCAGAGTAAGAGTCTAATACCTTAACCATTAGGCCAGAGTAAGAGTTAAGACCTTAACCATTAGGCCAGAGAAAGAGTTAAGACGTTAACCATTAGGCCAGAGTAAGAGATACAACCTTAACCATAAGGCCAGAGTAAGAGATACAACCTTAACCATTAGGCCAGAGTAAGAGTCTAAGACCTTAACCATTAGGCCAGAGTAAGAGTCTAAGACCATAACCATTATGCCAGAGTAAGAGTTAAGACCTTAACCAGTAGGCCAGAGTAAGAGTTAAGACCTTAACCAATAGGCCAGGATAAGAGTTAAGACCTTAACCAGTAGGCCATATTAAGAGTATAAGACCTTAACCATTAGCCCAGAGTAAGAGTTAAGACCCCAACCATTAGGCCAGAGAAAGAGTCTAAGACCTTAACCATTAGTCCAGAGTGAGAGTCTAGACCTTAACCATTAGTCCAGTGTAAGAGTCTAAGACCATGACCTTAGGCCAGAGTATGAAATTAAGACCTTAACTATTAGGCCAGAGTAAGAGTCAAAGACCGTAACCATTAGGCCAGAGTAAGAGTTAAGACCTTAACCATTAGGCCAGAGTAAGAGATACAACCTTAACCATGAGGCCAGAGTAAGAGTCAAGACCTTAACCATTAGGCCAGAGGCAGAGTCTAGACCCTAACCATTAGGCCAGAGTAAGAGTTAAGACCTTAACCATTAGGCCAGAGTAAGAGTCTAATACCTTAACCATTAGGCCAGAGTAATAGTTAAGACCTTAACCATTAGGCCAGAGAAAGAGTTATGACATTAACCATTAGACCAGAGTAAGAGATACAACCTTAACCATCAGGCCAGAGTAAGAGATACAACCTTAACCATTAGGCCAGAGTAAGAGTCTAAGACCTTAACCATTAGGCCAGAGTAAGAGTCTAAGACCATAACCATTATGCCAGAGTAAGAGTTAAGACCTTAACCAGTAGGCCAGAGTAAGAGTTAAGACCTTAACCAATAGGCCAGGATAAGAGTTAAGACCTTAACCAGTAGGCCAGAGTAAGAGTCTAAGACCTTAACCATTAGGCCAGAGTAAGAGTCTAAGACCTTAACTATTAGTCCAGGGAAAGAGTCTAGACCTTAACCATTAGGTCAGAGTAGAGTTAAGACCTTAACCATTAGGCCAGAGTAAGAGGATATACCTTAACCATTAGGCCAGAGTAAGAGTTAAGACCTTAACCAGTTGGCCAGTGTATGAGTCTAAGACCTTAACCATTAGGCCAGAGTAAGAGCTAAGACCTTAACCATTAGGCCAGAGTAAGAGTCTAATACCTTAACCATTAGGCCGGAGTAAGAGTTAAGACCTTAACCATGAGGCCAGAGTAAGAGTCTAAGACCATGACCATTAGGCCAGCGTAAGAGTTAAGACCTTAACCATTAGGCCAGAGTAAGAGTCTAAGACCTTAACCATTAGGCCAGAGAAAGAGTCTAAGACCTTAACCATTAGGCCAGAGTAAGAACTAAAACATTAACCATTAGGCCAGAGTAAGAGTCATGACCTTAACCATTAGGCCAGAGTAAGAACTAAGACATTACCCATTAGGCCAGAGTAAGAGTCATGACCTTAACCATTAGGCCAGAGTAAGAGTTAAGACCTTAACCATTAGGCCAGAGTAAGAGTCTAAGACCTTAACTATTAGTCCAGAGAAAGAGTCTAGACCTTAAACATTAGGCCAGAGTAAGAGTCGAGACCCTAACCATTAGGCCAGAGTAAGAGTTAAGACCTTAACCAGTAGGCCAGAGTAAGAGTTAAGACCTTAACCAGTAGGCCAGAGTAAGAGTCTAAGACCATAACCATTATGCCAGAGTAAGAGTTAAGACCTTAACCAATAGGCCAGGATAAGAGTTAAGACCTTAACCAGTAGGCCAGAGTAAGAGTCTAAGACCTTAACCATTAGGCCAGAGTAAGAGTCTAAGACCTTAACCATTAGGCCAGAGTAAGAGTCTAAGACCTTAACTATTAGTCCAGAGAAAGAGTCTAGACCTTAACCATTAGGCCAGAGTAAGAGTTAAGACCTTAACCATTAGGCCAGAGTAAGAGGATATACCTTAACCATTAGGCCAGAGTAAGAGTTAAGACCTTAACCAGTTGGCCAGTGTATGAGTCTAAGACCTTAACCATTAGCCCAGAGTAAGAGCTAAGACCTTAATCATTAGGCCAGAGTAAGAGTTAAGACCTTAACCATTAGACCAGAGTAAGAGTCTAAGACCATGACCATTAGGCCAGAGTAAGAGTTAAGACCTTAACCATTAGGCCAGAGTAAGAGTCTAAGACCTTAACCATTAGGCCAGAGTAAGAGTCTAAGAACTTAACCATTAGGCCAGATTAAGAGTCTAGACCTTAACCATTAGGCCAGAGTAAGAACTAAGACATTAACCATTAGGCCAGAGTAAGAGTCATGACCTTAACCATTAGGCCAGAGTAAGAGTTAAGACCTTAACCATTAGGCCAGAGTAAGAGTCTAAGACCTTAACTATTAGTCCAGAGAAAGAGTCTAGACCTTAAACATTAGGCCAGAGTAAGAGTTAAGACCTTAACCATTAGGCCAGAGTAAGAGTCTATACCTTAACCATTAGGCCAGAGTAAGAGTCTAAGACCTTAACCATTAGTCCAGAGTGAGAGTCTAGACCTTAACCATTAGTCCAGTGTAAGAGTCTAAGACCATAACCTTAGGCCAGAGTATGAAATTAAGAACGTAACCATTAGGCCAGAGTAAGAGTCAAAGACCGTAACCATTAGGCCAGAGTAAGAGTTAAGACCTTAACCATTAGGCCAGAGTAAGAGATACAACCTTAACCATAAGGCCAGAGTAAGAGATACAACCTTAACCATGAGGCCAGAGTAAGAGTTAAGACCTTAACCATTAGGCCAGAGTAAGAGTCTAGACCCTAACCATTAGGCCAGAGTAAGAGTTAAGACCTTAACCAGTAGGCCAGAGTAAGAGTTAAGACCTTAACCATTAGGCCAGAGTAAGAGTCTAATACCTTAACCATTAAACCAGAGTAAGAGTTAAGACCTTAACCATTAGGCCAGAGAAAGAGTTAAGACGTTAACCATTAGGCCAGAGTAAGAGATACAACCTTAACCATAAGGCCAGAGTAAGAGATACAACCTTAACCATTAGGCCAGAGTAAGAGTCTAAGACCTTAACCATTAGGCCAGAGTAAGAGTCTAAGACCATAACCATTATGCCAGAGTAAGAGTTAAGACCATAACCAGTAGGCCAGAGTAAGAGTTACGACCTTAACCAATAGGCCTGGATAAGAGTTAAGACCTTAACCAGTATGCCAGAGTAAGAGTCTAAGACCTTAAACATTAGGCCAGAGTAAGAGTCTAAGACCTTAACCATTAGGCCAGAGTAAGAGTCTAAGACCTTAACTATTAGTCCAGAGAAAGAGTCTAGACCTTAACCATTAGGCCAGAGTAAGAGTTAAACCCTTAACCATTAGGCCAGAGTAAGAGTCTATACCTTAAACATTAGGCCAGAGTAAGAGGATATACCTTAACCATTAGGAGTCTATACCTTAAACATTAGGCCAGAGTAAGAGGATATACCTTAACCATTAGGCCAGAGTAAGAGTTAAGACCTTAACCAGTTGGCCAGTGTATGAGTCTAAGACCTTAACCATTAGGCCAGAGTAAGAGCTAAGACCTTAACCATTAGGCCAGAGTAAGAGTTAAGACCTTAACCATTAGGCCAGAGTAAGAGTCTAAGACCATGACCATTAGGCCAGAGTAAGAGTTAAGACCTCAACCATTAGGCCAGAGTAAGAGTCTAAGACCTTAACCATTGGGCCAGAGTAAGAGTCTAAGACCTTAACCATTAAGCCAGAGAAAGAGTCTAAGACCTTAACCATTAAGCCAGAGTAAGAGTCTAAGAACTTAACCATTAGGCCAGATTAAGAGTCTAGACCTTAACCATTAGGCCAGAGTAAGAACTAAGACATTAACCATTAGGCCAGAGTAAGAGTCATGAAATTAACCATTAGGCCAGAGTAAGAGTTTAGACCTTAACCATTAGGCCAGAGCAAGAGTTAAGACCTTAACCAGTAGGCCAGAGTATGAGTTAAGACCTTAACCATTAGGCCAGAGTAAGAGTCTAATACCTTCACCATTAGGCCAGAGTAAGAGTTAAGACCTTAACCATTAGGCCATAGTAAGAGCTAAGACCTTAACCATTAGTCCAGAGTAAGAGTCCAAGACCTTAACCAATAGGCTAGAGTAAGAGTTAAGACCTTAACCAGTAGGCCATAGTAAGAGTATAAGACCTTAACCATTAGAACAGAGTAAGAGTTAAGACCCTAACCATTAGGCCAGAGTAAGAGTCTAAGACATTAACCATTAGTCCAGAGTGAGAGTCTGGACCTTAACCATTAGTCCAGTGTAAGAGTCTAAGACTATAACCTTAGGCCAGAGTATGAAATTAAGACCTTAACCATTAGGCCAGAGTATGAGTCAAAGACCGTAACCATTAGGCCAGAGTAAGAGTTAAGACCTTAACCATTAGGCCAGAGTAAGAGATACAACCTTAACCATAAGGCCAGAGTAAGAGATACAACCTTAACCATAAGGCCAGAGTAAGAGTTAAGACCTTAACCATTAGGCCAGAGTAAGAGTCTAGACCCTAACCATTAGTCCAGAGTAAGAGACTAAGACCTTAAACATTAGTCCAAAGTAAGAGTCTAGACCTTACCATTAGGCCAGAGTAAGAGTTAAGACCTTAACCATTAGGCCAGATTAAGAGTCTAGACCTTAACCATTAGGCCAGAGTAAGAACTAAGACATTAACCATTAGGCCAGAGTAAGAGTCATGACCTTAACCATTAGGCCAGAGTAAGAGTTAAGACCTTAACCATTAGGCCAGAGTAAGAGTCTAAGACCTTAACCATTAGGCCAGAGTTAAAATTAAGACCTTTACCAGTAGGCCAGAGTAAGTGTTAAGACCTTAACCATTAGACCAGAGTAAGAGTCTAATACCTTGACCATTAGGCCAGAGTAAGAGTTAAGACCTTAACCATTAGGCCAGAGTAAGAGCTAAGACCTTAACCATTAGTCCAGAGTGAGAGTCTAGACCTTAACAATTAGTCCAGAGTTACAGTCTAAGACCATAACCTTAGGCCAGAGTATAAGTTTAAGACCTTAACCATTAGGCCAGAGTAAGAGTCTACGACCTTAACCATTAGGCCAGAGTAAGTGTTAAGACCTTAACCATAAGGCCAGAGTAATAGTCTAAGACCTTAACCATTAGGCCAGAGTAAGAGTTAAAACTTTAACCATTAGGCCAGAGTAAGAGTCTAGACCTTAACCATTAGGCCAGAGTAAGAGTCTAAGACCTTAACCATTAGTCCAGAGTAAGAGACTAGACCTTAACCATTAGGCCAGAGTAAGAGTTAAGACCTTAACCATTAGGCCAGATTACGAGTCTAGACCTTAAGCATTAGACCAGAGTAAGAGTCTAGACATTAACCAATAGGCCAGAGTAAGAGTCATGATTTTAACCATTAGGCCAGAGTAAGAGTTAAGACCTTAGGTCAGAGTAAGAGTCTAAGACCTTTACCATTAGGCCAGAGTAAGAGTTAAGGCCTTAACCATTAGGCCAGAGTAAGAGTCCAAGAACTTAAACATTAGGCCAGAGTAAGAGTTAAGACCTTAACCATTAGGCCAGAGTAAGAGCTAAGACCTTAACCATTAGTCCAGAGTAAGAGTCTAAGACCTTAACCAATAGGCCAGAGTAAGTGTCAGACCTTAACCATTAGGCCAGAGTACGAGTCTAAGACCTTAACCATTAGTCCAGAGTAAGAGTTAAGACCTTAACCAGTAGGCCAGAGTAAGAGTCTAAGAACTTAAACATTAGGCCAGAGTAAGAGTTAAGACCTTAACCATTAGGCCAGAGTAAGAGTTAAGACCTTAACCAGTAGGCCATAGTAAGAGGCTACGACCATAACCATTAGGCCAGAGTAAGAGTCTACGACCTTAACCATTATGCCAGAGTAAGAGTTAATACCTTAACCATTAGGCCAGAGTAAGAGTTAAAACCTTAACCATTAGGCCAGAGTAAGAGTCTAAGACCTTAACCATTAGGCCAGAGTGAGAGTCTAGACCTTCACCATTAGGCCAGAGTAAGAGTCTAAGACCTTAACCATTAGGCCAGAGTATGAGTTTAAGACCTTAACCATTAGGCCAGAGTAAGAGTCTAAGACCTTAACCATTAGGCCAGAGTTAGAGTTAAGACCTTAACCATTAGGCCAGAGTAAGAGATACAACCTTAACCATTAGGCCAGTGTAAGAGTTAAGACATTAACCATTAGGCCAGAGTAAGAGTCAAGACCTTAACCATTAGGCCAGAGTACGAGTCTAAGACCTTAACCATTATACCAGAGTAAAAGTTAAGACCTTAACCAGTAGGCCATTAGGCCAGAGTAAGAGTATAAGACCTTAACCATTAGGCCAGAGTAAGAGTTAAGACCTTCCAGAGTAAGAGTTAAGACCTTGACCATTAGGCCAGAGAAAGAGTCTAAGACCTTAACCATTAAGCCAGAGTAAGAGTCTAAGACCTTAACCATTAGGCCAGATTAAGAGTCTAGACCTTAACCATTAGGCCAGAGTAAGAACTAAGACATTAACCATTAGGCCAGAATAAGAGTAATGACCTTAACCATTAGGCCAGAGTAAGAGTTAAGACCTTAACCATTAGGCCAGAGTAAGAGTCTACGACCTTAACCATTAGGCCAGAGTAAGTGTTAAGACCTTAACCATAAGGCCAGAGTAATAGTCTAAGACCTTAACCATTAGGCCAGAGTAAGAGTTAAAACTTTAACCATTAGGCCAGAGTAAGAGTCTAGACCTTAACCATTAGGCCAGAGTAAGAGTCTAAGACCTTAACCATTAGTCCAGAGTAAGAGACTAGACCTTAACCATTAGGCCAGAGTAAGAGTTAAGACCTTAACCATTAGGCCAGATTACGAGTCTAGACCTTAAGCATTAGACCAGAGTAAGAGTCTAGACATTAACCAATAGGCCAGAGTAAGAGTCATGATTTTAACCATTAGGCCAGAGTAAGAGTTAAGACCTTAGGTCAGAGTAAGAGTCTAAGACCTTTACCATTAGGCCAGAGTAAGAGTTAAGGCCTTAACCATTAGGCCAGAGTAAGAGTCCAAGAACTTAAACATTAGGCCAGAGTAAGAGTTAAGACCTTAACCATTAGGCCAGAGTAAGAGATAAGACCTTAACCATTAGTCCAGAGTAAGAGTCTAAGACCTTAACCAATAGGCCAGAGTAAGTGTCAGACCTTAACCATTAGGCCAGAGTACGAGTCTAAGACCTTAACCATTAGTCCAGAGTAAGAGTTAAGACCTTAACCAGTAGGCCAGAGTAAGAGTCTAAGAACTTAAACATTAGGCCAGAGTAAGAGTTAAGACCATAACCATTAGGCCAGAGTCTGAGTCTAATACCTTAACCATTAGGCCAGAGTAAGAGTTAAGACCTTAACCATTAGGCCAGAGTAAGAGCTAAGACATTAACCATTAGTCCAGAGTAAGAGTCTAAGACCTTAACCAATAGGCCAGAGTAAGAGTTAAGACCTTAACCAGTAGGCCATAGTAAGAGTATAAGACCTTAACCATTAGGCCAGAGTAAGAGTTAAGACCCTAACCATTAGGCCAGAGTAAGAGTCTAAGACCTTAACCATTAGTCCAGAGTGAGAGTCTCGACCTTAACCATTAGTCCAGTGTAAGAGTCTAAGACCATAACCTTAGGCCAGAGTATGAAATTAAGACCTTAACCATTAGGCCAGAGTAAGAGTCAAACACGTTAACCATTAGGCCAGAGTAAGAGTTAAGACCTTAACCATTAGGCCAGAGTACGACATACAACCTTAACCATAAGGCCAGAGTAAGAGATACAACCTTAACCATAAGGCCAGAGTAAGAGTTAAGACCTTAACCAGTAGGCCAGAGTAAGAGTCAAGACCTTAACCATAAGGCCAGAGTAAGAGTTAAGACTTTAACCATTAGGCCAGAGTAAGAGTCTAGACCTTAACCATTAGTCCACAGTAAGAGTCTAAGACCTTAACCATTAGTCCAAAGTAACAGTCTAGACCTTACCATTAGGCCAGAGTAAGAGAAGACCTTAACCATTAGGCCAGATTAAGAGTCTAGACCTTAACCATTAGGCCAGAGTAGGAACTAAGACATTAACCATTAGGCCAGAGTAAGAGTCATGACCTTAACCATTAGGCCAGAGTAAGAGTTAAGACCTTAACCATTAGGCCAGAGTAAGAGTCTACAACCTTAACCATTAGGCCAGAGTAAGAGTTAAGACCTTAACCAGTAGGCCAGAGTAAGAATTAAGACCTTAACCATTAGGCGAGAGTAAGAGTCTAATACCTTAACCATTAGGCCAGAGTAAGAGTTAAGACCTTAAACATTAGTCCAGAGTGAGAGTCTAGACCTTAACCATTAGTCCAGAGTTACAGTCTAAGACCATAACCTTAGGCCAGAGTATAAGTTTAAGACCTTAACCATTAGGCCAGAGTAAGAGTCTACGACCTTAACCATTAGGCCAGAGTAAGAGTCTAGACCTTAACCATTAGGCCAGAGTAAGAGTCTAAGACCTTAACCATTAGTCCAAAGTAAGAGATTAGACCTTAACCATTAGGCCAGAGTAAGAGTTAAGACCTTAACCAGTTGGCCAGTGTATGAGTCTAAGACCCTAACAATTAGGCCAGAGTAAGAGCTAAGACCTTAACCATTAGGCCAGAGTAAGAGTTAAGACCTTAACCATTAGGCCAGAGTAAGAGTCTAAGACCATGACCATTGGGCCAGAGTAAGAGTTAAGACCTTAACCATTAGGCCAGAGTAAGAGTCTAAGACCTTAACCATTAGGCCAGAGAAAGAGTCTAAGACCTTAACCATTAAGCCAGAGTAAGAGTCTAAGAACTTAACCATTAGGCCAGATTAAGAGTCTAGACCTTAACCATTAGGCCAGAGTAAGAACTAAGACATTAACCATTATGCTAGAGTAAGAGTTAAGACCATAACCAGTAGGCCAGAGTAAGAGTTAAGACCTTAACCAATAGGCCTGGATAAGAGTTAAGACCTTAACCAGTAGGCCAGAGTAAGAGTCTAAGACCTTAAACATTAGGCCAGAGTAAGAGTCTAAGACCTTAACTATTAGTCCAGAGAAAGAGTCTAGACCTTAACCATTAGGCCAGAGTAAGAGTTAAACCCTTAACCATTAGGCCAGAGTAAGAGTCTATACCTTAACCATTAGGCCAGAGTAAGAGGATATACCTTAACCATTAGGAGTCTATACCTTAACCATTAGGCCAGAGTAAGTGTGTAGGAGAGTGGAATCTGACTAATGGTTGCCCCCAACTTTTTGCCTGGTATTTAAGTGGTTTTTGACTAGTCTGGCTGGGATCCTGCTATTCAGGACCCCAGCCTATCTGCTTTCTCCCTAAAACTGTTGTGAGTACTCTAGGTACAAACATAATTGGATGCTGGGCATGCCCTACCAGTCCCTTGTAGATGGTACCCTAGGTACCCAGGGCATGGGTCCCCCAGTAGGCCTACCAGGGCTGCAGCACTTATTGTGCCACCCTGGGACAGCCACCCAAACTGACACCACCAGGCCACTACTGTAGCCTGGGTAAGGTGGTGCTAGCACCCCTTACAGGGATGTAGGTACCCTATGTCCCATACCATTACAACACATATACTCTCATAGGTCACCCCTATGGCAGGCCCTGGTAATCCTACAGGGCTGGGTGCTGAGGTATGTGTGAGGGGGGACCCCTACGTGAGTAGGACCTCTCTGCAACCTTCGTAAAATCGTTACTTTGTTGTTTGTAGTGTAGCCATACCATACTCTTAACCGCATTATAAGTTATTGCGTCATCGCTGTAACTTAGGAATGGCTACACAGAACCATATCGTGTTTGGTGTCAAACATGAAGGAATCATACCCCCAGTCCAGCCATGGGCATGGGGGCACGATTCCCCCTTGCTAGGAGGGTGATATGGGAAAAGCGGTAGAATTTGGACACCAATTTAAAAGTGCACATGTACCACAAAATGGCTACTGTTCGCCACCTACACGACTCTGGCTGGCTGTTGCTGGGGAAAACCCCAGCCTCACCATCTGGACAATAGGGCTCCTGTGGCAGGGAGGTGCCAGCACCTCCCCAGACAGGATATGTGGATTGGAACAGGGTGGGTGCACCAAATGTCCTTTCAGAGTTGCACGTAGGCAGCTGCAGAGCCCCAATTCTGCATACACCGCCTGGAACCGGTTCAGGGGCGTCCTGCCCCTCGCCCAGGTGGGAAACACACAAAGGGGAGTGGGTGTAGCCACCCTTTCCCGCCTCTACTCTGATTGGTAGGCTCTCTTTTGGACCATCCCCTAATCTTGGGGATATATGGGAATAACTTTGCCCTAGAGCCTTAGATTCGTACAGGACTTCACAGAACTGACCTTCGACGAGCTGCTGCCCAGCTGACTGAAGAAATCTCCCTTGGGATAAAGGAGTTATCCCCCTGCTTGGCAGGCACCTAAAAGACTACAAGATACCCGGTTGGAACTTCGTTGCTCTCCCGACCTTTGACGCCTTCCAGCAACCTCGAGGTGGGTCTCCAGTGCATCCGAGCGTCCTGTGAGTGTGCCCAGCAAGTCTGAGCACCCTGGACCACGTGGGTGTCGAGATCCCTGCATACCCCGAGACACCGGCCACCTCTTGTCCAGCACACGACCCCGACCAGTGGGGAAGTTGTGCTTTGGCCCATTCTTGAGCCAACCATCAAGCAGCAATTGTGCTGACTCACAGCTCCCTGGCCCGCTCCGGTGGCCCGTGGGAGCCCTTTTACGCACTCCATTTTGCTGCCTTCTGCGGTCCCTTGTCTCTCGACTTGTGGGCCCTGACGGAGGACAATCTTCTTTTCTAAGAGTTCCCCTGGTTGCGCCAGGCTTGCTCTACGCTCCCTACAAAGGAGAGCACCCTCAGACCTCGTGGGTCTGCACCAGCAGCTGCTTTGTTCATCTTGCGTGGGTTGCGGTTGCCAATGCTTAGTGGATCCAATCGGGACACTAACACCGCAGCGACCTTCAGCCGATGTGGGACAGTTGCCCTCCAGAAGCTGGCCTTCCTTGAAGCCTCCCGGAGCCCGTGACTGCAGAGCCCAGCTGTACCTTCCACACCTGAAGCACCCGACATCCACGAGCTCCTTCCTGTGAGCTCCCTGGTCACTGTGCTGTGACCCAGACTCTGTCCCCTCTGCTTTCAGGTTCATCTTTGTCTTTTCTTCAACTTTAATCTTCACGACTTCAACGACACTTCCAGCTAGCAGCAGTTTGGACTCCTTTTCCATAGAAAATCAGCCCGCGACCCGACACCAGAATCGACCTATGCACCCGGCTTCCCTGGGGCAGGTAACAGTGGTACTTCGGTACTTCCGTGGTGGTGGGCTCTCCAAAGCCTTAAGTCTCAAGCCTTAACTTTGTACTGTTGTTAGAAGTGTCCTTAAACCTTAATTATTCAACCGCGACATTCTCCTTAGGCTAACATTGCGATCCCGATAGCAACTTCTCGCACTGCACACGCCTCCCGTGGGTCCCCTTCCTCTTAACTGTGGGTGGATTCTTAAGGGGCCAGCGATCCTGAATGCCCTAGGCATTGCTTGTAGAATTGTCATGGTTCTTATACCACTATTTTAGTATATGGTTTGGTCCCCCCCTGGGGCCCATTGATTTCTGTGCTATTTATTGTGTTTATAAATGCTTGTTTGAAGTGTAACTTTGCCACTAGCCACATAAAGTGACTGTGGGATTCTGTCTAGAATAAATACATATATTTTTTTTATATACCTGTGTGGGCTACTCTTTCATTTGGTGATACAAGAGGTTATTATGGTAAAACAATAAGCTTAACACTCCTTCAAGACTTAGCCTGAAGGCTGCTCTCCACAGCTACCACTAGGATAGCTTTCTTTAAAGGTTGTCTTAAACCTATCATCAATAGGAGTCGAATTGGACTGGTGCAAGGTGTCCCTATAACTAGGAACAGCATATGCCAGGCCAACTTCTCACAAAGAGGATATACCTTAACCATTAGGCCAGAGAAAGAGTTAAGACCTTAACCAGTTGGCCAGTGTATGAGTCTAAGACCTTAACCATTAGGCCAGAGTAAGAGCTAAGACCTTAACCATTAGGCCAGAGTAAGAGTTAAGACCTTAACCATTAGGCCAGAGTAAGAGTCTAAGACCATGACCATTAGGCCAGAGTAAGGGTTAAGACCTCAACCATTAGGCCAGAGTAAGAGTCTAAGACCTTAACCATTGGGCCAGAGTAAGAGTCTAAGACCTTAACCATTAGGCCAGAGAAAGAGTCTAAGACCTTAACCATTAAGCCAGAGTAAGAGTCTAAGAACTTAACCATTAAGCCAGATTAAGAGTCTAGACCTTAACCATTAGGCCAGAGTAAGAACTAAGACATTAACCATTAGGCCAGAGTAAGAGTCATGAAATTAACCATTAGGTCAGAGTAAGAGTTAAGACCTTAACCATTAGGCCAGAGTAAGAGTCTAAGACCTTAACCATTAGGCAAGTGTGAGAGTCTAGACCTTCACCATTAGGCCAGAGTAAGAGTCTAAGACCTTAACCATTAGGCCAGAGTATGAGATTAAGACCTTAACCGTTAGGCCAAAGTAAGAGTCTAAGACCTTAACCATTAGGCCAGAGTAAGAGTTAAGACCTTAACCATTAGGCCAGAGTAAGAGATACAACCTTAACCATTAGTCCAGAGTAAGAGTCTAAGACCTTAACCATTAGGCCAGAGTAAGAGTTAAGACCTTAACCATTAGGCCAGAGTAAGAGATACAACCTTAACCATTAGGCCAGTGTAAGAGTTAAGACCTTAACCATTAGGCCGGAGTAAGAGTCAAGACCTTACCCATTAGGCCAGAGTAAGAGTCTAAGACCTTAACCATTATACCAGAGTAAGAGTTAAGACCTTAACCAGTAGGCCATTAGGCCAGAGTAAGAGTCTTAGACCTTAACCATTAGGCCAGAGTAAGAGTTAAGACCTTCCAGAGTAAGAGTTAAGACCTTAACCATTAGGCCAGAGTAAGAGTCTAAGACCTTAACCATTAGGCCAGAGTAAGAGTCTAAGACCATAACCATTATGCCAGAGTAAGATTTAAGACCTTAACCAATAGGCCAGAGTAAGAGTTAAAACCTTAAACATTAGGCCAAAGTAAGAGTTAAGACCTTAACCATTAGGCCAGAGTAAGAGTTAAGACCATAACCATTAGGCCAGATTAAGAGTCTAAGACCTTAACCATTAGGCCAGATTCAGAGTTAAGACCTTAACCATTAGGCCAGAGTAAGAGATACAACCTTAACCATTAGGCCAGTGTAAGAGTTAAGACCTTAACCATTAGGCCAGAGAAAGAGTTAAGACCTTAACCATTAGGCCAGAGTAAGAGTCTAAGACCTTAACCATTATACCAGAGTAAGAGTTAAGACCTTAACCAGTAGGCCATTAGGCCAGAGTAAGAGTCTAAGACCTTAACAATTAGGCCAGAGTAAGAGTCTAAGACCTTAACCATTAGGCCAGAGTAAGAGTCTAAGACCTTAACCATTAGGCCAGAGTAACAGTTAAGACCTTAACCATTAAGCCAGAGTGAGAGTCTAAGACCGTAACCATTATGCCAGAGTAAGAGTTAAGACCTTAAGCAGTAGGCCAGAGTAAGAGTTAAGACCTTAAACATTAGGCCAGAGTAAGAGTCTAAGACCTTAACCATTAGGACAGAGTATGAGTCTTAGACCTTAACCATTAGGCCAGAGGTAGATTTAAGACCTTAACCATTAGGCCAGAGTAACAGTTAAGACCTTAACCATTAAGCCAGAGTGAGAGTCTAAGACCGTAACCATTATGCCAGAGTAAGAGTTAAGACCTTAAGCAGTAGGCCAGAGTAAGAGTTAAGACCTTAAACATTAGGCCAGAGTAAGAGTCTAAGACCTTAACCATTAGGACAGAGTATGAGTCTTAGACCTTAACCATTAGGCCAGAGGTAGATTTAAGACCTTAACCATTAGGCCAGAGTAAGAGTCTATGACCATAACCATTATGCCAGTGTAAAATTTAAGACCTTAACCAATAGGCCAGAGTAAGAGTTAAAACCTTAAACATTAGGCCAAAGTAAGAGTTAAGACCTTAACCATTAGGCCAGAGTAAGAGTTAAGACCATAACCATTAGGCCAGATTAAGAGTCTAAGACCTTAACCATTAGGCCAGAGTAAGAGTTAAGACCTTAACCATTAGGCCAGAGTAAGAGATACAACCTTAACCATTAGGCCAGTGTAAGAGTTAAGTCCTTAACCATTAGGCCAGAGTAAGAGTTAAGACCTTAACCACTAGGCCAGAGTAAGAGTCTAAGACCTTAACCATTATACCAGAGTAAGAGTTAAGACCTTAACCAGTAGGCCATTAGGCCAGAGTAAGAGTCTAAGACCTTAACCATTAGGCCAGAGTAAGAGTCTAAGACCTTAACTATTAGTCCAGAGAAAGAGTCTAGACCTTAACCATTAGGCCAGAGTAAAAGTTAAGACCTTAACCATTAGGCCAGAGTAAGAGTCTATACCTTAACCATTAGGCCAGAGTAAGAGGATATACCTTAACCATTAGGCCAGAGTAAGAGTTAAGACCTTAACCAGTTGGCCAGTGTATGAGTCTAAGACCTTAACCATTAGGTCAGAGTAAGAGTTAAGACCTTAACCATTAGGCCAGAGTAAGAGTCTAAGACCTTAACCATTAGGCTAGAGTGAGAGTCTAGACCTTCACCATTAGGCCAGAGTAAGAGTCTAAGACCTTAACCATTAGGCCAGAGTATGAGTTTAAGACCTTAACCATTAGGCCAGAGTAAGAGTCTAAGACCTTAACCATTAGGCCAGAGTAAGAGTTAAGACCTTAACCATTAGGCCAGAGTAAGAGATACAACCTTAACCATTAGTCCAGAGTAAGAGTCTAAGACCTTAACCATTAGGCCAGAGTAAGAGTTAAGACCTTAACCATTAGGCCAGAGTTAGAGATACAACCTTAACCATTAGGCCAGTGTAAGAGTTAATACCTTAACCATTAGGCCAGAGTAAGAGTCAAGACCTTAACCATTAGGCCAGAGTAAGAGTCTTAGACCTTAACCATTAGGCCAGAGTAAGAGTTAAGACCTTCCAGAGTAAGAGTTAAGACCTTAACCATTAGGCCAGAGTAAGAGTCTAAGACCTTAACCATTAGGCCAGAGTAAGAGTCTAAGACCATAACCATTATGCCAGAGTAAGATTTAAGACCTTAACCATTAGGCCAGAGTAAGAGTTAAAACCTTAAACATTAGGCCAAAGTAAGAGTTAAGACCTTAACCATTAGGCCAGAGTAAGAGTTAAGACCATAACCATTAGGCCAGATTAAGAGTCTAAGACCTTAACCATTAGGCCAGAGTCAGAGTTAAGACCTTAACCATTAGGCCAGAGTAAGAGATACGACCTTAACCATTAGGCCAGTGTAAGAGTTAAGACCTTCACCATTAGGTCAGAGTAAGAGTTAAGACCTTAAACATTAGACCAGAGTAAGAGTCTAAGACCTTAACCATTAGGCCAGAGTACGAGTCTTAGACCTTAACCATTAGGCCAGAGTTAGAGTTAAGACCATAACCATTATGCCAGAGTAAAATTTAAGAACTTAACCAATAGGCCAGAGTAAGAGTTAAAACCTTAAACATTAGGCCAAAGTAAGAGTTAAGACCTTAACCATTAGGCCAGAGTAAGAGTTAAGACCATAACCATTAGGCCAGATTAAGAGTCTAAGACCTTAACCATTAGGCCAGAGTAAGAGTTAAGACCTTAACCATTAGGCCAGAGTAAGAGATACAACCTTAACCATTAGGCCAGTGTAAGAGTTAAGTCCTTAACCATTAGGCCAGAGTAAGAGTTAAGACCTTAACCACTAGGCCAGAGTAAGAGTCTAAGACCTTAACCATTATACCAGAGTAAGAGTTAAGACCTTAACCAGTAGGCCATTAGGCCAGAGTAAGAGTCTAAGACCTTAACCATTAGGCCAGAGTAAGAGTCTAAGACCTTAACTATTAGTCCAGAGAAAGAGTCTAGACCTTAACCATTAGGCCAGAGTAAAAGTTAAGACCTTAACCATTAGGCCAGAGTAAGAGTCTATACCTTAACCATTAGGCCAGAGTAAGAGGATATACCTTAACCATTAGGCCAGAGTAAGAGTTAAGACCTTAACCAGTTGGCCAGTGTATGAGTCTAAGACCTTAACCATTAGGTCAGAGTAAGAGTCTAAGACCTTAACCATTAGGCAAGAGTGAGAGTCTAGACCTTCACCATTAGGCCAGAGTAAGAGTCTAAGACCTTAACCATTAGGCCAGAGTATGAGTTTAAGACCTTAACCATTAGGCCAGAGTAAGAGTCTAAGACCTTAACCATTAGGCCAGAGTAAGAGTTAAGACCTTAACCATTAGGCCAGAGTAAGAGATACAACCTTAACCATTAGTCCAGAGTAAGAGTCTAAGACCTTAACCATTAGGCCAGAGTAAGAGTTAAGACCTTAACCATTAGGCCAGAGTAAGAGATACAACCTTAACCATTAGGCCAGTGTAAGAGTTAAGACCTTAACCATTAGGCCAGAGTAAGAGTCAAGACCTTAACCATTAGGCCAGAGTAAGAGTCTAAGACCTTAACCATTATACCAGAGTAAGAGTTAAGACCTTAACCAGTAGGCCATTAGGCCAGAGTAAGAGTCTTAGACCTTAACCATTAGGCCAGAGTAAGAGTTAAGACCTTCCAGAGTAAGAGTTAAGACCTTAACCATTAGGCCAGAGTAAGAGTCTAAGACCTTAACCATTAGGCCAGAGTAAGAGTCTAAGACATTAACCATTATACCAGAGTAAGAGTTAAGACCTTAACCAGTAGGCCATTAGGCCAGAGTAAGAGTCTAAGACCTTAACCATTAGGCCAGAGTAAGAGTCTAAGACCTTAACCATTAGGCCAGAGTAAGAGTCTAAGACCTTAACCATTAGGCCAGAGTACGAGTCTTAGACCTTAACCATTAGGCCAGAGTTAGAGTTAAGACCATAACCATTATGCCAGAGTAAAATTTAAGAACTTAACCAATAGGCCAGAGTAAGAGTTAAAACCTTAAACATTAGGCCAAAGTAAGAGTTAAGACCTTAACCATTAGGCCAGAGTAAGAGTTAAGACCATAACCATTAGGCCAGATTAAGAGTCTAAGACCTTAACCATTAGGCCAGAGTAAGAGTTAAGACCTTAACCATTAGGCCAGAGTAAGAGATACAACCTTAACCATTAGGCCAGTGTAAGAGTTAAGTCCTTAACCATTAGGCCAGAGTAAGAGTTAAGACCTTAACCACTAGGCCAGAGTAAGAGTCTAAGACCTTAACCATTATACCAGAGTAAGAGTTAAGACCTTAACCAGTAGGCCATTAGGCCAGAGTAAGAGTCTAAGACCTTAACCATTAGGCCAGAGTAAGAGTCTAAGACCTTAACTATTAGTCCAGAGAAAGAGTCTAGACCTTAACCATTAGGCCAGAGTAAAAGTTAAGACCTTAACCATTAGGCCAGAGTAAGAGTCTATACCTTAACCATTAGGCCAGAGTAAGAGGATATACCTTAACCATTAGGCCAGAGTAAGAGTTAAGACCTTAACCAGTTGGCCAGTGTATGAGTCTAAGACCTTAACCATTAGGTCAGAGTAAGAGTTAAGACCTTAACCATTAGGCCAGAGTAAGAGTCTAAGACCTTAACCATTAGGCTAGAGTGAGAGTCTAGACCTTCACCATTAGGCCAGAGTAAGAGTCTAAGACCTTAACCATTAGGCCAGAGTATGAGTTTAAGACCTTAACCATTAGGCCAGAGTAAGAGTCTAAGACCTTAACTATTAGTCCAGAGTAAGAGTCTATACCTTAACCATTAGGCCAGAGTAAGAGGATATACCTTAACCATTAGGCCAGAGTAAGAGTTAAGACCTTAACCAGTTGGCCAGTGTATGAGTCTAAGACCTTAACCATTAGGTCAGAGTAAGAGTTAAGACCTTAACCATTAGGCCAGAGTAAGAGTCTAAGACCTTAACCATTAGGCAAGAGTGAGAGTCTAGACCTTAACCATTAGGCCAGAGTAAGAGTTAAGACCTTAACCATTAGGCCAGAGTAAGAGATACAACCTTAACCATTAGTCCAGAGTAAGAGTCTAAGACCTTAACCATTAGGCCAGAGTAAGAGTTAAGACCTTAACCATTAGGCCAGAGTAAGAGATACAACCTTAACCATTAGGCCAGTGTAAGATTTAAGACCTTAACCATTAGGCCAGAGTAAGAGTCAAGACCTTAACCATTAGGCCAGAGTAAGAGTCTAAGACCTTAACCATTATACCAGAGTAAGAGTTAAGACCTTAACCAGTAGGCCATTAGGCCAGAGTAAGAGTCTTAGACCTTAACCATTAGGCCAGAGTAAGAGTTAAGACCTTCCAGAGTAAGAGTTAAGACCTTAACCATTAGGCCAGAGTAAGAGTCTAAGACCTTAACCATTAGGCCAGAGTAAGAGTCTAAGACATTAACCATTATACCAGAGTAAGAGTTAAGACCTTAACCAGTAGGCCATTAGGCCAGAGTAAGAGTCTAAGACCTTAACCATTAGGCCAGAGTAAGAGTCTAAGACCTTAACCATTAGGCCAGAGTAAGAGTCTAAGACCTTAACCATTAGGCCAGAGTAACAGTTAAGACCTTAACCATTAGGCCAGAGTGAGAGTCTAAGACCGTAACCATTATGCCAGAGTAAGAGTTAAGACCTTAAGCAGTAGGCCAGAGTAAGAGTTAAGACCTTAAACATTAGGCCAGAGTAAGAGTCTAAGACCTTAACCATTAGGCCAGAGTACGAGTCTAAGACCTTAACCATTAGGCCAGAGTTAGAGTTAAGACCTTAACCATTAGGCCAGAGTAAGAGTTAAGACCTTAAGCATTAGGCCAGAGTAAGTGTCAGACCTTAACCATTAGGCCAGAGTACGAGTCTAAGACCTTAACCATTAGGCCAGAGTAAGAGTTAAGACCTTAACCAGTAGGCCAGAGTAAGAGTCTAAGAACTTAACCATTAGGCCAGAGTAAGAGCTAAGACCTTAACCATTAGGCCAGAGTAAGAGTTAAGACCTTAACCATTAGGCCAGAGTAAGAGTCTAAGACCATGACCATTAGGCCAGAGTAAGAGTTAAGACCTCAACCATTAGGCCAGAGTAAGAGTCTAAGACCTTAACCATTGGGCCAGAGTAAGAGTCTAAGACCTTAACCATTAGGCCAGAGAAAGAGTCTAAGACCTTAACCATTAAGCCAGAGTAAGAGTCTAAGAACTTAACCATTAAGCCAGATTAAGAGTCTAGACCTTAACCATTAGGCCAGAGTAAGAACTAAGACATTAACCATTAGGCCAGAGTAAGAGTCATGAAATTAACCATTAGGTCAGAGTAAGAGTGAAGACCTTAACCATTAGGCCAGAGTAAGAGTCTAAGACCTTAACCATTAGGCAAGAGTGAGAGTCTAGACCTTCACCATTAGGCCAGAGTAAGAGTCTAAGACCTTAACCATTAGGCCAGAGTATGAGATTAAGACCTTAACCATTAGGCCAGAGTAAGAGTCTAAGACCTTAACCATTAGGCCAGAGTAAGAGTTAAGACCTTAACCATTAGGCCAGAGTAAGAGATACAACCTTAACCATTAGTCCAGAGTAAGAGTCTAAGACCTTAACCATTAGGCCAGAGTAAGAGTTAAGACCTTAACCATTAGGCCAGAGTAAGAGATACAACCTTAACCATTAGGCCAGTGTAAGAGTTAAGACCTTAACCATTAGGCCGGAGTAAGAGTCAAGACCTTACCCATTAGGCCAGAGTAAGAGTCTAAGACCTTAACCATTATACCAGAGTAAGAGTTAAGACCTTAACCAGTAGGCCATTAGGCCAGAGTAAGAGTCTTAGACCTTAACCATTAGGCCAGAGTAAGAGTTAAGACCTTCCAGAGTAAGAGTTAAGACCTTAACCATTAGGCCAGAGTAAGAGTCTAAGACCTTAACCATTAGGCCAGAGTAAGAGTCTAAGACCATAACCATTATGCCAGAGTAAGATTTAAGACCTTAACCAATAGGCCAGAGTAAGAGTTAAAACCTTAAACATTAGGCCAAAGTAAGAGTTAAGACCTTAACCATTAGGCCAGAGTAAGAGTTAAGACCATAACCATTAGGCCAGATTAAGAGTCTAAGACCTTAACCATTAGGCCAGAGTCAGAGTTAAGACCTTAACCATTAGGCCAGAGTAAGAGATACAACCTTAACCATTAGGCCAGTGTAAGAGTTAAGACCTTAACCATTAGGCCAGAGTAAGAGTTAAGACCTTAACCATTAGGCCAGAGTAAGAGTCTAAGACCTTAACCATTATACCAGAGTAAGAGTTAAGACCTTAACCAGTAGGCCATTAGGCCAGAGTAAGAGTCTAAGACCTTAACAATTAGGCCAGAGTAAGAGTCTAAGACCTTAACCATTAGGCCAGAGTAAGAGTCTAAGACCTTAACCATTAGGCCAGAGTAACAGTTAAGACCTTAACCATTAGGCCAGAGTGAGAGTCTAAGACCGTAACCATTATGCCAGAGTAAGAGTTAAGACCTTAAGCAGTAGGCCAGAGTAAGAGTTAAGACCTTAAACATTAGGCCAGAGTAAGAGTCTAACCTTAACCATTAGGACAGAGTACGAGTCTTAGACCTTAACCATTAGGCCAGAGTTAGATTTAAGACCTTAACCATTAGGCCAGAGTAAGAGTCTAAGACCATAACCATTATGCCAGAGTAAAATTTAAGACCTTAACCAATAGGCCAGAGTAAGAGTTAAAACCTTAAACATTAGGCCAAAGTAAGAGTTAAGACCTTAACCATTAGGCCAGAGTAAGAGTTAAGACCATAACCATTAGGCCAGATTAAGAGTCTAAGACCTTAACCATTAGGCCAGAGTAAGAGTTAAGACCTTAACCATTAGGCCAGAGTAAGAGATACAACCTTAACCATTAGGCCAGTGTAAGAGTTAAGTCCTTAACCATTAGGCCAGAGTAAGAGTTAAGACCTTAACCACTAGGCCAGAGTAAGAGTCTAAGACCTTAACCATTATACCAGAGTAAGAGTTAAGACCTTAACCAGTAGGCCATTAGGCCAGAGTAAGAGTCTAAGACCTTAACCATTAGGCCAGAGTAAGAGTCTAAGACCTTAACTATTAGTCCAGAGAAAGAGTCTAGACCTTAACCATTAGGCCAGAGTAAAAGTTAAGACCTTAACCATTAGGCCAGAGTAAGAGTCTATACCTTAACCATTAGGCCAGAGTAAGAGGATATACCTTAACCATTAGGCCAGAGTAAGAGTTAAGACCTTAACCAGTTGGCCAGTGTATGAGTCTAAGACCTTAACCATTAGGTCAGAGTAAGAGTTAAGACCTTAACCATTAGGCCAGAGTAAGAGTCTAAGACCTTAACCATTAGGCTAGAGTGAGAGTCTAGACCTTCACCATTAGGCCAGAGTAAGAGTCTAAGACCTTAACCATTAGGCCAGAGTATGAGTTTAAGACCTTAACCATTAGGCCAGAGTAAGAGTCTAAGACCTTAACCATTAGGCCAGAGTAAGAGTTAAGACCTTAACCATTAGGCCAGAGTAAGAGATACAACCTTAACCATTAGTCCAGAGTAAGAGTCTAAGACCTTAACCATTAGGCCAGAGTAAGAGTTAAGACCTTAACCATTAGGCCAGAGTTAGAGATACAACCTTAACCATTAGGCCAGTGTAAGAGTTAATACCTTAACCATTAGGCCAGAGTAAGAGTCAAGACCTTAACCATTAGGCCAGAGTAAGAGTCTTAGACCTTAACCATTAGGCCAGAGTAAGAGTTAAGACCTTCCAGAGTAAGAGTTAAGACCTTAACCATTAGGCCAGAGTAAGAGTCTAAGACCTTAACCATTAGGCAGGAGTAAGAGTCTAAGACCATAACCATTATGCCAGAGTAAGATTTAAGACCTTAACCATTAGGCCAGAGTAAGAGTTAAAACCTTAAACATTAGGCCAAAGTAAGAGTTAAGACCTTAACCATTAGGCCAGAGTAAGAGTTAAGACCATAACCATTAGGCCAGATTAAGAGTCTAAGACCTTAACCATTAGGCCAGAGTCAGAGTTAAGACCTTAACCATTAGGCCAGAGTAAGAGATACGACCTTAACCATTAGGCCAGTGTAAGAGTTAAGACCTTCACCATTAGGTCAGAGTAAGAGTTAAGACCTTAAACATTAGGCCAGAGTAAGAGTCTAAGACCTTAACCATTAGGCCAGAGTACGAGTCTTAGACCTTAACCATTAGGCCAGAGTTAGAGTTAAGACCATAACCATTATGCCAGAGTAAAATTTAAGAACTTAACCAATAGACCAGAGTAAGAGTTAAAACCTTAAACATTAGGCCAAAGTAAGAGTTAAGACCTTAACCATTAGGCCAGAGTAAGAGTTAAGACCATAACCATTAGGCCAGATTAAGAGTCTAAGACCTTAACCATTAGGCCAGAGTAAGAGTTAAGACCTTAACCATTAGGCCAGAGTAAGAGATACAACCTTAACCATTAGGCCAGTGTAAGAGTTAAGTCCTTAACCATTAGGCCAGAGTAAGAGTCTATACCTTAACCATTAGGCCAGAGTAAGAGGATATACCTTAACCATTAGGCCAGTGTAAGAGTTAAGTCCTTAACCATTAGGCCAGAGTAAGAGTCTATACCTTAACCATTAGGCCAGAGTAAGAGTCTAAGACCTTAACCATTATACCAGAGTAAGAGTTAAGACCTTAACCAGTAGGCCATTAGGCCAGAGTAAGAGTCTAAGACCTTAACTATTAGTCCAGAGAAAGAGTCTAGACCTTAACCATTAGGCCAGAGTAAAAGTTAAGACCTTAACCATTAGGCCAGAGTAAGAGTCTATACCTTAACCATTAGGCCAGAGTAAGAGGATATACCTTAACCATTAGGCCAGAGTAAGAGTTAAGACCTTAACCAGTTGGCCAGTGTATGAGTCTAAGACCTTAACCATTAGGTCAGAGTAAGAGTTAAGACCTTAACCATTAGGCCAGAGTAAGAGTCTAAGACCTTAACCATTAGGCAAGAGTGAGAGTCTAGACCTTCACCATTAGGCCAGAGTAAGAGTCTAAGACCTTAACCATTAGGCCAGAGTATGAGTTTAAGACCTTAACCATTAGGCCAGAGTAAGAGTCTAAGACCTTAACCATTAGGCCAGAGTAAGAGTTAAGACCTTAACCATTAGGCCAGAGTAAGAGATACAACCTTAACCATTAGTCCAGAGTAAGAGTCTAAGACCTTAACCATTAGGCCAGAGTAAGAGTTAAGACCTTAACCATTAGGCCAGAGTAAGAGATACAACCTTAACCATTAGGCCAGAGTAAGAGTTAAGACCTTAACCACTAGGCCAGAGTAAGAACTAAGACATTAACCATTAGGCCAGAGTAAGAGTTATGAAATTAACCATTAGGCCAGAGTAAGAGTTAAGACCTTAACCATTAGGCCAGAGCAAGAGTTAAGACCTTAACCATTAGGCAAGAGTAAGAGTCTAAGAATTTAACCATTAGGCCAGATTAAGAGTCTAGACCTTAACCATTAGGCCAGAGTAAGAGATACAACCTTAACCATAAGGCCAGAGTAAGCGATACAACCTTAACCATAAGGCCAGAGTAAGAGTTAAGACCTTAACCATTAGGCCAGAGTAAGAGTCTAGACCCTAACCATTAGGCCAGAGTAAGAGTTAAGACCTTAACCAGTAGGCCAGAGTAAGAGTTAAGACCTTAACCATTAGGCCAGAGTAAGAGTTTAATACCTTAACCATTAGGCCAGAGTAAGAGTTAAGACCTTAACCATTAGGCCAGAGAAAGAGTTAAGACGTTAACCATTAGGCCAGAGTAAGAGATACAACCTTAACCATAAGGCCAGAGTAAGAGTCTAAGACCTTAACCATTAGGCCAGAGTAAGAGTCTAAGACCATAACCATTATGCCAGAGTAAGAGTTAAGACCTTCACCAGTAGGCCAGAGTAAGAGTTAAGACCTTAACCAATAGCCCAGGATAAGAGTTAAGACCTTAACCAGTAGGCCAGAGTAAGAATATAAGACCTTAACCATTAGGCCAGAGTAAGAGTCTAAGACCTTAACCATTAGGCCAGAGTAAGAGTCTAAGACCTTAACTATTAGTCCAGAGAAAGAGTCTAGACCTTAACCATTAGGCCAGAGTAAGAGTTAAGACCTTAACCATTAGGCCAGAGTAAGAGGATATACCTTAACCATTAGGCGAGAGTAGGAGTTAAGACCTTAACCAGTTGGCCAGTGTATGAGTCTAAGACTTTAACCATTAGGCCAGAGTAAGAGTTAAGACCTTAATCATTAGGCCAGAGTAAGAGTCTAAGACCATGACCATTAGGCCAGAGTAAGAGTTAAGACCTTAACCATTAGGCCAGAGTAAGAGTCTAAGACCTTAACCATTAGGCCAGAGAAAGAGTCTAAGACCTTAACCATTAAGCCAGAGTAAGAGTCTAAGAACTTAACCATTAGGCCAGATTAAGAGTCTAGACCTTAACCATTAGGCCAGAGTAAGAACTAAGACATTAACCATTAGGCCAGAGTAAGAGTCATGAAATTAACCATTAGGCCAGAGTAAGAGTTAAGACCTTAACCATTAGGCCAGAGCAAGAGTTAAGACCTTAACCATTAGGCAAGAGTAAGAGTCTAAGAACTTAACCATTAGGCCAGATTAAGAGTCTAGACCTTAACCATTAGGCCAGAGTAAGAACTAAGACATTAACCATTAGGCCTTAGTAAGAGTCATGACCTTAACCATTAGGCCAGAGTAAGAGTTAAGACCTTAACCATTAGGCCAGAGTAAGTGTCTAAGACCTTAACCATTAGTCCAGAGTGAGAGTCTAGACCTTAACCATTAGTCCAGTGTAAGAGTCTAAGACCATAACCTTAGGCCAGAGTATGAAATTAAGCCTTTAACCATTAGGCCAGAGTAAGAGTTAAGACCTTCACCATTAGGCCAGAGTAAGAGTTAAGACCTTAAACATTAGGCCAGTGTGAGAAGTTGGCCTGGCATATGCTGTTCCTAGTTATAGGGACACCTTGCACCAGTCCAATTCGACTCTTATTGATGGTAGGTTTAAGACAACCTTTAAAGAAAGCTATCCTAGTGGTAGCTGTGGAGAGCAGCCTTCAGGCTAAGTCTTGAAGGAGTGTTAAGCTTATTGTTTTACCATAATAACCTCTTGAATAACCAAATGAAAGAGTAGCCCACACAGGTATATATATAAAATATATGTATTTATTCTAGACAGAATCCCACAGTCACTTTATGTGGCTAGTGGCAAAGTTACAATTCAAACAAGCATTTCTAAACACAATAAATAGCACAGAAATCAATGGGCCCCAGGGGGGGACCAAACCATATACTAAAATAGTGGTATAAGAACCACGACAATTCTACAGGCAATGCCTAGGGCATTCAGGATCGCTGGCCCCTTAAGAATCCACCCACAGTTAAGAGGAAGGGGACCCACGGGAGGCGTGTGCAGTGCGAGAAGCTGCTATCGGGATCGCAATGTTAGCCTATGGAGAATGTCGCGGGTGAATAATTAAGGTTTAAGGACACTTCTAACAACAGTACAAAGTTAAGGCTTGAGACTTAAGGCTTTGGAGAGCCCACCACCACGGAAGTACCGAAGTACCACTGTTACCTGCCCCAGGGAAGCCGGGTGCATAGGTCGATTCTGGTGTCGGGTCGCGGGCTGATTTTCTATGGAAAAGGAGTCCAAACTGCTGCTAGCTGGAAGTGTCGCTGAAGTCGTGAAGATTAAAGTTGAAGAAAAGACAAAGATGGACCTGAAAGCAGAGGGGACAGAGTCTGGGTCACAGCACAGTGACCAGGGAGCTCACAGGAAGGAGCTCGTGGATGTCGGGTGCTTCAGGTGGGGAAGGTACAGCTGGGCTCTGCAGTCACGGGCTCCGGGAGGCTTCAAGGAAGGCCAGCTTCTGGAGGGCGACTGTCCCACGTCGGCTGAGGGTCGCTGCGGTGTTAGTGTCCCGATTGGATCCACTAAGCATTGGCAACCGCAACCCACGCAAGATGAACAAAGCAGCTGCTGGTGCAGACCCACGAGGTCTGAGGGTGCTCTCCTTTGCAGGGAGCATAGAGCAGGCCTGGAGCAACCAGGGGAACTCTTAGAAAGGAAGATTGTCCTCCGTCAGGGCCCACAAGTCGAGAGACAAGGGACCGCGGAAGGCAGCAAAATGGAGTGCGTAAAAGTGCTCCCACGGGCCACCGGAGCGGGCCAGGGAGCTGAGAGTCGGCACAAATGCTGCTTGAAGGTTGGCTCAAGAATGGGCCAAAGCACAACTTCCCCACTGGTCGGGGTCGTGTGCTGGACAAGAGGTAGCCGGTGTCTCGGGGTATGCGGGGATCTCGACACCCACGTGGTCCAGGGTGCTCAGACTTGCTGGGCACACTCACAGGACGCTGGGATGCACTGCAGACCCACCTCGAGGTTGCTGGAAGGCGTCGAAGGTCGTGAGAGCAACGAAGTTCCAACCGGGTATCTTGTAGTCTTTTAGGTGCCTGCCAAGCAGGGGGATAACTCCTTTATCCCAAGGGAGATTTCTTCAGTCAGCTGGGCAGCAGCTCGTCGAAGGTCAGTTCTGTGAAGTCCTGTACGAATCTAAGGCTCTAGGGCAAAGTTATTCCCATATATCCCCAAGATTAGGGGATGGTCCAAAATAGAGCCTACCAATCAGAGTAGAGGCGGGAAAGGGTGGCTACACCCACTCCCCTTTGTGTGTTTCCCGCCTGGGCGAGGGGCAGGATGCCCCTGAACCGGTTCCAGGCGGTGTATGCAGAATTGGGGCTCTGCAGCTGCCTACGTGCAACTCTGAATGGACTTTTGGTGCACCCACCCTGTTCCAATCCACATATCCTGTCTGGGGAGGTGCTGGCACCTCCCTGCCACAGGAGCCCTATTGTCCAGATGGCGAGGCTGGGGTTTTCCCCAGCAACAGCCAGCCAGAGTCGTGTAGGTGGCGAACAGTAGCCATTTTGTGGTACATGTGCACTTTTAAATTGGTTTCCAAATTCTACCGCTTTTCCCATATCACCCTCCTAGCAAGGGGGAATCGTGCCCCCATGCCCATGGCTGGACTGGGGGTATGATTCCTTCATGTTTGACACCAAACACGATATGGTTCTGTGTAGCCAGTCCCAAGTTACAGCGATGACGCAATAACTTATAATGCGGTAAGAGTATATGGTATGGCTACACTACAAACAACCCAGTAACGGTTTTACGAAGGTTGCAGGGAGGTCCTACTCATGTAGGGGTCCCCCCTCACACATACCTCAGCACCCAGCCCTGTAGGATTACCAGGGCCTGCCATAGGGGTGCCCTATGAGAGTATATGTGTTGTAATTGTATGGGACATAGGGTACCTACATCCCTGTAAGGGGTGCTAGCACCACCTTACCCAGGCTACAGTAGTGGCCTGGTGGTGTCAGTTTGGGTGGCTGTCCCAGGGTGGCACAATAAGTGCTGCAGCCCTGGTAGGCCTACTGGGGGACCCATGCCCTGGGTACCTAGGGTACCATCTACAAGGGACTGGATGGGCATGCCCAGCATCCAATTATGTTTGTACCTAGAGTACTCACAACAGTTTTAGGGAGAAAGCAGATAGGCTGGGGTCCTGGATAGCAGGATCCCAGCCAGACTAGTCAAAAACCACTTAAATACCAGGCAAAAAGTTGGGGCAACCATTAGTCAGATTCCACTCTCCTACATAACCCCCCCCCAAACGAAAGGAGATAAGGCTAACCTTGTCCAGATAAGCCTTTATTTCCTGAGTGGCCATATAAGGAAGAACCTGTACTAAC
Organism: Triturus cristatus; assembly: GCF_964204655.1. NCBI lineage: Eukaryota > Metazoa > Chordata > Amphibia > Caudata > Salamandridae > Triturus > Triturus cristatus. The sequence continues at coordinate 3,003,347 of NC_140588.1, forward strand.
ATGGTTGCTCCCTGTGTCATGGTCCACTTGGAAAATCCTACCCCAAGGGGTTCTAGAGTTTCTCCAAAGTCTAGGGAAATTACCTGTATTGGTTTTTGGGTCAGAGGTGGGCTGGTGGGGTGTCTGAGTCTGGAAGTGAGACCCTACTTGGGTTGGTCTCAACCTCCTCAGATCACTGGCCACTATGGAAGCCTTTCTGCCCAGGACGGTGTCATATCTGGCCCTAAGGGTCAACCTCTGGCTGCCTACAGCTGGGGGTTGGATCCCTTTGGCTGGAATAGTGGAGGGCACTGGAAGGTTTGGGGCAGCTAGGCCCCAGGTTTCCCTGTGCTCAACAACATCCATTTGAGGGGTGCCTATACCTAGGGGTAAGGGGGATCCCTCAGTTTGTAGAGGAATATTCACCTGGCTGAACTTACTCTGCTGGGTGTCCCTAATCTGTTGATGAGGGGGTTCCTCTGGGCAGGGGCCCAATAAGGGTCCACTGACCTCCCTGACCTCTGCAGCCCTGGGCTGACTGAGGCAGGGTAGAGAGGGGCAGGATACCTGCTCCAGACTGGGTACCACCTTGGAAGGATCCCCTGCCATCAGAGAGGTGGGCAGGCCAAGCCTGTCCACTTCTGGGGCAGTTACTTCACAAGGGGCAGGGTCAGTTCCCTGAGAAACTGGACCTTTACCTGTAGTCTGGTGGGGGGAAGACTGCTCTTCCTCCCCTATGCTCTCTGTTTGTGTAGAGTGATCCATAGTTTCAGGCTTCACTCTTTCTATTTCCTCCTGGGGTGGAGGTGAGGCCCTCAGGGTCTCATCCACTCTCTCAGGAATTCCTACCATTTTCAAATGGGCCTTGTGGTCAACCTCAGCCCAGGCTGAGATTTCTAGATCATTCCCCAGTAGACAATCTACAGGCAAGTTTGGGGACACTGCCACTCTCTTGGGGCCAGTGACTCCTCCCCAGCTGAGATTTATCACTGCCATGGGATGATCTGTCCTGATTCCATCAATATTGGTCACCTGATAGCTAAACCCAGGTAAAAGCTGATCTAGGGGCACTAGCCTCTTGGTCACCATGGTGACACTGGCCCCTGTGTCCTTATAGGCCACAGCCTTCTGACCATTGATTATTGGTTCTTGTCTGTACCTGCCCAGAATACTGGGGCTCATGGTAAAGTTGGCAAACCCCATGCCACCATCACAGACCATAGTTGCTAATGCAGGGGACCTGGCTAGGCCAGAGTCCACTGGTGTCCCCAAAGAGAACCCAACTAAGTTTTTGGGTGCACTCCCACCACCTGGGGGATTACTACTAGTAGTAACAGGAGGTGTTGGAGCTGGTTTTGGAGGAACATTTTCTTTATTGCCATTCTTAGGACAGCTGGAGTCAGTCTTCCAGTGGCCAGGTTTCTTACACACATGGCAATATGGTTTCTTGGTATTAGAGGAAGTATTTTGGGACCCACCCCCAGCACTGGGTTGTTGGGGCCCTTCAGAGGACTTTTCTTGTTTATCATCCCCACCTTTCTCTTTGGGCTTAGTGGAATCCTTCTTCTGGTCACCAACTTGGTTCTTAGGCCTGATCCTGGTTCTGACCCATTTGTCTGCCTTCTTTCCCAATTCTTGGGGAGAGGTCAGATCAGAGTCCACCAGGTGCTGGTGTAAAAGTTGGTTCTGACAATTATTAAGAATCTGCTCCCTCATAATGAGATTATACAATCCTTGATAATCATTAACTTTACTGCCATTTAACCAACCTTCCAGTGCCTTGGTTGCACAATCCACAAAGTCTACCCAATCTTGATTCTGTGCTTTCTGGGTGTCTCTGAACTTAAGTCTGTATTGATCAGTGGTTAAGCCAAACCCATCTATTAAAGCAGCTTTCAAGATATAATAATCATCAGCATCCTCTTCTCTTACAGAGAGGAGCTTGTCTCTCCCTTTATCTGAAAAGGAGAGCCACAGGATTGCTGCCCACTGCTCTACAGGGACCCTCTGTACTCTACAGGCCCTTTCAAGAGCAGATATCCATTTGTGGATATCATCCCCATTCTGATAGGGGGGCACAATCTTGTGGAGGTTCCTATTGTCAGGGACTCTCTCTCTAACTCTAGGGGTTTCATTACTGCCACCAGGGATCTCTAGACCCCACTTTCTTGAAGCTTTCTGAAGCTCCAGGGTTTCCCTGTCTAATGCTAACTGTTCTCTTTTAAGCTCAAGCTTAGCCTGCTCAAATTTGATCAGTCTGCATTTCCTCTCATGAGAGGTTTCTCTTCTCTGAGAAGAGGCAGAGGACCCTTTGGATCCCTTAGAATGGTTGGATCCCACTGAGGGGGATCTGTTCCTTCTTGGACCCACCACTCCCCTTTTAAGGGTGGAGGGAGTGCCTCTTGGGCCATCACCTCCATGCTGTGAGTGGTTTGTTTCTTCCAGGTCAGGATTTTCATCCTCTTCCTGTTCCTCTTCAGATTCCACTCTGGGAGTGTCCTCTTCTGAGGGGTGCCCACCCACTCTGTCCGTCCCTCTGGATCCTATGGACTCCATAAAGTCTGCTATGAGCAGGATCTCCTTGAGACGTTTTGTGTTGGCACCTCTTTCTGTCTTCAGTCCCCTAAGGGTGCACATTTCCCTGAGCTCTGCAAAGGTGAAATTATCATACTTATCTACTGGGACCCTCTGGGGTCCTTCCATAGCCTTAGTGCCACCTGAAGACATGTTTAGTGTAGTGATGTATCTACCTACACTAAGTGTGGCCTACTGAACCCTCTCTTGAGTTGTAGTCAAGGTGTGCTAAACCCTCTACACACAACTCCAAGTTCAGTAGAACTTATTGTATTCTAGCTTGAATTTATATGTACCTTTGGTACCTTGTGGCTTTCACTTTAGAAATTCAATTTGTTATTTGGTAAAACAATGGCAAGCTTGAATCCAACCGCTGCACACCAATGTGAGAAGTTGGCCTGGCATATGCTGTTCCTAGTTATAGGGACACCTTGCACCAGTCCAATTCGACTCTTATTGATGGTAGGTTTAAGACAACCTTTAAAGAAAGCTATCCTAGTGGTAGCTGTGGAGAGCAGCCTTCAGGCTAAGTCTTGAAGGAGTGTTAAGCTTATTGTTTTACCATAATAACCTCTTGAATAACCAAATGAAAGAGTAGCCCACACAGGTATATATATAAAATATATGTATTTATTCTAGACAGAATCCCACAGTCACTTTATGTGGCTAGTGGCAAAGTTACAATTCAAACAAGCATTTCTAAACACAATAAATAGCACAGAAATCAATGGGCCCCAGGGGGGGACCAAACCATATACTAAAATAGTGGTATAAGAACCACGACAATTCTACAGGCAATGCCTAGGGCATTCAGGATCGCTGGCCCCTTAAGAATCCACCCACAGTTAAGAGGAAGGGGACCCACGGGAGGCGTGTGCAGTGCGAGAAGCTGCTATCGGGATCGCAATGTTAGCCTATGGAGAATGTCGCGGTTGAATAATTAAGGTTTAAGGACACTTCTAACAACAGTACAAAGTTAAGGCTTGAGACTTAAGGCTTTGGAGAGCCCACCACCACGGAAGTACCGAAGTACCACTGTTACCTGCCCCAGGGAAGCCGGGTGCATAGGTCGATTCTGGTGTCGGGTCGCGGGCTGATTTTCTATGGAAAAGGAGTCCAAACTGCTGCTAGCTGGAAGTGTCGCTGAAGTCGTGAAGATTAAAGTTGAAGAAAAGACAAAGATGGACCTGAAAGCAGAGGGGACAGAGTCTGGGTCACAGCACAGTGACCAGGGAGCTCACAGGAAGGAGCTCGTGGATGTCGGGTGCTTCAGGTGGGGAAGGTACAGCTGGGCTCTGCAGTCACGGGCTCCGGGAGGCTTCAAGGAAGGCCAGCTTCTGGAGGGCGACTGTCCCACGTCGGCTGAGGGTCGCTGCGGTGTTAGTGTCCCGATTGGATCCACTAAGCATTGGCAACCGCAACCCACGCAAGATGAACAAAGCAGCTGCTGGTGCAGACCCACGAGGTCTGAGGGTGCTCTCCTTTGCAGGGAGCGTAGAGCAGGCCTGGAGCAACCAGGGGAACTCTTAGAAAGGAAGATTGTCCTCCGTCAGGGCCCACAAGTCGAGAGACAAGGGACCGCGGAAGGCAGCAAAATGGAGTGCGTAAAAGTGCTCCCACGGGCCACCGGAGCGGGCCAGGGAGCTGAGAGTCGGCACAAATGCTGCTTGAAGGTTGGCTCAAGAATGGGCCAAAGCACAACTTCCCCACTGGTCGGGGTCGTGTGCTGGACAAGAGGTAGCCGGTGTCTCAGGGTATGCGGGGATCTCGACACCCACGTGGTCCAGGGTGCTCAGACTTGCTGGGCACACTCACAGGACGCTGGGATGCACTGGAGACCCACCTCGAGGTTGCTGGAAGGCGTCGAAGGTCATGAGAGCAACGAAGTTCCAACCGGGTATCTTGTAGTCTTTTAGGTGCCTGCCAAGCAGGGGGATAACTCCTTTATCCCAAGGGAGATTTCTTCAGTCAGCTGGGCAGCAGCTCGTCGAAGGTCAGTTCTGTGAAGTCCTGTACGAATCTAAGGCTCTAGGGCAAAGTTATTCCCATATATCCCCAAGATTAGGGGATGGTCCAAAATAGAGCCTACCAATCAGAGTAGAGGCGGGAAAGGGTGGCTACACCCACTCCCCTTTGTGTGTTTCCCGCCTGGGCGAGGGGCAGGATGCCCCTGAACCGGTTCCAGGCGGTGTATGCAGAATTGGGGCTCTGCAGCTGCCTACGTGCAACTCTGAATGGACTTTTGGTGCACCCACCCTGTTCCAATCCACATATCCTGTCTGGGGAGGTGCTGGCACCTCCCTGCCACAGGAGCCCTATTGTCCAGATGGCGAGGCTGGGGTTTTCCCCAGCAACAGCCAGCCAGAGTCGTGTAGGTGGCGAACAGTAGCCATTTTGTGGTACATGTGCACTTTTAAATTGGTTTCCAAATTCTACCGCTTTTCCCATATCACCCTCCTAGCAAGGGGGAATCGTGCCCCCATGCCCATGGCTGGACTGGGGGTATGATTCCTTCATGTTTGACACCAAACACGATATGGTTCTGTGTAGCCAGTCCCAAGTTACAGCGATGACGCAATAACTTATAATGCGGTAAGAGTATATGGTATGGCTACACTACAAACAACCCAGTAACGGTTTTACGAAGGTTGCAGGGAGGTCCTACTCATGTAGGGGTCCCCCCTCACACATACCTCAGCACCCAGCCCTGTAGGATTACCAGGGCCTGCCATAGGGGTGACCTATGAGAGTATATGTGTTGTAATTGTATGGGACATAGGGTACCTACATCCCTGTAAGGGGTGCTAGCACCACCTTACCCAGGCTACAGTAGTGGCCTGGTGGTGTCAGTTTGGGTGGCTGTCCCAGGGTGGCACAATAAGTGCTGCAGCCCTGGTAGGCCTACTGGGGGACCCATGCCCTGGGTACCTAGGGTACCATCTACAAGGGACTGGATGGGCATGCCCAGCATCCAATTATGTTTGTACCTAGAGTACTCACAACAGTTTTAGGGAGAAAGCAGATAGGCTGGGGTCCTGGATAGCAGGATCCCAGCCAGACTAGTCAAAAACCACTTAAATACCAGGCAAAAAGTTGGGGCAACCATTAGTCAGATTCCACTCTCCTACAGCCAGTGTAAGAGTTAAGACCTTAACCATTAGGCCAGAGTAAGAGTCGAATACCTTAACCATTAGGCCAGAGTAAGAGTTAAGACCTTAACCATTAGGCCAGAGAAAGAGTTAAGACGTTAACCATTAGGCCAGAGTAAGAGATACAACCTTAACCATAAGGCCAGAGTAAGAGATACAACCTTAACCATTAGGCCAGAGTAAGAGTCTAAGACCTTAACCATTAGGCCAGAGTAAGAGTCTAAGACCATAACCATTATGCCAGAGTAAGAGTTAAGACCTTAACAGGTAGGCCAGAGTAAGAGTTAAGACCTTAACCAATAGGCCAGGATAAGAGTTAAGACCTTAACCACTAGGCCATAGTAAGAGTATAAGACCTTAACCATTAGGCCAGAGTAAGAGTTAAGACCCTAACCATTAGGCAAGAGTAAGAGTCTAAGACCTTAACCATTAGGCCAGAGTAAGAACTAAGACATTAACCATTAGACTAGGGGTGGGCGGAATTGGCGGAAGGCACTTCCGCCAATTCTCGCGAGAATGCACGCAATTTCCGCGATCACGCGATATTTCCGTGATCCCGGAAATTGGTGCTTCTGGCCTGCCGCTGCCGCCCGCTACAGTTTGTGTGCGTACTTGCCACGGCGCCGACGTCCCTGGGGTCCCTCGAGTCAGCTGTCCATCGTAGTGGGGGAAAGGGCGGAAGACGTTGCCCACCGCTGGTGTGTGGGGCGGGGCTTCCATGCAGTTCACATGCCGCGGGCCAGAGACCGATCAGAGCAGCAGACGAGGAGACAGAACCTCCTGGTGTCAGGAACTACACGGGGATTGCGCTCGAGAAAGTCATGGCTGCACATCAGGTAAGGAGTCGCCACGTTACTGAATTTGAGCTTCCACTCGGGCCCCTGCTTTATTTATATCTGTAAGTGCTTCCTGTTGTGGTTGGCAGGCAACAATTTCCGTTCCCTCCCGGAAATTGCGACAATTCGGCATTTCCGCGTTCCGGTCGGAACGCGGAAATGTCGAATTGTCGCAATTTCCGGGAGCGGAACGGAAATTGTCGCCCACCCCTACATTAGACCAGAGTAAGAGTCATGACTTTAACCATTAGGCCAGAGTAAGAGTTAAGACCTTAACCATTAGGCCAGAGTAAGAGTCTAAGAGCTTAACTATTAGTCCAGAGAAAGAGTCTAGACCTTAAACGTTAGGCCAGAGTAAGAGTCTAGACCCTAACCATTAGGCCAGAGTAAGAGTTAAGACCTTAACCAGTAGGCCATAGTAAGAATTAAGACCTTAACCATTAGGCCAGAGTAAGAGTCTAATACCTTAACCATTAGGCCAGAGTAAGAGTTAAGACCTTAACCATTAGGCCAGAGAAAGAGTTAAGACGTTAACCATTAGGCCAGAGTAAGAGATACAACCTTAACCATAAGGCCAGAGTAAGAGATACAACCTTAACCATTAGGCCAGAGTAAGAGTCTAAGACCTTAACCATTAGGCCAGAGTAAGAGTCTAAGACCATAACCATTATGCCAGAGTAAGAGTTAAGACCTTCACCAGTAGGCCAGAGTAAGAGTTAAGACCTTAACCAATAGCCCAGGATAAGAGTTAAGACCTTAACCAGTAGGCCAGAGTAAGAATCTAAGACCTTAACCATTAGGCCAGAGTAAGAGTCTAAGACCTTAACCATTAGGCCAGAGTAAGAGTCTAAGACCTTAACTATTAGTCCAGAGAAAGAGTCTAGACCTTAACCATTAGGCAAGAGTAAGAGTTAAGATCTTAACCATTAGGCCAGAGAAAGAGTTAAGACGTTAACCATTAGGCCAGTATAAGAGATATAACCTTAACCATAAGGCCAGAGTAAGAGATACAACCTTAACCATTAGGCCAGAGTAAGAGTCTAAGACCTTAACCATTAGGCCAGAGTAAGAGTCTAAGACCATAACCATTATGCCAGAGTAAGAGTTAAGACCTTAACCAGTAGGCCAGAGTAAGAGTTAAGACCTTAACCAATAGGCCAGGATAAGAGTTAAGACCTTAACCAGTAGGCCATAGTAAGAGTATAAAACCTTAACCATTAGGCCAGAGTAAGAGTTAAGACCCTAACCATTAGGCCAGAGTAAGAGTCTAAGACCTTAACCATTAGTCCAGAGTGAGAGTCTAGACCTTAACCATTAGTCCAGTGTAAGAGTCTAAGACCATAACCTTAGGCCAGAGTATGAAATTAAGCCTTTAAGCATTAGGCCAGAGTAAGAGTTAAGACCTTAACCATTAGGCCAGAGTAAGAGATACAACCTTAACCATAAGGCCGGAGTAAGAGATACAACCTTAACCATAAGGCCAGAGTAAGAGTTAAGACCTTAACCATTAGGCCAGAGTAAGAGTCTAGACCCAAACCATTAGGCCAGAGTAAGAGTTAAGACCTTAACCAGTAGGCCAGAGTAAGAGTTAAGACCTTAACCATTAGGCCAGAGTAAGAGTCTAATACCTTAACCATTAGGCCAGAGTAAGAGTTAAGACCTTAACCATTAGGCCAGAGAAAGAGTTAAGACGTTAACCATTAGGCCAGAGTAAGAGATACAACCTTAACCATAAGGCCAGAGTAAGAGATACAACCTTAACCATTAGGCCAGAGTAAGAGTCTAAGACCTTAACCATTAGGCCAGAGTAAGAGTCTAAGACCATAACCATTATGCCAGAGTAAGAGTTAAGACCTTAACCAGTAGGCCAGAGTAAGAGTTAAGACCTTAACCAAGAGCCCAGGATACGAGTTAAGACCTTAACCAGTAGGCCACAGTAAGAGTCTAAGACCTTAACCATTAGGCCAGAGTAAGAGTTAAGACCTTAACCAATATCCCAGGATAAGAGTTAAGACCTTAACCAGTAGGCCAGAGTAAGAGTCTAAGACCTTAACCATTAGGCCAGAGTAAGAGTCTAAGACCTTAACCATTAGGCCAGAGTAAGAGTCTAAGACCTTAACTATTAGTCCAGAGAAAGAGTCTAGACCTTAACCATTAGGCCAGAGTATCGTTAAGACCTTAACCATTAGGCCAGAGTAAGAGGATATACCTTAACCATTAGGCCAGAGTAAGAGTTAAGACCTTAACCATTAGGCCAGAGTAAGAGTCTAAGACCATGACCATTAGGCCAGAGTAAGAGTTAAGACCTTAACCATTAGGCTAGAGTAAGAGTCTAAGACCTTAACCATTAGGCCAGAGAAAGAGTCTAAGACCTTAACCATTAAGCCAGAGTAAGAGTCTAAGAACTTAACCATTAGGCCAGATTAAGAGTCTAGACCTTAACCATTAGGAACTAAGACATTAACCATTAGGCCAGAGTAAGAGTCATGAAATTAACCATTAGGCCAGAGTAAGAGTTAAGACCTTAACCATTAGGCCAGAGCAAGAGTTAAGACCTTAACCATTAGGCAAGAGTAAGAGTCTAAGAACTTAACCATTAGGCCAGATTAAGAGTCTAGACCTTAACCATTAGGCCAGAGTAAGAGATACAACCTTAACCATAAGGCCAGAGTAAGCGATACAACCTTAACCATAAGGCCAGAGTAAGAGTTAAGACCTAAACCATTAGGCCAGAGTAAGAGTGTAGACCCTAACCATTAGGCCAGAGTAAGAGTTAAGACCTTAACCAGTAGGCCAGAGTAAGAGTTAAGACCTTAACCATTAGGCCAGAGTAAGAGTCTAATACCTTAACCATTAGGCCAGAGTAAGAGTTAAGACCTTAACCATTAGGCCAGAGAAAGAGTTAAGACGTTAACCATTAGGCCAGAGTAAGAGATACAACCTTAACCATAAAGCCAGAGTAAGAGATACAACCTTAACCATTAGGCCAGAGTAAGAGTCTAAGACCTTAACCATTAGGCCAGAGTAAGAGTCTAAGACCATAACCATTATGCCAGAGTAAGAGTTAAGACCTTAACCAGTAGGCCAGAGTAAGAGTTAAGACCTTAACCAATAGCCCAGGATAAGAGTTAAGACCTTAACCAGTAGGCCAGAGTGAGAATCTAAGACCTTAACCATTAGGCCAGAGTAAGAGTCTAAGACCTTAACCATTAGGCCAGAGTAAGAGTCTAAGACCTTAACTATTAGTCCAGAGAAAGAGTCTAGACCTTAACCATTAGGCCAGAGTAAGAGTTAAGACCTTAACCATTAGGCCAGAGTAAGAGGATATACCATAACCATTAGGCGAGAGTAAGAGTTAAGACCTTAACCAGTTGGCCAGTGTATGAGTCTAAGACCTTAACCATTAGGCCAGAGTAAGAGTTAAGACCTTAATCATTAGGCCAGAGTAAGAGTCTAAGACCATGACCATTAGGCCAGAGTAAGAGTTAGGACCTTAACCATTAGGCCAGAGTAAGAGTCTAAGGCCTTAACCATTAGGCCAGAGAAAGAGTCTAAGACCTTAACCATTAAGCCAGAGTAAGAGTCTAAGAACTTAACCATTAGGCCAGATTAAGAGTCTAGACCTTAACCATTAGGCCAGAGTAAGAACTAAGACATTAACCATTAGGCCAGAGTAAGAGGCATGAAATTAAACATTAGGCCAGAGTAAGAGTTAAGACCTTAACCATTAGGCCAGAGCAAGAGTTAAGACCTTAACCATTAGGCAAGAGTAAGAGTCTAAGAACTTAACCATTAGGCCAGATTAAGAGTCTAGACCTTAACCATTAGGCAAGAGTAAGAACTAAGACATTAACCATTAGGCCTGAGTAAGAGTCATGACCTTAACCATTAGGCCAGAGTAAGAGTTAAGACCTTAACCATTAGGCCAGAGTAAGAGTCTAAGACCTTAACTATTAGTCCAGAGAAAGAGTCTAGACCTTAACCATTAGGCCAGAGTAGAGTTAAGACCTTAACCATTAGGCCAGAGTAAGAGGATATACCTTAACCATTAGGCCAGAGTAAGAGTTAAGACCTTAACCATTAGGCCAGAGTAAGAGTCTAAGACCATGACCATTAGGCCAGAGTAAGAGTTAAGACCTTAACCATTAGGCCAGAGTCAGAGTCTAAGACCTTAACCATTAGGCCAGAGAAAGAGTCTAAGACCTTAACCATTAGGCCAGAGTAAGAGTCTAAGAACTTAACCATTAGGCCAGATTAAGAGTCTAGACCTTAACCATTAGGCCAGAGTAAGAACTAAGACATTAACCATTAGGCCAGAGTAAGAGTTAAGACCTTAACCATTAGGCCAGAGTAAGAGTCTAAGACCTTAACCATTAGGCCAGAGTAAGAGTTAAGACCTTAACCAGTAGGCCAGAGTAAGAGTTAAGACCTTAACCATTAGGCCAGAGTAAGAGTCTAATACCTTAACCATTAGGCCAGAGTAAGAGTTAAGACCTTAACCATTAGGCCAGAGAAAGAGTTAAGACGTTAACCATTAGGCCAGAGTAAGAGATACAACCTTAACCATAAGGCCAGAGTAAGAGATACAACCTTAACCATTAGGCCAGAGTAAGAGTCTAAGACCTTAACCATTAGGCCAGAGTAAGAGTCTAAGACCATAACCATTATGCCAGAGTAAGAGTTAAGACCTTAACCAGTAGGCCAGAGTAAGAGTTAAGACCTTAACCAACAGGCCAGGATAAGAGTTAAGACCTTAACCAGTAGGCCATATTAAGAGTATAAGACCTTAACCATTAGCCCAGAGTAAGAGTTAAGACCCCAACCATTAGGCCAGAGTAAGAGTCTAAGACCTTAACCATTAGTCCAGAGTGAGAGTCTAGACCTTAACCATTAGTCCAGTGTAAGAGTCTAAGACCATGACCTTAGGCCAGAGTATGAAATTAAGACCTTAACTATTAGGCCAGAGTAAGAGTCAAAGACCGTAACCATTAGGCCAGAGTAAGAGTTAAGACCTTAACCATTAGGCCAGAGTAAGAGATACAACCTTAACCATGAGGCCAGAGTAAGAGTTAAGACCTTAACCATTAGGCCAGAGGCAGAGTCTAGACCCTAACCATTAGGCCAGAGTAAGAGTTAAGACCTTAACCATTAGGCCAGAGTAAGAGTCTAATACCTTAACCATTAGGCCAGAGTAATAGTTAAGACCTTAACCATTAGGCCAGAGAAAGAGTTAAGACGTTAACCATTAGACCAGAGTAAGAGATACAACCTTAACCATCAGGCCAGAGTAAGAGATACAACCTTAACCATTAGGCCAGAGTAAGAGTCTAAGACCTTAACCATTAGGCCAGAGTAAGAGTCTAAGACCATAACCATTATGCCAGAGTAAGAGTTAAGACCTTAACCAGTAGGCCAGAGTAAGAGTTAAGACCTTAACCAATAGGCCAGGATAAGAGTTAAGACCTTAACCAGTAGGCCAGAGTAAGAGTCTAAGACCTTAACCATTAGGCCAGAGTAAGACTCTAAGACCTTAACTATTAGTCCAGGGAAAGAGTCTAGACCTTAACCATTAGGTCAGAGTAGAGTTAAGACCTTAACCATTAGGCCAGAGTAAGAGGATATACCTTAACCATTAGGCCAGAGTAAGAGTTAAGACCTTAACCAGTTGGCCAGTGTATGAGTCTAAGACCTTAACCATTAGGCCAGAGTAAGAGCTAAGACCTTAACCATTAGGCCAGAGTAAGAGTCTAATACCTTAACCATTAGGCCAGAGTAAGAGTTAAGACCTTAACCATGAGGCCAGAGTAAGAGTCTAAGACCATGACCATTAGGCCAGCGTAAGAGTTAAGACCTTAACCATTAGGCCAGAGTAAGAGTCTAAGACCTTAACCATTAGGCCAGAGAAAGAGTCTAAGACCTTAACCATTAGGCCAGAGTAAGAACTAAGACATTAACCATTAGGCCAGAGTAAGAGTCATGACCTTAACCATTAGGCCAGAGTAAGAACTAAGACATTAACCATTAGGCCAGAGTAAGAGTCATGACCTTAACCATTAGGCCAGAGTAAGAGTTAAGACCTTAACCATTAGGCCAGAGTAAGAGTCTAAGACCTTAACTATTAGTCCAGAGAAAGAGTCTAGACCTTAAACATTAGGCCAGAGTAAGAGTCTAGACCCTAACCATTAGGCCAGAGTAAGAGTTAAGACCTTAACCAGTAGGCCAGAGTAAGAGTTAAGACCTTAACCATTAGGCCAGAGTAAGAGTCTAAGACCATAACCATTATGCCAGAGTAAGAGTTAAGACCTTAACCAATAGGCCAGGATAAGAGTTAAGACCTTAACCAGTAGGCCAGAGTAAGAGTCTAAGACCTTAACCATTAGGCCAGAGTAAGAGTCTAAGACCTTAACCATTAGGCCAGAGTAAGAGTCTAAGACCTTAACTATTAGTCCAGAGAAAGAGTCTAGACCTTAACCATTAGGCCAGAGTAAGAGTTAAGACCTTAACCATTAGGCCAGAGTAAGAGGATATACCTTAACCATTAGGCCAGAATAAGAGTTAAGACCTTAACCAGTTGGCCAGTGTATGAGTCTAAGACCTTAACCATTAGCCCAGAGTAAGAGCTAAGACCTTAATCATTAGGCCAGAGTAAGAGTTAAGACCTTAACCATTAGGCCAGAGTAAGAGTCTAAGACCATGACCATTAGGCCAGAGTAAGAGTTAAGACCTTAACCATTAGGCCAGAGTAAGAGTCTAAGACCTTAACCATTAGGCCAGAGTAAGAACTAAGACATTAACCATTAGGCCAGAGTAAGAGTCATGACCTTAACCATTAGGCCAGAGTAAGAGTTAAGACCTTAACCATTAGGCCAGAGTAAGAGTCTAAGACCTTAACTATTAGTCCAGAGAAAGAGTCTAGACCTTAAACATTAGGCCAGAGTAAGAGTTAAGACCTTAACCATTAGGCCAGAGTAAGAGTCTATACCTTAACCATTAGGCCAGAGTAAGAGTCTAAGACCTTAACCATTAGTCCAGAGTGAGAGTCTAGACCTTAACCATTAGTCCAGTGTAAGAGTCTAAGACCATAACCTTAGGCCAGAGTATGAAATTAAGAACGTAACCATTAGGCCAGAGTAAGAGTCAAAGACCGTAACCATTAGGCCAGAGTAAGAGTTAAGACCTTAACCATTAGGCCAGAGTAAGAGATACAACCTTAACCATAAGGCCAGAGTAAGAGATACAACCTTAACCATGAGGCCAGAGTAAGAGTTAAGACCTTAACCATTAGGCCAGAGTAAGAGTCTAGACCCTAACCATTAGGCCAGAGTAAGAGTTAAGACCTTAACCAGTAGGCCAGAGTAAGAGTTAAGACCTTAACCATTAGGCCAGAGTAAGAGTCTAATACCTTAACCATTAAACCAGAGTAAGAGTTAAGACCTTAACCATTCGGCCAGAGAAAGAGTTAAGACGTTAACCATTAGGCCAGTGTGAGAAGTTGGCCTGGCATATGCTGTTCCTAGTTATAGGGACACCTTGCACCAGTCCAATTCGACTCCTATTGATGGTAGGTTTAAGACAACCTTTAAAGAAAGCTATCCTAGTGGTAGCTGTGGAGAGCAGCCTTCAGGCTAAGTCTTGAAGGAGTGTTAAGCTTATTGTTTTACCATAATAACCTCTTGAATAACCAAATGAAAGAGTAGCCCACACAGGTATATATATAAAATATATGTATTTATTCTAGACAGAATCCCACAGTCACTTTATGTGGCTAGTGGCAAAGTTACAATTCAAACAAGCATTTCTAAACACAATAAATAGCACAGAAATCAATGGGCCCCAGGGGGGGACCAAACCATATACTAAAATAGTGGTATAAGAACCACGACAATTCTACAGGCAATGCCTAGGGCATTCAGGATCGCTGGCCCCTTAAGAATCCACCCACAGTTAAGAGGAAGGGGACCCACGGGAGGCGTGTGCAGTGCGAGAAGTTGCTGTCGGGATCGCAATGTTAGCCTATGGAGAATGTCGCGGTTGAATAATTAAGGTTTAAGGACACTTCTAACAACAGTACAAAGTTAAGGCTTGAGACTTAAGGCTTTGGAGAGCCCACCACCACGGAAGTACCGAAGTACCACTGTTACCTGCCCCAGGGAAGCCGGGTGCATAGGTCGATTCTGGTGTCGGGTCGCGGGCTGATTTTCTATGGAAAAGGAGTCCAAACTGCTGCTAGCTGGAAGTGTCGCTGAAGTCGTGAAGAGTGAAGTTGAAGAAAAGACAAAGATGAACCTGAAAGCAGAGGGGACAGAGTCTGGGTCACAGCACAGTGACCAGGGAGCTCACAGGAAGGAGCTCGTGGATGTCGGGTGCTTCAGGTGTGGAAGGTACAGCTGGGCTCTGCAGTCACGGGCTCCGGGAGGCTTCAAGGAAGGCCAGCTTCTGGAGGGCGACTGTCCCACGTCGGCTGAGGGTCGCTGCGGTGTTAGTGTCCCGATTGGATCCACTAAGCATTGGCAACCACAACCCACGCAAGATGAACAAAGCAGCTGCTGGTGCAGACCCCCGTGGTCTGAGGGTGCTCTCCTTTGCAGGGAGCGTAGAGCAGGCCTGGAGCAACCAGGGGAACTCTTAGAAAAGAAGATTGTCCTCTGTCAGGGCCCACAAGTCGAGAGACAAGGGACCGCGGAAGGCAGCAAAATGGAGTGCGTAAAAGGGCTCCCACGGGCCACCGGAGCGGGCCAGGGAGCTGAGGGTCGGCACAAATGCTGCTTGAAGGTTGGCTCAAGAATGGGCCAAAGCACAACTTCCCCACTGGTCGGGGTCGTGTGCTGGACAAGAGGTGGCCGGTGTCTCGGGGTATGCGGGGATCTCGACACCCACGTGGTCCAGGGTGCTCAGACTTGCTGGGCACGCTCACAGGACGCTGGGATGCACTGGAGACCCACCTCAAGGTTGCTGGAAGGCGTCAAAGGTCGTGAGAGCAACGAAGTTCCAACCGGGTATCTTGTAGTCTTTTAGGTGCCTGCCAAGCAGGGGGATAACTCCTTTATCCCAAGGGAGATTTCTTCAGTCAGCTGGGCAGCAGCTCGTCGAAGGTCAGTTCTGTGAAGTCCTGTACGAATCTAAGGCTCTATGGCAAAGTTATTCCCATATATCCCCAAGATTAGGGGATGGTCCAAAATAGAGCCTACCAATCAGAGTAGAGGCGGGAAAGGGTGGCTACACCCACTCCCCTTTGTGTGTTTCCCGCCTGGGCGAGGGGCAGGATGCCCCTGAACCGGTTCCAGGCGGTGTATGCAGAATTGGGGCTCTGCAGCTGCCTACGTGCAACTCTGAAAGGACATTTGGTGCACCCACCCTGTTCCAATCCACATATCCTGTCTGGGGAGGTGCTGGCACCTCCCTGCCACAGGAGCCCTATTGTCCAGATGGCGAGGCTGGGGTTTTCCCCAGCAACAGCCAGCCAGAGTCGTGTAGGTGGCGAACAGTAGCCATTTTGTGGTACATGTGCACTTTTAAATTGGTTTCCAAATTCTACCGCTTTTCCCATATCACCCTCCTAGCAAGGGGGAATCGTGCCCCCATGCCCATGGCTGGACTGGGGGTATGATTCCTTCATGTTTGACACCAAACACGATATGGTTCTGTGTAGCCACTCCTAAGTTACAGCGATGACGCAATAACTTATAATGCGGTTAAGAGTATATGGTATGGCTACACTACAAACAACCCAGTAACGTTTTTACGAAGGTTGCAGGGAGGTCCTACTCACGTAGGGGTCCCCCCTCACACATACCTCAGCACCCAGCCCTGTAGGATTACCAGGGCCTGCCATAGGGGTGACCTATGAGAGTATATGTGTTGTATGGTATGGGACATAGGGTACCTACGTCCCTGTAAGGGGTGCTAGCACCACCTTACCCAGGCTACAGTAGTGGCCTGGTGGTGTCAGTTTGGGTGGCTGTCCCAGGGTGGCACAATAAGTGCTGCAGCCCTGGTAGGCCTACTGGGGGACCCATGCCCTGGGTACCTAGGGTACCATCTACCAGGGACTGGTAGGGCATGCCCAGCATCCAATTATGTTTGTACCTAGAGTACTCACAACAGTTTTAGGGAGAAAGCAGATAGGCTGGGGTCCTGGATAGCAGGATCCCAGCCAGACTAGTCAAAAACCACTTAAATACCAGGCAAAAAGTTGGGGGCAACCATTAGTCAGATTCCACTCTCCTACATAACCCCCCCCCCAAACGAAAGGAGATAAGGCAAACCTTGTCCAGATAAGCCTTTATTTCCTGAGTGGCCATATAAGGAAGAACCTGTACTAACATGGTTGCTCCCTGTGTCATGGTCCACTTGGGAAATCCTACCCCAAGGGGTTCTAGAGTTTCTCCAAAGTCTAGGGAAATCACCTGTATTGGTTTTTGGGTCAGAGGTGGGCTGGTGGGGTGTCTGAGTCTGGAAGTGAGACCCTACTTGGGTTGGTCTCAACCTCCTCAGATCACTGGCCACTATGGAAGCCTTTCTGCCCATGACTGTGTCATATCTGGCCCTAAGGGTCAACCTCTGGCTGCCTACAGCTGGGGGTTGGATCCCTTTGGCTGGAATAGTGGAGGGCACTGGAAGGTTTGGGGCAGCTAGGCCCCAGGTTTCCCTGTGCTCAACAACATCCATTTGAGGGGTACCTATACCTAGGGGTAAGGGGGATCCCTCAGTTTGTAGAGGAATATTCACCTGGCTGAAACTACTCTGCTGGGTGTCCCTGATCTGTTGATGAGGGGGTTCCTCTGGGCAGGGGCCCAATAGGGGTCCACTGACCTCCCTGACCTCTGCAGCCCTGGGCTGACTGAGGCAGGGTAGAGAGGGGCAGGATACCTGCTCCAGACTGGGTACCACCTTGGAAGGATCCCCTGCCATCAGAGAGGTGGGCAGGTCAGGCCTGTCCACTTCTGGGGCAGTTACTTCACAAGGGGCAGGATCAGTTCCCTGAGAAACTTGACCCTTACCTGTAGTCTGGTGGGGGGAGGACTGTTCCTCTTCCCCTATGCTCTCTGTTTGGGTAGAGTGATCCATAGTTTCAGGCTTCACTCTTTCTATTTTCTCCTGGGGTGGAGGTGAGGCCCTCAGGGTCTCATCCACTTTCTCAGGGATTCCTACCATTTTCAAATGGGCCTTGTGGTCAACCTCAGCCCAGGCTGAGATTTCTAGATCATTCCCCAGTAGACAATCTACAGGCAAGTTTGGGGACACTGCCACTCTCTTGGGGCCAGTGACCCCTCCCCAGCTGAGATTTATCACTGCCATGGGATGATCTGTCCTGATTCCGTCAATGTTGGTCACCTGGTAGCTAAACCCAGGTAAAAGCTGATCTAGGGGCACTAGCCTCTTGGTCACCATGGTGACACTGGCCCCTGTGTCCTTATAGGCCACAGCCTTCTGACCATTGATTATTGGTTCTTGTCTGTACCTGCCCAGAATACTGGGGCTCATGGTAAAGTTGGCAAACCCCATGCCACCATCACAGACCATTGTTGCTAATGCAGGGGACCTGGCTAGGCCAGAGTCCACTGGTGTCCCCAAAGAGAACCCAACTAAGTTTTTGGGTGCACTCCCACCACCTGGGGGATTACTACTAGTAGTAACAGGAGGTGTTGGAGCTGGTTTTGGAGGAACACTCTCTTTATTGCCATTCTTTGGACAGCTGGAGTCAGTTTTCCAGTGGCCAGGTTTCTTACACACATGGCAATATGGTTTCTTGTTATTAGAGGAAGTATTTTGGGACCCACCCCCAGCACTGGGTTGTTGGGGCCCTTCAGAGGACTTTTCTTGTTTATCATCCCCACCTTTCTCTTTGGGCTTAGTGGAATCCTTCTTCTGGTCACCAACTTGGTTCTTAGGCCTAATCCTGGTTCTGACCCATTTGTCTGCCTTCTTTCCCAATTCTTGGGGAGAGGTCAGATCAGAGTCCACCAGGTGCTGGTGTAAAAGTTGGTTCTGACAATTATTAAGAATCTGCTCCCTCATAATGAGATTATACAATCCTTGATAATCATTAACTTTACTGCCATTTAACCAACCTTCCAGTGCCTTGGTTGCACAATCCACAAAGTCTACCCAATCTTGATTCTGTGCTTTCTGGGTGTCTCTGAACTTAAGTCTGTATTGATCAGTGGTTAAGCCAAACCCATCTATTAAAGCAG
The DNA here is from genome assembly GCF_964204655.1 of Triturus cristatus. Taxonomy (NCBI): domain Eukaryota; kingdom Metazoa; phylum Chordata; class Amphibia; order Caudata; family Salamandridae; genus Triturus; species Triturus cristatus. The sequence goes on from NC_140588.1 coordinate 3,022,079, forward strand.
CTTTCAAGATATAATAATCATCAGCATCCTCTTCTCTTACAGAGAGGAGCTTGTCTCTACCTTTATCTGAAAAGGAGAGCCACAGGATTGCTGCCCACTGCTCTACTGGGACCCTCTGTACTCTACAGGCCCTTTCAAGAGCAGATATCCATTTGTGGATATCATCCCCATTCTGATAGGGGGGCACAATCTTGTGGAGGTTCCTATTGTCAGGGACTTTCTCTCTAACTCTAGGGGTTTCCTTACTGCCACCAGGGATCTCTAGACCCCACTTTCTTGAAGCTTTCTGAAGCTCCAGGGTTTCCCTGTCCAATGCTAACTGTTCTCTTTTAAGCTCAAGCTTAGCCTGCTCAAATTTGATCAGTCTGCATTTCCTCTCATGAGAGGTTTCTCTTCTCTGAGAAGAGGCAGAGGACCCTTTGGATCCCCTAGAATGGTTGGATCCCACTGAGGGGGATCTGTTCCTTCTGGGGTCCACCACTCTCCTTTTAAGGGTGGAGGGAGTGCCTCTTGGGCCATCACCTCCATGCTGTGAGTGGTTTGTGTCTTCCAGGTCAGGATTTTCATCCTCTTCCTGTTCCTCTTCAGATTCCACTCTGGGAGTGTCCTCTTCTGAGGGGTGCCCACCCACGTTGTCCGTCCCTCTGGATCCTATGGACTCCATAAAGTCTGCTATGAGCAGGATCTCTTTGAGACGTTTTGTGTTGGCACCTCTTTCTGTCTTCAGTCTCCTAAGGGTGCACATTTCCCTGAGCTCAGCAAAGGTGAAATTATCATACTTATCTACTGGGACCCTCTGGGGTCCTTCCATAGCCTTAGTGCCACTTGAAGACATGTTTAGTGTAGTGATGTATCTACCTACACTAAGTGTGGCCTACTGAACCCTCTCTTGAGTTGTAGTCAAGGTGTGCTAGACCCTCTACACACAACTCCAAGTTCAGTAGAACTTATTGTATTCTAGCTTGAATTTATATGTACCTTTGGTACCTTGTGGCTTTCACTTTAGAAATTCAATGTGTTATCTGGTAAAACAATGGCAAGCTTGAATCCCACCGCTGCCACCATGTGAGAAGTTGGCCTGGCATATGCTGTTCCTAGTTATAGGGACACCTTGCACCAGTCCAATTCGACTCCTATTGATGGTAGGTTTAAGACAACCTTTAAAGAAAGCTATCCTAGTGGTAGCTGTGGAGAGCAGCCTTCAGGCTAAGTCTTGAAGGAGTGTTAAGCTTATTGTTTTACCATAATAACCTCTTGAATAACCAAATGAAAGAGTAGCCCACACAGGTATATATATAAAATATATGTATTTATTCTAGACAGAATCCCACAGTCACTTTATGTGGCTAGTGGCAAAGTTACAATTCAAACAAGCATTTCTAAACACAATAAATAGCACAGAAATCAATGGGCCCCAGGGGGGGACCAAACCATATACTAAAATAGTGGTATAAGAACCACGACAATTCTACAGGCAATGCCTAGGGCATTCAGGATCGCTGGCCCCTTAAGAATCCACCCACAGTTAAGAGGAAGGGGACCCACGGGAGGCGTGTGCAGTGCGAGAAGTTGCTGTCGGGATCGCAATGTTAGCCTATGGAGAATGTCGCGGTTGAATAATTAAGGTTTAAGGACACTTCTAACAACAGTACAAAGTTAAGGCTTGAGACTTAAGGCTTTGGAGAGGAGAGCCCACCACCACGGAAGTACCGAAGTACCACTGTTACCTGCCCCAGGGAAGCCGGGTGCATAGGTCGATTCTGGTGTCGGGTCGCGGGCTGATTTTCTATGGAAAAGGAGTCCAAACTGCTGCTAGCTGGAAGTGTCGCTGAAGTCGTGAAGATTGAAGTTGAAGAAAAGACAAAGATGAACCTGAAAGCAGAGGGGACAGAGTCTGGGTCACAGCACAGTGACCAGGGAGCTCACAGGAAGGAGCTCGTGGATGTCGGGTGCTTCAGGTGTGGAAGGTACAGCTAGGCTCTGCAGTCACGGGCTCCGGGAGGCTTCAAGGAAGGCCAGCTTCTGGAGGGCGACTGTCCCATGTCGGCTGAGGGTCGCTGCGGTGTTAGTGTCCCGATTGGATCCACTAAGCATTGGCAACCGCAACCCACGCAAGATGAACAAAGCAGCTGCTGGTGCAGACCCCCGTGGTCTGAGGGTGCTCTCCTTTGCAGGGAGCGTAGAGCAGGCCTGGAGCAACCAGGGGAACTCTTAGAAAAGAAGATTGTCCTCCGTCAGGGCCCACAAGTCGAGAGACAAGGGACCGCGGAAGGCAGCAAAATGGAGTGCGTAAAAGGGCTCCCACGGGCCACCGGAGCGGGCCAGGGAGCTGAGGGTCGGCACAAATGCTGCTTGAAGGTTGGCTCAAGAATGGGCCAAAGCACATCTTCCCCACTGGTCGGGGTCGTGTGCTGGACAAGAGGTGGCCGGTGTCTCGGGGTATGCAGGGATCTCGACACCCACGTGGTCCAGGGTGCTCAGACTTGCTGGGCACGCTCACAGGACGCTGGGATGCACTGGAGACCCACCTCGAGGTTGCTGGAAGGTGTCGAAGGTCATGAGAGCAACGAAGTTCCAACCGGGTATCTTGTAGTCTTTTAGGTGCCTGCCAAGCAGGGGGATAACTCCTTTATCCCAAGGGAGATTTCTTCAGTCAGCTGGGCAGCAGCTCGTCGAAGGTCAGTTCTGTGAAGTCCTGTACGAATCTAAGGCTCTAGGGCAAAGTTATTCCCATATATCCCCAAGATTAGGGGATGGTCCAAAATAGAGCCTACCAATCAGAGTAGAGGCGGGAAAGGGTGGCTACACCCACTCCCCTTTGTGTGTTTCCCACCTGGGCGAGGGGCAGGATGCCCCTGAACCGGTTCCAGGCGGTGTATGCAGAATTGGGGCTCTCCAGCTGCCTACGTGCAACTCTGAAAGGACATTTGGTGCACCCACCCTGTTCCAATCCACATATCCTGTCTGGGGAGGTGCTGGCACCTCCCTGCCACAGGAGCCCTATTGTCCAGATGGCGAGGCTGGGGTTTTCCCCAGCAACAGCCAGCCAGAGTCGTGTAGGTGGCGAACAGTAGCCATTTTGTGGTACATGTGCACTTTTAAATTGGTTTCCAAATTCTACCGCTTTTCCCATATCACCCTCCTAGCAAGGGGGAATCGTGCCCCCATGCCCATGGCTGGACTGGGGGTATGATTCCTTCATGTTTGACACCAAACACGATATGGTTCTGTGTAGCCACTCCTAAGTTACAGCGATGACGCAATAACTTATAATGCGGTTAAGAGTATATGGTATGGCTACACTACAAACAACCCAGTAACGTTTTTACGAAGGTTGCAGGGAGGTCCTACTCACGTAGGGGTCCCCCCTCACACATACCTCAGCACCCAGCCCTGTAGGATTACCAGGGCCTGCCATAGGGGTGACCTATGAGAGTATATGTGTTGTATGGTATGGGACATAGGGTACCTACGTCCCTGTAAGGGTTGCTAGCACCACCTTACCCAGGCTACAGTAGTGGCCTGGTGGTGTCAGTTTGGGTGGCTGTCCCAGGGTGGCACAATAAGTGCTGCAGCCCTGGTAGGCCTACTGGGGGACCCATGCCCTGGGTACCTAGGGTACCATCTACCAGGGACTGGTAGGGCATGCCCAGCATCCAATTATGTTTGTACCTAGAGTACTCACAACAGTTTTAGGGAGAAAGCAGATAGGCTGGGGTCCTGGATAGCAGGATCCCAGCCAGACTAGTCAAAAACCACTTAAATACCAGGCAAAAAGTTGGGGGCAACCATTAGTCAGATTCCACTCTCCTACAGCCAGAGTAAGAGATACAACCTTAACCATAAGGCCAGAGTAAGAGATACAACCTTAACCATTAGGCCAGAGTAAGAGTCTAAGACCTTAACCATTAGGCCAGAGTAAGAGTCTAAGACCATAACCATTATGCCAGAGTAAGAGTTAAGACCATAACCAGTAGGCCAGAGTAAGAGTTACGACCTTAACCAATAGGCCTGGATAAGAGTTAAGACCTTAACCAGTATGCCAGAGTAAGAGTCTAAGACCTTAAACATTAGGCCAGAGTAAGAGTCTAAGACCTTAACCATTAGGCCAGAGTAAGAGTCTAAGACCTTAACTATTAGTCCAGAGAAAGAGTCTAGACCTTAACCATTAGGCCAGAGTAAGAGTTAAACCCTTAACCATTAGGCCAGAGTAAGAGTCTATACCTTAAACATTAGGCCAGAGTAAGAGGATATACCTTAACCATTAGGAGTCTATACCTTAAACATTAGGCCAGAGTAAGAGGATATACCTTAACCATTAGGCCAGAGTAAGAGTTAAGACCTTAACCAGTTGGCCAGTGTATGAGTCTAAGACCTTAACCATTAGGCCCGAGTAAGAGCTAAGACCTTAACCATTAGGCCAGAGTAAGAGTTAAGACCTTAACCATTAGGCCAGAGTAAGAGTCTAAGACCATGACCATTAGGCCAGAGTAAGAGTTAAGACCTCAACCATTAGGCCAGAGTAAGAGTCTAAGACCTTAACCATTGGGCCAGAGTAAGAGTCTAAGACCTTAACCATTATGCCAGAGAAAGAGTCTAAGACCTTAACCATTAAGCCAGAGTAAGAGTCTAAGAACTTAACCATTAGGCCAGATTAAGAGTCTAGACCTTAACCATTAGGCCAGAGTAAGAACTAAGACATTAACCATTAGGCCAGAGTAAGAGTCATGAAATTAACCATTAGGCCAGAGTAAGAGTTTAGACCTTAACCATTAGGCCAGAGCAAGAGTTAAGACCTTAACCAGTAGGCCAGAGTATGAGTTAAGACCTTAACCATTAGGCCAGAGTAAGAGTCTAATACCTTAACCATTAGGCCAGAGTAAGAGTTAAGACCTTAACCATTAGGCCAGAGTAAGAGCTAAGACCTTAACCTTTAGTCCAGAGTAAGAGTCTAAGACCTTAACCAATAGGCTAGAGTAAGAGTTAAGACCTTAACCAGTAGGCCATAGTAAGAGTCTAAGACATTAACCATTAGTCCAGAGTGAGAGTCTGGACCTTAACCATTAGTCCAGTGTAAGAGTCTAAGACTATAACCTTAGGCCAGAGTATGAAATTAAGACCTTAACCATTAGGCCAGAGTATGAGTCAAAGACCGTAACCATTAGGCCAGAGTAAGAGTTAAGACCTTAACCATTAGGCCAGAGTAAGAGATACAACCTTAACCATAAGGCCAGAGTAAGAGATACAACCTTAACCATAAGGCCAGACTAAGAGTTAAGACCTTAACCATTAGGCCAGAGTAAGAGTCTAGACCCTAACCATTAGTCCAGAGTAAGAGACTAAGACCTTAAACATTAGTCCAAAGTAAGAGTCTAGACCTTACCATTAGGCCAGAGTAAGAGTTAAGACCTTAACCATTAGGCCAGATTAAGAGTCTAGACCTTAACCATTAGGCCAGAGTAAGAACTAAGACATTAACCATTAGGCCAGAGTAAGAGTCATGACCTTAACCATTAGGCCAGAGTAAGAGTTAAGACCTTAACCATTAGGCCAGAGTTAAAATTAAGACCTTTACCAGTAGGCCAGAGTAAGTGTTAAGACCTTAACCATTAGACCAGAGTAAGAGTCTAATACCTTGACCATTAGGCCAGAGTAAGAGTTAAGACCTTAACCATTAGGCCAGAGTAAGAGCTAAGACCTTAACCATTAGTCCAGAGTGAGAGTCTAGACTTTAACAATTAGTCCAGAGTTACAGTCTAAGACCATAACCTTAGGCCAGAGTATAAGTTTAAGACCTTAACCATTAGGCCAGAGTAAGAGTCTACGACCTTAACCATTAGGCCAGAGTAAGTGTTAAGACCTTAACCATAAGGCCAGAGTAATAGTCTAAGACCTTAACCATTAGGCCAGAGTAAGAGTTAAAACTTTAACCATTAGGCCAGAGTAAGAGTCTAAACCTTAACCATTAGGCCAGAGTAAGAGTCTAAGACCTTAACCATTAGTCCAGAGTAAGAGACTAGACCTTAACCATTAGGCCAGAGTAAGAGTTAAGACCTTAACCATTAGGCCAGATTACGAGTCTAGACCTTAAGCATTAGACCAGAGTAAGAGTCTAGACATTAACCAATAGGCCAAAGTAAGAGTCATGATTTTAACCATTAGGCCAGAGTAAGAGTTAAGACCTTAGGTCAGAGTAAGAGTCTAAGACCTTTACCATTAGGCCAGAGTAAGAGTTAAGACCTTAACCATTAGGCCAGAGTAAGAGCTAAGACCTTAACCATTAGTCCAGAGTAAGAGTCTAAGACCTTAACCAATAGGCCAGAGTAAGTGTCAGACCTTAACCATTAGGCCAGAGTACGAGTCTAAGACCTTAACCATTAGTCCAGAGTAAGAGTTAAGACCTTAACCAGTAGGCCAGAGTAAGAGTCTAAGAACTTAAACATTAGGCCAGAGTAAGAGTTAAGACCTTAACCATTAGGCCAGAGTAAGAGTTAAGACCTTAACCAGTAGGCCATAGTAAGAGGCTACGACCATAACCATTAGGCCAGAGTAAGAGTCTACGACCTTAACCATTATGCCAGAGTAAGAGTTAATACCTTAACCATTAGGCCAGAGTAAGAGTTAAAACCTTAACCATTAGGCCAGAGTAAGAGTCTACGACCTTAACCATTATGCCAGAGTAAGAGTTAATACCTTAACCATTAGGCCAGAGTAAGAGTTAAAACCTTAACCATTAGGCCAGAGTAAGAGTCTAAGACCTTAACCATTAGGCCAGAGTGAGAGTCTAGACCTTCACCATTAGGCCAGAGTAAGAGTCTAAGACCTTAACCATTAGGCCAGAGTATGAGTTTAAGACCTTAACCATTAGGCCAGAGTAAGAGTCTAAGACCTTAACCATTAGGCCAGAGTTAGAGTTAAGACCTTAACCATTAGGCCAGAGTAAGAGATACAACCTTAACCATTAGGCCAGTGTAAGAGTTAAGACCTTAACCATTAGGCCAGAGTAAGAGTCAAGACCTTAACCATTAGGCCAGAGTACGAGTCTAAGACCTTAACCATTATACCAGAGTAAAAGTTAAGACCTTAACCAGTAGGCCATTAGGCCAGAGTAAGAGTGTAAGACCTTAACCATTAGGCCAGAGTAAGAGTTAAGACCTTCCAGAGTAAGAGTTAAGACCTTGACCATTAGGCCAGAGAAAGAGTCTAAGACCTTAACCATTAAGCCAGAGTAAGAGTCTAAGACCTTAACCATTAGGCCAGATTAAGAGTCTAGACCTTAACCATTAGGCCAGAGTAAGAACTAAGACATTAACCATTAGGCCAGAATAAGAGTAATGACCTTAACCATTAGGCCAGAGTAAGAGTTAAGACCTTAACCATTAGGCCAGAGTCAGAGTCTAATACCTTAACCATTAGGCCAGAGTAAGAGTTAAGACCTTAACCATTAGGCCAGAGTAAGAGCTAAGACATTAACCATTAGTCCAGAGTAAGAGTCTAAGACCTTAACCAATAGGCCAGAGTAAGAGTTAAGACCTTAACCAGTAGGCCATAGTAAGAGTATAAGACCTTAACCATTAGGCCAGAGTAAGAGTTAAGACCCTAACCATTAGGCCAGAGTAAGAGTCTAAGACCTTAACCATTAGTCCAGAGTGAGAGTCTCGACCTTAACCATTAGTCCAGTGTAAGAGTCTAAGACCATAACCTTAGGCCAGAGTATGAAATTAAGACCTTAACCATTAGGCCAGAGTAAGAGTCAAACACGTTAACCATTAGGCCAGAGTAAGAGTTAAGACCTTAACCATTAGGCCAGAGTACGACATACAACCTTAACCATAAGGCCAGAGTAAGAGATACAACCTTAACCATAAGGCCAGAGTAAGAGTTAAGACCTTAACCAGTAGGCCAGAGTAAGAGTCAAGACCTTAACCATAAGGCCAGAGTAAGAGTTAAGACTTTAACCATTAGGCCAGAGTAAGAGTCTAGACCTTAACCATTAGTCCACAGTAAGAGTCTAAGACCTTAACCATTAGTCCAAAGTAACAGTCTAGACCTTACCATTAGGCCAGAGTAAGAGAAGACCTTAACCATTAGGCCAGATTAAGAGTCTAGACCTTAACCATTAGGCCAGAGTAAGAACTAAGACATTAACCATTAGGCCAGAGTAAGAGTCATGACCTTAACCATTAGGCCAGAGTAAGAGTTAAGACCTTAACCATTAGGCCAGAGTAAGAGTCTACAACCTTAACCATTAGGCCAGAGTAAGAGTTAAGACCTTAACCAGTAGGCCAGAGTAAGAATTAAGACCTTAACCATTAGGCCAGAGTAAGAGTCTAATACCTTAACCATTAGGCCAGAGTAAGAGTTAAGACCTTAAACATTAGTCCAGAGTTAGAGTCTAGACCTTAACCATTAGTCCAGAGTTACAGTCTAAGACCATAACCTTAGGCCAGAGTATAAGTTTAAGACCTTAACCATTAGGCCAGAGTAAGAGTCTACGACCTTAACCATTAGGCCAGAGTAAGAGTCTAGACCTTAACCATTAGGCCAGAGTAAGAGTCTAAGACCTTAACCATTAGTCCAAAGTAAGAGATTAGACCTTAACCATTAGGCCAGAGTAAGAGTTAAGACCTTAACCAGTTGGCCAGTGTATGAGTCTAAGACCTTAACCATTAGGCCAGAGTAAGAGCTAAGACCTTAACCATTAGGCCAGAGTAAGAGTTAAGACCTTAACCATTAGGCCAGAGTAAGAGTCTAAGACCATGACCATTGGGCCAGAGTAAGAGTTAAGACCTTAACCATTAGGCCAGAGTAAGAGTCTAAGACCTTAACCATTAGGCCAGAGAAAGAGTCTAAGACCTTAACCATTAAGCCAGAGTAAGAGTCTAAGAACTTAACCATTAGGCCAGATTAAGAGTCTAGACCTTAACCATTAGGCCAGAGTAAGAACTAAGACATTAACCATTATGCTAGAGTAAGAGTTAAGACCATAACCAGTAGGCCAGAGTAAGAGTTAAGACCTTAACCAATAGGCCTGGATAAGAGTTAAGACCTTAACCAGTAGGCCAGAGTAAGAGTCTAAGACCTTAAACATTAGGCCAGAGTAAGAGTCTAAGACCTTAACTATTAGTCCAGAGAAAGAGTCTAGACCTTAACCATTAGGCCAGAGTAAGAGTTAAACCCTTAACCATTAGGCCAGAGTAAGAGTCTATACCTTAACCATTAGGCCAGAGTAAGAGGATATACCTTAACCATTAGGAGTCTATACCTTAACCATTAGGCCAGAGTAAGAGTGTAGGAGAGTAGAATCTGACTAATGGTTGCCCCAAACTTTTTGCCTGGTATTTAAGTGGTTTTTGACTAGTCTGGCTGGGATCCTGCTATTCAGGACCCCAGCCTATCTGCTTTCTCCCTAAAACTGTTGTGAGTACTCTAGGTACAAACATAATTGGATGCTGGGCATGTCCTACCAGTCCCTTGTAGATGGTACCCTAGGTACCCAGGGCATGGGTCCCCCAGTAGGCCTACCAGGGCTGCAGCACTTATTGTGCCACCCTGGGACAGCCACCCAAACTGACACCACCAGGTCACTACTGTAGCCTGGGTAAGGTGGTGCTAGCACCCCTTACAGGGATATAGGTACCCTATGTCCCATACCATTACAACACATATACTCTCATAGGTCACCCCTATGGCAGGCCCTGGTAATCCTACAGGGCTGGGTGCTGAGGTATGTGTGAGGGGGGACCCCTACGTGAGTAGGACCTCTCTGCAACCTTCGTAAAATCGTTACTGGGTTGTTTGTAGTGTAGCCATACCATACTCTTAACCGCATTATAAGTTATTGCGTCATCGCTGTAACTTAGGAATGGCTACACAGAACCATATCGTGTTTGGTGTCAAACATGAAGGAATCATACCCCCAGTCCAGCCATGGGCATGGGGGCACGATTCCCCCTTGCTAGGAGGGTGATATGGGAAAAGCGGTAGAATTTGGACACCAATTTAAAAGTGCACATGTACCACAAAATGGCTACTGTTCGCCACCTACACGACTCTGGCTGGCTGTTGCTGGGGAAAACCCCAGCCTCGCCATCTGGACAATAGGGCTCCTGTGGCAGGGAGGTGCCAGCACCTCCCCAGACAGGATATGTGGATTGGAACAGGGTGGGTGCACCAAATGTCCTTTCAGAGTTGCACGTAGGCAGCTGCAGAGCCCCAATTCTGCATACACCGCCTGGAACCGGTTCAGGGGCGTCCTGCCCCTCGCCCAGGTGGGAAACACACAAAGGGGAGTGGGTGTAGCCACCCTTTCCCGCCTCTACTCTGATTGGTAGGCTCTCTTTTGGACCATCCCCTAATCTTGGGGATATATGGGAATAACTTTGCCCTAGAGCCTTAGATTCGTACAGGACTTCACAGAACTGACCTTCGACGAGCTGCTGCCCAGCTGACTGAAGAAATCTCCCTTGGGATAAAGGAGTTATCCCCCTGCTTGGCAGGCACCTAAAAGACTACAAGATACCCGGTTGGAACTTCGTTGCTCTCCCGACCTTTGACGCCTTCCAGCAACCTCGAGGTGGGTCTCCAGTGCATCCGAGCATCCTGTGAGTGTGCCCAGCAAGTCTGAGCACCCTGGACCACGTGGGTGTTGAGATCCCTGCATACCCCGAGACACCGGCCACCTCTTGTCCAGCACACGACCCCGACCAGTGGGGAAGTTGTGCTTTGGCCCATTCTTGAGCCAACCATCAAGCAGCAATTGTGCTGACTCACAGCTCCCTGGCCGGCTCCGGTGGCCTGTGGGAGCCCTTTTACGCACTCCATTTTGCTGCCTTCCGCGGTCCCTTGTCTCTCGACTTGTGGGCCCTGACGGAGGACAATCTTCTTTTCTAAGAGTTTCCCTGGTTGCTCCAGGCTTGCTCTACGCTCCCTACAAAGGAGAGCACCCTCAGACCTCGTGGGTCTGCACCAGCAGCTGCTTTGTTCATCTTGCGTGGGTTGCGGTTGCCAATGCTTAGTGGATCCAATCGGGACACTAACACCGCAGCGACCTTCAGCCGATGTGGAACAGTTGCCCTCCAGAAGCTGGCCTTCCTTAAAGCCTCCCGGAGCCCGTGACTGCAGAGCCCAGCTGTACCTTCCACACCTGAAGCACCCGACATCCACGAGCTCCTTCCTGTGAGCTCCCTGGTCACTGTGCTGTGACCCAGACTCTGTCCCCTCTGCTTTCAGGTTCATCTTTGTCTTTTCTTCAACTTTAATCTTCACGACTTCAACGACACTTCCAGCTAGCAGCAGTTTGGACTCCTTTTCCATAGAAAATCAGCCCGCGACCCGACACCAGAAGCGACCTATGCACCCGGCTTCCCTGGGGCAGGTAACAGTGGTACTTCGGTACTTCCGTGGTGGTGGGCTCTCCAAAGCCTTAAGTCTCAAGCCTTAACTTTGTACTGTTGTTAGAAGTGTCCTTAAACCTTAATTATTCAACCGCGACATTCTCCTTAGGCTAACATTGCGATCCCGATAGCAACTTCTCGCACTGCACACGCCTCCCGTGGGTCCCCTTCCTCTTAACTGTGGGTGGATTCTTAAGGGGCCAGCGATCCTGAATGCCCTAGGCATTGCTTGTAGAATTGTCATGGTTCTTATACCACTATTTTAGTATATGGTTTGGTCCCCCCCTGGGGCCCATTGATTTCTGTGCTATTTATTGTGTTTATAAATGCTTGTTTGAAGTGTAACTTTGCCACTAGCCACATAAAGTGACTGTGGGATTCTGTCTAGAATAAATACATATATTTTATATATATACCTGTGTGGGCTACTCTTTCATTTGGTGATACAAGAGGTTATTATGGTAAAACAATAAGCTTAACACTCCTTCAAGACTTAGCCTGAAGGCTGCTCTCCACAGCTACCACTAGGATAGCTTTCTTTAAAGGTTGTCTTAAACCTATCATCAATAGGAGTAGAATTGGACTGGTGCAAGGTGTCCCTATAACTAGGAACAGCATATGCCAGGCCAACTTCTCACAAAGAGGATATACCTTAACCATTAGGCCAGAGAAAGAGTTAAGACCTTAACCAGTTGGCCAGTGTATGAGTCTAAGACCTTAACCATTAGGCCAGAGTAAGAGCTAAGACCTTAAGCATTAGGCCAGAGTAAGAGTTAAGACCTTAACCATTAGGCCAGAGTAAGAGTCTAAGACCATGACCATTAGGCCAGAGTAAGAGTTAAGACCTCAACCATTAGGCCAGAGTAAGAGTCTAAGACCTTAACCATTGGGCCAGAGTAAGAGTCTAAGACCTTAACCATTAGGCCAGAGAAAGAGTCTAAGACCTTAACCATTAAGTCAGAGTAAGAGTCTAAGAACTTAACCATTAAGCCAGATTTAGAGTCTAGACCTTAACCATTAGGCCAGAGTAAGAACTAAGACATTAACCATTAGGCCAGAGTAAGAGTCTTGAAATTAACCATTAGGTCAGAGTAAGAGTTAAGACCTTAACCATTAGGCCAGAGTAAGAGTCTAAGACCTTAACCATTAGGCAAGAGTGAGAGTCTAGACCTTCACCATTAGGCCAGAGTAAGAGTCTAAGACCTTAACCATTAGGCCAGAGTATGAGATTAAGACCTTAACCATTAGGCCAGAGTAAGAGTCTAAGACCTTAACCATTAGGCCAGAGTAAGAGTTAAGACCTTAACCATTAGGCCAGAGTAAGAGATACAACCTTAACCATTAGTCCAGAGTAAGAGTCTAAGACCTTAACCATTAGGCCAGAGTAAGAGTTAAGACCTTAACCATTAGGCCAGAGTAAGAGATACAACCTTAACCATTAGGCCAGTGTAAGAGTTAAGACCTTAACCATTAGGCCGGAGTAAGAGTCAAGACCTTACCCATTAGGCCAGAGTAAGAGTCTAAGACCTTAACCATTATACCAGAGTAAGAGTTAAGACCTTAACCAGTAGGCCATTAGGCCAGAGTAAGAGTCTTAGACCTTAACCATTAGGCCAGAGTAAGAGTTAAGACCTTCCAGAGTAAGAGTTAAGACCTTAACCATTAGGCCAGAGTAAGAGTCTAAGACCTTAACCATTAGGCCAGAGTAAGAGTCTAAGACCATAACCATTATGCCAGAGTAAGATTTAAGACCTTAACCAATAGGCCAGAGTAAGAGTTAAAACCTTAAACATTAGGCCAAAGTAAGAGTTAAGACCTTAACCATTAGGCCAGAGTAAGAGTTAAGACCATAACCATTAGGCCAGATTAAGAGTCTAAGACCTTAACCATTAGGCCAGATTCAGAGTTAAGACCTTAACCATTAGGCCAGAGTAAGAGATACAACCTTAACCATTAGGCCAGTGTAAGAGTTAAGACCTTAACCATTAGGCCAGAGTAAGAGTTAAGACCTTAACCATTAGGCCAGAGTAAGAGTCTAAGACCTTAACCATTATACCAGAGTAAGAGTTAAGACCTTAACCAGTAGGCCATTAGGCCAGAGTAAGAGTCTAAGACCTTAACAATTAGGCCAGAGTAAGAGTCTAAGACCTTAACCATTAGGCCAGAGTAAGAGTCTAAGACCTTAACAATTAGGCCAGAGTAACAGTTAAGACCTTAACCATTAGGCCAGAGTGAGAGTCCAAGACCGTAACCATTATGCCAGAGTAAGAGTTAAGACCTTAAGCAGTAGGCCAGAGTAAGAGTTAAGACCTTTAACATTAGGCCAGAGTAAGAGTCTAAGACCTTAACCATTAGGACAGAGTACGAGTCTTAGACCTTAACCATTAGGCCAGAGTTAGATTTAAGACCTTAACCATTAGGCCAGAGTAAGAGTTAAGACCTTAACCACTAGGCCAGAGTAAGAGTCTAAGACCTTAACCATTATACCAGAGTAAGAGTTAAGACCTTAACCAGTAGGCCATTAGGCCAGAGTAAGAGTCTAAGACCTTAACCATTAGGCCAGAGTAAGAGTCTAAGACCTTAACTATTAGTCCAGAGAAAGAGTCTAGACCTTAACCATTAGGCCAGAGTAAAAGTTAAGACCTTAACCATTAGGCCAGAGTAAGAGTCTATACCTTAACCATTAGGCCAGAGTAAGAGGATATACCTTAACCATTAGGCCAGAGTAAGAGTTAAGACCTTAACCAGTTGGCCAGTGTATGAGTCTAAGACCTTAACCATTAGGTCAGAGTAAGAGTTAAGACCTTAACCATTAGGCCAGAGTAAGAGTCTAAGACCTTAACCATTAGGCAAGAGTGAGAGTCTAGACCTTCACCATTAGGCCAGAGTAAGAGTCTAAGACCTTAACCATTAGGCCAGAGTATGAGTTTAAGACCTTAACCATTAGGCCAGAGTAAGAGTCTAAGACCTTAACCATTAGGCCAGAGTAAGAGTTAAGACCTTAACCATTAGGCCAGAGTAAGAGATACAAACTTAACCATTAGTCCAGAGTAAGAGTCTAAGACCTTAACCATTAGGCCAGAGTAAGAGTTAAGACCTTAACCATTAGGCCAGAGTAAGAGATACAACCTTAACCATTAGGCCAGTGTAAGAGTTAAGACCTTAACCATTAGGCCAGAGTAAGAGTCAAGACCTTAACCATTAGGCCAGAGTAAGAGTCTAAGACCTTAACCATTATACCAGAGTAAGAGTTAAGACCTTAACCAGTAGGCCATTAGGCCAGAGTAAGAGTCTTAGACCTTAACCATTAGGCCAGAGTAAGAGTTAAGACCTTCCAGAGTAAGAGTTAAGACCTTAACCATTAGGCCAGAGTAAGAGTCTAAGACCTTAACCATTAGGCCAGAGTAAGAGTCTAAGACATTAACCATTATACCAGAGTAAGAGTTAAGACCTTAACCAGTAGGCCATTAGGCCAGAGTAAGAGTCTAAGACCTTAACCATTAGGCCAGAGTAAGAGTCTAAGACCTTAACCATTAGGCCAGAGTAAGAGTCTAAGACCTTAACCATTAGGCCAGAGTAACAGTTAAGACCTTAACCATTAGGCCAGAGTGAGAGTCTAAGACCGTAACCATTATGCCAGAGTAAGAGTTAAGACCTTAAGCAGTAGGCCAGAGTAAGAGTTAAGACCTTAAACATTAGGCCAGAGTAAGAGTCTAAGACCTTAACCATTAGGCCAGAGTACGAGTCTAAGACCTTAACCATTAGGCCAGAGTTAGAGTTAAGACCTTAACCATTAGGCCAGAGTAAGAGTTAAGACCTTAAGCATTAGGCCAGAGTAAGTGTCAGACCTTAACCATTAGGCCAGAGTACGAGTCTAAGACCTTAACCATTAGGCCAGAGTAAGAGTTAAGACCTTAACCAGTAGGCCAGAGTAAGAGTCTAAGAACTTAACCATTAGGCCAGAGTAAGAGCTAAGACCTTAACCATTAGGCCAGAGTAAGAGTTAAGACCTTAACCATTAGGCCAGAGTAAGAGTCTAAGACCATGACCATTAGGCCAGAGTAAGAGTTAAGACCTCAACCATTAGGCCAGAGTAAGAGTCTAAGACCTTAACCATTGGGCCAGAGTAAGAGTCTAAGACCTTAACCATTAGGCCAGAGAAAGAGTCTAAGACCTTAACCATTAAGCCAGAGTAAGAGTCTAAGAACTTAACCATTAAGCCAGATTAAGAGTCTAGACCTTAACCATTAGGCCAGAGTAAGAACTAAGACATTAACCATTAGGCCAGAGTAAGAGTCATGAAATTAACCATTAGGTCAGAGTAAGAGTTAAGACCTTAACCATTAGGCCAGAGTAAGAGTCTAAGACCTTAACCATTAGGCAAGAGTGAGAGTCTAGACCTTCACCATTAGGCCAGAGTAAGAGTCTAAGACCTTAACCATTAGGCCAGAGTATGAGATTAAGACCTTAACCATTAGGCCAGAGTAAGAGTCTAAGACCTTAACCATTAGGCCAGAGTAAGAGTTAAGACCTTAACCATTAGGCCAGAGTAAGAGATACAACCTTAACCATTAGTCCAGAGTAAGAGTCTAAGACCTTAACCATTAGGCCAGAGTAAGAGTTAAGACCTTAACCATTAGGCCAGAGTAAGAGATACAACCTTAACCATTAGGCCAGTGTAAGAGTTAAGACCTTAACCATTAGGCCGGAGTAAGAGTCAAGACCTTACCCATTAGGCCAGAGTAAGAGTCTAAGACCTTAACCATTATACCAGAGTAAGAGTTAAGACCTTAACCAGTAGGCCATTAGGCCAGAGTAAGAGTCTTAGACCTTAACCATTAGGCCAGAGTAAGAGTTAAGACCTTCCAGAGTAAGAGTTAAGACCTTAACCATTAGGCCAGAGTAAGAGTCTAAGACCTTAACCATTAGGCCAGAGTAAGAGTCTAAGACCATAACCATTATGCCAGAGTAAGATTTAAGACCTTAACCAATAGGCCAGAGTAAGAGTTAAAACCTTAAACATTAGGCCAAAGTAAGAGTTAAGACCTTAACCATTAGGCCAGAGTAAGAGTTAAGACCATAACCATTAGGCCAGATTAAGAGTCTAAGACCTTAACCATTAGGCCAGATTCAGAGTTAAGACCTTAACCATTAGGCCAGAGTAAGAGATACAACCTTAACCATTAGGCCAGTGTAAGAGTTAAGACCTTAACCATTAGGCCAGAGTAAGAGTTAAGACCTTAACCATTAGGCCAGAGTAAGAGTCTAAGACCTTAACCATTATACCAGAGTAAGAGTTAAGACCTTAACCAGTAGGCCATTAGGCCAGAGTAAGAGTCTAAGACCTTAACAATTAGGCCAGAGTAAGAGTCTAAGACCTTAACCATTAGGCCAGAGTAACAGTTAAGACCTTAACCATTAGGCCAGAGTGAGAGTCTAAGACCGTAACCATTAAGCCAGAGTAAGAGTTAAGACCTTAAGCAGTAGGCCAGAGTAAGAGTTAAGACCTTAAACATTAGGCCAGAGTAAAAGTCTAAGACCTTAACCATTAGGACAGAGTACGAGTCTTAGACCTTAACCATTAGGCCAGAGTTAGATTTAAGACCTTAACCATTAGGCCAGAGTAAGAGTCTAAGACCATAACCATTATGCCAGAGTAAAATTTAAGACCTTAACCAATAGGCCAGAGTAAGAGTTAAAACCTTAAACATTAGGCCAAAGTAAGAGTTAAGACCTTAACCATTAGGCCAGAGTAAGAGTTAAGACCATAACCATTAGGCCAGATTAAGAGTCTAAGACCTTAACCATTAGGCCAGAGTAAGAGTTAAGACCTTAACCATTAGGCCAGAGTAAGAGATACAACCTTAACCATTAGGCCAGTGTAAGAGTTAAGACCTTAACCACTAGGCCAGAGTAAGAGTCTAAGACCTTAACCATTATACCAGAGTAAGAGTTAAGACCTTAACCAGTAGGCCATTAGGCCAGAGTAAGAGTCTAAGACCTTAACCATTAGGCCAGAGTAAGAGTCTAAGACCTTAACTATTAGTCCAGAGAAAGAGTCTAGACCTTAACCATTAGGCCAGAGTAAAAGTTAAGACCTTAACCATTAGGCCAGAGTAAGAGTCTATACCTTAACCATTAGGCCAGAGTAAGAGGATATACCTTAACCATTAGGCCAGAGTAAGAGTTAAGACCTTAACCAGTTGGCCAGTGTATGAGTCTAAGACCTTAACCATTAGGTCAGAGTAAGAGTTAAGACCTTAACCATTAGGCCAGAGTAAGAGTCTAAGACCTTAACCATTAGGCTAGAGTGAGAGTCTAGACCTTCACCATTAGGCCAGAGTAAGAGTCTAAGACCTTAACCATTAGGCCAGAGTATGAGTTTAAGACCTTAACCATTAGGCCAGAGTAAGAGTCTAAGACCTTAACCATTAGGCCAGAGTAAGAGTTAAGACCTTAACCATTAGGCCAGAGTAAGAGATACAACCTTAACCATTAGTCCAGAGTAAGAGTCTAAGACCTTAACCATTAGGCCAGAGTAAGAGTTAAGACCTTAACCATTAGGCCAGAGTTAGAGATACAACCTTAACCATTAGGCCAGTGTAAGAGTTAATACCTTAACCATTAGGCCAGAGTAAGAGTCAAGACCTTAACCATTAGGCCAGAGTAAGAGTCTTAGACCTTAACCATTAGGCCAGAGTAAGAGTTAAGACCTTCCAGAGTAAGAGTTAAGACCTTAACCATTAGGCCAGAGTAAGAGTCTAAGACCTTAACCATTAGGCCAGAGTAAGAGTCTAAGACCATAACCATTATGCCAGAGTAAGATTTAAGACCTTAACCATTAGGCCAGAGTAAGAGTTAAAACCTTAAACATTAGGCCAAAGTAAGAGTTAAGACCTTAACCATTAGGCCAGAGTAAGAGTTAAGACCATAACCATTAGGCCAGATTAAGAGTCTAAGACCTTAACCATTAGGCCAGAGTCAGAGTTAAGACCTTAACCATTAGGCCAGAGTAAGAGATACAACCTTAACCATTAGGCCAGTGTAAGAGTTAAGACCTTCACCATTAGGTCAGAGTAAGAGTTAAGACCGTAAACATTAGGCCAGAGTAAGAGTCTAAGACCTTAACCATTAGGCCAGAGTACGAGTCTTAGACCTTAACCATTAGGCCAGAGTTAGAGTTAAGACCATAACCATTATGCCAGAGTAAAATTTAAGAACTTAACCAATAGGCCAGAGTAAGAGTTAAAACCTTAAACATTAGGCCAAAGTAAGAGTTAAGACCTTAACCATTAGGCCAGAGTAAGAGTTAAGACCATAACCATTAGGGCAGATTAAGAGTCTAAGACCTTAACCATTAGGCCAGAGTAAGAGTTAAGACCTTAACCATTAGGCCAGAGTAAGAGATACAACCTTAACCATTAGGCCAGTGTAAGAGTTAAGTCCTTAACCATTAGGCCAGAGTAAGAGTTAAGACCTTAACCACTAGGCCAGAGTAAGAGTCTAAGACCTTAACCATTATACCAGAGTAAGAGTTAAGACCTTAACCAGTAGGCCATTAGGCCAGAGTAAGAGTCTAAGACCTTAACCATTAGGCCAGAGTAAGAGTCTAAGACCTTAACTATTAGTCCAGAGAAAGAGTCTAGACCTTAACCATTAGGCCAGAGTAAAAGTTAAGACCTTAACCATTAGGCCAGAGTAAGAGTCTATACCTTAACCATTAGGCCAGAGTAAGAGGATATACCTTAACCATTAGGCCAGAGTAAGAGTTAAGACCTTAACCAGTTGGCCAGTGTAGGAGTCTAAGACCTTAACCATTAGGTCAGAGTAAGAGTTAAGACCTTAACCATTAGGCCAGAGTAAGAGTCTAAGACCTTAACCATTAGGCAAGAGTGAGAGTCTAGACCTTCACCATTAGGCCAGAGTAAGAGTCTAAGACCTTAACCATTAGGCCAGAGTATGAGTTTAAGACCTTAACCATTAGGCCAGAGTAAGAGTCTAAGACCTTAACCATTAGGCCAGAGTAACAGTTAAGACCTTAACCATTAGGCCAGAGTAAGAGATACAACCTTAACCATTAGTCCAGAGTAAGAGTCTAAGACCTTAACCATTAGGCCAGAGTAAGAGTTAAGACCTTAACCATTAGGCCAGAGTAAGAGATACAACCTTAACCATTAGGCCAGTGTAAGAGTAAAGACCTTAACCATTAGGCCAGAGTAAGAGTCAAGACCTTAACCATTAGGCCAGAGTAAGAGTCTAAGACCTTAACCATTATACCAGAGTAAGAGTTAAGACCTTAACCAGTAGGCCATTAGGCCAGAGTAAGAGTCTTAGACCTTAACCATTAGGCCAGAGTAAGAGTTAAGACCTTCCAGAGTAAGAGTTAAGACCTTAACCATTAGGCCAGAGTAAGAGTCTAAGACCTTCACCATTAGGCCAGAGTAAGAGTCTAAGACCTTAACCATTAGGCCAGAGTATGAGTTTAAGACCTTAACCATTAGGCCAGAGTAAGAGTCTAAGACCTTAACCATTAGGCCAGAGTAAGAGTTAAGACCTTAACCATTAGGCCAGAGTAAGAGATACAAACTTAACCATTAGTCCAGAGTAAGAGTCTAAGACCTTAACCATTAGGCCAGAGTAAGAGTTAAGACCTTAACCATTAGGCCAGAGTAAGAGATACAACCTTAACCATTAGGCCAGTGTAAGAGTTAAGACCTTAACCATTAGGCCAGAGTAAGAGTCAAGACCTTAACCATTAGGCCAGAGTAAGAGTCTAAGACCTTAACCATTATACCAGAGTAAGAGTTAAGACCTTAACCAGTAGGCCATTAGGCCAGAGTAAGAGTCTTAGACCTTAACCATTAGGCCAGAGTAAGAGTTAAGACCTTCCAGAGTAAGAGTTAAGACCTTAACCATTAGGCCAGAGTAAGAGTCTAAGACCTTAACCATTAGGCCAGAGTAAGAGTCTAAGACATTAACCATTATACCAGAGTAAGAGTTAAGACCTTAACCAGTAGGCCATTAGGCCAGAGTAAGAGTCTAAGACCTTAACCATTAGGCCAGAGTAAGAGTCTAAGACCTTAACCATTAGGCCAGAGTAAGAGTCTAAGACCTTAACCATTAGGCCAGAGTAACAGTTAAGACCTTAACCATTAGGCCAGAGTGAGAGTCTAAGACCGTAACCATTATGCCAGAGTAAGAGTTAAGACCTTAAGCAGTAGGCCAGAGTAAGAGTTAAGACCTTAAACATTAGGCCAGAGTAAGAGTCTAAGACCTTAACCATTAGGCCAGAGTACGAGTCTAAGACCTTAACCATTAGGCCAGAGTTAGAGTTAAGACCTTAACCATTAGGCCAGAGTAAGAGTTAAGACCTTAAGCATTAGGCCAGAGTAAGTGTCAGACCTTAACCATTAGGCCAGAGTACGAGTCTAAGACCTTAACCATTAGGCCAGAGTAAGAGTTAAGACCTTAACCAGTAGGCCAGAGTAAGAGTCTAAGAACTTAACCATTAGGCCAGAGTAAGAGCTAAGACCTTAACCATTAGGCCAGAGTAAGAGTTAAGACCTTAACCATTAGGCCAGAGTAAGAGTCTAAGACCATGACCATTAGGCCAGAGTAAGAGTTAAGACCTCAACCATTAGGCCAGAGTAAGAGTCTAAGACCTTAACCATTGGGCCAGAGTAAGAGTCTAAGACCTTAACCATTAGGCCAGAGAAAGAGTCTAAGACCTTAACCATTAAGCCAGAGTAAGAGTCTAAGAACTTAACCATTAAGCCAGATTAAGAGTCTAGACCTTAACCATTAGGCCAGAGTAAGAACTAAGACATTAACCATTAGGCCAGAGTAAGAGTCATGAAATTAACCATTAGGTCAGAGTAAGAGTTAAGACCTTAACCATTAGGCCAGAGTAAGAGTCTAAGACCTTAACCATTAGGCAAGAGTGAGAGTCTAGACCTTCACCATTAGGCCAGAGTAAGAGTCTAAGACCTTAACCATTAGGCCAGAGTATGAGATTAAGACCTTAACCATTAGGCCAGAGTAAGAGTCTAAGACCTTAACCATTAGGCCAGAGTAAGAGTTAAGACCTTAACCATTAGGCCAGAGTAAGAGATACAACCTTAACCATTAGTCCAGAGTAAGAGTCTAAGACCTTAACCATTAGGCCAGAGTAAGAGTTAAGACCTTAACCATTAGGCCAGAGTAAGAGATACAACCTTAACCATTAGGCCAGTGTAAGAGTTAAGACCTTAACCATTAGGCCGGAGTAAGAGTCAAGACCTTACCCATTAGGCCAGAGTAAGAGTCTAAGACCTTAACCATTATACCAGAGTAAGAGTTAAGACCTTAACCAGTAGGCCATTAGGCCAGAGTAAGAGTCTTAGACCTTAACCATTAGGCCAGAGTAAGAGTTAAGACCTTCCAGAGTAAGAGTTAAGACCTTAACCATTAGGCCAGAGTAAGAGTCTAAGACCTTAACCATTAGGCCAGAGTAAGAGTCTAAGACCATAACCATTATGCCAGAGTAAGATTTAAGACCTTAACCAATAGGCCAGAGTAAGAGTTAAAACCTTAAACATTAGGCCAAAGTAAGAGTTAAGACCTTAACCATTAGGCCAGAGTAAGAGTTAAGACCATAACCATTAGGCCAGATTAAGAGTCTAAGACCTTAACCATTAGGCCAGATTCAGAGTTAAGACCTTAACCATTAGGCCAGAGTAAGAGATACAACCTTAACCATTAGGCCAGTGTAAGAGTTAAGACCTTAACCATTAGGCCAGAGTAAGAGTTAAGACCTTAACCATTAGGCCAGAGTAAGAGTCTAAGACCTTAACCATTATACCAGAGTAAGAGTTAAGACCTTAACCAGTAGGCCATTAGGCCAGAGTAAGAGTCTAAGACCTTAACAATTAGGCCAGAGTAAGAGTCTAAGACCTTAACCATTAGGCCAGAGTAACAGTTAAGACCTTAACCATTAGGCCAGAGTGAGAGTCTAAGACCGTAACCATTAAGCCAGAGTAAGAGTTAAGACCTTAAGCAGTAGGCCAGAGTAAGAGTTAAGACCTTAAACATTAGGCCAGAGTAAAAGTCTAAGACCTTAACCATTAGGACAGAGTACGAGTCTTAGACCTTAACCATTAGGCCAGAGTTAGATTTAAGACCTTAACCATTAGGCCAGAGTAAGAGTCTAAGACCATAACCATTATGCCAGAGTAAAATTTAAGACCTTAACCAATAGGCCAGAGTAAGAGTTAAAACCTTAAACATTAGGCCAAAGTAAGAGTTAAGACCTTAACCATTAGGCCAGAGTAAGAGTTAAGACCATAACCATTAGGCCAGATTAAGAGTCTAAGACCTTAACCATTAGGCCAGAGTAAGAGTTAAGACCTTAACCATTAGGCCAGAGTAAGAGATACAACCTTAACCATTAGGCCAGTGTAAGAGTTAAGACCTTAACCACTAGGCCAGAGTAAGAGTCTAAGACCTTAACCATTATACCAGAGTAAGAGTTAAGACCTTAACCAGTAGGCCATTAGGCCAGAGTAAGAGTCTAAGACCTTAACCATTAGGCCAGAGTAAGAGTCTAAGACCTTAACTATTAGTCCAGAGAAAGAGTCTAGACCTTAACCATTAGGCCAGAGTAAAAGTTAAGACCTTAACCATTAGGCCAGAGTAAGAGTCTATACCTTAACCATTAGGCCAGAGTAAGAGGATATACCTTAACCATTAGGCCAGAGTAAGAGTTAAGACCTTAACCAGTTGGCCAGTGTATGAGTCTAAGACCTTAACCATTAGGTCAGAGTAAGAGTTAAGACCTTAACCATTAGGCCAGAGTAAGAGTCTAAGACCTTAACCATTAGGCTAGAGTGAGAGTCTAGACCTTCACCATTAGGCCAGAGTAAGAGTCTAAGACCTTAACCATTAGGCCAGAGTATGAGTTTAAGACCTTAACCATTAGGCCAGAGTAAGAGTCTAAGACCTTAACCATTAGGCCAGAGTAAGAGTTAAGACCTTAACCATTAGGCCAGAGTAAGAGATACAACCTTAACCATTAGTCCAGAGTAAGAGTCTAAGACCTTAACCATTAGGCCAGAGTAAGAGTTAAGACCTTAACCATTAGGCCAGAGTTAGAGATACAACCTTAACCATTAGGCCAGTGTAAGAGTTAATACCTTAACCATTAGGCCAGAGTAAGAGTCAAGACCTTAACCATTAGGCCAGAGTAAGAGTCTTAGACCTTAACCATTAGGCCAGAGTAAGAGTTAAGACCTTCCAGAGTAAGAGTTAAGACCTTAACCATTAGGCCAGAGTAAGAGTCTAAGACCTTAACCATTAGGCCAGAGTAAGAGTCTAAGACCATAACCATTATGCCAGAGTAAGATTTAAGACCTTAACCATTAGGCCAGAGTAAGAGTTAAAACCTTAAACATTAGGCCAAAGTAAGAGTTAAGACCTTAACCATTAGGCCAGAGTAAGAGTTAAGACCATAACCATTAGGCCAGATTAAGAGTCTAAGACCTTAACCATTAGGCCAGAGTCAGAGTTAAGACCTTAACCATTAGGCCAGAGTAAGAGATACAACCTTAACCATTAGGCCAGTGTAAGAGTTAAGACCTTCACCATTAGGTCAGAGTAAGAGTTAAGACCGTAAACATTAGGCCAGAGTAAGAGTCTAAGACCTTAACCATTAGGCCAGAGTACGAGTCTTAGACCTTAACCATTAGGCCAGAGTTAGAGTTAAGACCATAACCATTATGCCAGAGTAAAATTTAAGAACTTAACCAATAGGCCAGAGTAAGAGTTAAAACCTTAAACATTAGGCCAAAGTAAGAGTTAAGACCTTAACCATTAGGCCAGAGTAAGAGTTAAGACCATAACCATTAGGGCAGATTAAGAGTCTAAGACCTTAACCATTAGGCCAGAGTAAGAGTTAAGACCTTAACCATTAGGCCAGAGTAAGAGATACAACCTTAACCATTAGGCCAGTGTAAGAGTTAAGTCCTTAACCATTAGGCCAGAGTAAGAGTTAAGACCTTAACCACTAGGCCAGAGTAAGAGTCTAAGACCTTAACCATTATACCAGAGTAAGAGTTAAGACCTTAACCAGTAGGCCATTAGGCCAGAGTAAGAGTCTAAGACCTTAACCATTAGGCCAGAGTAAGAGTCTAAGACCTTAACTATTAGTCCAGAGAAAGAGTCTAGACCTTAACCATTAGGCCAGAGTAAAAGTTAAGACCTTAACCATTAGGCCAGAGTAAGAGTCTATACCTTAACCATTAGGCCAGAGTAAGAGGATATACCTTAACCATTAGGCCAGAGTAAGAGTTAAGACCTTAACCAGTTGGCCAGTGTAGGAGTCTAAGACCTTAACCATTAGGTCAGAGTAAGAGTTAAGACCTTAACCATTAGGCCAGAGTAAGAGTCTAAGACCTTAACCATTAGGCAAGAGTGAGAGTCTAGACCTTCACCATTAGGCCAGAGTAAGAGTCTAAGACCTTAACCATTAGGCCAGAGTATGAGTTTAAGACCTTAACCATTAGGCCAGAGTAAGAGTCTAAGACCTTAACCATTAGGCCAGAGTAACAGTTAAGACCTTAACCATTAGGCCAGAGTAAGAGATACAACCTTAACCATTAGTCCAGAGTAAGAGTCTAAGACCTTAACCATTAGGCCAGAGTAAGAGTTAAGACCTTAACCATTAGGCCAGAGTAAGAGATACAACCTTAACCATTAGGCCAGTGTAAGAGTAAAGACCTTAACCATTAGTCCAGAGTAAGAGTCAAGACCTTAACCATTAGGCCAGAGTAAGAGTCTAAGACCTTAACCATTATACCAGAGTAAGAGTTAAGACCTTAACCAGTAGGCCATTAGGCCAGAGTAAGAGTCTTAGACCTTAACCATTAGGCCAGAGTAAGAGTTAAGACCTTCCAGAGTAAGAGTTAAGACCTTAACCATTAGGCCAGAGTAAGAGTCTAAGACCTTAACCATTAGGCCAGAGTAAGAGTCTAAGACATTAACCATTATACCAGAGTAAGAGTTAAGACCTTAACCAGTAGGCCATTAGGCCAGAGTAAGAGTCTAAGACCTTAACCATTAGGCCAGAGTAAGAGTCTAAGACCTTAACCATTAGGCCAGAGTAAGAGTCTAAGACCTTAACCATTAGGCCAGAGTAACAGTTAAGACCTTAACCATTAGGCCAGAGTGAGAGTCTAAGACCGTAACCATTATGCCAGAGTAAGAGTTAAGACCTTAAGCAGTAGGCCAGAGTAAGAGTTAAGACCTTAAACATTAGGCCAGAGTAAGAGTCTAAGACCTTAACCATTAGGCCAGAGTACGAGTCTAAGACCTTAACCATTAGGCCAGAGTTAGAGTTAAGACCTTAACCATTAGGCCAGAGTAAGAGTTAAGACCTTAAGCATTAGGCCAGAGTAAGTGTCAGACCTTAACCATTAGGCCAGAGTACGAGTCTAAGACCTTAACCATTAGGCCAGAGTAAGAGTTAAGACCTTAACCAGTAGGCCAGAGTAAGAGTCTAAGAACTTAACCATTAGGCCAAAGTAAGAGTTAAGACCTTAACCATTAGGCCAGAGTAAGAGCTAAGACCTTAACCATTAGTCCAGAGTAAGAGTCTAAGACCATAACCAATAGGCCAGAGTAAGAGTTAAGACCTTAACCAGTAGGCCATAGTAAGAGTCTACGACCTTAACCATTAGGCCAGAGTAAGAGTCTACGACCTTAACCATTAGGCCAGAGTAAGAGTTACGACCTTAACCATTAGGCCAGAGTAAGAGTCTAAGACCTTAACCATTAGGCCAGAGTGAGAGTCTAGACCTTCACCATTAGGCCAGAGTAAGAGTCTCAGACCTTAACCATTAGGCCAGAGTATGAGTTTAAGACCTTAACCATTAGGCCAGAGTAAGAGTCTAAGACCTTAACCATTAGGCCAGAGTAAGAGTTAAGACCTTAAGCAGTAGGCCAGAGTAAGAGTTAAGACCTTAACCATTAGGCCAGAGTAAGAGTCTAAGACCTTAACCATTATACCAGAGTAAGAGTTAAGACCTTAACCAGTAGGCCATTAGGCCAGAGTAAGAGTCTAAGACCTTAACAATTAGGCCAGAGTAAGAGTCTAAGACCTTAACCATTAGGCCAGAGTAAGAGTCTAAGACCTTAACCATTAGGCCAGAGTAACAGTTAATACCTTAACCATTAGGCCAGAGTGAGAGTCTAAGACCGTAACCATTATGCCAGAGTAAGAGTTAAGACCTTAAGCAGTAGGCCAGAGTAAGAGTTAAGACCTTAAACATTAGGCCAGAGTAAGAGTCTAAGACCTTAACCATTAGGACAGAGTACGAGTCTTAGACCTTAACCATTAGGCCAGAGTTAGAGTTAAGACCTTAACCATTAGGCCAGAGTAAGAGTCTAAGACCATAACCATTATGCCAGAGTAAAATTTAAGACCTTACCAATAGGCCAGAGTAAGAGTTAAAACCTTAAACATTAGGCCAAAGTAAGAGTTAAGACCTTAACCATTAGGCCAGAGTAAGAGTTAAGACCATAACCATTAGGCCAGATTAAGAGTCTAAGACCTTAACCATTAGGCCAGAGTAAGAGTTAAGACCTTAACCATTAGGCCAGAGTAAGAGATACAACCTTAACCATTAGGCCAGTGTAAGAGTTAAGTCCTTAACCATTAGGCCAGAATAAGAGTTAAGACCTTAACCACTAGGCCAGAGTAAGAGTCTAAGACCTTAACCATTATACCAGAGTAAGAGTTAAGACCTTAACCAGTAGGCCATTAGGCCAGAGTAAGAGTCTAAGACCTTAACCATTAGGCCAGAGTAAGAGTCTAAGACCTTAACTATTAGTCCAGAGAAAGAGTCTAGACCTTAACCATTAGGCCAGAGTAAAAGTTAAGACCTTAACCATTAGGCCAGAGTAAGAGTCTATACCTTAACCATTAGGCCAGAGTAAGAGGATATACCTTAACCATTAGGCCAGAGTAAGAGTTAAGACCTTAACCAGTTGGCCAGTGTATGAGTCTAAGACCTTAACCATTAGGTCAGAGTAAGAGTTAAGACCTTAACCATTAGGCCAGAGTAAGAGTCTAAGACCTTAACCATTAGGCTAGAGTGAGAGTCTAGACCTTCACCATTAGGCCAGAGTAAGAGTCTAAGACCTTAACCATTAGGCCAGAGTATGAGTTTAAGACCTTAACCATTAGGCCAGAGTAAGAGTCTAAGACCTTAACCATTAGGCCAGAGTAAGAGTTAAGACCTTAACCATTAGGCCAGAGTAAGAGATACAACCTTAACCATTAGTCCAGAGTAAGAGTCTAAGACCTTAACCATTAGGCCAGAGTAAGAGTTAAGACCTTAACCATTAGGCCAGAGTTAGAGATACAACCTTAACCATTAGGCCAGTGTAAGAGTTAATACCTTAACCATTAGGCCAGAGTAAGAGTCAAGACCTTAACCATTAGGCCAGAGTAAGAGTCTTAGACCTTAACCATTAGGCCAGAGTAAGAGTTAAGACCTTCCAGAGTAAGAGTTAAGACCTTAACCATTAGGACAGAGTAAGAGTCTAAGACCGTAACCATTATGCCAGAGTAAGAGTTAAGACCTTAAGCAGTAGGCCAGAGTAAGAGTTAAGACCTTAAACATTAGGCCAGAGTAAACGTTAAGACCTTTACCATTAGGCCAGAGTACGAGTCTTAGACCTTAACCATTATGCCAGAGTAAAATTTAAGACCTTAACCAATAGGCCAGAGTAAGAGTTAAAACCTTAAACATTAGGCCAAAGTAAGAGTTAAGACCTTAACCATTAGGCCAGAGTAAGAGTTAAGACCATAACCATTAGGCCAGATTAAGAGTCTAAGACCTTAACCATTAGGCCAGAGTAAGAGTTAAGACCTTAACCATTAGGCCAGAGTAAGAGATACAACCTTAACCATTAGGCCAGTGTAAGAGTTAAGTCCTTAACCATTAGGCCAGAGTAAGAGTTAAGACCTTAACCACTAGGCCAGAGTAAGAGTCTAAGACCTTAACCATTATACCAGAGTAAGAGTTAAGACCTTAACCAGTAGGCCATTAGGCCAGAGTAAGAGTCTAAGACCTTAACCATTAGGCCAGAGTAAGAGTCTAAGACCTTAACTATTAGTCCAGAGAAAGAGTCTAGACCTTAACCATTAGGCCAGAGTAAAAGTTAAGACCTTAACCATTAGGCCAGAGTAAGAGTCTATACCTTAACCATTAGGCCAGAGTAAGAGGATATACCTTAACCATTAGGCCAGAGTAAGAGTTAAGACCTTAACCAGTTGGCCAGTGTATGAGTCTAAGACCTTAACCATTAGGTCAGAGTAAGAGTTAAGACCTTAACCATTAGGCCAGAGTAAGAGTCTAAGACCTTAACCATTAGGCTAGAGTGAGAGTCTAGACCTTCACCATTAGGCCAGAGTAAGAGTCTAAGACCTTAACCATTAGGCCAGAGTATGAGTTTAAGACCTTAACCATTAGGCCAGAGTAAGAGTCTAAGACCTTAACCATTAGGCCAGAGTAAGAGTTAAGACCTTAACCATTAGGCCAGAGTAAGAGATACAACCTTAACCATTAGTCCAGAGTAAGAGTCTAAGACCTTAACCATTAGGCCAGAGTAAGAGTTAAGACCTTAACCATTAGGCCAGAGTTAGAGATACAACCTTAACCATTAGGCCAGTGTAAGAGTTAATACCTTAACCATTAGGCCAGAGTAAGAGTCAAGACCTTAACCATTAGGCCAGAGTAAGAGTCTTAGACCTTAACCATTAGGCCAGAGTAAGAGTTAAGACCTTCCAGAGTAAGAGTTAAGACCTTAACCATTAGGCCAGAGTAAGAGTCTAAGACCTTAACCATTAGGCCAGAGTAAGAGTCTAAGACCATAACCATTATGCCAGAGTAAGATTTAAGACCTTAACCATTAGGCCAGAGTAAGAGTTAAAACCTTAAACATTAGGCCAAAGTAAGAGTTAAGACCTTAACCATTGGGCCAGAGTAAGAGTTAAGACCATAACCATTAGGCCAGATTAAGAGTCTAAGACCTTAACCATTAGGCCAGAGTCAGAGTTAAGACCTTAACCATTAGGCCAGAGTAAGAGATACGACCTTAACCATTAGGCCAGTGTAAGAGTTAAGACCTTCACCATTAGGTCAGAGTAAGAGTTAAGACCTTAAACATTAGGCCAGAGTAAGAGTCTAAGACCTTAACCATTAGGCCAGAGTACGAGTCTTAGACCTTAACCATTAGGCCAGAGTTAGAGATAAGACCATAACCATTATGCCAGAGTAAAATTTAAGAACTTAACCAATAGGCCAGAGTAAGAGTTAAAACCTTAAACATTAGGCCAAAGTAAGAGTTAAGACCTTAACCATTAGGCCAGAGTAAGAGTTAAGACCATAACCATTAGGCCAGATTAAGAGTCTAAGACCTTAACCATTAGGCCAGAGTAAGAGTTAAGACCTTAACCATTAGGCCAGAGTAAGAGATACAACCTTAACCATTAGGCCAGAGTAAGAGTTAAGACCTTAACCACTAGGCCAGAGTAAGAGTCTAAGACCTTAACCATTATACCAGAGTAAGTGTTAGGACCTTAACCATTAGGCCAGAGTACGAGTCTAAGACCTTAATAATTAGGACAGAGTAAGAGTCTAAGACCTTAACCAATAGGCCAGAGTAAGAGTCTAAGACCTTAACCATTAGGCCAGAGTAAGAGTCTAAGACCTTAACTATTAGTCCAGAGAAAGAGTCTAGACCTTAACCATTAATCCAGAGTAAGAGTTAAGACCTTAACCATTAGGCCAGAGTAAGAGTCTAAGACCTTAACCATTATACCAGAGTAAGAGTTAAGACCTTAACCAGTAGGCCATTAGGCCAGAGTAAGAGCCTAAGACCTTAACAATTAGGCCAGAGTAAGAGTCTAAGACCTTAACCATTAGGCCAGAGTAAGAGTCTAAGACCTTCACCATTAGGCCAGAGTAACAGTTAAGACCTTAACCATTAGGCCAGAGTGAGAGTCTAAGACCGTAACCATTATGCCAGAGTAAGAGTTAAGACCTTAAGCAGTAGGCCAGAGTAAGAGTTAAGACCTTAAACATTAGGCCCGAGTAAGAGTCTAAGACCTTAACCATTAGGACAGAGTACGAGTCTTAGACCTTAACCATTAGGCCAAAGTTAGAGTTAAGACCTTAACCATTAGGCCAGAGTAAGAGTCTAAGACCATAACCATTATGCCAGAGTAAAATTTAAGACCTTAACCAATAGGCCAGAGTAAGAGTTAAAACCTTAAACATTAGGCCAAAGTAAGAGTTAAGACCTTAACCATTAGGCCAGAGTAAGAGTTCAGACCATAACCATTAGGCCAGATTAAGAGTCTAAGACCTTAACCATTAGGCCAGAGTAAGAGTTAAGACCTTAACCATTAGGCCAGAGTAAGAGATACAACCTTAACCATTAGGCCAGTGTAAGAGTTAAGTCCTTAACCATTAGGCCAGAGTAAGAGTTAAGACCTTAACCACTAGGCCAGAGTAAGAGTCTAAGACCTTAACCATTATACCAGAGTAAGAGTTAAGACCTTAACCAGTAGGCCATTAGGCCAGAGTAAGAGTCTAAGACCTTAACCATTAGGCCAGAGTAAGAGTCTAAGACCTTAACTATTAGTCCAGAGAAAGAGTCTAGACCTTAACTGTGAGAAGTTGGCCTGGCATATGCTGTTCCTAGTTATAGGGACACCTTGCACCAGTCCAATTCGACTCCTATTGATGATAGGTTTAAGACAACCTTTAAGAAAGCTATCCTAGTGGTAGCTGTGGAGAGCAGCCTTCAGGCTAAGTCTTGAAGGAGTGTTAAGCTTATTGTTTTACCATAATAACCTCTTGAATAACCAAATGAAAGAGTAGCCCACACAGGTATATATATAAAATATATGTATTTATTCTAGACAGAATCCCACAGACACTTTATGTGGCTAGTGGCAAAGTTACAATTCAAACAAGCATTTCTAAACACAATAAATAGCACAGAAATCAATGGGCCCCAGGGGGGGACCAAACCATATACTAAAATAGTGGTATAAGAACCACGACAATTCTACAGGCAATGCCTAGGGCATTCAGGATCGCTGGCCCCTTAAGAATCCACCCACAGTTAAGAGGAAGGGGACCCACGGGAGGCGTGTGCAGTGCGAGAAGCTGCTGTCGGGATCGCAATGTTAGCCTATGGAGAATGTCGCGGTTGAATAATTAAGGTTTAAGGACACTTCTAACAACAGTACAAAGTTAAGGCTTGGGACTTAAGGCTTTGGAGAGCCCACCACCACGGAAGTACCGAAGTACCACTGTTACCTGCCCCAGGGAAGCCGGGTGCATAGGTCGATTCTGGTGTCGGGTCGCGGGCTGATTTTCTATGGAAAAGGAGTCCAAACTGCTGCTAGCTGGAAGTGTCGCTGAAGTCGTGAAGATTAAAGTTGAAGAAAAGACAAAGATGAACCTGAAAGCAGAGGGGACAGAGTCTGGGTCACAGCACAGTGACCAGGGAGCTCACAGGAAGGAGCTCGTGGATGTCGGGTGCTTCAGGTGTGGAAGGTACAGCTGGGCTCTGCAGTCACGGGCTCCGGGAGGCTTCAAGGAAGGCCAGCTTCTGGAGGGCGACTGTCCCACGTCGGCTGAGGGTCGCTGCGGTGTTAGTGTCCCGATTGGATCCACTAAGCATTGGCAACCGCAACCCACGCAAGATGAACGAAGCAGCTGCTGGTGCAGACCCACGTGGTCTGAGGGTGCTCTCCTTTGCAGGGAGCGTAGAGCAGGCCTGGAGCAACCAGGGGAACTCTTAGAAAGGAAGATTGTCCTCCGTCAGGGCCCACCAGTCGAGAGACAAGGGACCGCGGAAGGCAGCAAAATGGAGTGCGTAAAAGGGCTCCCACGGGCCACCGGAGCGGGCCAGGGAGCTGAGGGTCGGCACAAATGCTGCGTGAAGGTTGGCTCAAAAATGGGCCAAAGCACAACTTCCCCACTGGTCGGGGTCGTGTGCTGGACAAGAGGTGGCCGGTGTCTCGGGGTATGCGGGGATCTCGGCACCCACGTGGTCCAGGGTGCTCAGACTTGCTGGGCACGCTCACAGGACGCTGGGATGCACTGGAGACCCACCTCGAGGTTGCTGGAAGGCGTCGAAGGTCGTGAGAGCAACGAAGTTCCAACCGGGTATCTTGTAGTCTTTTAGGTGCCTGCCAAGCAGGGGGATAACTCCTTTATCCCAAGGGAGATTTCTTCAGTCAGCTGGGCAGCAGCTCGTCGAAGGTCAGTTCTGTGAAGTCCTGTACGAATCTAAGGCTCTAGGGCAAAGTTATTCCCATATATCCCCAAGATTAGGGGATGGTCCAAAATAGAGCCTACCAATCAGAGTAGAGGCGGGAAAGGGTGGCTACACCCACTCCCCTTTGTGTGTTTCCCGCCTGGGCGAGGGGCAGGATGCCCCTGAACCGGTTCCAGGCGGTGTATGCAGAATTGGGGCTCTGCAGCTGCCTACGTGCAACTCTGAATGGACTTTTGGTGCACCCACCCTGTTCCAATCCACATATCCTGTCTGGGGAGGTGCTGGCACCTCCCTGCCACAGGAGCCCTATTGTCCAGATGGCGAGGCTGGGGTTTTCCCCAGCAACAGCCAGCCAGAGTCGTGTAGGTGGCGAACAGTAGCCATTTTGGGGTACATGTGCACTTTTAAATTGGTTTCCAAATTCTACCGCTTTTCCCATATCACCCTCCTAGCAAGGGGGAATCGTGCCCCCATGCCCATGGCTGGACTGGGGGTATGATTCCTTCATGTTTGACACCAAACACGATATGGTTCGGTGTAGCCATTCCAAAGTTACAGCGATGACGCAATAACTTATAATGCGGTTAAGAGTATATGGTATGGCTACACTACAAACAACCCAGTAACGATTTTACGAAGGTTGCAGAGAGGTCCTACTCACGTAGGGGTCCCCCCTCACACATACCTCAGCACCCAGCCCTGTAGGATTACCAGGGCCTGCCATAGGGGTGACCTATGAGAGTATATGTGTTGTATGGTATGGGACATAGGGTACCTACGTCCCTGTAAGGGGTGCTAGCACCACCTTACCCAGGCTACAGTAGTGGCCTGGTGGTGTCAGTTTGGGTGGCTGTCCCAGGGTGGCACAATAAGTGCTGCAGCCCTGGTAGGCCTACTGGGGGACCCATGCCCTGGGTACCTAGGGTACCATCTACAAGGGACTGGTAGGGCATGCCCAGCATCCAATTGGTTGGTACCTAGGGTACCCACATAGTTTGTCAGAGGAAGCAGATAGGCTGGGGTCCTGGATAGCAGGGCCACAGCCTGGCTAAAGTCATAAAAACAGTCAAAACATCAGCAAAAAGTTGGGGGCAACTATGCAGTCGATGCCACTCTCCTACACAACCCCCCCCCAAACGCAGGGACATTAAACTAACCTTGACCAGTTGAGTCTTCATGTTCTAAGTGGAAATATCTGGAGAGGCCATCTGCATTGGCATGGTTGCTCCCAGGTCTATGTTCCACTGTATAGTCCATCCCCTGTAGGGAAATGGACCACCTGAGTAGTTTGGGGTTTTCACCCTTCATCTGTTTTAGCCATAGGAGGGGCTTATGGTCTGTCTGAACAATGAAGTGAGTACCAAACAAGTATGGCCTCAGCTTCTTCAGGGCCCAGACCACAGCAAAGGCCTCCCTCTCTATGGCTGACCAACGTTTCTCTCTGGGGGTCAACCTTCTGCTAATGAAAGCTACTGGTTGATCCTGGCCCTCCTCATTCAGTTGTGATAACACAGCACCTACCCCCACCTCTGAAGCATCAGTTTGAACTATGAATTCTTTGGAGTAGTTGGGGCTTTGGAGCACTGGAGCAGAGCACATTGCCTGTTTAAGGTCATCAAAAGCTTTCTGACAGCTGACAGTCCACTGAACCTTTTTGGGCATCCTCTTGGAGGTGAGATCATTCAAGGGGGTCACTATGGATCCATATCCTTTCACAAATCTCCTATAATAACCAGTCAGGCCCAAGAAAGCTCGAACCTGAGTCTGGGTGGTTGGAGCAACCCAGTCCATGATGGTCTGGATTTTGCTCTGTAAAGGTTGAACCTGGCCTCCTCCTACAAGGTGTCCCAGGTATACAACCTGACTCTGCCCTATCTGGCACTTAGTAGCCTTGATAGTGAGCCCAGCCTTCTGCAGGGCTTCTAAAACTTCCCTCAGGTGGATCAGGTGATCTTCCCAGGTGGAGCTAAAGACAGCAATATCATCTAGATATGCTGCACTAAAGTCTTCCAGGCCTGAGAGGACTTGGTTCACCAACCTTTGAAAAGTGGCAGGTGCATTTTTCAAACCAAAGGGCATCACAATAAATTGATAATGCCCACTAGGGGTAGAAAATGCAGTTTTGGCTTTTGCAGACTCAGCTAACCTTATCTGCCAGTAGCCAGCTGTCAGATCAAATGTGCTCAGATATTTGGCTGAGGCCAACCTATCTATGAGCTCATCTGCTCTGGGAATTGGATGAGCATCAGTCTTAGTGACTGCATTGAGACCCCTGTAGTCTACACAAAACCTCATCTCTCTCTTACCACCCTGGGTGTGAGGTTTTGGTACTAGGACTACTGGGCTAGCCCAAGGGCTATCTGAGGGCTCAATTACTCCCAACTCCAACATCTTTTGGACTTCAGTCCGTATGCAGTCCCTGACATGGTCAGGTTGCCTGTAGATCTTATTCTTGACAGGCAGACTGTCCCCAGTGTCCACTTCGTGAGTGCACCAGGTGGTCTGACTAGGAGTCAGAGAAAACATATGTCTGTATCTTTGTAGAACCTGTCTACAATCTGCTTGCTGCTGGGCAGTGAGGCTGCCTGCCAAGGCTACTCCATCAACTGACCCATCGTCAGGGTTCTGAGAGAGCAGGTCTGGGAGAGGGTCACTCTCTTCCTCCTGTCCCTCATCTGTTGCCATGAGCAAGCCCATGTCAGCCCTGTCCACATATGCTTTCAATCTATTCACATGAAGTACCCTGTGGGGACTTCTGGGAGTGCCAAGGTCTACCAGGTAGGTAACCTCTCCCTTTTTCTCCAAAATGGTATGGGGTCCACTCCACTTATCTTGGAGAGCTGCTGGGGCCACTGGCTCCAACACCCATACCTTCTGTCCTGGCTGGTACACCACCAGGACAGCCTTTTGGTCATGCCAGGCTTTCTGTAATTCCTGACTTGCCTCCAGGTTTTTAGTTGCCTTCTTCATATACTCAGCCATCCGGGAGCGGAGACCAAGTACGTAGTCCACTATGTCCTGTTTAGGGGGTTTGAGAGGTTGCTCCCATCCCTCCTTCACTAGACAAAGTGGCCCTCTAACAGGATGGCCAAACAGAAGTTCAAAGGGGCTGTAGCCAACCCCCTTCTGTGGCACCTCTCTGTATGCAAAGAGAAGGCAGGGCAGAAGAACATCCCATTTTCGCCTAAGCTTTTCTGGTAGTCCTTTAATCATACCCTTTAGGGTCTTGTTGAACCTTTCAACAAGACCATTGCATTGAGGATGGTAAGGGGTGGTGAACTTGTAGTTAACCCCACACTCCTTCCACATTGCCTTCAGGTAACTACTCATAAAGTTTGTACCTCTGTCAGACAATACCTCCTTAGGGAACCCCACCCTGGAGAAAACTCCAAGGAGGGCCCTTGCCACCACAGGAGCTGTGATGGTCCTAAGGGGAATAGCTTCTGGGTATCTAGTGGCATGATCCACTACCACTAGAATGAACCTGTGCCCAGATGCTGTTGGGGGGTCTAAGGGACCAACGATGTCAATCCCCACCCGCTCAAAGGGCACCCCCACCACAGGTAATGGTATCAGGGGGGCCTTGGTGGATTTACCTGCCTTGCCACTTGCTTGGCAGGTAATGCAAGAGCTGCAAAAGCTCTTACAGTCTTCACTCATGTGGGGCCAATGAAAGTGTGGGACAATTCTGTCCCAAGTCTTATTTTGGCCCAGGTGTCCTGCTAAGGGGATATCATGGGCCAGTGTGAGCAGGAAGCTCCTAAACTTCTGAGGTATGACCAACCTCCTGGCTGCACCAGGCTTGGGGTCTCGACCCTCAGAGTAAAGGAGCCCTTCATCCCAATAAATCTTATGGGTCCCACTGGCATCCCCTGCAGCCTCAGCAGCAGCTTGCTGTCTGAGGGGTTCAAGAGTGGGGCAGCTCTGCTGCTCCAGGCTCAAGCCTGCCCTAGAAGGTCCCCCTGCCCCCAAGAACTCAACCTGATCAGGTTCCAGTTCCTCTGGGGCAGTCCCTTCTTCAGGAGCTAGATCCTCTTCTGCTAAAAGAGTTTCTACAGACTGATCCTGGGGGGAAGGCTCGGCCTTACCCCTGCTACTCCTCCTCTTGGAAGGCCCTTGGTCCCTTTTTCCAGGATCCAAGGCCTGTTCAGTTCCTGTCAGCTTTGCTTTTGACCTTGTCAGGGCAAATACTTCTGCTGATATACCCAACATTGCTGCATGGGTACTTAGCTCCACCTCAGCCCATGCTGAGGTCTCCAAATCATTCCCTAGTAAACATTCAACAGGTAGGTCTGCACTCACCACAACTTTCTTGAGGCCAGTTACCCCTCCCCAGGAGAAGTTCACAACAGCTAGAGCATGGTCTGTACTAACGTTGCTAGCATTGGTCACTTGGTATGTCTCTCCAAGTATGATCTGGTTAGGGTCCACAAGGTCCTTAGTCACCATAGTGACACTGGCCCCTGTATCCCTGTAAGCTAGTGACTCCCTTCCATTTATGGTTGGCTGTTGTCTGTATTTGCCCAGACCACTGGGGCTCACAAACAGGGACAAGTCCCCATCACAAACTAGCACAGCCTGAGTAGGAGTTCTGACTAGGCCAGAGTCCTCTCCAGATCCCAGGGTCAACCCTACTATGCCCTTGTTCTGTGCACCCACACCTGTAACTGTACTAGGGGGAACAGGAGCCTTAGGGGCTGGTACCATTAGGCCAGAGTAAAAGTTAAGACCTTAACCATTAGGCCAGAGTAAGAGTCTATACCTTAACCATTAGGCCAGAGTAAGAGGATATACCTTAACCATTAGGCCAGAGTAAGAGTTAAGACCTTAACCAGTTGGCCAGTGTATGAGTCTAAGACCTTAACCATTAGGTCAGAGTAAGAGTTAAGACCTTAACCATTAGGCCAGAGTAAGAGTCTAAGACCTTAACCATTAGGCTAGAGTGAGAGTCTAGACCTTCACCATTAGGCCAGAGTAAGAGTCTAAGACCTTAACCATTAGGCCAGAGTATGAGTTTAAGACCTTAACCATTAGGCCAGAGTAAGAGTCTAAGACCTTAACCATTAGGCCAGAGTAAGAGTTAAGACCTTAACCATTAGGCCAGAGTAAGAGATACAACCTTAACCATTAGTCCAGAGTAAGAGTCTAAGACCTTAACCATTAGGCCAGAGTAAGAGTTAAGACCTTAACCATTAGGCCAGAGTTAGAGATACAACCTTAACCATTAGGCCAGTGTAAGAGTTAATACCTTAACCATTAGGCCAGAGTAAGAGTCAAGACCTTAACCATTAGGCCAGAGTAAGAGTCTTAGACCTTAACCATTAGGCCAGAGTAAGAGTTAAGACCTTCCAGAGTAAGAGTTAAGACCTTAACCATTAGGCCAGAGTAAGAGTCTAAGACCTTAACCATTAGGCCAGAGTAATAGTCTAAGACCATAACCATTATGCCAGAGTAAGATTTAAGACCTTAACCATTAGGCCAGAGTAAGAGTTAAAACCTTAAACATTAGGCCAAACTAAGAGTTAAGACCTTAACCATTAGGCCAGAGTAAGAGTTAAGACCATAACCATTAGGCCAGATTAAGAGTCTAAGACCTTAACCATTAGGCCAGAGTCAGAGTTAAGACCTTAACCATTAGGCTGTGGTAAATATTTCGTTACCGGTACTATTTTTTATGCGGTAAAGTCTGTTAAGAATAACTCAGTAAAATGAGAGGCAGAATCCGTGGTATTAGAGGTTTTAAAAAGGCTTTATTCCTATACAAAGGAACACAATTCGAATTGTTGGCGTTCTATTCCATCACCACAAAAGTTCAGGAAGGAAGGGCATATATTATTGACAGGTAATCATTTTTATAGAAAAGGCATTACAGTGAAACAGATGTAGTAGGCGTATCAACTGATAAGACAAAATGAACTATGCATGCGTAACTAGAAAACGTCATTATACATGATGTCATAAGTGGGTGGATCCATAAGAGAATCCGGCAATGTCAGCAGAAATATTTGGCAGAGATGCATGCGCAGCCGCATGACGTGTGATTGACGTGCAACTAGCGGGAGAAAGGACTTGACATTTAGCTCTACATGTGGAGACAGAAGTCTGGGGTTATTTCAACCTAATCCCAAATCATATCTAATATCCTATGTTTAAAGAACTGTGTTATCCAAAAAGAGAGGTCTCTTAGGATAGAATCTTATTCTATACTGACTATACTGACTGTTAGTGCGTGTACAAGCGTCTAAGTGTCTACACTAGATGCGAGGGGGTAGGAATATTCCATGGTAACAGGGCTATGAATTACTTGCATGAGGACAGCGAGGCCTGGCCCCTTTGCACGGTAGCTGGAGGAATGTTTACCTAAACTACTAGACAGGAATGCATCGGATGAGGGGCGGAGAAGATAATCTTGAAGGTGAAATACAGTTTTTGGCAGGCGACGGGCTGGATCAGGCACCGTTAGCCGCGCAGGGAGTGAGACAAAGTTCATGGTCACAGATGCAGGCTCAGACTGGAGCTTTCAGAGGCAGAAGGCAGGAAAAGGCTTGATGACAGAATTCGGGCCTACTCGCCTGAATCTGTAAAATGTGGTAAGTGAACCACATAAAGTCGGTGGCCTTTCATACTTAGGAAAGGAATATCTGACCCATTCATGGTGGATCTGAAAGAGGACATGTTGACGGTGGACGCACATATATTTGCGTCTTCAAAACTGGAGCAGGAGGGAACATACATGTACTTATAGCATGCACATGGAGCCGTTGGGGTCTACGATAGGGGACATAACTGATCACAAAATTCATATTTCCTCATTCCCTCCTTGTCCCCTTCGGACCCTTAGGAGATATCGATCTTCATCAATCCATCGATCTGTTTATATAACATCATTTGTTCTTCTTTCTTCTTCCGGGATCTCGAACGAAAACTTGAATGTGGGATACACGAGGTGGCACACAGACCACAAATCGCTGGCCCACATTGTAAACATAAGCAGCAACTGAATAGTATGAGAAAGCCAATACCTAGGAAGGAGAGCATTCTCCATCCCCAGGCTGACAACACGCCCCAGAACCAACCGGACCAAGTCCAGGTGCCTGGACTCTGGTGTATCTGGCTTACAATCTTATGAAGGCGAGTTATGGCTTTATATACTGACGGCGAATTTTCTGGTATGAAAATGCAGCAACTTGATCCGATGACCCTACAAGCTCCGCCCCTATCGGCCAGGATGACGTCAAGGACAAGACGATTTTGAAGCACAACAATCCGCATAGCAGACTGCTCTTCTGTTAAATTGCCTAAGGCGGAAATAGTTTCGTTCACTACTGCTTCAAGAGTTCTTGTTAGTCTACGTATTAGCTTACTATTAGTGACTGTACCTATATAGGGGAAGAAACCTTTATTGAAATCTGTGTATTTTTCCCATGCTGTTTCAGTGTAATCGACAATTGGGAGATCTCTCTGCTGTCTATTGTGTACTAAATGGGTATTTCTGTGATAATCAGGAGGAGCTAGGAAAACAGGTGGTAGGAGGAATGCTATGGAACAGGTACCATCCCAATCTAAAGGTAGACGTATATATGCAGTCTGGCCACATATGAAGTAGGAATGACGAGAAGCTCTAAATGTAGACTTGCCTTGATCACTGAATTTTATTACAGTGGTGCATTTACTATGGCCCATGTGTATGGAGCCATTCTTTCTTATACATAGTTCCCCTTTTACTGGGAATACGGACATGGCGGGCAAGATTGGTGTAGCTTCAGATTCAACGTTCAGGATCATGAGGTTAAGTGTAAAATTACCTAATCCATATACTTCATTTTCTAGATCAGTTCCTGTTCTTTTGGGAAGTCCCTCCTTGTTAGGGTAGCAGACTTTAAGCAAAACTAAGTTCAGGTTTCCCCATACCCAGTTGTCTTGATAAACTGCGGAATTCGAATCTAGGGAATTAATCAAACTAAACCATGCTCCACAGGAGCCATTGTGTGTGAACGGATAGGGAAAGAGGGGCAAAACTCCCTTATAGTTCTGATAGGGAGGGAGTCGGCCACATATCCAACAATTTGTGGCATTGCTGGTTTGATGAGAATGATGTAGCATACTAATGAAAGTGTTGTTGCGCAGCGCAAATCTATAGGACAATTCATGTGGAGGTAATTCACTAAAAGAATGTTCTGCAGTTATATTATAAGCACGCTTAGGAATAGGATAATACATGTGCAATAGGATGCTGACAATGATGATCAAAAGACTTAGAAAAAACAAAATTAATAATGTTACTGTACAATGACTACGAAATGATTTACAATACGCATGCTTTTTGAGCAGCATTTGATTATTTCTTTCTCTA
The DNA here is from genome assembly GCF_964204655.1 of Triturus cristatus. Classification (NCBI taxonomy): domain Eukaryota; kingdom Metazoa; phylum Chordata; class Amphibia; order Caudata; family Salamandridae; genus Triturus; species Triturus cristatus. The sequence continues at coordinate 3,063,164 of NC_140588.1, forward strand.
TTCCGGTCCAGAGGATACATGTCAGAGATAAATTCAACCGATTCACCTTGGAGAGGACTTAAACAATCAAATTGTCTGACTTACTGGACCTCAATTTTAGTTTATACAGTTCTTGTTTCGTTAATTCAGCCAAGGGAAGCTTTGAGTCTGTTTGTGAGGGAATACAGGGTTGAGTCTCTTTGCTGGATGGTAGTCCATAAAATTTCTTGATATGACTCGAGTGCAACCACCCTTTTCTTCCCTCGATTTTCACAGCTGTCCTTGTGGTAAGTAAAACCAACTTCGGTGACTTCCACCTAGGATCCAGTTGGGTCTTCCGGTCGAAATTCCTGACCAAAACCAGATCCCCAGGAACCACGTCATGGGGTTTCACCTCAGTATTGTCGGGAAAAGCTGCGGATACCTGTGAACGACAAGATTGTAGTGCAGACATCAAGGAAGCCAGGTAATCTGTCAGCATATTACAGTCAACGTCAGTTATTTTACGAGGTATAGGCGTCCCCCACATATTTGGTGGTCTACCGAAGATCACCTCATACGGGGATAGCCCTGTTCGAGAATGTGCTACCATTCTCATATAAAAGAGCGCAACTGGTAAAGCTACTATCCAGTCGACACCTTTCTCTCTACATATTTTGGACAATCTAATTTTCAGAGTTTGATTATGGCGTTCCACGAGACCTGCCGCCTCGGGATGTCGGACACAGTGAAATTTCCATTGGTATCCTAATAGAAGGGAAACGTGTTTCATTAATTCGGATGAGAACGGCTGGCCGTTATCTGAGTAGACAACACGTGGTAAACCGTACCGTGGGAAGAATTCTCGAACTAACTGTTTGGCAGTAGTCGGGGCAGTGTAATCTGAAACCGGGTATGCTTCTGTCCAACGGGAAAGAGCACAGACAACTACGAGAACATATTTGAATCCTCGACATCATTCCATCTGGATATAATCCATCTGGAGGACTTCAAAAGCATGATCGGGAGTTTGGAATCCACCCTGTTCTACGGGGATGCTTTTACCTGGATTAAACTGACAACATATCATACAGGTACGAACTTTTTGTTTCGCTGCGGCTCGCAAGTGTTTGTTGAACCAAATGTGTTGAATGCTGTCTAGCATAGCTTTTTCTCCTAGGTGCGCTGGACTATGTATTGTGTTAATGATGACTTGGACCATTGAGTCGGGAAGAAACCATATAGATTTTTCCTTCGTCATCCATCCTTGATCTGTTTGGATCCCTCCTAATTCAGTCCATTTCTTTATTTCTTCCGGTGTAGCATGTGTCTGTATGTCAATTACATCAAGGGCGGGATCCTTAACTGTCATGCAATGTGTTGGTGTCAGGACTATTGTCTTTGTCATGTCAGTTGTGTGAGTCTGATTCTGAGCAGTCTGTTTAGCTGTTCTGTCAGCTAGGTCATTACCCTGAGAAATGATATCGGTAACTCTTGTGTGGGCTTTGCATTTCATAATCGATATTGCAGTAGGTAAATGAATCGCGTCTAATAGGGCTTGAATGAGGGGTCCGTGTTGAATGTGGGCACCGTGAGAAGTTAAATAACCTCTCTCTCGCCACAGTACGCCGAAGTCATGGACGACTCCGAATGCATAACGTGAATCTGTGTATATGTTGACTTTTTTATTTGTGGCTTGAATACAGGCTTGTGTCAGAGCGATGAGCTCTGCTGCTTGAGCTGACAAAGTGTTAATACAATTTGTTTCAATGACTTCAGTGTCTGTTGTGACTGCGTAAGCGGCCACTAACTCTCCTGTACTTGTTCTCATACATGACCCATCTACATATAATGTCGAGTCTGGATCTGTCAAAGGGATATCTGTCAAGTCTTGTCTGGGTTTCGTCGTGATAGTAATGACTTCGACACAATCATGTGCCAATGGATCTGTTCCGCCTACTGGTAACAGTGTGGCAGGATTTAACGTATTACAACGTCTGATTTCTATGTGTGGCTGAAACAATGTTAATTCGTAACCGGTGAGTCTCGCTATAGTCAAGTGTTGTGTTTGTGTGCGGTTCAAGAGAACCTCAACTGCGTGTGGTACTTGTACTGTCAATTGATGTCCTAACACTATGGCATCGCTTTGTCGGATTGCTAAAGCTGTTGCTGCCACTGATTTTAGGCACGCTGGAAGTGCCTGAGCTACTGGATCTAATGTACTAGAGAAATAAGCACATGGTTTGTGCGATCCTGCTTGTTCCTGAGTGAGTACTGACAAAGCAGTACCTTCACGTTCTGTAACAAAGAGTGTAAACTGTTTACTGTAACATGGTGTTGCTAGGACAGGTGCTTGGCATAAAGCTTTCTTTAAGCTTTCAAAGGCATGTGTATGTTCTGGAGTCCAAGGGAGGACAGTCGATGTGGCTGCCTCCTGTGTTGTCAACTGGATGAGTGGTTTTGCTAGAAATGCATATTGAGGGATCCACTGCCTACAGTATGAAGTGAGGCCTATAAAAGCCCGCACCTCCTTTTGTGTCTTGGGTGGTGGCATGTTAGCAATTAACTGGATGCGATCGGGTGTAAGCTGCCTTCCCTCCTTGGACAGCGAGTGCCCAAGATAAACAACTCGCTGGACACAGAATTGCAGCTTGGAAGGGGACACCTTGTGCCCCTTGTCGGCCAGAAATTTTAAAACCGTCAGTGACGCTATTTCACATTCAGGTTCGCTTCGGGCGGTGATCAGCAGATCATCGACATATTGAAGCAAGGCAGTGTTAACTGGCATGTGGATACTGTCAAGTTCTCGTTTCAGTGCTTGGCTATAGATGCTGGGGCTTTCTGTAAATCCTTGAGGTGCGCGTGTGAATTTAAAACTTCGTCCATTTAAACTAAAACCGAAAAGATATTGACTTTCTGGATCAATTGGGACACTAAAGAAAGCATTCTTGAGATCAATTACAGTGAAAAACGTTGCTTCTGAGTCTATGGCTGTGAGTAATGAGGAGATATCTGGGACCACAGGGTATTGTGGTACAATGCATTTATTTAATTCGCGCAGATCAATAACCAATCGGTATACTGGCGGAGCTTTTGGATCCGTTCTTTTAAGAATCGGAATTATCGGGGAATTACATACATTGGAGTCGGTCTCGACAACCACTCCTTGGGCAATAAGCTCGTCAATGATTTGCAGTAAAGCCACTACAGCATCTGGTGGTAACTTGTATTGTCGCATTCGTGGTAGTACCACTCCTGATTTCAGTGTAACTCGATATGGTGTAATGTTCATGCAACCAACATCAGTGGGCCTTGTGCCCATAAATGTGTAGGTAAATTCTGCAGTCGGTGATCCATGTCTCTGGATACGTAGTGACCTTTAAAGTCACGTAAAAATAGTCGTACTCCTTCCGGAGAGCAACATATTATGGCTCCTAGAGCTTTCAATGTTTTTATACCTAACAAGTTTTCTGGACATGATTTGGTAAGCAATAAATCTGTAGTACGTGTTAATGGACCGACTGTAAGTGGAAGAGGTTGTGTTACATCATTAATTATAGGTTTTCCTGAGAATCCAAGGGAAATATTTTGTGAGCCTGAGAGGGGTGCCCCTGGAACTTCACTGCGTCTTATAGTTGTTCTGCTTGCCCCTGTATCAAGTAAAAACTTTCTGTCTTCCCCTAATAGTTCACTATGTACATAAGGTCCCTCTTGGTCTACAGGAACCTCTATAAGGGGTAAGCCAGCTTCCCTCTCTAGGCTATCTCATGAGTATCGTTGATAATCGGGATAATCTGTTTGTGCGTACTGATACATCTGTTGTGTTGTTGCTTGAGTTGCAGCAACAGGCTGCGCTTGTGGTGGTGCTACGATCTGTTGTGGAGCTGCCTGTTGCGGAGCTAATTGTTGCGGAGCTAACCTAGGTTGTGCATTCTGAGGAATTTGTTGTTGATTCTGATCCTGTCTAGGTGGACGTGGTCTCTCATGTGTTCTACCTGTGGCAATATTATGTTTCAGGACTGGACAATCATGTATATAATGACCTGGTTGTTTACAGTAGTTGCATGTCCCTTTCGCAGGACTTGCGGAATCACCCTTTTGGTGACTATCGGCCGGAACTGATTGTGCAACAAGCATTTTCATTTTCGTATCTTTCATACGTCTTTGTTCATGTTCTTGTTCTTCTCTAATTCTATTGTGGTGATATTGTAACATCTGTAGCATCTGTGATGGGGTATTACCTTGCCAGGTACTTTCGAATTTCAATACTCTATTCTTGACTTGTAGCAGAGAATTTTCGACTAATTTTGTCACAAACAGATGTGGATATGACTCACTACTGGCTTTTATACCACTATTTATACTAAAACATTTTTCAAATCGGGAATAGAAATCACTAGTGTCTTCATCTGGTTTTTGTTTACAGGCTGAGATTGCACCCCAGTCTTCCTTTTTCGTAGTTAATAAACGCGGCAATACCTGTATTAGTAATCCTGCTAATGCTGTAGTCTTGTCCCCAAGCCCTGCTCCTGCAGCTCGGGCCTTTTCTTCATTTTCTAATGCTGTCCAATCTATCTTTTAGTCTCCCACCTCCCATTCTTTTTCTTGGAGTTTCTCATAAACACCGGCGGGTAATAGGACTTTTAATATTTTCATAATATCGGGGTAGGTATACTCTCCCATGAGTAACATGTCTTTTATCTCACGGTGGAAACCTGCTGGGTCCTTGTCATGGCTGGGTACTACTTTCTTCATTTCTAATAATTCTAGTTTAGTTATAGGCGTGTACACAAACACTCGTGTAAAATTATCACCGGCACCTCTAATTGGGTGTACTTCGCGTAACGGATTCTGTCTATCTATGTGATACATTTTTCTTCCCATGATGGGAACTGGAACGTGTTCTGGGCATACAAAATTTAAATATTGGTTTCGGGATTCTAGAATTTCCTTAATCAAATCAGTACCTGACCCTCTCCATATATTCGTGAGTAGTTCTGTCAATATGTCAGGTAAGGGTCCTGGATCGGAGTGTTGGCCTTTATATAATATAAGGAGGTGTTGAATCATGTATATACTAGCTAAACGCTGTTCATATGGGTCTAGATTCAGAAACGTGTGTGCAAGTACATCGTCATTGTATTCGCCGGGACTGTCAGCCCATTGTACTGCTGACCTGGCTAATTCTTGTTCGTCCATGGAATCGAGCACGTGGTACCCCCTTCGATCTCGGAGTAATTTATCAGCGGCTTGGAATAAGTATTCAGGGGATTTTGTATTTAGCATAGGGTTTGGAAGATGTCTATTACATTCTGGACGTATTGGATGTATTGGGTCGTTAAAACCTCTGGTATTATTATGGGATCTTCCTCTACCTACATAAGCTATTGTATCTACTTGGTCTGATTCTTGCTCCCCCTCCTCTCTGTTTAGGTCAGCGGCGTCTATCTCTAATCTTTCTTCGTGTATTCGTTCTATTTCTTTGCGGATCTTTCGGTACATAGCTACTATACATAACTGTTTATCATGTCTTCCGTCTGATATATTCTGGCCCCAAGTGACAAGTTTTTGCATTTCTTCCGGATTTACCCCAGGCCGGTCTTGATTTCTGATTACACAATTTATAAGGAAACGTAACAGTTGTCCCTGTACCTCCGCTTTCTGGTACTCCATGGCTCTACTAATACTTTCAGGACCTCGTCCTGACTGGACAAAGTGATACATATTTTCTAAATGTGTAACCATTCCTGGTAGCTTCGTTAAATATATTGCAGCTCGTCTAATAGGTAATGATGACAGCAGCATTTCGTCCCGTTTACCGGGTACAGGATCATATCTACAATCTATTAGAAGTTCCTTGAGCATGTCGGGAGTTGCTAGTTTGGGCGTACGTTGGTGTGCTAATTCTCTAAGGGAAAATTTATTTCCTCTGGGTGGCGTAGAAAAAATGTCTGTCGTACCTCCTGTAGCACCGTCTGGGGTGCTGGACGTGAAAGGATTTGTTGAAGGTGAGACAGCAACCGTCGTTGCGGGAAAAGCTGTAGAAACAGATGTGCTTGTCGGAATGTGTGTCGAAGCTTGTTGTTGTGGAAGTACAGACGGAGAGTCTTGGCGATGAGCATCATCGGCAAGCGGTCTATGTGGTGCAGTATTAGCATACTCGGGAGCTGCGTCATCTAAATAAGAGGAAAGGAAAACATCTTCTGCGGTTCTAGGATGCCCCTTGGGATGTACTTTTATCGGAAACAATGGAGGTGGCAAGTCTTTTGGTATTTCCGGAGTAGCCTTAGGTAACCCTTCGGCCAGAAGTGGATACATACTGTTCATAAGGGCGTTTCTTTGTCTGTCTATTTGTTCTGATTTTACTCGGGTACCTTCCTCAAGTAATAGATTTTCTCGGACTTTATTTGAATTCTCCTTACCCTTTTCTTCCTGTCTGAGTGCTTTTTCTGAACGTCTATATGATTCTTTACGCCATAATTCAATGGCATCTTTCTGTGACTGTCTGGCTTTCTTTTTCCATAATTCTTCTTCTAATCTCATGATGCAATCTGCATCCCAGGTCCCCGCTGCGGGCCATCTCTGACTCTCTGGTAATTCTTTGGTGTAGTCCACCCATAAATCAAGAAATAATACGGCATCTAGGCCATGCTTATGATACATAAAGTACCCTGGAGTGTCCCTAGGTGGGATGGGAACGGCTTCTTCGAGTACACCTTTTCTAGTTTTGATCTGTCTTAGTTTCGAGAAGAGCGGCATTTTTAGACCTTATTACTAGAACACACTTTATAAAAACACAATAATGAACAGTCATTCACACAACAGTATATAGAACGTATTTCGAAACATTTAACACTTAACAGTTTTACGAACAATGATAACTAATAGAAAACTAGTTACTGACATAATACTGACACTAGATAATACTTATTTATATGTAAAACATACTATATATACTGCTAAACAGTACAGATACACTGCTAAAACAGTGCAGACCGGATTTGTGTACCCAAACCCGTCTTGACCGGCACAGACTATGTGCACGTTAAATGCCTCCCCGGTAATGGTACTCACCGGGTAGCTCGGAACGGAAGGCCTCGGAACGGAACTGAAACTGGACTGGACCGGACTGGACTCGGAACTTCGGAACCTGGCGGGTCTCTGTATACCTCGGATCTTGCTCTCTCAGCTAGGCTCTGGTCGGGATACTTCGCACTTCTCACCGCCTCGTTTGGGTGTTGATCGCAGCCTCAGTCGTCCCCGCTTGGCCGGAGGGAGATACAGGAAATTCTGCAGATACGCGTTTTTGTCCGTTCAGCTGTGGCAGGAGACCGGGCCTGCAACGCACCGCCGGCGCGTGAGATGAGAAAGTGTCCCTATTCGGGCGCCAATTTATGTGGTAAATATTTCGTTACCGGTACTATTTTTTATGCGGTAAAGTCTGTTAAGAATAACTCAGTAAAATGAGAGGCAGAATCCGTGGTATTAGAGGTTTTAAAAAGGCTTTATTCCTATACAAAGGAACACAATTCGAATTGTTGGCGTTCTATTCCATCACCACGAAAGTTCAGGAAGGAAGGGCATATATTATTGACAGGTAATCATTTTTATAGAAAAGGCATTACAGTGAAACAGATGTAGTAGGCGTATCAACTGATAAGACAAAATGAACTATGCATGCGTAACTAGAAAACGTCATTATACATGATGTCATAAGTGGGTGGATCCATAAGAGAATCCGGCAATGTCAGCAGAAATATTTGGCAGAGATGCGTGCGCAGCCGCATGACGTGTGATTGACGTGCAACTAGAGGGAGAAAGGACTTGACATTTAGCTCTACATGTGGAGACAGAAGTCTGGGGTTATGTCAACCTAATCCCAAATCATATCTAATATCCTATGTTTAAAGAACTGTGTTATCCAAAAAGAGAGGTCTCTTAGGATAGAATCTTATTCTATACTGACTATACTGACTGTTAGTGCGTGTACAAGCGTCTAAGTGTCTACACTAGATGCGAGGGGGTAGGAATATTCCATGGTAACAGGGCTATGAATTACTTGCATGAGGACAGCGAGGCCTGGCCCCTTTGCACGGTAGCTGGAGGAATGTTTACCTAAACTACTAGACAGGAATGCATCGGATGAGGGGCGGAGAAGATAATCTTGAAGGTGAAATACAGTTTTTGGCAGGCGACGGGCTGGATCAGGCACCGTTAGCCGCGCAGGGAGTGAGACAAAGTTCATGGTCACAGATGCAGGCTCAGACTGGAGCTTTCAGAGGCAGAAGGCAGGAAAAGGCTTGATGACAGAATTCGGGCCTACTCGCCTGAATCTGTAAAATGTGGTAAGTGAACCACATAAAGTCGGTGGCCTTTCATACTTAGGAAAGGAATATCTGACCCATTCATGGTGGATCTGAAAGAGGACATGTTGACGGTGGACGCACATATATTTGCGTCTTCAAAACTGGAGCAGGAGGGAACATACATGTACTTATAGCATGCACATGGAGCCGTTGGGGTCTACGATAGGGGACATAACTGATCACAAAATTCATATTTCCTCAAGGCCAGAGTAAGAGATACGACCTTAACCATTAGGCCAGTGTAAGAGTTAAGACCTTCACCATTAGGTCAGAGTAAGAGTTAAGACCTTAAACATTAGGCCAGAGTAAGAGTCTAATACCTTAACCATTAGGCCAGAGTACGAGTCTTAGACCTTAACCATTAGGCCAGAGTTAGAGTTAAGACCATAACCATTATGCCAGAGTAAAATTTAAGAACTTAACCAATAGGCCAGAGTGAGAGTTAAAACCTTAAACATTAGGCCAAAGTAAGAGTTAAGACCTTAACCATTAGGCCAGAGTAAGAGTTAAGACCATAACCATTAGGCCAGATTAAGAGTCTAAGACCTTAACCATTAGGCCAGAGTAAGAGTTAAGACCTTAACCATTAGGCCGAAGTAAGAGATACAACCTTAACCATTAGGCCAGTGTAAGAGTTAAGTCCTTAACCATTAGGCCAGAGTAAGAGTTAAGACCTTAACCACTAGGCCAGAGTAAGAATCTAAGACCTTAACCATTATACCAGAGTAAGAGTTAAGACCTTAACCAGTAGGCCATTAGGCCAGAGTAAGAGTCTAAGACCTTAACCATTAGGCCAGAGTAAGAGTCTAAGACCTTAACTATTAGGCCAGAGTATGAGTTTAAGACCTTAACCATTAGGCCAGAGTAAGAGTCTAAGACCTTAACCATTAGGCCAGAGTAAGAGTTAAGACCTTAACCATTAGGCCAGAGTAAGAGATACAACCTTAACCATTAGTCCAGAGTAAGAGTCTAAGACCTTAACCATTAGGCCAGAGTAAGAGTTAAGACCTTAACCATTAGGCCAGAGTAAGAGATACAACCTTAACCATTAGGCCAGTGTAAGAGTTAAGACCTTAACCATTAGGCCAGAGTAAGAGTCAAGACCTTAACCATTAGGCCAGAGTAAGAGTCTAAGACCTTAACCATTATACCAGAGTAAGAGTTAAGACCTTAACCAGTAGGCCATTAGGCCAGAGTAAGAGTCTTAGACCTTAACCATTAGGCCAGAGTAAGAGTTAAGACCTTCCAGAGTAAGAGTTAAGACCTTAACCATTAGGCCAGAGTAAGAGTCTAAGACCTTAACCATTAGGCCAGAGTAAGAGTCTAAGACATTAACCATTATACCAGAGTAAGAGTTAAGACCTTAACCAGTAGGCCATTAGGCCAGAGTAAGAGTCTAAGACCTTAACCATTAGGCCAGAGTAAAAGTCTAAGACCTTAACCATTAGGCCAGAGTAAGAGTCTAAGACCTTAACCATTAGGCCAGAGTAACAGTTAAGACCTTAACCATTAGGCCAGAGTGAGAGTCTAAGACCGTAACCATTATGCCAGAGTAAGAGTTAAGACCTTAAGCAGTAGGCCAGAGTAAGAGTTAAGACCTTAAACATTAGTCCAGAGTAAGAGTCTAAGACCTTAACCATTAGGCCAGAGTACGAGTCTAAGACCTTAACCATTAGGCCAGAGTTAGAGTTAAGACCTTAACCATTAGGCCAGAGTAAGAGTTAAGACCTTAAGCATTAGGCCAGAGTAAGTGTCAGACCTTAACCATTAGGCCAGAGTATGAGTCTAAGACCTTAACAATTAGGCCAGAGTAAGAGTTAAGACCTTAACCAGTAGGCCAGAGTAAGAGTCTAAGAACTTAACCATTAGGCCAGAGTAAGAGTTAAGACCTTAACCATTAGGCCAGAGTAAGAGCTAAGACCTTAACCATTAGTCCAGAGTAAGAGTCTAAGACCATAACCAATAGGCCAGAGTAAGAGTTAAGACCTTAACCAGTAGGCCATAGTAAGAGTCTACGACCTTAACCATTAGGCCAGAGTAAGAGTCTACGACCTTAACCATTAGGCCAGAGTAAGAGTTACGACCTTAACCATTAGGCCAGAGTAAGAGTCTAAGACCTTAACCATTAGGCCAGAGTGAGAGTCTAGACCTTCACCATTAGGCCAGAGTAAGAGTCTCAGACCTTAACCATTAGGCCAGAGTATGAGTTTAAGACCTTAACCATTAGGCCAGAGTAAGAGTCTAAGACCTTAACCATTAGGCCAGAGTAAGAGTTAAGACCTTAAGCAGTAGGCCAGAGTAAGAGTTAAGACCTTAAACATTAGGCCAGAGTAAAAGTTAAGACATTTACCATTAGGCCAGAGTACGAGTCTAAGACCTTAACAATTAGGCCAGAGTAAGAGTTAAGACCTTAACCAGTAGGCCAGAGTAAGAGTCTAAGAACTTAACCATTAGGCCAGAGTAAGAGTTAAGACCTTAACCATTAGGCCAGAGTAAGAGCTAAGACCTTAACCATTAGTCCAGAGTAAGAGTCTAAGACCATAACCAATAGGCCAGAGTAAGAGTTAAGACCTTAACCAGTAGGCCATAGTAAGAGTCTACGACCTTAACCATTAGGCCAGAGTAAGAGTCTACGACCTTAACCATTAGGCCAGAGTAAGAGTTACGACCTTAACCATTAGGCCAGAGTAAGAGTCTAAGACCTTAACCATTAGGCCAGAGTGAGAGTCTAGACCTTCACCATTAGGCCAGAGTAAGAGTCTCAGACCTTAACCATTAGGCCAGAGTATGAGTTTAAGACCTTAACCATTAGGCCAGAGTAAGAGTCTAAGACCTTAACCAATAGGCCAGAGTAAGAGTTAAAACCTTAAACATTAGGCCAAAGTAAGAGTTAAGACCTTAACCATTAGGCCAGAGTAAGAGTTAAGACCATAACCATTAGGCCAGATTAAGAGTCTAAGACCTTAACCATTAGGCCAGAGTAAGAGTTAAGACCTTAACCATTAGGCCAGAGTAAGAGATACAACCTTAACCATTAGGCCAGTGTAAGAGTTAAGTCCTTGACCATTAGGCCAGAGTAAGAGTTAAGACCTTAACCAGTAGGCCATAGTAAGAGTCTACGACCTTAACCATTAGGCCAGAGTAAGAGTCTACGACCTTAACCATTAGGCCAGAGTAAGAGTTACGACCTTAACCATTAGGCCAGAGTAAGAGTCTAAGACCTTAACCATTAGGCCAGAGTGAGAGTCTAGACCTTCACCATTAGGCCAGAGTAAGAGTCTCAGACCTTAACCATTAGGCCAGAGTATGAGTTTAAGACCTTAACCATTAGGCCAGAGTAAGAGTCTAAGACCTTAACCATTAGGCCAGAGTAAGAGTTAAGACCTTAAGCAGTAGGCCAGAGTAAGAGTTAAGACCTTAAACATTAGGCCAGAGTAAAAGTTAAGACATTTACCATTAGGCCAGAGTACGAGTCTAAGACCTTAACAATTAGGCCAGAGTAAGAGTTAAGACCTTAACCAGTAGGCCAGAGTAAGAGTCTAAGAACTTAACCATTAGGCCAGAGTAAGAGTTAAGACCTTAACCATTAGGCCAGAGTAAGAGCTAAGACCTTAACCATTAGTCCAGAGTAAGAGTCTAAGACCATAACCAATAGGCCAGAGTAAGAGTTAAGACCTTAACCAGTAGGCCATAGTAAGAGTCTACGACCTTAACCATTAGGCCAGAGTAAGAGTCTACGACCTTAACCATTAGGCCAGAGTAAGAGTTACGACCTTAACCATTAGGCCAGAGTAAGAGTCTAAGACCTTAACCATTAGGCCAGAGTGAGAGTCTAGACCTTCACCATTAGGCCAGAGTAAGAGTCTCAGACCTTAACCATTAGGCCAGAGTATGAGTTTAAGACCTTAACCATTAGGCCAGAGTAAGAGTCTAAGACCTTAACCAATAGGCCAGAGTAAGAGTTAAAACCTTAAACATTAGGCCAAAGTAAGAGTTAAGACCTTAACCATTAGGCCAGAGTAAGAGTTAAGACCATAACCATTAGGCCAGATTAAGAGTCTAAGACCTTAACCATTAGGCCAGAGTAAGAGTTAAGACCTTAACCATTAGGCCAGAGTAAGAGATACAACCTTAACCATTAGGCCAGTGTAAGAGTTAAGTCCTTAACCATTAGGCCAGAGTAAGAGTTAAGACCTTAACCACTAGGCCAGAGTAAGAATCTAAGACCTTAACCATTATACCAGAGTAAGAGTTAAGACCTTAACCAGTAGGCCATTAGGCCAGAGTAAGAGTCTAAGACCTTAACCATTAGGCCAGAGTAAGAGTCTAAGACCTTAACTATTAGGCCAGAGTATGAGTTTAAGACCTTAACCATTAGGCCAGAGTAAGAGTCTAAGACCTTAACCATTAGGCCAGAGTAAGAGTTAAGACCTCAACCATTAGGCCAGAGTAAGAGATACAACCTTAACCATTAGTCCAGAGTAAGAGTCTAAGACCTTAACCATTAGGCCAGAGTAAGAGTTAAGACCTTAACCATTAGGCCAGAGTAAGAGATACAACCTTAACCATTAGGCCAGTGTAAGAGTTAAGACCTTAACCATTAGGCCAGAGTAAGAGTCAAGACCTTAACCATTAGGCCAGAGTAAGAGTCTAAGACCTTAACCATTATACCAGAGTAAGAGTTAAGACCTTAACCAGTAGGCCATTAGGCCAGAGTAAGAGTCTTAGACCTTAACCATTAGGCCAGAGTAAGAGTTAAGACCTTCCAGAGTAAGAGTTAAGACCTTAACCATTAGGCCAGAGTAAGAGTCTAAGACCTTAACCATTAGGCCAGAGTAAGAGTCTAAGACATTAACCATTATACCAGAGTAAGAGTTAAGACCTTAACCAGTAGGCCATTAGGCCAGAGTAAGAGTCTAAGACCTTAACCATTAGGCCAGAGTAAGAGTCTAAGACCTTAACCATTAGGCCAGAGTAAGAGTCTAAGACCTTAACCATTAGGCCAGAGTAACAGTTAAGACCTTAACCATTAGGCCAGAGTGAGAGTCTAAGACCGTAACCATTATGCCAGAGTAAGAGTTAAGACCTTAAGCAGTAGGCCAGAGTAAGAGTTAAGACCTTAAACATTAGGCCAGAGTAAGAGTTAAGACCTCAACCATTAGGCCAGAGTAAGAGATACAACCTTAACCATTAGTCCAGAGTAAGAGTCTAAGACCTTAACCATTAGGCCAGAGTAAGAGTTAAGACCTTAACCATTAGGCCAGAGTAAGAGATACAACCTTAACCATTAGGCCAGTGTAAGAGTTAAGACCTTAACCATTAGGCCAGAGTAAGAGTCAAGACCTTAACCATTAGGCCAGAGTAAGAGTCTAAGACCTTAACCATTATACCAGAGTAAGAGTTAAGACCTTAACCAGTAGGCCATTAGGCCAGAGTAAGAGTCTTAGACCTTAACCATTAGGCCAGAGTAAGAGTTAAGACCTTCCAGAGTAAGAGTTAAGACCTTAACCATTAGGCCAGAGTAAGAGTCTAAGACCTTAACCATTAGGCCAGAGTAAGAGTCTAAGACATTAACCATTATACCAGAGTAAGAGTTAAGACCTTAACCAGTAGGCCATTAGGCCAGAGTAAGAGTCTAAGACCTTAACCATTAGGCCAGAGTAAGAGTCTAAGACCTTAACCATTAGGCCAGAGTAAGAGTCTAAGACCTTAACCATTAGGCCAGAGTAACAGTTAAGACCTTAACCATTAGGCCAGAGTGAGAGTCTAAGACCGTAACCATTATGCCAGAGTAAGAGTTAAGACCTTAAGCAGTAGGCCAGAGTAAGAGTTAAGACCTTAAACATTAGTCCAGAGTAAGAGTCTAAGACCTTAACCATTAGGCCAGAGTACGAGTCTAAGACCTTAACCATTAGGCCAGAGTTAGAGTTAAGACCTTAACCATTAGGCCAGAGTAAGAGTTAAGACCTTAAGCATTAGGCCAGAGTAAGTGTCAGACCTTAACCATTAGGCCAGAGTACGAGTCTAAGACCTTAACAATTAGGCCAGAGTAAGAGTTAAGACCTTAACCAGTAGGCCAGAGTAAGAGTCTAAGAACTTAACCATTAGGCCAGAGTAAGAGTTAAGACCTTAACCATTAGGCCAGAGTAAGAGCTAAGACCTTAACCATTAGTCCAGAGTAAGAGTCTAAGACCATAACCAATAGGCCAGAGTAAGAGTTAAGACCTTAACCAGTAGGCCATAGTAAGAGTCTACGACCTTAACCATTAGGCCAGAGTAAGAGTCTACGACCTTAACCATTAGGCCAGAGTAAGAGTTACGACCTTAACCATTAGGCCAGAGTAAGAGTCTAAGACCTTAACCATTAGGCCAGAGTGAGAGTCTAGACCTTCACCATTAGGCCAGAGTAAGAGTCTCAGACCTTAACCATTAGGCCAGAGTATGAGTTTAAGACCTTAACCATTAGGCCAGAGTAAGAGTCTAAGACCTTAACCATTAGGCCAGAGTAAGAGTTAAGACCTTAAGCAGTAGGCCAGAGTAAGAGTTAAGACCTTAAACATTAGGCCAGAGTAAAAGTTAAGACATTTACCATTAGGCCAGAGTACGAGTCTAAGACCTTAACCATTAGGCCAGAGTAAGAGTTAAGACCTTAACCATTAGGCCAGAGTAAGAGTTAAGACCTTAACCATTAGGCCAGAGTATGAGTCTAAGACCTTAACCATTAGGCCAGAGTAAGAGATAGGACCTTAGCCAGTAGGCCAGAGTAAGAGACTAAGGCCTTATCCAGTAGGCCAGAGTAAGAGTCTAAGACCTTAAATTTTAGTCCAGAGTGAGAGTCTAGACCTTAACCAATTATTCCAGAGTAAGAGTTAAGACCTTAACCATGAGGCCAGAGTAAGAGTCTAAGACCTTAACCATTAGGCCAGAGTGAGAGTTAAGACCTTAACCATTAGGCCAGAGTAAGAGTTAAGACCTTAACCAGTAGGCCAGAGTAAGAGTTAAGACCTTAACCAATAGGCCAGGATAAGAGTTAAGACCTTAACCAGTAGGCCAGAGTAAGAGTCTAAGACCTTAACCATTAGGCCAGAGTAAGAGTCTAAGACCTTAACTATTAGTCCAGAGAAAGAGTCTAGACCTTAACCATTAGGCCAGAGTAAAAGTTAAGACCTTAACCATTAGGCCAGAGTAAGAGTCTATACCTTAACCATTAGGCCAGAGTAAGAGGATATACCTTAACCATTAGGCCAGAGTAAGAGTTAAGACCTTAACCAGTTGGCCAGTGTATGAGTCTAAGACCTTAACCATTAGGTCAGAGTAAGAGTTAAGACCTTAACCATTAGGCCAGAGTAAGAGTCTAAGACCTTAACCATTAGGCAAGAGTGAGAGTCTAGACCTTCACCATTAGGCCAGAGTAAGAGTCTAAGACCTTAACCATTAGGCCAGAGTATGAGATTAAGACCTTAACCATTAGGCCAGAGTAAGAGTCTAAGACCTTAACCATTAGGCCAGAGTAAGAGTTAAGACCTTAACCATTAGGCCAGAGTAAGAGATACAACCTTAACCATTAGTCCAGAGTAAGAGTCTAAGACCTTAACCATTAGGCCAGAGTAAGATTTAAGACCTTAACCATTAGGCCAGAGTAAGAGATACAACCTTAACCATTAGGCCAGTGTAAGAGTTAAGACCTTAACCATTAGGCCAGAGTAAGAGTCAAGACCTTACCCATTAGGCCAGAGTAAGAGTCTAAGACCTTAACCATTATACCAGAGTAAGAGTTAAGACCTTAACCAGTAGGCCATTAGGCCAGAGTAAGAGTCTTAGACCTTAACCATTAGGCCAGAGTAAGAGTTAAGACCTTCCAGAGTAAGAGTTAAGACCTTAACCATTAGGCCAGAGTAAGAGTCTAAGACCTTAACCATTAGGCCAGAGTAAGAGTCTAAGACCATAACCATTATGCCAGAGTAAGATTTAAGACCTTAACCAATAGGCCAGAGTAAGAGTTAAAACCTTAAACATTAGGCCAAAGTAAGAGTTAAGACCTTAACCATTAGGCCAGAGTAAGAGTTAAGACCATAACCATTAGGCCAGATTAAGAGTCTAAGACCTTAACCATTAGGCCAGAGTCAGAGTTAAGACCTTAACCATTAGGCCAGAGTAAGAGATACAACCTTGACCATTAGGCCAGTGTAAGAGTTAAGACCTTAACCATTAGGCCAGAGTAAGAGTTAAGACCTTAACCATTAGGCCAGAGTAAGAGTCTAAGACCTTAACCATTATACCAGAGTAAGAGTTAAGACCTTAACCAGTAGGCCATTAGGCCAGAGTAAGAGTCTAAGACCTTAACAATTAGGCCAGAGTAAGAGTCTAAGACCTTAACCATTAGGCCAGAGTAAGAGTCTAAGACCTTAACCATTAGGCCAGAGTAACAGTTAAGACCTTAACCATTAGGCCAGAGTGAGAGTCTAAGACCGTAACCATTATGCCAGAGTAAGAGTTAAGACCTTAAGCAGTAGGCCAGAGTAAGAGTTAAGACCTTAAACATTAGGCCAGAGTAAGAGTCTAAGACCTTAACCATTAGGACAGAGTACGAGTCTTAGACCTTAACCATTAGGCCAGAGTTAGAGTTAAGACCTTAACCATTAGGCCAGAGTAAGAGTCTAAGACATTAACCATTATGCCAGAGTAAAATTTAAGACCTTAACCAATAGGCCAGAGTAAGAGTTAAAACCTTAAACATTAGGCCAAAGTAAGAGTTAAGACCTTAACCATTAGGCCAGAGTAAGAGTTAAGACCATAACCATTAGGCCAGATTAAGAGTCTAAGACCTTAACCATTAGGCCAGAGTAAGAGTTAAGACCTTAACCATTAGGCTAGAGTAAGAGATACAACCTTAACCATTAGGCCAGTGTAAGAGTTAAGTCCTTAACCATTAGGCCAGAGTAAGAGTTAAGACCTTAACCACTAGGCCAGAGTAAGAGTCTAAGACCTTAACCATTATACCAGAGTAAGAGTTAAGACCTTAACCAGTAGGCCATTAGGCCAGAGTAAGAGTCTAAGACCTTAACCATTAGGCCAGAGTAAGAGTCTAAGACCGTAACTATTAGTCCAGATAAAGAGTCTAGACCTTAACCATTAGGCCAGAGTAAAAGTTAAGACCTTAACCATTAGGCCAGAGTAAGAGTCTATACCTTAACCATTAGGCCAGAGTAAGAGGATATACCTTAACCATTAGGCCAGAGTAAGAGTTAAGACCTTAACCAGTTGGCCAGTGTATGAGTCTAAGACCTTAACCATTAGGTCAGAGTAAGAGTTAAGACCTTAACCATTAGGCCAGAGTAAGAGTCTAAGACCTTAACCATTAGGCAAGAGTGAGAGTCTAGACCTTCACCATTAGGCCAGAGTAAGAGTCTAAGACCTTAACCATTAGGCCAGAGTATGAGTTTAAGACCTTAACCATTAGGCCAGAGTAAGAGTCTAAGACCTTAACCATTAGGCCAGAGTAAGAGTTAAGACCTTAACCATTAGGCCAGAGTAAGAGATACAACCTTAACCATTAGTCCAGAGTAAGAGTCTAAGACCTTAACCATTAGGCCAGAGTAAGAGTTAAGACCTTAACCATTAGGCCAGAGTAAGAGATACAACCTTAACCATTAGGCCAGTGTAAGAGTTAAGACCTTAACCATTAGGCCAGAGTAAGAGTCAAGACCTTAACCATTAGGCCAGAGTAAGAGTCTAAGACCTTAACCATTATACCAGAGTAAGAGTTAAGACCTTAACCAGTAGGCCATTAGGCCAGAGTAAGAGTCTTAGACCTTAACCATTAGGCCAGAGTAAGAGTTAAGACCTTCCAGAGTAAGAGTTAAGACCTTAACCATTAGGCCAGAGTAAGAGTCTAAGACCTTAACCATTAGGCCAGAGTAAGAGTCTAAGACATTAACCATTATACCAGAGTAAGAGTTAAGACCTTAACCAGTAGGCCATTAGGCCAGAGTAAGAGTCTAAGACCTTAACCATTAGGCCAGAGTAAGAGTCTAAGACCTTAACCATTAGGCCAGAGTAAGAGTCTAAGACCTTAACCATTAGGCCAGAGTAACAGTTAAGACCTTAACCATTAGGCCAGAGTGAGAGTCTAAGACCGTAACCATTATGCCAGAGTAAGAGTTAAGACCTTAAGCAGTAGGCCAGAGTAAGAGTTAAGACCTTAAACATTAGTCCAGAGTAAGAGTCTAAGACCTTAACCATTAGGCCAGAGTACGAGTCTAAGACCTTAACCATTAGGCCAGAGTTAGAGTTAAGACCTTAACCATTAGGCCAGAGTAAGAGTTAAGACCTTAAGCATTAGGCCAGAGTAAGTGTCAGACCTTAATCATTAGGCCAGAGTACGAGTCTAAGACCTTAACAATTAGGCCAGAGTAAGAGTTAAGACCTTAACCAGTAGGCCAGAGTAAGAGTCTAAGAACTTAACCATTAGGCCAGAGTAAGAGTTAAGACCTTAACCATTAGGCCAGAGTAAGAGCTAAGACCTTAACCATTAGTCCAGAGTAAGAGTCTAAGACCATAACCAATAGGCCAGAGTAAGAGTTAAGACCTTAACCAGTAGGCCATAGTAAGAGTCTACGACCTTAACCATTAGGCCAGAGTAAGAGTCTACGACCTTAACCATTAGGCCAGAGTAAGAGTTACGACCTTAACCATTAGGCCAGAGTAAGAGTCTAAGACCTTAACCATTAGGCCAGAGTGAGAGTCTAGACCTTCACCATTAGGCCAGAGTAAGAGTCTCAGACCTTAACCATTAGGCCAGAGTATGAGTTTAAGACCTTAACCATTAGGCCAGAGTAAGAGACTAAGACCTTAACCATTAGGCCAGAGTAAGAGTTAAGACCTTAAGCAGTAGGCCAGAGTAAGAGTTAAGACCTTAAACATTAGGATAGAGTAAAAGTTAAGACATTTACAATTAGGCCAGAGTACGAGTCTAAGACCTTAACCATTAGGCCAGAGTAAGAGTTAAGACCTTAACCATTAGGCCAGAGTAAGAGTTAAGACCTTAACCATTAGGCCAGAGTATGAGTCTAAGACCTTAACCATTAGGCCAGAGTAAGAGATAGGACCTTAGCCAGTAGGCCAGAGTAAGAGACTAAGGCCTTATCCAGTAGGCCAGAGTAAGAGTCTAAGACCTTAAATTTTAGTCCAGAGTGAGAGTCTAGACCTTAACCATAAGGCCAGAGTAAGAGTTAAGACCTTAACCATGAGGCCAGAGTAAGAGTCTAAGACCTTAACCATTAGGCCAGAGTGAGAGTTAAGACCTTAACCATTAGGCCAGAGTAAGAGTTAAGACCTTAACCAGTAGGCCAGAGTAAGAGTTAAGACCTTAACCAATAGGCCAGGATAAGAGTTAAGACCTTAACCAGTAGGCCAGAGTAAGAGTCTAAGACCTTAACCATTAGGCCAGAGTAAGAGTCTAAGACCTTAACTATTAGTCCAGAGAAAGAGTCTAGACCTTAACCATTAGGCCAGAGTAAAAGTTAAGACCTTAACCATTAGGCCAGAGTAAGAGTCTATACCTTAACCATTAGGCCAGAGTAAGAGGATATACCTTAACCATTAGGCCAGAGTAAGAGTTAAGACCTTAACCAGTTGGCCAGTGTATGAGTCTAAGACCTTAACCATTAGGTCAGAGTAAGAGTTAAGACCTTAACCATTATACCAGAGTAAGAGATACAACCTTAACCATTAGTCCAGAGTAAGAGTCTAAGACCTTAACCATTAGGCCAGAGTAAGAGTTAAGACCTTAACCATTAGGCCAGAGTAAGAGATACAACCTTAACCATTAGGCCAGTGTAAGAGTTAAGACCTTAACCATTAGGCCAGAGTAAGAGTCAAGACCTTACCCATTAGGCCAGAGTAAGAGTCTAAGACCTTAACCATTATACCAGAGTAAGAGTTAAGACCTTAACCAGTAGGCCATTAGGCCAGAGTAAGAGTCTTAGACCTTAACCATTAGGCCAGAGTAAGAGTTAAGACCTTCCAGAGTAAGAGTTAAGACCTTAACCATTAGGCCAGAGTAAGAGTCTAAGACCTTAACCATTAGGCCAGAGTAAGAGTCTAAGACCATAACCATTATGCTAGAGTAAGATTTAAGACCTTAACCAATAGGCCAGAGTAAGAGTTAAAACCTTAAACATTAGGCCAAAGTAAGAGTTAAGACCTTAACCATTAGGCCAGAGTAAGAGTTAAGACCATAACCATTAGGCCAGATTAAGAGTCTAAGACCTTAACCATTAGGCCAGAGTCAGAGTTAAGACCTTAACCATTAGGCCAGAGTAAGAGATACAACCTTGACCATTAGGCCAGTGTAAGAGTTAAGACCTTAACCATTAGGCCAGAGTAAGAGTTAAGACCTTAACCATTAGGCCAAAGTAAGAGTCTAAGACCTTAACCATTATACCAGAGTAAGAGTTAAGACCTTAACCAGTAGGCCATTAGGCCAGAGTAAGAGTCTAAGACCTTAACAATTAGGCCAGAGTAAGAGTCTAAGACCTTAACCATTAGGCCAGAGTAAGAGTCTAAGACCTTAACCATTAGGCCAGAGTAACAGTTAAGACCTTAACCATTAGGCCAGAGTGAGAGTCTAAGACCGTAACCATTATGCCAGAGTAAGAGTTAAGACCTTAAGCAGTAGGCCAGAGTAAGAGTTAAGACCTTAAACATTAGGCCAGAGTAAGAGTCTAAGACCTTAACCATTAGGACAGAGTACGAGTCTTAGACCTTAACCATTAGGCCAGAGTTAGAGTTAAGACCTTAACCATTAGGCCAGAGTAAGAGTTAAGACCTTAAGCATTAGGCCAGAGTAAGTGTCAGACCTTAATCATTAGGCCAGAGTACGAGTCTAAGACCTTAACAATTAGGCCAGAGTAAGAGTTAAGACCTTAACCAGTAGGCCAGAGTAAGAGTCTAAGAACTTAACCATTAGGCCAGAGTAAGAGTTAAGACCTTAACCATTAGGCCAGAGTAAGAGCTAAGACCTTAACCATTAGTCCAGAGTAAGAGTCTAAGACCATAACCAATAGGCCAGAGTAAGAGTTAAGACCTTAACCAGTAGGCCATAGTAAGAGTCTAGACCTTCACCATTAGGCCAGAGTAAGAGTCTCAGACCTTAACCATTAGGCCAGAGTATGAGTTTAAGACCTTAACCATTAGGCCAGAGTAAGAGTCTAAGACCTTAACCATTAGGCCAGAGTAAGAGTTAAGACCTTAAGCAGTAGGCCAGAGTAAGAGTTAAGACCTTAAACATTAGGCCAGAGTAAAAGTTAAGACATTTACCAGTAGGCCAGAGTACGAGTCTAAGACCTTAACCATTAGGCCAGAGTAAGAGTTAAGACCTTAACCATTAGGCCAGAGTAAGAGTTAAGACCTTAACCATTAGGCCAGAGTATGAGTCTAAGACCTTAACCATTAGGCCAGAGTAAGAGATAGGACCTTAGCCAGTAGGCCAGAGTAAGAGACTAAGGCCTTATCCAGTAGGCCAGAGTAAGAGTCTAAGACCTTAAATTTTAGTCCAGAGTGAGAGTCTAGACCTTAACCATAAGGCCAGAGTAAGAGTTAAGACCTTAACCATGAGGCCAGAGTAGGAGTCTAAGACCTTAACCATTAGGCCAGAGTGAGAGTTAAGACCTTAACCATTAGGCCAGAGTAAGAGTTAAGACCTTAACCAGTAGGCCAGAGTAAGAGTTAAGACCTTAACCAATAGGCCAGGATAAGAGTTAAGACCTTAACCAGTCGGCCAGAGTAAGAGTCTAAGACCTTAACCATTAGGCCAGAGTAAGAGTCTAAGACCTTAACTATTAGTCCAGAGAAAGAGTCTAGACCTTAACCATTAGGCCAGAGTAAAAGTTAAGACCTTAACCATTAGGCCAGAGTAAGAGTCTATACCTTAACCATTAGGCCAGAGTAAGAGGATATACCTTAACCATTAGGCCAGAGTAAGAGTTAAGACCTTAACCAGTTGGCCAGTGTATGAGTCTAAGACCTTAACCATTAGGTCAGAGTAAGAGTTAAGACCTTAACCATTAGGCCAGAGTAAGAGTCTAAGACCTTAACCATTAGGCAAGAGTGAGAGTCTAGACCTTCACCATTAGGCCAGAGTAAGAGTCTAAGACCTTAACCATTAGGCCAGAGTATGAGATTAAGACCTTAACCATTAGACCAGAGTAAGAGTCTAAGACCTTAACCATTAGGCCAGAGTAAGAGTTAAGACCTTAACCATTAGGCCAGAGTAAGAGATACAACCTTAACCATTAGTCCAGAGTAAGAGTCTAAGACCTTAACCAGTAGGCCAGAGTAAGAGTTAAGACCTTAACCATTAGGCCAGAGTAAGAGATACAACCTTAACCATTAGGCCAGTGTAAGAGTTAAGACCTTAACCATTAGGCCAGAGTAAGAGTCAAGACCTTACCCATTAGGCCAGAGTAAGAGTCTAAGACCTTAACCATTATACCAGAGTAAGAGTTAAGACCTTAACCAGTAGGCCATTAGGCCAGAGTAAGAGTCTTAGACCTTAACCATTAGGCCAGAGTAAGAGTTAAGACCTTCCAGAGTAAGAGTTAAGACCTTAACCATTAGGCCAGAGTAAGAGTCTAAGACCTTAACCATTAGGCCAGAGTAAGAGTCTAAGACCATAACCATTATGCTAGAGTAAGATTTAAGACCTTAACCAATAGGCCAGAGTAAGAGTTAAAACCTTAAACATTAGGCCAAAGTAAGAGTTAAGACCTTAACCATTAGGCCAGAGTAAGAGTTAAGACCATAACCATTAGGCCAGATTAAGAGTCTAAGACCTTAACCATTAGGCCAGAGTCAGAGTTAAGACCCTAACCATTAGGCCAGAGTAAGAGATACAACCTTGACCATTAGGCCAGTGTAAGAGTTAAGACCTTAACCATTAGGCCAGAGTAAGAGTTAAGACCTTAACCATTAGGCCAGAGTAAGAGTCTAAGACCTTAACCATTATACCAGAGTAAGAGTTAAGACCTTAACCAGTAGGCCATTAAGCCAGAGTAAGAGTCTAAGACCTTAACAATTAGGCCAGAGTAAGAGTCTAAGACCTTAACCATTAGGCCAGAGTAAGAGTCTAAGACCTTAACCATTAGGCCAGAGTAACAGTTAAGACCTTAACCATTAGGCCAGAGTGTGAGTTTAAGACCTTAACCATTAGGCCAGAGTAAGAGTCTAAGACCTTAACCATTAGGCCAGAGTAAGAGTTAAGACCTTAACCATTAGGCCAGAGTAAGAGATACAACCTTAACCATTAGTCCAGAGTAAGAGTCTAAGACCTTAACCATTAGGCCAGAGTAAGAGTTAAGACCTTAACCATTAGGCCAGAGTAAGAGATACAACCTTAACCATTAGGCCAGTGTAAGAGTTAAGACCTTAACCATTAGGCCAGAGTAAGAGTCAAGACCTTAACCATTAGGCCAGAGTAAGAGTCTAAGACCTTAACCATTATACCAGAGTAAGAGTTAAGACCTTAACCAGTAGGCCATTAGGCCAGAGTAAGAGTCTTAGACCTTAACCATTAGGCCAGAGTAAGAGTTAAGACCTTCCAGAGTAAGAGTTAAGACCTTAACCATTAGGCCAGAGTAAGAGTCTAAGACCTTAACCATTAGGCCAGAGTAAGAGTCTAAGACATTAACCATTATACCAGAGTAAGAGTTAAGACCTTAACCAGTAGGCCATTAGGCCAGAGTAAGAGTCTAAGACCTTAACCATTAGGCCAGAGTAAGAGTCTAAGACCTTAACCATTAGGCCAGAGTAAGAGTCTAAGACCTTAACCATTAGGCCAGAGTAACAGTTAAGACCTTAACCATTAGGCCAGAGTGAGAGTCTAAGACCGTAACCATTATGCCAGAGTAAGAGTTAAGACCTTAAGCAGTAGGCCAGAGTAAGAGTTAAGACCTTAAACATTAGTCCAGAGTAAGAGTCTAAGACCTTAACCATTAGGCCAGAGTACGAGTCTAAGACCTTAACCATTAGGCCAGAGTTAGAGTTAAGACCTTAACCATTAGGCCAGAGTAAGAGTTAAGACCTTAAGCATTAGGCCAGAGTAAGTGTCAGACCTTAATCATTAGGCCAGAGTACGAGTCTAAGACCTTAACAATTAGGCCAGAGTAAGAGTTAAGACCTTAACCAGTAGGCCAGAGTAAGAGTCTAAGAACTTAACCATTAGGCCAGAGTAAGAGTTAAGACCTTAACCATTAGGCCAGAGTAAGAGCTAAGACCTTAACCATTAGTCCAGAGTAAGAGTCTAAGACCATAACCAATAGGCCAGAGTAAGAGTTAAGACCTTAACCAGTAGGCCATAGTAAGAGTCTACGACCTTAACCATTAGGCCAGAGTAAGAGTCTACGACCTTAACCATTAGGCCAGAGTAAGAGTTACGACCTTAACCATTAGGCCAGAGTAAGAGTCTAAGACCTTAACCATTAGGCCAGAGTGAGAGTCTAGACCTTCACCATTAGGCCAGAGTAAGAGTCTCAGACCTTAACCATTAGGCCAGAGTATGAGTTTAAGACCTTAACCATTAGGCCAGAGTAAGAGACTAAGACCTTAACCATTAGGCCAGAGTAAGAGTTAAGACCTTAAGCAGTAGGCCAGAGTAAGAGTTAAGACCTTAAACATTAGGCCAGAGTAAAAGTTAAGACATTTACAATTAGGCCAGAGTACGAGTCTAAGACCTTAACCATTAGGCCAGAGTAAGAGTTAAGACCTTAACCATTAGGCCAGAGTAAGAGTTAAGACCTTAACCATTAGGCCAGAGTATGAGTCTAAGACCTTAACCATTAGGCCAGAGTAAGAGATAGGACCTTAGCCAGTAGGCCAGAGTAAGAGACTAAGGCCTTATCCAGTAGGCCAGAGTAAGAGTCTAAGACCTTAAATTTTAGTCCAGAGTGAGAGTCTAGACCTTAACCATAAGGCCAGAGTAAGAGTTAAGACCTTAACCATGAGGCCAGAGTAAGAGTCTAAGACCTTAACCATTAGGCCAGAGTGAGAGTTAAGACCTTAACCATTAGGCCAGAGTAAGAGTTAAGACCTTAACCAGTAGGCCAGAGTAAGAGTTAAGACCTTAACCAATAGGCCAGGATAAGAGTTAAGACCTTAACCAGTAGGCCAGAGTAAGAGTCTAAGACCTTAACCATTAGGCCAGAGTAAGAGTCTAAGACCTTAACTATTAGTCCAGAGAAAGAGTCTAGACCTTAACCATTAGGCCAGAGTAAAAGTTAAGACCTTAACCATTAGGCCAGAGTAAGAGTCTATACCTTAACCATTAGGCCAGAGTAAGAGGATATACCTTAACCATTAGGCCAGAGTAAGAGTTAAGACCTTAACCAGTTGGCCAGTGTATGAGTCTAAGACCTTAACCATTAGGTCAGAGTAAGAGTTAAGACCTTAACCATTATACCAGAGTAAGAGATACAACCTTAACCATTAGTCCAGAGTAAGAGTCTAAGACCTTAACCATTAGGCCAGAGTAAGAGTTAAGACCTTAACCATTAGGCCAGAGTAAGAGATACAACCTTAACCATTAGGCCAGTGTAAGAGTTAAGACCTTAACCATTAGGCCAGAGTAAGAGTCAAGACCTTACCCATTAGGCCAGAGTAAGAGTCTAAGACCTTAACCATTATACCAGAGTAAGAGTTAAGACCTTAACCAGTAGGCCATTAGGCCAGAGTAAGAGTCTTAGACCTTAACCATTAGGCCAGAGTAAGAGTTAAGACCTTCCAGAGTAAGAGTTAAGACCTTAACCATTAGGCCAGAGTAAGAGTCTAAGACCTTAACCATTAGGCCAGAGTAAGAGTCTAAGACCATAACCATTATGCTAGAGTAAGATTTAAGACCTTAACCAATAGGCCAGAGTAAGAGTTAAAACCTTAAACATTAGGCCAAAGTAAGAGTTAAGACCTTAACCATTAGGCCAGAGTAAGAGTTAAGACCATAACCATTAGGCCAGATTAAGAGTCTAAGACCTTAACCATTAGGCCAGAGTCAGAGTTAAGACCTTAACCATTAGGCCAGAGTAAGAGATACAACCTTGACCATTAGGCCAGTGTAAGAGTTAAGACCTTAACCATTAGGCCAGAGTAAGAGTTAAGACCTTAACCATTAGGCCAAAGTAAGAGTCTAAGACCTTAACCATTATACCAGAGTAAGAGTTAAGACCTTAACCAGTAGGCCATTAGGCCAGAGTAAGAGTCTAAGACCTTAACAATTAGGCCAGAGTAAGAGTCTAAGACCTTAACCATTAGGCCAGAGTAAGAGTCTAAGACCTTAACCATTAGGCCAGAGTAACAGTTAAGACCTTAACCATTAGGCCAGAGTGAGAGTCTAAGACCGTAACCATTATGCCAGAGTAAGAGTTAAGACCTTAAGCAGTAGGCCAGAGTAAGAGTTAAGACCTTAAACATTAGGCCAGAGTAAGAGTCTAAGACCTTAACCATTAGGACAGAGTACGAGTCTTAGACCTTAACCATTAGGCCAGAGTTAGAGTTAAGACCTTAACCATTAGGCCAGAGTAAGAGTTAAGACCTTAAGCATTAGGCCAGAGTAAGTGTCAGACCTTAATCATTAGGCCAGAGTACGAGTCTAAGACCTTAACAATTAGGCCAGAGTAAGAGTTAAGACCTTAACCAGTAGGCCAGAGTAAGAGTCTAAGAACTTAACCATTAGGCCAGAGTAAGAGTTAAGACCTTAACCATTAGGCCAGAGTAAGAGCTAAGACCTTAACCATTAGTCCAGAGTAAGAGTCTAAGACCATAACCAATAGGCCAGAGTAAGAGTTAAGACCTTAACCAGTAGGCCATAGTAAGAGTCTAGACCTTCACCATTAGGCCAGAGTAAGAGTCTCAGACCTTAACCATTAGGCCAGAGTATGAGTTTAAGACCTTAACCATTAGGCCAGAGTAAGAGTCTAAGACCTTAACCATTAGGCCAGAGTAAGAGTTAAGACCTTAAGCAGTAGGCCAGAGTAAGAGTTAAGACCTTAAACATTAGGCCAGAGTAAAAGTTAAGACATTTACCAGTAGGCCAGAGTACGAGTCTAAGACCTTAACCATTAGGCCAGAGTAAGAGTTAAGACCTTAACCATTAGGCCAGAGTAAGAGTTAAGACCTTAACCATTAGGCCAGAGTATGAGTCTAAGACCTTAACCATTAGGCCAGAGTAAGAGATAGGACCTTAGCCAGTAGGCCAGAGTAAGAGACTAAGGCCTTATCCAGTAGGCCAGAGTAAGAGTCTAAGACCTTAAATTTTAGTCCAGAGTGAGAGTCTAGACCTTAACCATAAGGCCAGAGTAAGAGTTAAGACCTTAACCATGAGGCCAGAGTAGGAGTCTAAGACCTTAACCATTAGGCCAGAGTGAGAGTTAAGACCTTAACCATTAGGCCAGAGTAAGAGTTAAGACCTTAACCAGTAGGCCAGAGTAAGAGTTAAGACCTTAACCAATAGGCCAGGATAAGAGTTAAGACCTTAACCAGTCGGCCAGAGTAAGAGTCTAAGACCTTAACCATTAGGCCAGAGTAAGAGTCTAAGACCTTAACTATTAGTCCAGAGAAAGAGTCTAGACCTTAACCATTAGGCCAGAGTAAAAGTTAAGACCTTAACCATTAGGCCAGAGTAAGAGTCTATACCTTAACCATTAGGCCAGAGTAAGAGGATATACCTTAACCATTAGGCCAGAGTAAGAGTTAAGACCTTAACCAGTTGGCCAGTGTATGAGTCTAAGACCTTAACCATTAGGTCAGAGTAAGAGTTAAGACCTTAACCATTAGGCCAGAGTAAGAGTCTAAGACCTTAACCATTAGGCAAGAGTGAGAGTCTAGACCTTCACCATTAGGCCAGAGTAAGAGTCTAAGACCTTAACCATTAGGCCAGAGTATGAGATTAAGACCTTAACCATTAGACCAGAGTAAGAGTCTAAGACCTTAACCATTAGGCCAGAGTAAGAGTTAAGACCTTAACCATTAGGCCAGAGTAAGAGATACAACCTTAACCATTAGTCCAGAGTAAGAGTCTAAGACCTTAACCAGTAGGCCAGAGTAAGAGTTAAGACCTTAACCATTAGGCCAGAGTAAGAGATACAACCTTAACCATTAGGCCAGTGTAAGAGTTAAGACCTTAACCATTAGGCCAGAGTAAGAGTCAAGACCTTACCCATTAGGCCAGAGTAAGAGTCTAAGACCTTAACCATTATACCAGAGTAAGAGTTAAGACCTTAACCAGTAGGCCATTAGGCCAGAGTAAGAGTCTTAGACCTTAACCATTAGGCCAGAGTAAGAGTTAAGACCTTCCAGAGTAAGAGTTAAGACCTTAACCATTAGGCCAGAGTAAGAGTCTAAGACCTTAACCATTAGGCCAGAGTAAGAGTCTAAGACCATAACCATTATGCTAGAGTAAGATTTAAGACCTTAACCAATAGGCCAGAGTAAGAGTTAAAACCTTAAACATTAGGCCAAAGTAAGAGTTAAGACCTTAACCATTAGGCCAGAGTAAGAGTTAAGACCATAACCATTAGGCCAGATTAAGAGTCTAAGACCTTAACCATTAGGCCAGAGTCAGAGTTAAGACCCTAACCATTAGGCCAGAGTAAGAGATACAACCTTGACCATTAGGCCAGTGTAAGAGTTAAGACCTTAACCATTAGGCCAGAGTAAGAGTTAAGACCTTAACCATTAGGCCAGAGTAAGAGTCTAAGACCTTAACCATTATACCAGAGTAAGAGTTAAGACCTTAACCAGTAGGCCATTAAGCCAGAGTAAGAGTCTAAGACCTTAACAATTAGGCCAGAGTAAGAGTCTAAGACCTTAACCATTAGGCCAGAGTAAGAGTCTAAGACCTTAACCATTAGGCCAGAGTAACAGTTAAGACCTTAACCATTAGGCCAGAGTGAGAGTCTAAGACCGTAACCATTATGCCAGAGTAAGAGTTAAGACCTTAAGCAGTAGGCCAGAGTAAGAGTTAAGACCTTAAACATTAGGCCAGAGTAAGAGTCTAAGACCTTAACCATTAGGACAGAGTACGAGTCTTATACCTTAACCATTAGGCCAGAGTTAGAGTTAAGACCTTAACCATTAGGCCAGAGTAAGAGTCTAAGACATTAACCATTATGCCAGAGTAAAATTTAAGACCTTAACCAATAGGCCAGAGTAAGAGTTAAAACCTTAAACATTAGGCCAAAGTAAGAGTTAAGACCTTAACCATTAGGCCAGAGTAAGAGTTAAGACCATAACCATTAGGCCAGATTAAGAGTCTAAGACCTTAACCATTAGGCCAGAGTAAGAGTTAAGACCTTAACCATTAGGCCAGAGTAAGACATACAACCTTAACCATTAGGCCAGTGTAAGAGTTAAGTCCTTAACCATTAGGCCAGAGTAAGAGTTAAGACCTTAACCACTAGGCCAGAGTAAGAGTCTAAGACCTTAACCATTATACCAGAGTAAGAGTTAAGACCTTAACCAGTAGGCCATTAGGCCAGAGTAAGAGTCTAAGACCTTAACCATTAGGCCAGAGTAAGAGTCTAAGACCTTAACTATTAGTCCAGAGAAAGAGTCTAGACCTTAACCATTAGGCCAGAGTAAAAGTTAAGACCTTAACCATTAGGCCAGAGTAAGAGTCTATACCTTAACCATTAGGCCAGAGTAAGAGGATATACCTTAACCATTAGGCCAGAGTAAGAGTTAAGACCTTAACCAGTTGGCCAGTGTATGAGTCTAAGACCTTAACCATTAGGTCAGAGTAAGAGTTAAGACCTTAACCATTAGGCCAGAGTAAGAGTCTAAGACCTTAACCATTAGGCTAGAGTGAGAGTCTAGACCTTCACCATTAGGCCAGAGTAAGAGTCTAAGACCTTAACCATTAGGCCAGAGTATGAGTTTAAGACCTTAACCATTAGGCCAGAGTAAGAGTCTAAGACCTTAACCATTAGGCCAGAGTAAGAGTTAAGACCTTAACCATTAGGCCAGAGTAAGAGATACAACCTTAACCATTAGTCCAGAGTAAGAGTCTAAGACCTTAACCATTAGGCCAGAGTAAGAGTTAAGACCTTAACCATTAGGCCAGAGTTAGAGATACAACCTTAACCATTAGGCCAGTGTAAGAGTTAATATCTTAACCATTAGGCCAGAGTAAGAGTCAAGACCTTAACCATTAGGCCAGAGTAAGAGTCTTAGACCTTAACCATTAGGCCAGAGTAAGAGTTAAGACCTTCCAGAGTAAGAGTTAAGACCTTAACCATTAGGCCAGAGTAAGAGTCTAAGACCTTAACCATTAGGCCAGAGTAAGAGTCTAAGACCATAACCATTATGCCAGAGTAAGATTTAAGACCTTAACCATTAGGCCAGAGTAAGAGTTAAAACCTTAAACATTAGGCCAGAGTCAGAGTTAAGACCTTAACCATTAGGCCAGAGTAAGAGATACGACCTTAACCATTAGGCCAGTGTAAGAGTTAAGACCTTAACCATTAGGCCAGAGTAAGAGTTAAGACCTTAAACATTAGGCCAGAGTAAGAGTCTAAGACCTTAACCATTAGGCCAGAGTACGAGTCTTAGACCTTAACCATTAGGCCAGAGTTAGAGTTAAGACCATAACCATTATGCCAGAGTAAAATTTAAGAACTTAACCAATAGGCCAGAGTAAGAGCTAAAACCTTAAACATTAGGCCAAAGTAAGAGTTAAGACCTTAACCATTAGGCCAGAGTAAGAGTTAAGACCATAACCATTAGGCCAGATTAAGAGTCTAAGACCTTAACCATTAGGCCAGAGTAAGAGTTAAGACCTTAACCATTAGGCCAGAGTAAGAGATACAACCTTAACCATTAGGCCAGTGTAAGAGTTAAGTCCTTAACCATTAGGCCAGAGTAAGAGTTAGGACCTTAACCACTAGGCCAGAGTAAGAGTCTAAGACCTTAACCATTATACCAGAGTAAGAGTTAAGACGTTAACCAGTAGGCCATTAGGCCAGAGTAAGAGTCTAAGACCTTAACCATCAGGCCAGAGTAAGAGTCTAAGACCTTAACTATTAGTCCAGAGAAAGAGTCTAGACCTTAACCATTAGGCCAGAGTAAAAGTTAAGACCTTAACCATTAGGCCAGAGTAAGAGTCTATACCTTAACCATTAGGCCAGAGTAAGAGGATATACCTTAACCATTAGGCCAGAGTAAGAGTTAGGACCTTAACCAGTTGGCCAGTGTATGAGTCTAAGACCTTAACCATTAGGTCAGAGTAAGAGTTAAGACCTTAACCATTAGGCCAGAGTAAGAGTCTAAGACCTTAACCATTAGGCAAGAGTGAGAGTCTAGACCTTCACCATTAGGCCAGAGTAAGAGTCTAAGACCTTAACCATTAGGCCAGAGTATGAGTTTAAGACCTTAACCATTAGGCCAGAGTAAGAGTCTAAGACCTTAACCATTAGGCCAGAGTAAGAGTTAAGACCTTAACCATTAGGCCAGAGTAAGAGATACAACCTTAACCATTAGTCCAGAGTAAGAGTCTAAGACCTTAACCATTAGGCCAGAGTAAGAGTTAAGACCTTAACCATTAGGCCAGAGTTAGAGATACAACCTTAACCATTAGGCCAGTGTAAGAGTTAATACCTTAACCATTAGGCCAGAGTAAGAGTCAAGACCTTAACCATTAGGCCAGAGTAAGAGTCTTAGACCTTAACCATTAGGCCAGAGTAAGAGTTAAGACCTTCCAGAGTAAGAGTTAAGACCTTAACCATTAGGCCAGAGTAAGAGTCTAAGACCTTAACCATTAGGCCAGAGTAAGAGTCTAAGACCATAACCATTATGCCAGAGTAAGATTTAAGACCTTAACCATTAGGCCAGAGTAAGAGTTAAAACCTTAAACATTAGGCCAGAGTCAGAGTTAAGACCTTAACCATTAGGCCAGAGTAAGAGATACGACCTTAACCATTAGGCCAGTGTAAGAGTTAAGACCTTAACCATTAGGCCAGAGTAAGAGTTAAGACCTTAAACATTAGGCCAGAGTAAGAGTCTAAGACCTTAACCATTAGGCCAGAGTACGAGTCTTAGACCTTAACCATTAGGCCAGAGTTAGAGTTAAGACCATAACCATTATGCCAGAGTAAAATTTAAGAACTTAACCAATAGGCCAGAGTAAGAGCTAAAACCTTAAACATTAGGCCAAAGTAAGAGTTAAGACCTTAACCATTAGGCCAGAGTAAGAGTTAAGACCATAACCATTAGGCCAGATTAAGAGTTAAGACCTTAACCATTAGGCCAGAGTAAGAGATACAACCTTAACCATTAGGCCAGTGTAAGAGTTAAGTCCTTAACCATTAGGCCAGAGTAAGAGTTAAGACCTTAACCACTAGGCCAGAGTAAGAGTCTAAGACCTTAACCATTATACCAGAGTAAGAGTTAAGACGTTAACCAGTAGGCCATTAGGCCAGAGTAAGAGTCTAAGACCTTAACCATCAGGCCAGAGTAAGAGTCTAAGACCTTAACTATTAGTCCAGAGAAAGAGTCTAGACCTTAACCATTAGGCCAGAGTAAAAGTTAAGACCTTAACCATTAGGCCAGAGTAAGAGTCTATACCTTAACCATTAGGCCAGAGTAAGAGGATATACCTTAACCATTAGGCCAGAGTAAGAGTTAGGACCTTAACCAGTTGGCCAGTGTATGAGTCTAAGACCTTAACCATTAGGTCAGAGTAAGAGTTAAGACCTTAACCATTAGGCCAGAGTAAGAGTCTAAGACCTTAACCATTAGGCAAGAGTGAGAGTCTAGACCTTCACCATTAGGCCAGAGTAAGAGTCTAAGACCTTAACCATTAGGCCAGAGTATGAGTTTAAGACCTTAACCATTAGGCCAGAGTAAGAGTCTAAGACCTTAACCATTAGGCCAGAGTAAGAGTTAAGACCTTAACCATTAGGCCAGAGTAAGAGATACAACCTTAACCATTAGTCCAGAGTAAGAGTCTAAGACCTTAACCATTAGGCCAGAGTAAGAGTTAAGACCTTAACCATTAGGCTAGAGTAAGAGATACAACCTTAACCATTAGGCCAGTGTAAGAGTTAAGACCTTAACCATTAGGCCAGAGTAAGAGTCAAGACCTTAACCATTAGGCCAGAGTAAGAGTCTAAGACCTTAACCATTATACCAGAGTAAGAGTTAAGACCTTAACCAGTAGGCCATTAGGCCAGAGTAAGAGTCTTAGACCTTAACCATTAGGCCAGAGTAAGAGTTAAGACCTTCCAGAGTAAGAGTTAAGACCTTAACCATTAGGCCAGAGTAAGAGTCTAAGACCTTAACCATTAGGCCAGAGTAAGAGTCTAAGACATTAACCATTATACCAGAGTAAGAGTTAAGACCTTAACCAGTAGGCCATTAGGCCAGAGTAAGAGTCTAAGACCTTAACCATTAGGCCAGAGTAAGAGTCTAAGACCTTAACCATTAGGCCAGAGTAAGAGTCTAAGACCTTAACCATTAGGCCAGAGTAACAGTTAAGACCTTAACCATTAGGCCAGAGTGAGAGTCTAAGACCGTAACCATTATGCCAGAGTAAGAGTTAAGACCTTAAGCAGTAGGCCAGAGTAAGAGTTAAGACCTTAAACATTAGGCCAGAGTAAGAGTCTAAGACCTTAACCATTAGGCCAGAGTACGAGTCTAAGACCTTAACCATTAGGCCAGAGTTAGAGTTAAGACCTTAACCATTAGGCCAGAGTAAGAGTTAAGACCTTAAGCATTAGGCCAGAGTAAGTGTCAGACCTTAACCATTAGGCCAGAGTACGAGTCTAAGACCTTAACCATTAGGCCAGAGTAAGAGTTAAGACCTTAACCAGTAGGCCAGAGTAAGAGTCTAAGAACTTAACCATTAGGCCAGAGTAAGAGTTAAGACCTTAACCATTAGGCCAGAGTAAGAGCTAAGACCTTAACCATTAGTCCAGAGTAAGAGTCTAAGACCATAACCAATAGGCCAGAGTAAGAGTTAAGACCTTAACTAGTAGGCCATAGTAAGAGTCTACGACCTTAACCATTAGGCCAGAGTAAGAGTCTACGACCTTAACCATTAGGCCAGAGTAAGAGATAAGACCTTAACCATTAGGCCAGAGTAAGAGTCTAAGACCTTAACCATTAGGCCAGAGTGAGAGTCTAGACCTTCACCATTAGGCCAGAGTAAGAGTCTCAGACCTTAACCATTAGGCCAGAGTATGAGTTTAAGACCTTAACCATTAGGCCAGAGTAAGAGTCTAAGACCTTAACCATTAGGCCAGAGTAAGAGTTAAGACCTTAAGCAGTAGGCCAGAGTAAGAGTTAAGACCTTAAACATTAGGCCAGAGTAAAAGTTAAGACCTTTACCATTAGGCCAGAGTACGAGTCTAAGACCTTAACCATTAGGCCAGAGTAAGAGTTAAGACCTTAACCATTAGGCCAGAGTAAGAGTTAAGACCTTAACCATTAGGCCAGAGTATGAGTCTAAGACCTTAACCGTTAGGCCAGAGTAAGAGATAGGACCTTAGCCAGTAGGCCACAGTAAGAGACTAAGGCATTATCCAGTAGGCCAGAGTAAGAGTCTAAGACCTTAAATTTTAGTCCAGAGTGAGAGTCTAGACCTTAACCATAAGGCCAGAGTAAGAGTTAAGACCTTAACCATGAGGCCAGAGTAAGAGTTAAGACCTTCACCAATAGGCCAGAGTAAGAGTCTAAGACCTTAACCATTAGGCCAGAGTAAGAGTCTAAGACCTTAACTATTAGTCCAGAGAAAGAGTCTAGACCTTAACCATTAGGCCAGAGTAAAAGTTAAGACCTTAACCATTAGGCCAGAGTAAGAGTCTATACCTTAACCATTAGGCCAGAGTAAGAGGATATACCTTAACCATTAGGCCAGAGTAAGAGTTAAGACCTTAACCAGTTGGCCAGTGTATGAGTCTAAGACCTTAACCATTAGGTCAGAGTAAGTGTTAAGACCTTAACCATTAGGCCAGAGTAAGAGTCTAAGACCTTAACCATTAGGCAAGAGTGAGAGTCTAGACCTTCACCATTAGGCCAGAGTAAGAGTCTAAGACCTTAACCATTAGGCCAGAGTATGAGATTAAGACCTTAACCATTAAGCCAGAGTGTGAGAAGTTGGCCTGGCATATGCTGTTCCTAGTTATAGGGACACCTTGCACCAGTCCAATTCGACTCTTATTGATGATAGGTTTAAGACAACCTTTAAAGAAAGCTATCCTAGTGGTAGCTGTGGAGAGCAGCCTTCAGGCTAAGTCTTGAAGGAGTGTTAAGCTTATTGTTTTACCATAATAACCTCTTGAATAACCAAATGAAAGAGTAGCCCACACAGGTATATATATAAAATATATGTATTTATTCTAGACAGAATCCCACAGCTACTTTATGTGGCTAGTGGCAAAGTTACACTTCAAACAAGCATTTATAAACACAATAAATAGCACAGAAATCAATGGGCCCCAGGGGGGGACCAAACCATATACTAAAATAGTGGTATAAGAACCACGACAATTCTACAGGCAATGCCTAGGGCATTCAGGATCGCTGGCCCCCTAAGAATCCACCCACAGTTAAGAGGAAGGGGACCCACGGGAGGCGTGTGCAGTGCGAGAAGTTGCTATCGGGATCGCAATGTTAGCCTATGGAGAATATCGCGGTTGAATAATTAAGGTTTAAGGACACTTCTAACAACAGTACAAAGTTAAGGCTTGAGACTTAAGGCTTTGGAGAGCCCACCACCACGGAAGTACCGAAGTACCACTGTTACCTGCCCCAGGGAAGCCGGGTGCATAGGTCGATTCTGGTGTCGGGTCGCAGGCTGATTTTCCATGGAAAAGGAGTCCAAACTGCTGCTAGCTGGAAGTGTCGCTGAAGTCGTGAAGATTAAAGTTGAAGAAAAGACAAAGATGAACCTGAAAGCAGAGGGGACAGAGTCTGGGTCACAGCACAGTGACCAGGGAGCTCACAGGAAGGAGCTCGTGGATGTCGGGTGCTTCAGGTGTGGAAGGTACAGCTGGGCTCTGCAGTCACGGGCTCCGGGAGGCTTCAAGGAAGGCCAGCTTCTGGAGGGCGACTGTCCCACGTCGGCTGAGGGTCGCTGCAGTGTTAGTGTCCTGATGGGATCCACTAAGCATTGGCAACCGCAACCCACGCAAGATGAACAAAGCAGCTGCTGGTGCAGACCCACGTGGTCTGAGGGTGCTCTCCTTTGCAGGGAGCGTAGAGCAGGCCTGGAGCAATTAGGGGAACTCTTAAAAAAAGAAGATTGTCCTCCATCAGGGGCCACAAGTCGAGAGACAAGGGACCGTGGAAGGCAGCAAAATGGAGTGCGTAAAAGGGCTCCCACGGGCCACCAGAGCGGGCCAGGGAGCTGAGGGTCGGCACAAATGCTGCTTGAAGGTTGGCTCAAGAATGGGCCAAAGCACAACTTCCCCACTGGTCGGAGTCGTGTGCTGGACAAGAGGTGGCTGGTGTCTCGGGGTATGCAGGGATCTCGACACCCACGTGGTCCAGGGTGCTCAGACTTGCTGGGCACACTCACAGGACGCTGGGATGCACTGGAGACCCACCTCGAGGTTGCTGGAAGGTGTTGAAGGTCGTGAGAGCAACGAAGTTCCAACCGGGTATCTTGTAGTCTTTTAGGTGCCTGCCAAGCAGGGGGATAACTCCTTTATCCCAAGGGAGATTTCTTCAGTCAGCTGGGCAGCAGCTTGTCGAAGGTCAGTTCTGTGAAGTCCTGTACGAATCTAAGGCTCTAGGGCAAAGTTATTCCCATATATCCCCAAGATTAGGGGATGGTCCAAGAGAGAGCCTACCAATCAGAGTAGAGGCGGGAAAGGGTGGCTACACCCACTCCCCTTTGTGTGTTTCCCACCTGGGCGAGGGGCAGGACGCCCCTGAACCGGTTCCAGGCGGTGTATGCAGAATTGGGGCTCTGCAGCTGCCTACGTGCAACTCTGAAAGGACATTTGGTGCACCCACCCTGTTCCAATCCACATATCCTGTCTGGGGAGGTGCTGGCACCTCCCTGCCACAGGAGCCCTATTGTCCAGATGGCGAGGCTGGGGTTTTCCCCAGCAACAGCCAGCCAGAGTCGTGTAGGTGGCGGACAGTAGCCATTTTGTGGTACATGTGCACTTTTAAATTGGTGTCCAAATTCTACCGCTTTTCCCATATGACCCTCCTAGCAAGGGGGAATCGTGCCCCCATGCCCATGGCTGGACTGGGGGTATGATTCCTTCATGTTTGACACCAAACACGATATGGTTCTGTGTAGCCATTCCTAAGTTACAGCGATGACGCCATAACTTATAATGCGGTTAAGAGTATATGGTATGGCTACACTACAAACAACCCAGTAACGATTTTACGAAGGTTGCAGAGAGGTCCTACTCATGTAGGGGTCCCCCCTCACACATACCTCAGCACCCAGCCCTGTAGGATTACCAGGGCCTGCCATAGGGGTGACCTATGAGAGTATATGTGTTGTATGGTATGGGACATAGGGTACCTACATCCCTGTAAGGGGTGCTAGCACCACCTTACCCAGGCTACAGTAGTGGCCTGGTGGTGTCAGTTTGGGTGGCTGTCCCAGGGTGGCACAATAAGTGCTGCAGCCCTGGTAGGCCTACTGGGGGACCCATGCCCTGGGTACCTAGGGTACCATCTACAAGGGACTGGTAGGGCATGCCCAGCATCCAATTATGTTTGTACCTAGAGTACTCACAACAGTTTTAGGGAGAAAGCAGATAGGCTGGGGTCCTGAATAGCAGGATCCCAGCCAGACTAGTCAAAAACCACTTAAATACCAGGCAAAAAGTTGGGGGCAACCATTAGTCAGATTCCACTCTCCTACACAGAGTAAGAGTCTAAGACCTTAACCATTAGGCCAGAGTAAGAGTTAAGACCTTAACCATTAGGCCAGAGTAAGAGATACAACCTTAACCATTAGTCCAGAGTAAGAGTCTAAGACCTTAACCATTAGGCCAGAGTAAGAGTTAAGACCTTAACCATTAGGCCAGAGTAAGAGATACAACCTTAACCATTAGGCCAGAGTAAGAGATACAACCTTAACCATTAGGCCAGTGTAAGAGTCTAAGACCTTAACCATTAGGCCAGAGTAAGAGTTAAGACCTTAACCATTAGGCCAGAGTTAGAGATACAACCTTAACCATTAGGCCAGAGTAAGAGTCTAGACCTTCACCATTAGGCCAGAGTAAGAGTCTAAGACCTTAACCATTAGGCCAGAGTATGAGATTAAGACCTTAACCATTAAGCCAGAGTAAGAGTCTAAGACCTTAACCATTAGGCTAGAGTGAGAGTCTAGACCTTCACCATTAGGCCAGAGTAAGAGTCTAAGACCTTAACCATTAGGCCAGAGTATGAGTTTAAGACCTTAACCATTAGGCCAGAGTAAGAGTCTAAGACCTTAACCATTAGGCCAGAGTAAGAGTTAAGACCTTAACCATTAGGCCAGAGTAAGAGATACAACCTTAACCATTAGTCCAGAGTAAGAGTCTAAGACCTTAACCATTAGGCCAGAGTAAGAGTTAAGGCCTTAACCATTAGGCCAGAGTTAGAGATACAACCTTAACCATTAGGCCAGTGTAAGAGTTAATACCTTAACCATTAGGCCAGAGTAAGAGTCAAGACCTTAACCATTAGGCCAGAGTAAGAGTCTTAGACCTTAATCATTAGGCCAGAGTAAGAGTTAAGACCTTCCAGAGTAAGAGTTAAGACCTTAACCATTAGGCCAGAGTAAGAGTCTAAGACCTTAACCATTAGGCCAGAGTAAGAGTCTAAGACCATAACCATTATGCCAGAGTAAGATTTAAGACCTTAACCATTAGGCCAGAGTTAGAGTTAATACCTTAAACATTAGGCCAAAGTAAGAGTTAAGACCTTAACCATTAGGCCAGAGTAAGAGTTAAGACCATAACCATTAGGCCAGATTAAGAGTCTAAGACCTTAACCATTAGGCCAGAGTCAGAGTTAAGACCTTAACCATTAGGCCAGAGTAAGAGATACAACCTTAACCATTAGGCCAGTGTAAGAGTTAAGACCTTAACCATTAGGCCAGAGTAAGAGTTAAGACCTTAAACATTAGGCCAGAGTAAGAGTCTAAGACCTTAACCATTAGGACAGAGTACGAGTCTTAGACCTTAACCATTAGGCCAGAGTTAGAGTTAAGACCATAACCATTATGCCAGAGTAAAATTTAAGAACTTAACCAATAGGCCAGAGTAAGAGTTAAAACCTTAAACATTAGGCCAAAGTAAGAGTTAAGACCTTAACCATTAGGCCAGAGTAAGAGTTAAGACCATAACCATTAGGCCAGATTAAGAGTCTAAGACCTTAACCATTAGGCCAGAGTAAGAGTTAAGACCTTAACCATTAGGCCAGAGTAAGAGATACAACCTTAACCATAAGGCCAGTGTAAGAGTTAAGTCCTTAACCATTAGGCCAGAGTAAGAGTTAAGACCTTAACCACTAGGCCAGAGTAAAAGTCTAAGACCTTAACCATTATACCAGAGTAAGAGTTAAGACCTTAACCAGTAGGCCATTAGGCCAGAGTAAGAGTCTAAGACCTTAACCATTAGGCCAGAGTAAGAGTCTAAGACCTTAACTATTAGTCCAGAAAAAGAGTCTAGACCTTAACCATTAGGCCAGAGTAAAAGTTAAGACCTTAACCATTAGGCCAGAGTAAGAGTCTATACCTTAACCATTAGGCCAGAGTAAGAGGATATACCTTAACCATTAGGCCAGAGTAAGAGTTAAGACCTTAACCAGTTGGCCAGTGTATGAGTCTAAGACCTTAACCATTAGGTCAGAGTAAGAGTTAAGACCTTAACCATTAGGCCAGAGTAAGAGTCTAAGACCTTAACCATTAGGCAAGAGTGAGAGTCTAGACCTTCACCATTAGGCCAGAGTAAGAGTCTAAGACCTTAACCATTAGGCCAGAGTATGAGTTTAAGACCTTAACCATTAGGCCAGAGTAAGAGTCTAAGACCTTAACCATTAGGCCAGAGTAAGAGTTAAGACCTTAACCATTAGGCCAGAGTAAGAGATACAACCTTAACCATTAGTCCAGAGTAAGAGTCTAAGACCTTAACCATTAGGCCAGAGTAAGAGATACAACCTTAACCATTAGGCCAGTGTAAGAGTTAAGACCTTCCAGAGTAAGAGTTAAGACCTTAACCATTAGGCCAGAGTAAGAGTCTAAGACCTTAACCATTAGGCCAGAGTAAGAGTCTAAGACCATAACCATTATGCCAGAGTAAGATTTAAGACCTTAACCATTAGGCCAGAGTAAGAGTTAAAACCTTAAACATTAGGCCAAAGTAAGAGTTAAGACCTTAACCATTAGGCCAGAGTAAGAGTTAAGACCATAACCATTAGCCCAGATTAAGAGTCTAAGACCTTAACCATTAGGCCAGAGTCAGAGTTAAGACCTTAACCATTAGGCCAGAGTAAGAGATACAACCTTAACCATTAGGCCAGTGTAAGAGTTAAGACCTTAACCATTAGGCCAGAGTAAGAGTTAAGACCTTAAACATTAGGCCAGAGTAAGAGTCTAAGATCTTAACCATTAGGCCAGAGTACGAGTCTTAGACCTTAACCATTAGGCCAGAGTTAGAGTTAAGACCATAACCATTATGCCAGAGTAAAATTTAAGAACTTAACCAATAGGCCAGAGTAAGAGTTAAAACCTTAAACATTAGGCCAAAGTAAGAGTTAAGACCTTAACCATTAGGCCAGAGTAAGAGTTAAGACCATAACCATTAGGCCAGATTAAGAGTCTAAGACCTTAACCATTAGGCCAGAGTAAGAGTTAAGACCTTAACCATTAGGCCAGAGTAAGAGATACAACCTTAACCATTAGGCCAGTGTAAGAGTTAAGTCCTTAACCATTAGGCCAGAGTAAGAGTTAAGACCTTAACCACTAGGCCAGAGTAAGAGTCTAAGACCTTAACCCTTATACCAGAGTAAGAGTTAAGACCTTAACCAGTAGGCCATTAGGCCAGAGTAAGAGTCTAAGACCTTAACCATTAGGCCAGAGTAAGAGTCTAAGACCTTAACTATTAGTCCAGAGAAAGAGTCTAGACCTTAACCATTAGGCCAGAGTAAAAGTTAAGACCTTAACCGTTAGGCCAGAGTAAGAGTCTATACCTTAACCATTAGGCCAGAGTAAGAGGATATACCTTAACCATTAGGCCAGAGTAAGAGTTAAGACCTTAACCAGTTGGCCAGTGTATGAGTCTAAGACCTTAACCATTAGGTCAGAGTAAGAGTTAAGACCTTAACCATTAGGCCAGAGTAAGAGTCTAAGACCTTAACCATTAGGCAAGAGTGAGAGTCTAGACCTTCACCATTAGGCCAGAGTAAGAGTCTAAGACCTTAACCATTAGGCCAGAGTATGAGTTTAAGACCTTAACCATTAGGCCAGAGTAAGAGTCTAAGACCTTAACCATTAGGCCAGAGTAAGAGTTAAGACCTTAACCATTAGGCCAGAGTAAGAGATACAACCTTAACCATTAGTCCAGAGTAAGAGTCTAAGACCTTAACCATTAGGCCAGAGTAAGAGTTAAGACCTTAACCATTAGGCCAGAGTAAGAGATACAACCTTAACCATTAGGCCAGTGTAAGAGTTAAGACCTTAACCATTAGGCCAGAGTAAGAGTCAAGACCTTAACCATTAGGCCAGAGTAAGAGTCTAAGACCTTAACCATTATACCAGAGTAAGAGTTAAGACCTTAACCAGTAGGCCATTAGGCCAGAGCAAGAGTCTTAGACCTTAACCATTAGGCCAGAGTAAGAGTTAAGACCTTCCAGAGTAAGAGTTAAGACCTTAACCATTAGGCCAGAGTAAGAGTCTAAGACCTTAACCATTAGGCCAGAGTAAGAGTCTAAGACATTAACCATTATACCAGAGTAAGAGTTAAGACCTTAACCAGTAGGCCATTAGGCCAGAGTAAGAGTCTAAGACCTTAACCATTACGCCAGAGTAAGAGTCTAAGACCTTAACCATTAGGCCAGAGTAACAGTTAAGACCTTAACCATTAGGCCAGAGTGAGAGTCTAAGACCGTAACCATTATGCCAGAGTAAGAGTTAAGACCTTAAGCAGTAGGCCAGAGTAAGAGTTAAGACCTTAAACATTAGGCCAGAGTAAGAGTCTAAGACCTTAACCATTAGGCCAGAGTACGAGTCTAAGACCTTAACCATTAGGCCAGAGTTAGAGTTAAGACCTTAACCATTAGGCCAGAGTAAGAGTTAAGACCTTAACCATTAGGCCAGAGTAAGAGATACAACCTTAACCATTAGGCCAGTGTAAGAGTTAAGACCTTAACCATTAGGCCAGAGTAAGAGTCAAGACCTTAACCATTAGGCCAGAGTAAGAGTCTAAGACCTTAACCATTATACCAGAGTAAGAGTTAAGACCTTAACCAGTAGGCCATTAGGCCAGAGCAAGAGTCTTAGACCTTAACCATTAGGCCAGAGTAAGAGTTAAGACCTTCCAGAGTAAGAGTTAAGACCTTAACCATTAGGCCAGAGTAAGAGTCTAAGACCTTAACCATTAGGCCAGAGTAAGAGTCTAAGACATTAACCATTATGGAGAAGTGGAGAAGTGTGGCTCACTGGTTAGAGTAGGCAGACCTGGAAGCAGAGGTCAGCCCGGGACAAGGGTTCAATTCCCGGCTCGGCTGGGTCTTGAGTCCATAAATTGTCCATGGACTCGATAATTCTCGCTCCAGTGCATACTCAATTCATGGGTTCACACTCTGCGACTCTGGGCAATAGCTTGCTTAATCTCCACAATGGCCCCTCGCGGTGGGATGCCTGGCTTTCACCTTGTGGATGCCCTGCTGGGTTATCTCACAGGGGAATACCAGGACGGGTTCCCTAAGCAAGCGCTTAGAGACCGGTTGGTGATTTGCGCTATATAAATATCTGCACATTTACATTTACATTACATTTACATTATACCAGAGTAAGAGTTAAGACCTTAACCAGTAGGCCATTAGGCCAGAGTAAGAGTCTAAGACCTTAACCATTAGGCCAGAGTAAGAGTCTAAGACCTTAACCATTAGGCCAGAGTAACAGTTAAGACCTTAACCATTAGGCCAGAGTGAGAGTCTAAGACCGTAACCATTATGCCAGAGTAAGAGTTAAGACCTTAAGCAGTAGGCCAGAGTAAGAGTTAAGACCTTAAACATTAGGCCAGAGTAAGAGTCTAAGACCTTAACCATTAGGCCAGAGTACGAGTCTAAGACCTTAACCATTAGGCCAGAGTTAGAGTTAAGACCTTAACCATTAGGCCAGAGTAAGAGTTAAGACCTTAACCATTAGGCCAGAGTAAGAGATACAACCTTAACCATCAGGCCAGTGTAAGAGTTAAGACCTTAACCATTAGGCCAGAGTAAGAGTCAAGACCTTAACCATTAGGCCAGAGTAAGAGTCTAAGACCTTAACCATTATACCAGAGTAAGAGTTAAGACCTTAACCAGTAGGCCATTAGGCCAGAGCAAGAGTCTTAGACCTTAACCATTAGGCCAGAGTAAGAGTTAAGACCTTCCAGAGTAAGAGTTAAGACCTTAACCATTAGGCCAGAGTAAGAGTCTAAGACCTTAACCATTAGGCCAGAGTAAGAGTCTAAGACATTAACCATTATACCAGAGTAAGAGTTAAGACCTTAACCAGTAGGCCATTAGGCCAGAGTAAGAGTCTAAGACCTTAACCATTAGGCCAGAGTAAGAGTCTAAGACCTTAACCATTAGGCCAGAGTAACAGTTAAGACCTTAACCATTAGGCCAGAGTGAGAGTCTAAGACCGTAACCATTATGCCAGAGTAAGAGTTAAGACCTTAAGCAGTAGGCCAGAGTAAGAGTTAAGACCTTAAACATTAGGCCAGAGTAAGAGTCTAAGACCTTAACCATTAGGCCAGAGTACGAGTCTAAGACCTTAACCATTAGGCCAGAGTTAGAGTTAAGACCTTAACCATTAGGCCAGAGTAAGAGTTAAGAC
Source organism: Triturus cristatus (assembly GCF_964204655.1). Classification (NCBI taxonomy): domain Eukaryota; kingdom Metazoa; phylum Chordata; class Amphibia; order Caudata; family Salamandridae; genus Triturus; species Triturus cristatus. The sequence goes on from NC_140588.1 coordinate 3,107,531, forward strand.
CTTAAGCAATAGGCCAGAGTAAGTGTCAGACCTTAACCATTAGGCCAGAGTACGAGTCTAAGACCTTAACCATTAGGCCAGAGTAAGAGTTAAGACCTTAACCAGTAGGCCAGAGTAAGAGTCTAAGAACTTAACCATTAGGCCAGAGTAAGAGTTAAGACCTTAACCATTAGTCCAGAGTAAGAGTCTAAGACCATAACCAATAGGCCAGAGTAAGAGTTAAGACCTTAACCAGTAGGCCATAGTAAGAGTCTACGACCTTAACCATTAGGCCAGAGTAAGAGTCTACGACCTTAACCATTAGGCCAGAGTAAGAGATAAGACCTTAACCATTAGGCCAGAGTAAGAGTCTAAGACCTTAACCATTAGGCCAGAGTGAGAGTCTAGACCTTCACCATTAGGCCAGAGTAAGAGTCTCAGACCTTAACCATTAGGCCAGAGTATGAGTTTAAGACCTTAACCATTAGGCCAGAGTAAGAGTCTAAGACCTTAACCATTAGGCCAGAGTAAGAGTTAAGACCTTAAGCAGTAGGCCAGAGTAAGAGTTAAGACCTTAAACATTAGGCCAGAGTAAAAGTTAAGACCTTTACCATTAGGCCAGAGTACGAGTCTAAGACCCTAACCATTAGGCCAGAGTAAGAGTTAAGACCTTAACCATTAGGCCAGAGTATGAGTCTAAGACCTTAACCATTAGGCCAGAGTAAGAGATAGGACCTTAGCCAGTAGGCCACAGTAAGAGACTAAGGCCTTATCCAGTAGGCGAGAGTAAGAGTCTCAGACCTTAAATTTTAGTCCAGAGTGAGAGTCTAGACCTTAACCATAAGGCCAGAGTAAGAGTTAAGACCTTAACCATGAGGCCAGAGTAAGAGTCTAAGACCTTAACCATTAGGCCAGAGTGAGAGTTAGGACTTTAACCATTAGGCCAGAGTAAGAGTTAAGACCTTAACCAGTAGGCCAGAGTAAGAGTTAAGACCTTAACCAATAGGCCAGGATAAGAGTTAAGACCTTAACCAGTAGGCCAGAGTAAGAGTCTAAGACCTTAACCATTAGGCCAGAGTAAGAGTCTAAGACCTTAACTATTAGTCCAGAGAAAGAGTCTAGACCTTAACCATTAGGCCAGAGTAAAAGTTAAGACCTTAACCATTAGGCCAGAGTAAGAGTCTATACCTTAACCATTAGGCCAGAGTAAGAGGATATACCTTAACCATTAGCCCAGAGTAAGAGTTAAGACCTTAACCAGTTGGCCAGTGTATGAGTCTAAGACCTTAACCATTAGGTCAGAGTAAGAGTTAAGACCTTAACCATTAGGCCAGAGTAAGAGTCTAAGACCTTAACCATTAGGCAAGAGTGAGAGTCTAGACCTTCACCATTAGGCCAGAGTAAGAGTCTAAGACCTTAACCATTAGGCCAGAGTATGAGATTAAGACCTTAACCATTAAGCCAGAGTAAGAGTCTAAGACCTTAACCATTAGGCCAGAGTAAGAGTTAAGACCTTAACCATTAGGCCAGAGTAAGATATACAACCTTAACCATTAGTCCAGAGTAAGAGTCTAAGACCTTAACCATTAGGCCAGAGTAAGAGTTAAGACCTTAACCATTAGGCCAGAGTAAGAGATACAACCTTAACCATTAGGCCAGAGTAAGAGATACAACCTTAACCATTAGGCCAGTGTAAGAGTTAAGACCTTAACCATTAGGCCAGAGTAAGAGTCAAGACCTTAACCATTAGGCCAGAGTAAGAGTCTAAGACCTTAACCATTATACCAGAGTAAGAGTTAAGACCTTAACCAGTAGGCCATTAGGCCAGAGTAAGAGTCTTAGACCTTAACCATTAGGCCAGAGTAAGAGTTAAGACCTTCCAGAGTAAGAGTTAAGACCTTAACCATTAGGCCAGAGTAAGAGTCTAAGACCTTAACCATTAGGCCAGAGTAAGAGTCTAAGACCATAACCATTATGCCAGAGTAAGATTTAAGACCTTAACCAATAGGCCAGAGTAAGAGTTAAAACCTTAAACATTAGGCCAAAGTAAGAGTTAAGACCTTAACCATTAGGCCAGAGTAAGAGTTAAGACCATAACCATTAGGCCAGATTAAGAGACTAAGACCTTAACCATTAGGCCAGAGTCAGAGTTAAGACCTTAACCATTAGGCCAGAGTAAGAGATACAACCTTAACCATTAGGCCAGTGTAAGAGTTAAGACCTTAACCATTAGGCCAGAGTAAGAGTTAAGACCTTAACCATTAGGCCAGAGTAAGAGTCTAAGACCTTAACCATTATACCAGAGTAAGAGTTAAGACCTTAACCAGTAGGCCATTAGGCCAGAGTAAGAGTCTAAGACCTTAACAATTAGGCCAGAGTAAGAGTCTAAGACCTTAACCATTAGGCCAGAGTAACAGTTAAGACCTTAACCATTAGGCCAGAGTGAGAGTCTAAGACCTTAACCATTATGCCAGAGTAAGAGTTAAGACCTTAAGCAGTAGGCCAGAGTAAGAGTTAAGACCTTAAACATTAGGCCAGAGTAAGAGTCTAAGACCTTAACCATTAGGCCAGAGTACGAGTCTTAGACCTTAACCATTAGGCCAGAGTTAGAGTTAAGACCTTAACCATTAGGCCAGAGTGAGAGTCTATGACCGTAACCATTATGCCAGAGTAAGAGTTAAGACCTTAAGCAGTAGGCCAGAGTAAGAGTTAAGACCTTAAACATTAGGCCAAAGTAAGAGTTAAGACCATAACCATTAGGCCAGATTAAGAGTCTAAGACCTTAACCATTAGGCCAGAGTAAGAGTTAAGACCTTAACCATTAGGCCAGAGTAAGAGATACAACCTTAACCATTAGGCCAGTGTAAGAGTTAAGTCCTTAACCATTAGGCCAGAGTAAGAGTTAAGACCTTAACCACTAGGCCAGACTAAGAGTCTAAGACCTTAACCATTATACCAGAGTGAGAGTTAAGACCTTAACCAGTAGGCCATTAGGCCAGAGTAAGAGTCTAAGACCTTAACCATTAGGCCAGAGTAAGAGTCTAAGACCTTAACTATTAGTCCAGAGAAAGAGTCTAGACCTTAACCATTAGGCCAGAGTAAAAGTTAAGACCTTAACCATTAGGCCAGAGTAAGAGTCTATACCTTAACCATTAGGCCAGAGTAAGAGGATATACCTTAACCATTAGGCCAGAGTAAGAGTTAAGACCTTAACCAGTGGGCCAGTGTATGAGTCTAAGACCTTAACCATTAGGTCAGAGTAAGAGTTAAGACCTTAACCATTAGGCCAGAGTAAGAGTCTAAGACCTTAACCATTAGGCTAGAGTGAGAGTCTAGACCTTCACCATTAGGCCAGAGTAAGAGTCTAAGACCTTAACCATTAGGCCAGAGTATGAGTTTAAGACCTTAACCATTAGGCCAGAGTAAGAGTCTAAGACCTTAACCATTAGGCCAGAGTAAGAGTTAAGACCTTAACCATTAGGCCAGAGTAAGAGATACAACCTTAACCAGTAGGCCATAGTAAGAGTCTACGACCTTAACCATTAGGCCAGAGTAAGAGTTAAGACCTTAACCATTAGGCCAGAGTTAGAGATACAACCTTAACCATTAGGCCAGTGTAAGAGTTAAGACCTTAACCATTAGGCCAGAGTAAGAGTCAAGACCTTAACCATTAGGCCAGAGTAAGAGTCTTAGACCTTAACCATTAGGCCAGAGTAAGAGTTAAGACCTTCCAGAGTAAGAGTTAAGACCTTAACCATTAGGCCAGAGTAAGAGTCTAAGACCTTAACCATTAGGCCAGAGTAAGAGTCTAAGACCATAACCATTATGCCAGAGTAAGATTTAAGACCTTAACCATTAGGCCAGAGTAAGAGTTAAAACCTTAAACATTAGGCCAAAGTAAGAGTTAAGACCTTAACCATTAGGCCAGAGTAAGAGTTAAGACCATAACCATTAGGCCAGATTAAGAGTCTAAGACCTTAACCATTAGGCCAGAGTAAGAGTTAAAACCTTAAACATTAGGCCAAAGTAAGAGTTAAGACCTTAACCATTAGGCCAGAGTAAGAGTTAAGACCATAAGCATTAGGACAGATTAAGAGTCTAAGACCTTAACCATTAGGCCAGAGTCAGAGTTAAGACCTTAACCATTAGGCCAGAGTAAGAGATACGACCTTAACCATTAGGCCAGTGTAAGAGTTAAGACCTTAACCATTAGGCCAGAGTAAGAGTTAAGACCTTAAACATTAGGCCAGAGTAAGAGTCTAAGACCTTAACCATTAGGCCAGAGTACGAGTCTTAGACCTTAACCATTAGGCCAGAGTTAGAGTTAAGACCATAACCATTATGCCAGAGTAAAATTTAAGAACTTAACCAATAGGCCAGAGTAAGAGTTAAAACCTTAAACATTAGGCCAAAGTAAGAGTTAAGACCTTAACCATTAGGCCAGAGTAAGAGTTAAGACCATAACCATTAGGCCAGATTAAGAGTCTAAGACCTTAACCCTTAGGCCAGAGTAAGAGTTAAGACCTTAACCATTAGGCCAGAGTAAGAGATACAACCTTAACCATTAGGCCAGTGTAAGAGTTAAGTCCTCAACCATTAGGCCAGAGTAAGAGTTAAGACCTTAACCACTAGGCCAGAGTAAGAGTCTAAGACCTTAACCATTATACCAGAGTAAGAGTTAAGACCTTAACCAGTAGGCCATTAGGCCAGAGTAAGAGTCTAAGACCTTAACCATTAGGCCAGAGTAAGAGTCTAAGACCTTAACTATTAGTCCAGAGAAAGAGTCTAGACCTTAACCATTAGGCCAGAGTAAAAGTTAAGACCTTAACCATTAGGCCAGAGTAAGAGTCTATACCTTAACCATTAGGCCAGAGTAAGAGGATATACCTTAACCATTAGGCCAGAGTAAGAGTTAAGACCTTAACCAGTTGGCCAGTGTATGAGTCTAAGACCTTAACCATTAGGTCAGAGTAAGAGTTAAGACCTTAACCATTAGGCCAGAGTAAGAGTCTAAGACCTTAACCATTAGGCCAGAGTATGAGTTTAAGACCTTAACCATTAGGCCAGAGTAAGAGTCTAAGACCTTAACCATTAGGCCAGAGTAAGAGTTAAGACCTTAACCATTAGGCCAGAGTAAGAGATACAACCTTAACCATTAGTCCAGAGTAAGAGTCTAAGACCTTAACCATTAGGCCAGAGTAAGAGTTAAGACCTTAACCATTAGGCCAGAGTAAGAGATACAACCTTAACCATTAGGCCAGTGTAAGAGTTAAGACCTTAACCATTAGGCCAGAGTAAGAGTCAAGACCTTAACCATTAGGCCAGAGTAAGAGTCTAAGACCTTAACCATTATACCAGAGTAAGAGTTAAGACCTTAACCAGTAGGCCATTAGGCCAGAGCAAGAGTCTTAGACCTTAACCATTAGGCCAGAGTAAGAGTTATGACCTTCCAGAGTAAGAGTTAAGACCTTAACCATTAGGCCAGAGTAAGAGTCTAAGACCTTAACCATTAGGCCAGAGTAAGAGTCTAAGACATTAACCATTATACCAGAGTAAGAGTTAAGACCTTAACCAGTAGGCCATTAAGCCAGAGTAAGAGTCTAAGACCTTAACCATTAGGCCAGAGTAAGAGTCTAAGACCTTAACCATTAGGCCAGAGTAAGAGTCTAAGACCTTAACCATTAGGCCAGAGTAACAGTTAAGACCTTAACCATTAGGCCAGAGTGAGAGTCTAAGACCGTAACCATTATGCCAGAGTAAGAGTTAAGACCTTAAGCAGTAGGCCAGAGTAAGAGTTAAGACCTTAAACATTAGGCCAGAGTAAGAGTCTAAGACCTTAACCATTAGGCCAGAGTACGAGTCTAAGACCTTAACCATTAGGCCAGAGTTAGAGTTAAGACCTTAACCATTAGGCCAGAGTAAGAGTTAAGACCTTAAGCATTAGGCCAGAGTAAGTGTCAGACCTTAACCATTAGGCCAGAGTACGAGTCTAAGACCTTAACCATTAGGCCAGAGTAAGAGTTAAGACCTTAACCAGTAGGCCAGAGTAAGAGTCTAAGAACTTAACCATTAGGCCAGAGTAAGAGTTAAGACCTTAACCATTAGGCCAGAGTAAGAGCTAAGACCTTAACCATTAGTCCAGAGTAAGAGTCTAAGACCATAACCAATAGGCCAGAGTAAGAGTTAAGACCTTAACCAGTAGGCCATAGTAAGAGTCTACGACCTTAACCATTAGGCCAGAGTAAGAGTCTACGACCTTAACCATTAGGCCAGAGTAAGAGATAAGACCTTAACCATTAGGCCAGAGTAAGAGTCTAAGACCTTAACCATTAGGCCAGAGTGAGAGTCTAGACCTTCACCATTAGGCCAGAGTAAGAGTCTCAGACCTTAACCATTAGGCCAGAGTATGAGTTTAAGACCTTAACCATTAGGCCAGAGTAAGAGTCTAAGACCTTAACCATTAGGCCAGAGTAAGAGTTAAGACCTTAAGCAGTAGGCCAGAGTAAGAGTTAAGACCTTAAACATTAGGCCAGAGTAAAAGTTAAGACCTTTACCATTAGGCCAGAGTACGAGTCTAAGACCTTAACCATTAGGCCAGAGTAAGAGTTAAGACCTTAACCATTAGGCCAGAGTATGAGTCTAAGACCTTAACCATTAGGCCAGAGTAAGAGATAGGACCTTAGCCAGTAGGCCACAGTAAGAGACTAAGGCCTTATCCAGTAGGCGAGAGTAAGAGTCTCAGACCTTACATTTTAGTCCAGAGTGAGAGTCTAGACCTTAACCATAAGGCCAGAGTAAGAGTTAAGACCTTAACCATGAGGCCAGAGTAAGAGTCTAAGACCTTAACCATTAGGCCAGAGTGAGAGTTAGGACCTTAACCATTAGGCCAGAGTAAGAGTTAAGACCTTAACCAGTAGGCCAGAGTAAGAGTTAAGACCTTAACCAATAGGCCAGGATAAGAGTTAAGACCTTAACCAGTAGGCCAGAGTAAGAGTCTAAGACCTTAACCATTAGGCCAGAGTAAGAGTCTAAGACCTTAACTATTAGTACAGAGAAAGAGTCTAGACCTTAACCATTAGGCCAGAGTAAAAGTTAAGACCTTAACCATTAGGCCAGAGTAAGAGTCTATACCTTAACCATTAGGCCAGAGTAAGAGGATATACCTTAACCATTAGCCCAGAGTAAGAGTTAAGACCTTAACCAGTTGGCCAGTGTATGAGTCTAAGACCTTAACCATTAGGTCAGAGTAAGAGTTAAGACCTTAACCATTAGGCCAGAGTAAGAGTCTAAGACCTTAACCATTAGGCAAGAGTGAGAGTCTAGACCTTCACCATTAGGCCAGAGTAAGAGTCTAAGACCTTAACCATTAGGCCAGAGTATGAGATTAAGACCTTAACCATTAAGCCAGAGTAAGAGTCTAAGACCTTAACCATTAGGCCAGAGTAAGAGTTAAGACCTTAACCATTAGGCCAGAGTAAGAGATACAACCTTAACCATTAGTCCAGAGTAAGAGTCTAAGACCTTAACCATTAGGCCAGAGTAAGAGTTAAGACCTTAACCATTAGGCCAGAGTAAGAGATACAACCTTAACCATTAGGCCAGAGTAAGAGATACAACCTTAACCATTAGGCCAGTGTAAGAGTTAAGACCTTAACCATTAGGCCAGAGTAAGAGTCAAGACCTTAACCATTAGGCCAGAGTAAGAGTCTAAGACCTTAACCATTATACCAGAGTAAGAGTTAAGACCTTAACCAGTAGGCCATTAGGCCAGAGTAAGAGTCTTAGACCTTAACCATTAGGCCAGAGTAAGAGTTAAGACCTTCCAGAGTAAGAGTTAAGACCTTAACCATTAGGCCAGAGTAAGAGTCTAAGACCATAACCATTATGCCAGAGTAAGATTTAAGACCTTAACCAATAGGCCAGAGTAAGAGTTAAAACCTTAAACATTAGGCCAAAGTAAGAGTTAAGACCTTAACCATTAGGCCAGAGTAAGAGTTAAGACCATAACCATTAGGCCAGATTAAGAGTCTAAGACCTTAACCATTAGGCCAGAGTCAGAGTTAAGACCTTAACCATTAGGCCAGAGTAAGAGATACAACCTTAACCATTAGGCCAGTGTAAGAGTTAAGACCTTAACCATTAGGCCAGAGTAAGAGTTAAGACCTTAACCATTAGGCCAGAGTAAGAGTCTAAGACCTTAACCATTATACCAGAGTAAGAGTTAAGACCTTAACCAGTAGGCCATTAGGCCAGAGTAAGAGTCTAAGACCTTAACAATTAGGCCAGAGTAAGAGTCTAAGACCTTAACCATTAGGCCAGAGTAAGAGTCTAAGACCTTAACCATTAGGCCAGAGTAACAGTTAAGACCTTAACCATTAGGCCAGAGTGAGAGTCTAAGACCGTAACCATTATGCCAGAGTAAGAGTTAAGACCTTAAGCAGTAGGCCAGAGTAAGAGTTAAGACCTTAAACATTAGGCCAGAGTAAGAGTCTAAGACCTTAACCATTAGGCCAGAGTACGAGTCTTAGACCTTAACCATTAGGCCAGAGTTAGAGTTAAGACCTTAACCATTAGGCCAGAGTGAGAGTCTAAGACCGTAACCATTATGCCAGAGTAAGAGTTAAGACCTTAAGCAGTAGGCCAGAGTAAGAGTTAAGACCTTAAACATTAGGCCAAAGTAAGAGTTAAGACCTTAACCATTAGGCCAGAGTAAGAGTTAAGACCATAACCATTAGGCCAGATTAAGAGTCTAAGACCTTAACCATTAGGCCAGAGTAAGAGTTAAGACCTTAACCAATAGGCCAGAGTAAGAGATACAACCTTAACCATTAGGCCAGTGTAAGAGTTAAGTCCTTAACCATTAGGCCAGAGTAAGAGTTAATACCTTAACCAGTAGGCCATTAGGCCAGAGTAAGAGTCTAAGACCTTAACCATTAGGCCAGAGTAAGAGTCTAAGACCTTAACTATTAGTCCAGAGAAAGAGTCTAGACCTTAACCATTAGGCCAGAGTAAAAGTTAAGACCTTAACCATTAGGCCAGAGTAAGAGTCTATACCTTAACCATTAGGCCAGAGTAAGAGGATATACCTTAACCATTAGGCCAGAGTAAGAGTTAAGACCTTAACCAGTTGGCCAGTGTATGAGTCTAAGACCTTAACCATTAGGTCAGAGTAGGAGTTAAGACCTTAACCATTAGGCCAGAGTAAGAGTCTAAGACCTTAACCATTAGGCTAGAGTGAGAGTCTAGACCTTCACCATTAGGCCAGAGTAAGAGTCTAAGACCTTAACCATTAGGCCAGAGTATGAGTTTAAGACCTTAACCATTAGGCCAGAGTAAGAGTCTAAGACCTTAACCATTAGGCCAGAGTAAGAGTTAAGACCTTAACCATTAGGCCAGAGTAAGAGATACAACCTTAACCATTAGTCCAGAGTAAGAGTCTAAGACCTTAACCATTAGGCCAGAGTAAGAGTTAAGACCTTAACTATTAGGCCAGAGTTAGAGATACAACCTTAACCATTAGGCCAGTGTAAGAGTTAAAACCTTAACCATTAGGCCAGAGTAAGAGTCAAGACCGTAACCATTAGGCCAGAGTAAGAGTCTTAGACCTTAACCATTAGGCCAGAGTAAGAGTTAAGACCTTCCAGAGTAAGAGTTAAGACCTTAACCATTAGGCCAGAGTAAGAGTCTAAGACCTTAACCATTAGGCCAGAGTAAGAGTCTAAGACCATAACCATTATGCCAGAGTAAGATTTAAGACCTTAACCATTAGGCCAGAGTAAGAGTTAAAACCTTAAACATTAGGCCAAAGTAAGAGATAAGACCTTAACCATTAGGCCAGAGTAAGAGTTAAGACCATAACCATTAGGCCAGATTAAGAGTCTAAGACCTTAACCATTAGGCCAGAGTCAGAGTTAAGACCTTAACCATTAGGCCAGAGTAAGAGATACAACCTTAACCATTAGGCCAGTGTAAGAGTTAAGACCTTAACCATTAGGCCAGAGTAAGAGTTAAGACCTTAACCATTAGGCCAGAGTAAGAGTCTAAGACCTTAACCATTATACCAGAGTAAGAGTTAAGACCTTAACCAGTAGGCCATTAGGCCAGAGTAAGAGTCTAAGACCTTAACAATTAGGCCAGAGTAAGAGTCTAAGACCTTAACCATTAGGCCAGAGTAAGAGTCTAAGACCTTAACCATTAGGCCTGAGTAACAGTTAAGACCTTAACCATTAGGCCAGAGTGAGAGTCTAAGACCGTAACCATTATGCCAGAGTAAGAGTTAAGACCTTAAGCAGTAGGCCAGAGTAAGAGTTAAGACCTTAAACATTAGGCCAGAGTAAGAGTCTAAGACGTTAACCATTAGGCCAGAGTATGAGTCTTAGACCTGAACCATTAGGCCAGAGTTAGAGTTAAGACCTTAACCATTAGGCCAGAGTAAGAGTTAAGACCTTAAGCATTAGGCCAGAGTAAGTGTCAGACCTTAACCATTAGGCCAGAGTACGAGTCTAAGACCTTAACCATTAGGCCAGAGTAAGAGTTAAGACCTTAACCAGTAGGCCAGAGTAAGAGTCTAAGAACTTAACCATTAGGCCAGAGTAAGAGTTAAGACCTTAACCATTAGGCCAGAGTAAGAGCTAAGACCTTAACCATTAGTCCAGAGTAAGAGTCTAAGACCTTAACCAATAGGCCAGAGTAAGAGTTAAGACCTTAACCAGTAGGCCATAGTAAGAGTCTACGACCTTAACCATTAGGCCAGAGTAAGAGTCTACGACCTTAACCATTAGGCCAGAGTAAGAGTTAAGACCTTAACCATTAGGCCAGAGTAAGAGTCTAAGACCTTAACCATTAGGCCAGAGTGAGAGTCTAGACCTTCACCATTAGGCCAGAGTAAGAGTCTCAGACCTTAACCATTAGGCCAGAGTATGAGTGTAAGACCTTAACCATTAGGCCAGAGTAAGAGTCTAAGACCTTAACCATTAGGCCAGAGTAGGAGTTAAGACCTTAACCATTAGGCCAGAGTAAGAGATAAGACCTTAACCATTAGGCCAGTGTAAGAGTTATGACCTTAACCATTAGGTCACAGTAAGAGTCAAGACCTTAGCCATTAGGCCAGAGTAAGAGTGTAAGACCTTAACCATTATACCAGAGTAAGAGTTAAGACCTTAACCAGTAGGCCATTAGGCCAGAGTAAGAGTCTAAAACCTTAACCATTATGCCAGAGTAAGAGTCTAAGACCTTAACCATTAGGCCAGATTAAGAGTCTAAGACCTTAACCATTAGGCCAGAGTAACAGTTAAGACCTTAACCATTAGGCCTGAGTGAGAGTCTAAGACCGTAACCATTATGCCAGAGTAAGAGTTAAGACCTTAAGCAGTAGGCCAGAGTAAGAGTTAAGACCTTAAACATTAGGCCAGAGTAAAAGTTAAGACCTTTACCATTAGGCCAGAGTACGAGTCTAAGACCTTAACCATTAGGCCAGAGTAAGAGTTAAGACCTTAACCATTCGGCCAGAGTAAGAGTTAAGACCTTAACCATTAGGCCAGAGTATGAGTCTAAGACTTTAACCATTAGGCCAGAATAAGAGATAGGACCTTAGCCAGTAGGCCACAGTAAGAGACTAAGACCTTATCCAGTAGGCCAGAGTGAGAGTTAAGACCTTAACCATTAGGCCAGAGTAAGAGTTAAGACCTTAACCATTAGGCCAGAGTAAGAGTTAAGACCTTAACCATTAGGCCAGAGTATGAGTCTAAGACCTTAACCATTAGGCCAGAATAAGAGATAGGACCTTAGCCAGTAGGCCACAGTAAGAGACTAAGACCTTATCCAGTAGGCCAGAGTGAGAGTTAAGACCTTAACCAGTAGGCCAGAGTAAGATTTAAGACCTTAACCAATAGGCCAGGATAAGAGTTAAGACCTTAACCAGTAGGCCAGAGTAAGAGTCTAAGACCTTAACCATTAGGCCAGAGTAAGAGTCTAAGACCTTAACTATTAGTCCAGAGAAAGAGTCTAGACCTTAACCATTAGGCCAGAGTAAAAGTTAAGACCTTAACCATTAGGCCAGAGTAAGAGTCTATACCTTAACCATTAGGCCAGAGTAAGAGGATATACCTTAACCATTAGGCCAGAGTAAGAGTTAAGACCTTAACCAGTTGGCCAGTGTATGAGTCTAAGATCTTAACCATTAGGTCAGAGTAAGAGTTAAGACCTTAACCATTAGACCAGAGTAAAAGTTAAGACTTTAACCATTAGGCCGGAGTAAGAGTCTAAGACCTTAACCATTAGGCCAGAGTGAGAGTCTAGACCTTTACCATTAGGCCAGAGTAAGAGTCTAAGACCTTAACCATAAGGCCAGAGTAAGAGTTAAGACCTTAACCATTACGCCAGAGTAAGAGTTAAGACCTTAACCATTAGGCCAGAGTATGAGTCTAAGACCTTAACCATTAGGCCAGAGTAAGAGTCTAAGACCTTAACCATTAGGCCAGAGTGAGAGTCTAGACCTTTACTATTAGGCCAGAGTAAGAGTTAAGACCTTAACCAATAGGCCAGGATAAGAGTTAAGACCTTAACCAGTAGGCCAGAGCAAGAGTCTAAGACCTTAACCATTAGGCCAGAGTAAGAGTCTAAGACCTTAACTATTGGTCCAGAGAAAGAGTCTAGACCTTAACCATTAGGCCAGAGTAAAAGTTAAGACCTTAACCATTAGGCCAGAGTAAGAGTCTATACCTTAACCATTAGGCCAGAGTAAGAGGATATACCTTAACCATTAGGCCAGAGTAAGAGTCTTAGACTTTAACCATAAGGCTTAGCAAGAGTTAAGACTTTAGCCAGTAGGCCAGAGTAAGAGTGTAGGAACTTATCCAGTAGGCCAGAGTAAAAGTCTAAGAGCTTAACCACAAGGCCAGAGTAAGAGTCTAAGACCTTAACCATTAGACCAGAGTAAGAGTTAAGACTTTAACCATTAGGCCAGAGTAAGAGTTAAAACCTTAAACATAAGGCCAAAGTAAGAGATAAGACCTTAACCATTAGGCCAGAGTAAGAGTTAAGACCATAACCATTAGGCCAGATTAAGAGTCTAAGACCTTAACCATTAGGCCAGAGTCAGAGTTAAGACCTTAACCATTAGGCCAGAGTAAGAGATACAACCTTAACCATTAGGCCAGTGTAAGAGTTAAGACCTTAACCATTAGGCCAGAGTAAGAGTTAAGACCTTAACCATTAGGCCAGAGTAAGAGTCTAAGACCTTAACCATTATACCAGAGTAAGAGTTAAGACCTTAACCAGTAGGCCATTAGGCCAGAGTAAGAGCCTAAGACCTTAACAATTAGGCCAGAGTAAGAGTCTAAGACCTTAACCATTAGGCCAGAGTAAGAGTCTAAGACCTTAACCATTAGGCCTGAGTAACAGTTAAGACCTTAACCATTAGGCCAGAGTGAGAGTCTAAGACCGTAACCATTATGCCAGAGTAAGAGTTAAGACCTTAAGCAGTAGGCCAGAGTAAGAGTTAAGACCTTAAACATTAGGCCAGAGTAAGAGTCTAAGACGTTAACCATTAGGCCAGAGTATGAGTCTTAGACCTTAACCATTAGGCCAGAGTTAGAGTTAAGACCTTAACCATTAGGCCAGAGTAAGAGTTAAGACCTTAAGCATTAGGCCAGAGTAAGTGTCAGACCTTAACCATTAGGCCAGAGTACGAGTCTAAGACCTTAACCATTAGGCCAGAGTAAGAGTTAAGACCTTAACCAGTAGGCCAGAGTAAGAGTCTAAGAACTTAACCATTAGGCCAGAGTAAGAGTTAAGACCTTAACCATTAGGCCAGAGTAAGAGCTAAGACCTTAACCATTAGTCCAGAGTAAGAGTCTAAGACCTTAACCAATAGGCCAGAGTAAGAGTTAAGACCTTAACCAGTAGGCCATAGTAAGAGTCTACGACCTTAACCATTAGGCCAGAGTAAGAGTCTACGACCTTAACCATTAGGCCAGAGTAAGAGTTAAGACCTTAACCATTAGGCCAGAGTAAGAGTCTAAGACCTTAACCATTAGGCCAGAGTGAGAGTCTAGACCTTCACCATTAGGCCAGAGTAAGAGTCTCAGACCTTAACCATTAGGCCAGAGTATGAGTGTAAGACCTTAACCATTAGGCCAGAGTAAGAGTCTAAGACCTTAACCATTAGGCCAGAGTAGGAGTTAAGACCTTAACCATTAGGCCAGAGTAAGAGATAAGACCTTAACCATTAGGCCAGTGTAAGAGTTATGACCTTAACCATTAGGTCACAGTAAGAGTCAAGACCTTAGCCATTAGGCCAGAGTAAGAGTGTAAGACCTTAACCATTATACCAGAGTAAGAGTTAAGACCTTAACCAGTAGGCCATTAGGCCAGAGTAAGAGTCTAAAACCTTAACCATTAGGCCAGAGTAAGAGTCTAAGACCTTAACCATTAGGCCAGATTAAGAGTCTAAGACCTTAACCATTAGGCCAGAGTAACAGTTAAGACCTTAACCATTAGGCCTGAGTGAGAGTCTAAGACCGTAACCATTATGCCAGAGTAAGAGTTAAGACCTTAAGCAGTAGGCCAGAGTAAGAGTTAAGACCTTAAACATTAGGCCAGAGTAAAAGTTAAGACCTTTACCATTAGGCCAGAGTACGAGTCTAAGACCTTAACCATTAGGCCAGAGTAAGAGTTAAGACCTTAACCATTCGGCCAGAGTAAGAGTTAAGACCTTAACCATTAGGCCAGAGTATGAGTCTAAGACTTTAACCATTAGGCCAGAATAAGAGATAGGACCTTAGCCAGTAGGCCACAGTAAGAGACTAAGACCTTATCCAGTAGGCCAGAGTGAGAGTTAAGACCTTAACCATTAGGCCAGAGTAAGAGTTAAGACCTTAACCATTAGGCCAGAGTAAGAGTTAAGACCTTAACCATTAGGCCAGAGTATGAGTCTAAGACCTTAACCATTAGGCCAGAATAAGAGATAGGACCTTAGCCAGTAGGCCACAGTAAGAGACTAAGACCTTATCCAGTAGGCCAGAGTGAGAGTTAAGACCTTAACCAGTAGGCCAGAGTAAGATTTAAGACCTTAACCAATAGGCCAGGATAAGAGTTAAGACCTTAACCAGTAGGCCAGAGTAAGAGTCTAAGACCTTAACCATTAGGCCAGAGTAAGAGTCTAAGACCTTAACTATTAGTCCAGAGAAAGAGTCTAGACCTTAACCATTAGGCCAGAGTAAAAGTTAAGACCTTAACCATTAGGCCAGAGTAAGAGTCTATACCTTAACCATTAGGCCAGAGTAAGAGGATATACCTTAACCATTAGGCCAGAGTAAGAGTTAAGACCTTAACCAGTTGGCCAGTGTATGAGTCTAAGATCTTAACCATTAGGTCAGAGTAAGAGTTAAGACCTTAACCATTAGACCAGAGTAAAAGTTAAGACTTTAACCATTAGGCCAGAGTAAGAGTCTAAGACCTTAACCATTAGGCCAGAGTGAGAGTCTAGACCTTTACCATTAGGCCAGAGTAAGAGTCTAAGACCTTAACCATTAGGCCAGAGTAAAAGTTAAGACCTTAACCATTAGGCCAGAGTAAGAGTCTATATCTTAACCATTAGGTCAGAGTAAGAGTTAAGACCTTAACCATTAGGCCAGAGTACGAGTCTAAGACCTTAACCATTAGGCCAGAGTGAGAGTCTAGACCTTCACCATTAGGCCAGAGTAAGAGTCTAAGACCTTAACCATTAGGCCAGAGTAAGAGTTAAGACCTTAACCATTAGGCCAGAGTAAGAGTTAAGACCTTAACCATTAGGCCAGAGTATGAGTCTAAGACCTTAACCATTAGGCCAGAGTAAGAGATAGTACCTTAGCCAGTAGGCCACAGTAAGAGACTAAGACCTTATCCAGTAGGCCAGAGTAAGAGTCTAAGACCTTAAATTTTAGTCCAGAGTGAGAGTCTAGATCTTAACCATGAGGCCAGAGTAAGAGTTAAGACCTTAAACATGAGGCCAGAGTAAGAGTCTAAGACCTTAACCATTAGGCCAGAGTGAGAGTTAAGACCTTAACCATTAGGCCAGAGTAAGAGTTAAGACCTTAACCAGTAGGCCAGAGTAAGAGTTAAGACCTTAACCAATAGGCCAGGATAAGAGTTAAGACCTTAACCAGTAGGCCAGAGTAAGAGTCTAAGACCTTAACCATTAGGCCAGAGTAAGAGTCTAAGACCTTAACTATTAGTCCAGAGAAAGAGTCTAGACCTTAACCATTAGGCCAGAGTAAAAGTTAAGACCTTAACCATTAGGCCAGAGTAAGAGTCTATACCTTAACCATTAGGCCAGAGTAAGAGGATATACCTTAACCATTAGGCCAGAGTAAGAATTAAGACCTTAACCAGTTGGCCAGTGTATGAGTCTAAGACCTTAACCATTAGGTCAGAGTAAGAGTTAAGACCTTAACCATTAGGCCAGAGTAAGAGTCTAAGACCTTAACCATTAGGCCAGAGTGAGAGTCTAGACCTTCACCATTAGGCCAGAGTATGAGTCTAAGACCTTAACCATGAGGCCAGAGTAAGAGTCTAAGACCTTAACCATTATGCCAGAGTGAGAGTTAAGACCTTAACCATTTGGCCAGGGTAAGAGTTAAGACCTTAACCAGTAGGCCAGAGTAAGAGTTAAGACCTTAACCAATAGGCCAGGATAAGAGTTAAGACCTTAACCAGTAGGCCAGAGTAAGAGTCTAAGACCTTAACCATTAGGCCAGAGTAAAAGTTAAGACCTTAACCATTAGGCCAGAGTAAGAGTCTATACCTTAACCATTAGGCCAGAGTAAGAGTTAAGACCTTAACCAGTTGGCCAGTGTATGAGTCTAAGATCTTAACCATTAGGTCAGAGTAAGAGTTAAGACCTTAACCATTAGGCCAGAGTACGAGTCTAAGACCTTAACCATTAGGCCAGAGTGAGAGTCTAGACCTTCACCATTAGGCCAGAGTAAGAGTCTAAGACCTTAACCATGAGGCCAGAGTAAGAGTCTAAGACCTTAACCATTATGCCAGAGTGAGAGTTAAGACCTTAACCATTTGGCCAGCGTAAGAGTTAAGACCTTAACCAGTAGGCCAGAGTAAGAGTTAAGACCTTAACCAATAGGCCAGGATAAGAGTTAAGACCTTAACCAGTAGGCCAGAGTAAGAGTCTAAGACCTTAACCATTAGGCCAGAGTAAAAGTTAAGACCTTAACCATTAGGCCAGAGTAAGAGTCTATACCTTAACCATTAGGCCAGAGTAAGAGTTAAGACCTTAACCAGTTGGCCAGTGTATGAGTCTAAGATCTTAACCATTAGGTCAGAGTAAGAGTTAAGACCTTAACCATTAGGCCAGAGTACGAGTCTAAGACCTTAACCATTAGGCCAGAGTGAGAGTCTAGACCTTCACCATTAGGCCAGAGTAAGAGTCTAAGACCTTAACCATTAGGCCAGAGTAAGAGTTAAGACCTTAACCATTAGGCCAGAGTAAGAGTTAAGACCTTAACCATTAGGCCAGAGTATGAGTCTAAGACCTTAACCATTAGGCCAGAGTAAGAGATAGTACCTTAGCCAGTAGGCCACAGTAAGAGACTAAGACCTTATCCAGTAGGCCAGAGTAAGAGTCTAAGACCTTACATTTTAGTCCAGAGTGAGAGTCTATATCTTAACCATAAGGCCAGAGTAAGAGTTAAGACCTTAAACATGAGGCCAGAGTAAGAGTCTAAGACCTTAACCATTAGGCCAGAGTGAGAGTTAAGACCTTAACCATTAGGCCAGAGTAAGAGTTAAGACCTTAACCAGTAGGCCAGAGTAAGAGTTAAGACCTTAACCAATAGGCCAGGATAAGAGTTAAGACCTTAACCAGTAGGCCAGAGTAAGAGTCTAAGACCTTAACCATTAGGCCAGAGTAAGAGTCTAAGACCTTAACTATTAGTCCAGAGAAAGAGTCTAGACCTTAACCATTAGGCCAGAGTAAAAGTTAAGACCTTAACCATTAGGCCAGAGTAAGAGTCTATACCTTAACCATTAGGCCAGAGTAAGAGGATATACCTTAACCATTAGGCCAGAGTAAGAATTAAGACCTTAACCAGTTGGCCAGTGTATGAGTCTAAGACCTTAACCATTAGGTCAGAGTAAGAGTTAAGACCTTAACCATTAGGCCAGAGTAAGAGTCTAAGACCTTAACCATTAGGCCAGAGTGAGAGTCTAGACCTTCACCATTAGGCCAGAGTATGAGTCTAAGACCTTAACCATTAGGCCAGAGTATGAGTTTAAGACCTTAACCATTAGGCCAGAGTAAGAGTCTAAGACCTTAACCATTAGTCCAGAGTAAGAGTTAAGACCTTAACCATTAGGCCAGAGTAAGAGATACAACCTTAACCATTAGTCCAGAGTAAGAGTCTAAGACCTTAACCATTAGGCCAGAGTAAGAGTTAAGACCTTAACCATTAGGCCAGAGTAAGAGATACAACCTTAACCATTAGGCCAGTGTAAGAGTTAAGACCTTAACCATAAGGCTAGAGTAAGAGTCAAGACCTTAACCATTAGGCCAGAGTAAGAGTCTAAGACCTTAACCATTATACCAGAGTAAGAGTTAAGACCTTAACCAGTAGGCCATTAGGCCACAGTAAGAGTCTTAGACCTTAACCATTAGGCCAGAGTAAGAGTTAAGACCTTCCAGAGTAAGAGTTAAGACCTTAACCATTAGGCCAGAGTAAGAGTCTAAGACCTTAACAATTAGGCTAGAGTAAGAGTCTAAGACCATAACCATTATGCCAGAGTAAAATTTAAGACCTTAACCAATAGGCCAGAGTAAGAGTTAAAACCTTAAACATTAGGCCAAAGTAAGAGTTAAGACCTTAACCATTAGGCCAGAGTAAGAGTTAAGACCATAACCATTAGGCCAGATTAAGAGTCTAAGACCTTAACCATTAGGCCAGAGTAAGAGTTAAGACCTTAACCATTAGGCCAGAGTAAGAGATACAACCTTAACCATTAGGCCAGTGTAAGAGTTAAGTCCTTAACCATTAGGCCAGAGTAAGAGTTAAGACCTTAACCACTAGGCCAGAGTAAGAGTCTAAGACCTTAACCATTATACCAGAGTAAGAGTTAAGACCTTAACCAGTAGGCCATTAGGCCAGAGTAAGAGTCTAAAACCTTAACCATTAGGCCAGAGTAAAAGTCTAAGACCGTAACCATTAGGCCAGAGTAACAGTTAAGACCTTAACCATTAGGCCAGAGTGAGAGTCTAAGACCGTAACCATTAAGCCAGAGTAAGAGTTAAGACCTTAAGCAGTAGGCCAGAGTAAGAGTTAAGACCTTAAAAATTAGGCCAGAGTAAGAGTCTAAGACCTTAACCATTAGGCCAGAGTACGAGTCTGAGACCTTAACCATTAGGCCAGATTTAGAGTTAAGACCTTAACCATTAGGCCAGAGTAAGAGTTAAGACCTTAAGCATTAGGCCAGAGTAAGTGTCAGACCTTAACCATTAGGCCAGAGTACAAGTCTAAGACCTTAACCATTAGGCCAGAGTAAGAGTTAAGACCTTAACCAGTAGGCCAGAGTAAAAGTCTAAGAACTTAACCATTAGGCCAGAGTAAGAGTTAAGACCTTAACCATTAGGCCAGAGGAAGAGCTAAGACCTTAACCATTAGTCCAGAGTAAGAGTCTAAGACCTTAACCAATAGGCCAGAGTAAGAGTTAAGACCTTAACCAGTAGGCCATAGTAAGAGTCTACGACCTTAACCATTAGGCCAGAGTGAGAGTCTACGACCTTAACCATTAGGCCAGAGTAAGAGTTAAGACCTTAACCACTAGGCCAGAGTAAGAGTCTAAGACCTTAACCATTAGGCCAGAGTGAGAGTCTAGACCTTCACCATTAGGCCAGAGTAAGAGTCTCAGACATTAACCATTAGGCCAGAGTATGAGTTCAAGACCTTAACCATTAGGCCAGAGTAGGAGTTAAGACCTTAACCATTAGGACAGAGTAAGAGATACGACCTTAACCATTAGGCCAGTATAAGAGTTAAGACCTTAACCATTAGGCCAAAGTAAGAGTCAAGACCTTAGCCATTAGGCCAGAGTAAGAGTCTAAGACCTTAACCATTATACCAGAGTAAGAGTTAAGACCTTAACCAGTAGGCCATTAGGCCAGAGTAAGAGTCTAAAACCTTAACCATTAGGCCAGAGTAAGAGTCTAAGACCTTAACTATTAGTCCAGAGAAAGAGTCTAGACCTTAACCATTAGGCCAGAGTAAAAGTTAAGACCTTAACCATTAGGCCAGAGTAAGAGGATATACCTTAACCATTAGGCCAGAGTAAGAGTTAAGACCTTAACCAGTTGGCCAGTGTATGAGTCTAAGACCTTAACCATTAGGTCAGAGTAAGAGTTAAGACCTTAACCATTAGGCCAGAGTAAGAGTCTAAGACCTTAACCATTAGGCAAGAGTGAGAGTCTAGACCTTCACCATTAGGCCAGAGTAAGAGTCTAAGACCTTAACCATTAGGCCAGAGTATGAGATTAAGACCTTAACCATTAGGCCAGAGTAAGAGTCTAAGACCTTAACCATTAGGCCAGAGTAAGAGTTAAGACCTTAACCATTAGGCCAGAGTAAGAGATACAACCTTAACCATTAGTCCAGAGTAAGAGTCTAAGACCTTAACCATTAGGCCAGAGTAAGAGTTAAGACCTTAACCATTAGGCCAGAGTAAGAGATACAACCTTAACCATTAGTCCAGAGTAAGAGTCTAAGACCTTAACCATTAGGCCAGAGTAAGAGTTAAGACCTTAACCATTAGGCCAGAGTAAGAGATACAACCTTAACCATTAGTCCAGAGTAAGAGTCTAAGACCTTAACCATTAGGCCAGAGTAAGAGTTAAGACCTTAACCATTAGGCCAGAGTAAGAGATACAACCTTAACCATTAGGCCAGTGTAAGAGTCAAGACCTTAACCATTAGGCCAGAGTAAGAGTCTAAGACCTTAACCATTATACCAGAGTAAGAGTTAAGACCTTAAGCATTAGGCCAGAGTAAGTGTCAGACCTTAACCATTAGGCCAGAGTACAAGTCTAAGACCTTAACCATTAGGCCAGAGTAAGAGTTAAGACCTTAACCAGTAGGCCAGAGTAAAAGTCTAAGAACTTAACCATTAGGCCAGAGTAAGAGTTAAGACCTTAACCATTAGGCCAGAGGAAGAGCTAAGACCTTAACCATTAGTCCAGAGTAAGAGTCTAAGACCTTAACCAATAGGCCAGAGTAAGAGTTAAGACCTTAACCAGTAGGCCATAGTAAGAGTCTACGACCTTAACCATTAGGCCAGAGTGAGAGTCTACGACCTTAACCATTAGGCCAGAGTAAGAGTTAAGACCTTAACCACTAGGCCAGAGTAAGAGTCTAAGACCTTAACCATTAGGCCAGAGTGAGAGTCTAGACCTTCACCATTAGGCCAGAGTAAGAGTCTCAGACATTAACCATTAGGCCAGAGTATGAGTTCAAGACCTTAACCATTAGGCCAGAGTAGGAGTTAAGACCTTAACCATTAGGACAGAGTAAGAGATACGACCTTAACCATTAGGCCAGTGTAAGAGTTAAGACCTTAACCATTAGGCCAAAGTAAGAGTCAAGACCTTAGCCATTAGGCCAGAGTAAGAGTCTAAGACCTTAACCATTATACCAGAGTAAGAGTTAAGACCTTAACCAGTAGGCCATTAGGCCAGAGTAAGAGTCTAAAACCTTAACCATTAGGCCAGAGTAAGAGTCTAAGACCTTAACCATTAGGCCAGAGTAAGAGTTAAGACCTTAACCATTAGGCCAGAGTAAGAGATACAACCTTAACCATTAGTCCAGAGTAAGAGTCTAAGACCTTAACCATTAGGCCAGAGTAAGAGTTAAGACCTTAACCATTAGGCCAGAGTAAGAGATACAACCTTAACCATTAGGCCAGTGTAAGAGTTAAGACCTTAACCATTAGGCCAGAGTAAGAGTCAAGACCTTAACCATTAGGCCAGAGTAAGAGTCTAAGACCTTAACCATTATACCAGAGTAAGAGTTAAGACCTTAACCAGTAGGCCATTAGGCCAGAGTAAGAGTCTTAGACCTTAACCATTAGGCCAGAGTAAGAGTTAAGACCTTCCAGAGTAAGAGATAAGACCTTAACCATTAGGCCAGAGTAAGAGTCTAAGACCTTAACCATTAGGCCAGAGTAAGAGTCTAAGACCATAACCATTATGCCAGAGTAAGAGTTAAGACCTTAACCATTAGGCCAGAGTAAGAGTCTAAGACCTTAACCATTAGGCCAGAGTAAGAGTTAAGACCTTAACCATTAGGCCAGAGTAAGAGATCCAACCTTAACCATTAGTCCAGAGTAAGAGTCTAAGACCTTAACCATTAGGCCAGAGTAAGAGTTAAGACCTTAACCATTAGGCCAGAGTAAGAGATACAACCTTAACCATTAGGCCAGTGTAAGAGTTAAGACCTTAACCATTAGGCCAGAGTAAGAGTCAAGACCTTAACCATTAGGCCAGAGTAAGAGTCTAAGACCTTAACCATTATACCAGAGTAAGAGTTAAGACCTTAACCAGTAGGCCATTAGGCCAGAGTAAGAGTCTTAGACCTTAACCATTAGGCCAGAGTAAGAGTGAAGACTTTAACCATTAGGCCAGAGTAAGAGTTAAGACCTTAACCATTAGGCCAGAGTAAGAGTTAAGACCTTAACCATTAGGCCAGAGTATGAGTCTAAGACCTTAACCATCAGGCCAGAGTAGCAGATAGGACCTTAGCCAGTAGGCCACAGTAAGAGACTAAGACCTTATCCAGTAGGCCAGAGTAAGAGTCTAAGACCTTAAATTTTAGTCCAGAGTGAGAGTCTAGACCTTAACCATAAGGCCAGAGTAAGAGTTAAGACCTTAAACATGAGGCCAGAGTAAGAGTCTAAGACCTTAACCATTAGGCCAGAGTGAGAGTCTAAGACCTTAACCATTATACCAGAGTAAGAGTTAAGACCTTAACCAGTAGGCCATTAGGCCAGAGTAAGAGTCTTAGACCTTAACAATTAGGCCAGAGTAAGAGTTAAGACCTTCCAGAGTAAGAGATAAGACCTTAACCATTAGGCCAGAGTAAGAGTCTAAGACCTTAACCATTAGGCCAGAGTAAGAGTCTAAGACCATAACCATTATGCCAGAGTAAGAGTTAAGACCTTAACCATTAGGCCAGAGTAAGAGTCTAAGACCTTAACCATTAGGCCAGAGTAAGAGTTAAGACCTTAACCATTAGGCCAGAGTAAGAGATCCAACCTTAACCATTAGTCCAGAGTAAGAGTCTAAGACCTTAACCATTAGGCCAGAGTAAGAGTTAAGACCTTAACCATTAGGCCAGAGTAAGAGATACAACCTTAACCATTAGGCCAGTGTAAGAGTTAAGACCTTAACCATTAGGCCAGAGTAAGAGTCAAGACCTTAACCATTAGGCCAGAGTAAGAGTCTAAGACCTTAACCATTATACCAGAGTAAGAGTTAAGACCTTAACCAGTAGGCCATTAGGCCAGAGTAAGAGTCTTAGACCTTAACCATTAGGCCAGAGTAAGAGTGAAGACTTTAACCATTAGGCCAGAGTAAGAGTTAAGACCTTAACCATTAGGCCAGAGTAAGAGTTAAGACCTTAACCATTAGGCCAGAGTATGAGTCTAAGACCTTAACCATCAGGCCAGAGTAGCAGATAGGACCTTAGCCAGTAGGCCACAGTAAGAGACTAAGACCTTATCCAGTAGGCCAGAGTAAGAGTCTAAGACCTTAAATTTTAGTCCAGAGTGAGAGTCTAGACCTTAACCATAAGGCCAGAGTAAGAGTTAAGACCTTAAACATGAGGCCAGAGTAAGAGTCTAAGACCTTAACCATTAGGCCAGAGTGAGAGTTAAGACCTTAACCATTAGGCCAGAGTAAGAGTTAAGACCTTAACCAGTAGGCCAGAGTAAGAGTTAAGACCTTAACGAATAGGCCAGGATAAGAGTTAAGACCTTAACCAGTAGGCCAGAGTAAGAGTCTAAGACCTTAACCATTAGGCCAGAGTAAGAGTCTAAGACCTTAACTATTAGTCCAGAGAAAGAGTCTAGACCTTAACCATTAGGCCAGAGTAAAAGTTAAGACCTTAACCATTAGGCCAGAGTAAGAGTCTATACCTTAACCATTAGGCCAGAGTAAGAGGATATACCTTAACCATTAGGCCAGAGTAAGAGTTAAGACCTAACCAGTTGGCCAGTGTATGAGTCTAAGACCTTAACCATTAGGTCAGAGTAAGAGTTAAGACCTTAACCATTAGGCCAGAGTAAGAGTCTAAGACCTTAACCATTAGGCAAGAGTGAGAGTCTAGACCTTCACCATTAGGCCATAGTAAGAGTCTAAGACCTTAACCATTAGGCCAGAGTATGAGATTAAGACCTTAACCATTAGGCCAGAGTAAGAGTCTAAGACCTTAACCATTAGGCCAGAGTAAAAGTTAAGACCTTAACCATTAGGCCAGAGTAAGAAATACAACCTTAACCATTAGTCCAGAGTAAGAGTCTAAGACCTTAACCATTAGGCCAGAGTAAGAGTTAAGACCTTAACCATTAGGCCAGAGTAAGAGATACAACCTTAACCATTAGGCCAGTGTAAGAGTTAAGACCTTAACCATTAGGCCAGAGTAAGAGTCAAGACCTTAACCATTAGGCCAGAGTAAGAGTTTAAGACCTTAACCATTATACCAGAGTAAGAGTTAAGACCTTAACCAGTAGGCCATTAGGCCAGAGTAAGAGTCTTAGACCTTAACCATTAGGCCAGAGTAAGAGTTAAGACCTTCCAGAGTAAGAGATAAGACCTTAACCATTAGGCCAGAGTAAGAGTCTAAGACCTTAACCATTAGGCCAGAGTAAGAGTCTAAGACCATAACCATAATGCCAGAGTAAGATTTAAGACCTTAACCAATAGGCCAGAGTAAGAGTTAAAACCTTAAACATTAGGCCAAAGTAAGAGTTAAGACCTTAACCATTAGGCCAGAGTAAGAGTTAAGACCATAACCATTAGGCCATATTAAGAGTCTAAGACCTTAACCATTAGGCCAGAGTCAGAGTTAAGACCTTAACCATTAGGCCAGAGTAAGAGATACAACCTTAACCATTAGGCCAGTGTAAGAGTTAAGACCTTAACCATTAGGCCAGAGTAAGAGTTAAGGCCTTAACCATTAGGCCAGAGTAAGAGTCTAAGACCTTAACCATTATACCAGAGTAAGAGTTAAGACCTTAACCAGTAGGCCATTAGGCCAGAGTAAGAGTCTAAGACCTTAACAATTAGACCAGAGTAAGAGTCTAAGACCTTAACCATTAGGCCAGAGTAAGAGTCTAAGACCTTAACCATTAGGCCAGAGTAACAGTTAAGACCTTAACCATTAGGCCAGAGTGAGAGTCTAAGACCGTAACCATTATGCCAGAGTAAGAGTTAAGACCTTAAGCAGTAGGCCAGAGTAAGAGTTAAGACCTTAAACATTAGGCCAGAGTAAGAGTCTAAGACCTTAACCATTAGGCCAGAGTACGAGTCTTAGACCTTAACCATTAGGCCAGAGTTAGAGTTAAGACCTTAACCATTAGGCCAGAGTAAGAGTCTAAGACCATAACCATTATGCCAGAGTAAAATTTAAGACCTTAACCAATAGGCCAGAGTAAGAGTTAAAACCTTAAACATTAGGCCAAAGTAAGAGTTAAGACCTTAACCATTAGGCCAGAGTAAGAGTTAAGACCATAACCATTAGGCCAGAGTAAGAGTCTAAGACCTTAACCATTAGGCCAGAGTGAGAGTTAAGACCTTAACCATTAGGCCAGAGTAAGAGTTAAGACCTTAACCAGTAGGCCAGAGTAAGAGTTAAGACCTTAACCAATAGGCCAGGATAAGAGTTAAGACCTTAACCAGTAGGCCAGAGTAAGAGTCTAAGACCTTAACCATTAGGCCAGAGTAAGAGTCTAAGACCTTAACTATTAGTCCAGAGAAAGAGTCTAGACCTTAACCATTAGGCCATAGTAAAAGTTAAGACCTTAACCATTAGGCCAGAGTAAGAGTCTATACCTTAACCATTAGGCCAGAGTAAGAGGATATACCTTAACCATTAGGCCAGAGTAAGAATTAAGACCTTAACCAGTTGGCCAGTGTATGAGTCTAAGACCTTAACCATTAGGTCAGAGTAAGAGTTAAGACCTTAACCATTAGGCCAGAGTAAGAGTCTAAGACCTTAACCATTAGGCCAGAGTGAGAGTCTAGACCTTCACCATTAGGCCAGAGTATGAGTCTAAGACCTTAACCATGAGGCCAGAGTAAGAGTCTAAGACCTTAACCATTATGCCAGAGTGAGAGTTAAGACCTTAACCATTTGGCCAGGGTAAGAGTTAAGACCTTAACCAGTAGGCCAGAGTAAGAGTTAAGACCTTAACCAATAGGCCAGGATAAGAGTTAAGACCTTAACCAGTAGGCCAGAGTAAGAGTCTAAGACCTTAACCATTAGGCCAGAGTAAAAGTTAAGACCTTAACCATTAGGCCAGAGTAAGAGTCTATACCTTAACCATTAGGCCAGAGTAAGAGTTAAGACCTTAACCAGTTGGCCAGTGTATGAGTCTAAGATCTTAACCATTAGGTCAGAGTAAGAGTTAAGACCTTAACCATTAGGCCAGAGTACGAGTCTAAGACCTTAACCATTAGGCCAGAGTGAGAGTCTAGACCTTCACCATTAGGCCAGAGTAAGAGTCTAAGACCTTAACCATGAGGCCAGAGTAAGAGTCTAAGACCTTAACCATTATGCCAGAGTGAGAGTTAAGACCTTAACCATTTGGCCAGGGTAAGAGTTAAGACCTTAACCAGTAGGCCAGAGTAAGAGTTAAGACCTTAACCAATAGGCCAGGATAAGAGTTAAGACCTTAACCAGTAGGCCAGAGTAAGAGTCTAAGACCTTAACCATTAGGCCAGAGTAAAAGTTAAGACCTTAACCATTAGGCCAGAGTAAGAGTCTAAGACCTTAACCATTAGGCCAGAGTAAGAGTTAAGACCTTAACCATTAGGCCAGAGTAAGAAATACAACCTTAACCATTAGTCCAGAGTAAGAGTCTAAGACCTTAACCATTAGGCCAGAGTAAGAGTTAAGACCTTAACCATTAGGCCAGAGTAAGAGATACAACCTTAACCATTAGGCCAGTGTAAGAGTTAAGACCTTAACCATTAGGCCAGAGTAAGAGTCAAGACCTTAACCATTAGGCCAGAGTAAGAGTTTAAGACCTTAACCATTATACCAGAGTAAGAGTTAAGACCTTAACCAGTAGGCCATTAGGCCAGAGTAAGAGTCTTAGACCTTAACCATTAGGCCAGAGTAAGAGTTAAGACCTTCCAGAGTAAGAGATAAGACCTTAACCATTAGGCCAGAGTAAGAGTCTAAGACCTTAACCATTAGGCCAGAGTAAGAGTCTAAGACCATAACCATAATGCCAGAGTAAGATTTAAGACCTTAACCAATAGGCCAGAGTAAGAGTTAAAACCTTAAACATTAGGCCAAAGTAAGAGTTAAGACCTTAACCATTAGGCCAGAGTAAGAGTTAAGACCATAACCATTAGGCCATATTAAGAGTCTAAGACCGTAACCATTAGGCCAGAGTCAGAGTTAAGACCTTAACCATTAGGCCAGAGTAAGAGATACAACCTTAACCATTAGGCCAGTGTAAGAGTTAAGACCTTAACCATTAGGCCAGAGTAAGAGTTAAGGCCTTAACCATTAGGCCAGAGTAAGAGTCTAAGACCTTAACCATTATACCAGAGTAAGAGTTAAGACCTTAACCAGTAGGCCATTAGGCCAGAGTAAGAGTCTAAGACCTTAACAATTAGACCAGAGTAAGAGTCTAAGACCTTAACCATTAGGCCAGAGTAAGAGTCTAAGACCTTAACCATTAGGCCAGAGTAACAGTTAAGACCTTAACCATTAGGCCAGAGTGAGAGTCTAAGACCGTAACCATTATGCCAGAGTAAGAGTTAAGACCTTAAGCAGTAGGCCAGAGTAAGAGTTAAGACCTTAAACATTAGGCCAGAGTAAGAGTCTAAGACCTTAACCATTAGGCCAGAGTACGAGTCTTAGACCTTAACCATTAGGCCAGAGTTAGAGTTAAGACCTTAACCATTAGGCCAGAGTAAGAGTCTAAGACCATAACCATTATGCCAGAGTAAAATTTAAGACCTTAACCAATAGGCCAGAGTAAGAGTTAAAACCTTAAACATTAGGCCAAAGTAAGAGTTAAGACCTTAACCATTAGGCCAGAGTAAGAGTTAAGACCATAACCATTAGGCCAGAGTAAGAGTCTAAGACCTTAACCATTAGGCCAGAGTGAGAGTTAAGACCTTAACCATTAGGCCAGAGTAAGAGTTAAGACCTTAACCAGTAGGCCAGAGTAAGAGTTAAGACCTTAACCAATAGGCCAGGATAAGAGTTAAGACCTTAACCAGTAGGCCAGAGTAAGAGTCTAAGACCTTAACCATTAGGCCAGAGTAAGAGTCTAAGACCTTAACTATTAGTCCAGAGAAAGAGTCTAGACCTTAACCATTAGGCCAGAGTAAAAGTTAAGACCTTAACCATTAGGCCAGAGTAAGAGTCTATACCTTAACCATTAGGCCAGAGTAAGAGGATATACCTTAACCATTAGGCCAGAGTAAGAATTAAGACCTTAACCAGTTGGCCAGTGTATGAGTCTAAGACCTTAACCATTAGGTCAGAGTAAGAGTTAAGACCTTAACCATTAGGCCAGAGTAAGAGTCTAAGACCTTAACCATTAGGCCAGAGTGAGAGTCTAGACCTTCACCATTAGGCCAGAGTATGAGTCTAAGACCTTAACCATGAGGCCAGAGTAAGAGTCTAAGACCTTAACCATTATGCCAGAGTGAGAGTTAAGACCTTAACCATTTGGCCAGGGTAAGAGTTAAGACCTTAACCAGTAGGCCAGAGTAAGAGTTAAGACCTTAACCAATAGGCCAGGATAAGAGTTAAGACCTTAACCAGTAGGCCAGAGTAAGAGTCTAAGACCTTAACCATTAGGCCAGAGTAAAAGTTAAGACCTTAACCATTAGGCCAGAGTAAGAGTCTATACCTTAACCATTAGGCCAGAGTAAGAGTTAAGACCTTAACCAGTTGGCCAGTGTATGAGTCTAAGATCTTAACCATTAGGTCAGAGTAAGTGTTAAGACCTTAACCATTAGGCCAGAGAACGAGTCTAAGACCTTAACCATTAGGCCAGAGTGAGAGTCTAGACCTTCACCATTAGGCCAGAGTAAGAGTCTAAGACCTTAACCATGAGGCCAGAGTAAGAGTCTAAGACCTTAACCATTATGCCAGAGTGAGAGTTAAGACCTTAACCATTTGGCCAGGGTAAGAGTTAAGACCTTAACCAGTAGGCCAGAGTAAGAGTTAAGACCTTAACCAATAGGCCAGGATAAGAGTTAAGACCTTAACCAGTAGGCCAGAGTAAGAGTCTAAGACCTTAACCATTAGGCCAGAGTAAAAGTTAAGACCTTAACCATTAGGCCAGAGTAAGAGTCTATACCTTAACAATTAGGCCAGAGTAAGAGTTAAGACCTTAACCAGTTGGCCAGTGTATGAGTCTAAGATCTTAACCATTAGGTCAGAGTAAGAGTTAAGACCTTAACCATTAGGCCAGAGTACGAGTCTAAGACCTTAACCATTAGGCCAGAGTGAGAGTCTAGACCTTCACCATTAGGCCAGAGTAAGAGTCTAAGACCTTAACCATTAGGCCAGAGTAAGAGTTAAGACCTTAACCATTAGGCCAGAGTAAGAGTTAAGACCTTAACCATTAGGCCAGAGTATGAGTCTAAGACCTTAACCATTAGGCCAGAGTAAGAGATAGTACCTTAGCCAGTAGGCCACAGTAAGAGACTAAGACCTTATCCAGTAGGCCAGAGTAAGAGTCTAAGACCTTACATTTTAGTCCAGAGTGAGAGTCTATATCTTAACCATAAGGCCAGAGTAAGAGTTAAGACCTTAAACATGAGGCCAGAGTAAGAGTCTAAGACCTTAACCATTAGGCCAGAGTGAGAGTTAAGACCTTAACCATTAGGCCAGAGTAAGAGTTAAGACCTTAACCAGTAGGCCAGAGTAAGAGTTAAGACCTTAACCAATAGGCCAGGATAAGAGTTAAGACCTTAACCAGTAGGCCAGAGTAAGAGTCTATGACCTTAACCATTAGGCCAGAGTAAGAGTCTAAGACCTTAACTATTAGTCCAGAGAAAGAGTCTAGACCTTAACCATTAGGCCAGAGTAAAAGTTAAGACCTTAACCATTAGGCCAGAGTAAGAGTCTATACCTTAACCATTAGGCCAGAGTAAGAGGATATACCTTAACCATTAGGCCAGAGTAAGAATTAAGACCTTAACCAGTTGGCCAGTGTATGAGTCTAAGACCTTAACCATTAGGTCAGAGTAAGAGTTAAGACCTTAACCATTAGGCCAGAGTAAGAGTCTAAGACCTTAACCATTAGGCCAGAGTGAGAGTCTAGACCTTCACCATTAGGCCAGAGTATGAGTCTAAGACCTTAACCATTAGGCCAGAGTATGAGTTTAAGACCTTAACCATTAGGCCAGAGTAAGAGTCTAAGACCTTAACCATTAGTCCAGAGTAAGAGTTAAGACCTTAACCATTAGGCCAGAGTAAGAGATACAACCTTAACCATTAGTCCAGAGTAAGAGTCTAAGACCTTAACCATTAGGCCAGAGTAAGAGTTAAGACCTTAACCATTAGGCCAGAGTAAGAGATACAACCTTAACCATTAGGCCAGTGTAAGAGTTAAGACCTTAACCATAAGGCTAGAGTAAGAGTCAAGACCTTAACCATTAGGCCAGAGTAAGAGTCTAAGACCTTAACCATTATACCAGAGTAAGAGTTAAGACCTTAACCAGTAGGCCATTAGGCCACAGTAAGAGTCTTAGACCTTAACCATTAGGCCAGAGTAAGAGTTAAGACCTTCCAGAGTAAGAGTTAAGACCTTAACCATTAGGCCAGAGTAAGAGTCTAAGACCTTAACCATTAGGCTAGAGTAAGAGTCTAAGACCATAACCATTATGCCAGAGTAAAATTTAAGACCTTAACCAATAGGCCAGAGTAAGAGTTAAAACCTTAAACATTAGGCCAAAGTAAGAGTTAAGACCTTAACCATTAGGCCAGAGTAAGAGTTAAGACCATAACCATTAGGCCAGATTAAGAGTCTAAGACCTTAACCATTAGGCCAGAGTAAGAGTTAAGACCTTAACCATTAGGCCAGAGTAAGAGATACAACCTTAACCATTAGGCCAGTGTAAGAGTTAAGTCCTTAACCATTAGGCCAGAGTAAGAGTTAAGACCTTAACCACTAGGCCAGAGTAAGAGTCTAAGACCTTAACCATTATACCAGAGTAAGAGTTAAGACCTTAACCAGTAGGCCATTAGGCCAGAGTAAGAGTCTAAGACCTTAACCATTAGGCCAGAGTAAAAGTCTAAGACCTTAACCATTAGGCCAGAGTAACAGTTAAGACCTTAACCATTAGGCCAGAGTGAGAGTCTAAGACCGTAACCATTAAGCCAGAGTAAGAGTTAAGACCTTAAGCAGTAGGCCAGAGTAAGAGTTAAGACCTTAAAAATTAGGCCAGAGTAAGAGTCTAAGACCTTAACCATTAGGCCAGAGTACGAGTCTGAGACCTTAACCATTAGGCCAGATTTAGAGTTAAGACCTTAACCATTAGGCCAGAGTAAGAGTTAAGACCTTAAGCATTAGGCCAGAGTAAGTGTCAGACCTTAACCATTAGGCCAGAGTACAAGTCTAAGACCTTAACCATTAGGCCAGAGTAAGAGTTAAGACCTTAACCAGTAGGCCAGAGTAAAAGTCTAAGAACTTAACCATTAGGCCAGAGTAAGAGTTAAGACCTTAACCATTAGGCCAGAGTGAGAGTCTAGACCTTCACCATTAGGCCAGAGTAAGAGTCTCAGACATTAACCATTAGGCCAGAGTATGAGTTCAAGACCTTAACCATTAGGCCAGAGTAGGAGTTAAGACCTTAACCATTAGGACAGAGTAAGAGATACGACCTTAACCATTAGGCCAGTGTAAGAGTTAAGACCTTAACCATTAGGCCAAAGTAAGAGTCAAGACCTTAGCCATTAGGCCAGAGTAAGAGTCTAAGACCTTAACCATTATACCAGAGTAAGAGTTAAGACCTTAACCAGTAGGCCATTAGGCCAGAGTAAGAGTCTAAAACCTTAACCATTAGGCCAGAGTAAGAGTCTAAGACCTTAACCATTAGGCCAGAGTAACAGTTAAGACCTTAACCATTAGGCCTGAGTGAGAGTCTAAGACCGTAACCATTATGCCAGAGTAAGAGTTAAGACCTTAAGCAGTAGGCCAGAGTAAGAGTTAAGACCTTAAACATTAGGCCAGAGTAAGAGTTAAGACCTTAAACATTAGGCCAGAGTAAAAGTTAAGACCTTTACCATTAGGCCAGAGTACGAGTCTAAGACCTTAACCATTAGGCCAGAGTAAGAGTTAAGACCTTAACCATTAGGCCAGAGTAAGAGTTAAGACCTTAACCAATAGGCCAGAGTATGAGTCTAAGACCTTAACCATTAGGCCAGAGTAAGAGATAGGACCTTAGCCAGTAGGCCACAGTAAGAGACTAAGACCTTATCCAGTAGGCCAGAGTAAAAGTCTAAGACCTTAAATTTTAGTCCAGAGTGAGAGTCTAGACCTTAACCATAAGGCCAGAGTAAGAGTTAAGACCTTAACCATGAGGCCAGAGTAAGAGTCTAAGACCTTAACCATTAGGCCAAAGTAAGAGTCTATACCTTAACCATTAGGCCAGAGTAAGAGGATATACCTTAACCATTAGGCCAGAGTAAGAGTTAAGACCTTAACCAGTTGGCTAGTGTATGAGTCTAAGACCTTAACCATTAGGTCAGAGTAAGAGTTAAGACCTTAACCATTAGGCCAGAGTAAGAGTCTAAGACCTTAACCATTAGGCAAGAGTGAGAGTCTAGACCTTCACCATTAGGCCAGAGTAAGAGTCTAAGACCTTAACCATTAGGCCAGAGTATGAGTTTAAGACCTTAACCATTAGGCCAGAGTAAGAGTTAAGACCTTAACCATTAGGCCAGAGTAAGAGATCCAACCTTAACCATTAGTCCAGAGTAAGAGTCTAAGACCTTAACCATTAGGCCAGAGTAAGAGTTAAGACCTTAACCATTAGGCCAGAGTAAGAGATACAACCTTAACCATTAGGCCAGTGTAAGAGTTAAGACCTTAACCATTAGGCCAGAGTAAGAGTCAAGACCTTAACCATTAGGCCAGAGTAAGAGTCTAAGACTTTAACCATTATACCAGAGTAAGAGTTAAGACCTTAACCAGTAGGCCATTAGGCCAGAGTAAGAGTCTTAGACCTTAACCATTAGGCCAGAGTAAGAGTGAAGACTTTAACCATTAGGCCAGAGTAAGAGTTAAGACCTTAACCATTAGGCCAGAGTAAGAGTTAACACCTTAACCATTAGGCCAGAGTATGAGTCTAAGACCTTAACCATCAGGCCAGAGTAGCAGATAGGACCTTAGCCAGTAGGCCACAGTAAGAGACTAAGACCTTATCCAGTAGGCCAGAGTAAGAGTCTAAGACATTAAATTTTAGTCCAGAGTGAGAGTCTAGACCTTAACCATAAGGCCAGAGTAAGAGTTAAGACCTTAAACATGAGGCCAGAGTAAGAGTCTAAGACCTTAACCATTAGGCCAGAGTGAGAGTTAAGACCTTAACCATTAGGCCAGAGTAAGAGTTAAGACCTTAACCAGTAGGCCAGAGTAAGAGTTAAGACCTTAACGAATAGGCCAGGATAAGAGTTAAGACCTTAACCAGTAGGCCAGAGTAAGAGTCTAAGACCTTAACCATTAGGCCAGAGTAAGAGTCTAAGACCTTAACTATTAGTCCAGAGAAAGAGTCTAGACCTTAACCATTAGGCCAGAGTAAAAGTTAAGACCTTAACCATTAGGCCAGAGTAAGAGTCTATACCTTAACCATTAGGCCAGAGTAAGAGGATATACCTTAACCATTAGGCCAGAGTAAGAGTTAAGACCTAACCAGTTGGCCAGTGTATGAGTCTAAGACCTTAACCATTAGGTCAGAGTAAGAGTTAAGACCTTAACCATTAGGCCAGAGTAAGAGTCTAAGACCTTAACCATTAGGCAAGAGTGAGAGTCTAGACCTTCACCATTAGGCCAGAGTAAGAGTCTAAGACCTTAACCATTAGGCCAGAGTATGAGATTAAGACCTTAACCATTAGGCCAGAGTAAGAGTCTAAGACCTTAACCATTAGGCCAGAGTAAGAGTTAAGACCTTAACCATTAGGCCAGAGTAAGAGATACAACCTTAACCATTAGTCCAGAGTAAGAGTCTAAGACCTTAACCATTAGGCCAGAGTAAGAGTTAAGACCTTAACCATTAGGCCAGAGTAAGAGATACAACCTTAACCATTAGGCCAGTGTAAGATTTAAGACCTTAACCATTAGGCCAGAGTAAGAGTCAAGACCTTAACCATTAGGCCAGAGTAAGAGTCTAAGACCTTAACCATTATACCAGAGTAAGAGTTAAGACCTTAACCAGTAGGCCATTAGGCCAGAGTAAGAGTCTTAGACCTTAACCATTAGTCCAGAGTAAGAGTTAAGACCTTCCAGAGTAAGAGATAAGACCTTAACCATTAGGCCAGAGTAAGAGTCTAAGACCTTAACCATTAGGCCAGAGTAAGAGTCTAAGACCATAACCATTATGCCAGAGTAAGATTTAAGACCTTAACCAATAGGCCAGAGTAAGAGTTAAAACCTTAAACATTAGGCCAAAGTAAGAGTTAAGACCTTAACCATTAGGCCAGAGTAAGAGTCTAAGACCTTAACCATTAGGCCAGAGTAAGAGTTAAGACCTTAACCATTAGGCCAGAGTAAGAGATCCAACCTTAACCATTAGTCCAGAGTAAGAGTCTAAGGCCTTAACCATTAGGCCAGAGTAAGAGTTAAGACCTTAACCATTAGGCCAGAGTAAGAGATACAACCTTAACCATTAGGCCAGTGTAAGAGTTAAGACCTTAACCATTAGGCCAGAGTAAGAGTCAAGACCTTAACCATTAGGCCAGAGTAAGAGTCTAAGACCTTAACCATTATACCAGAGTAAGAGTTAAGACCTTAACCAGTAGGCCATTAGGCCAGAGTAAGAGTCTTAGACCTTAACCATTAGGCCAGAGTAAGAGTGAAGACTTTAACCATTAGGCCAGAGTAAGAGTTAAGACCTTAACCATTAGGCCAGAGTAAGAGTTAAGACCTTAACCATTAGGCCAGAGTATGAGTCTAAGACCTTAACCATCAGGCCAGAGTAGCAGATAGGACCTTAGCCAGTAGGCCACAGTAAGAGACTAAGACCTTATCCAGTAGGCCAGAGTAAGAGTCTAAGACCTTAAATTTTAGTCCAGAGTGAGAGTCTAGACCTTAACCATAAGGCCAGAGTAAGAGTTAAGACCTTAAACATGAGGCCAGAGTAAGAGTCTAAGACCTTAACCATTAGGCCAGAGTGAGAGTTAAGACCTTAACCATTAGGCCAGAGTAAGAGTTAAGACCTTAACCAGTAGGCCAGAGTAAGAGTTAAGACCTTAACGAATAGGCCAGGATAAGAGTTAAGACCTTAACCAGTAGGCCAGAGTAAGAGTCTAAGACCTTAACCATTAGGCCAGAGTAAGAGTCTAAGACCTTAACTATTAGTCCAGAGAAAGAGTCTAGACCTTAACCATTAGGCCAGAGTAAAAGTTAAGACCTTAACCATTAGGCCAGAGTAAGAGTCTATACCTTAACCATTAGGCCAGAGTAAGAGGATATACCTTAACCATTAGGCCAGAGTAAGAGTTAAGACCTAACCAGTTGGCCAGTGTATGAGTCTAAGACCTTAACCATTAGGTCAGAGTAAGAGTTAAGACCTTAACCATTAGGCCAGAGTAAGAGTCTAAGACCTTAACCATTAGGCAAGAGTGAGAGTCTAGACCTTCACCATTAGGCCATAGTAAGAGTCTAAGACCTTAACCATTAGGCCAGAGTATGAGATTAAGACCTTAACCATTAGGCCAGAGTAAGAGTCTAAGACCTTAACCATTAGGCCAGAGTAAGAGTTAAGACCTTAACCATTAGGCCAGAGTAAGAAATACAACCTTAACCATTAGTCCAGAGTAAGAGTCTAAGACCTTAACCATTAGGCCAGAGTAAGAGTTAAGACCTTAACCATTAGGCCAGAGTAAGAGATACAACCTTAACCATTAGGCCAGTGTAAGAGTTAAGACCTTAACCATTAGGCCAGAGTAAGAGTCAAGACCTTAACCATTAGGCCAGAGTAAGAGTTAAGACCTTCCAGAGTAAGAGATAAGACCTTAACCATTAGGCCAGAGTAAGAGTCTAAGACCTTAACCATTAGGCCAGAGTAAGAGTCTAAGACCATAACCATAATGCCAGAGTAAGATTTAAGACCTTAACCAATAGGCCAGAGTAAGAGTTAAAACCTTAAACATTAGGCCAAAGTAAGAGTTAAGACCTTAACCATTAGGCCAGAGTAAGAGTTAAGACCATAACCATTAGGCCAGATTAAGAGTCTAAGACCTTAACCATTAGGCCAGAGTCAGAGTTAAGACCTTAACCATTAGGCCAGAGTAAGAGATACAACCTTAACCATTAGGCCAGTGTAAGAGTTAAGACCTTAACCATTAGGCCAGAGTAAGAGTTAAGGCCTTAACCATTAGGCCAGAGTAAGAGTCTAAGACCTTAACCATTATACCAGAGTAAGAGTTAAGACCTTAACCAGTAGGCCATTAGGCCAGAGTAAGAGTCTAAGACCTTAACAATTAGACCAGAGTAAGAGTCTAAGACCTTAACCATTAGGCCAGAGTAAGAGTCTAAGACCTTAACCATTAGGACAGAGTAACAGTTAAGACCTTAACCATTAGGCCAGAGTGAGAGTCTAAGACCGTAACCATTATGCCAGAGTAAGAGTTAAGACCTTAAGCAGTAGGCCAGAGTAAGAGTTAAGACCTTAAACATTAGGCCAGAGTAAGAGTCTAAGACCTTAACCATTAGGCCAGAGTACGAGTCTTAGACCTTAACCATTAGGCCAGAGTTAGAGTTAAGACCTTAACCATTAGGCCAGAGTAAGAGTCTAAGACCATAACCATTATGCCAGAGTAAAATGTAAGACCTTAACCAATAGGCCAGAGTAAGAGTTAAAACCTTAAACATTAGGCCAAAGTAAGAGTTAAGACCTTAACCATTAGGCCAGAGTAAGAGTTAAGACCATAACCATTAGGCCAGATTAAGAGTCTAAGACCTTAACCATTAGGCCAGAGTAAGAGTTAAGACCTTAACCATTAGGCCAGAGTAAGAGATACAACCTTAACCATTAGGCCAGTGTAAGAGTTAAGTCCTTAACCATTAGGCCAGAGTAAGAGTTAAGACCTTAACCACTAGGCCAGAGTAAGAGTCTAAGACCTTAACTATTATACCAGAGTAAGAGTTAAGACCTTAACCAGTAGGCCATTAGGCCAGAGTAAGAGTCTAAGACCTTAACCATTAGGCCAGAGTAAGAGTCTAAGACCTTAACTATTAGTCCAGAGAAAGAGTCTAGACCTTAACCATTAGGCCAGAGTAAAAGTTAAGACCTTAACCATTAGGCCAGATTAAGAGTCTATACCTTAACCATTAGGCCAGAGTAAGAGGATATACCTTAACCATTAGGCCAGAGTAAGAGTTAAGACCTTAACCAGTTGGCCAGTGTATGAGTCTAAGACCTTAACCATTAGGTCAGAGTAAGAGTTAAGACCTTAACCATTAGGCCAGAGTAAGAGTCTAAGACCTTAACCATTTGGCAAGAGTGAGAGTCTAGACCTTAACCATTAGGCCAGAGTAAGAGTCTAAGACCTTAACCATTAGGCCAGAGTGAGAGTCTTGACCTTCACCATTAGGCCAGAGTATGAGTCTAAGACCTTAACCATTAGGCCAGAGTATGAGTTTAAGACCTTAACCATTAGGCCAGAGTAAGAGTCTAAGACCTTAACCATTAGTCCAGAGTAAGAGTTAAGACCTTAACCATTAGGCCAGAGTAAGAGATACAACCTTAACCATTAGACCAGAGTAAGAGTCTAAGACCTTAACCATTAGGCCAGAGTAAGAGTTAAGACCTTAACCATTAGGCCAGAGTAAGAGATACAACCTTAACCATTAGGCCAGTGTAAGAGTTAAGACCTTAACGATTAGGCCAGAGTAAGAGTCAAGACCTTAACCATTAGGCCAGAGTAAGAGATACAACCTTAACCATTAGGCCAGTGTAAGAGTTAAGACCTTAACCATTATACCAGAGTAAGAGTTAAGACCTCAACCAGTAGGCCATTAGGCCACAGTAAGAGTCTTAGACCTTAACCATTAGGCCAGAGTAAGAGTTAAGACCTTCCAGAGTAAGAGTTAAGACCTTAACCATTAGGCCAGAGTAAGAGTCTAAGACCTTAACCATTAGGCCAGAGTAAGAGTCTAAGACCATAACCATTATGCCAGAGTAAAATTTAAGACCTTAACCAATAGGCCAGAGTAAGAGTTAAAACCTTAAACATTAGGCCAAAGTAAGAGTTAAGACCTTAACCATTAGGCCAGAGTAAGAGTTAAGACCATAACCATTAGGCCAGATTAAGAGTCTAAGACCTTAACCATTAGGCCAGAGTAAGAGTTAAGACCTTAACCATTAGGCCAGAGTAAGAGATACAACCTTAACCATTAGGCCAGTGTAAGAGTTAAGTCCTTAACCATTAGGCCAGAGTAAGAGTTAAGACCTTAACCACTAGGCCAGAGTAAGAATCTAAGACCTTAACTATTAGTCCAGAGAAAGAGTCTAGACCTTAACCATTAGGCCAGAGTAAAAGTTAAGACCTTAACCATTAGGCCAGAGTAAGAGTCTATACCTTAACCATTAGGCCAGAGTAAGAGGATATACCTTAACCATTAGGCCAGAGTAAGAGTTAAGACCTAACCAGTTGGCCAGTGTATGAGTCTAAGACCTTAACCATTAGGTCAGAGTAAGAGTTAAGACCTTAACCATTAGGCCAGAGTAGGAGTCTAAGACCTTAACCATTAGGCAAGAGTGAGAGTCTAGACCTTCACCATTAGGCCATAGTAAGAGTCTAAGACCTTAACCATTAGGCCAGAGTATGAGATTAAGACCTTAACCATTAGGCCAGAGTAAGAGTCTAAGACCTTAACCATTGGGCCAGAGTAAGAGTTAAGACCTTAACCATTAGGCCAGAGTAAGAGTCTAAGACCTTAACCATTAGGCCAGAGTAAGAGTTAAGACCTTAACCATTAGGCCAGAGTAAGAGATACAACCTTAACCATTAGGCCAGTGTAAGAGTTAAGACCTTAACCATTAGGCCAGAGTAAGAGTCAAGACCTTAACCATTAGGCCAGAGTAAGAGTTTAAGACCTTAACCATTATACCAGAGTAAGAGTTAAGACCTTAACCAGTAGGCCATTAGGCCAGAGTAAGAGTCTTAGACCTTAACCATTAGGCCAGAGTAAGAGTTAAGACCTTCCAGAGTAAGAGATAAGACCTTAACCATTAGGCCAGAGTAAGAGTCTAAGACCTTAACCATTAGGCCAGAGTAAGAGTCTAAGACCATAACCATAATGCCAGAGTAAGATTTAAGACCTTAACCAATAGGCCAGAGTAAGAGTTAAAACCTTAAACATTAGGCCAAAGTAAGAGTTAAGACCTTAACCATTAGGCCAGAGTAAGAGTTAAGACCATAACCATTAGGCCAGATTAAGAGTCTAAGACCTTAACCATTAGGCCAGAGTCAGAGTTAAGACCTTAACCATTAGGCCAGAGTAAGAGATACAACCTTAACCATTAGGCCAGTGTAAGAGTTAAGACCTTAAC
Source organism: Triturus cristatus (assembly GCF_964204655.1). NCBI lineage: Eukaryota > Metazoa > Chordata > Amphibia > Caudata > Salamandridae > Triturus > Triturus cristatus. The sequence goes on from NC_140588.1 coordinate 3,147,513, forward strand.
CATTAGGCCAGAGTAAGAGTTAAGGCCTTAACCATTAGGCCAGAGTAAGAGTCTAAGACCTTAACCATTATACCAGAGTAAGAGTTAAGACCTTAACCAGTAGGCCATTAGGCCAGAGTAAGAGTCTAAGACCTTAACAATTAGACCAGAGTAAGAGTCTAAGACCTTAACCATTAGGCCAGAGTAAGAGTCTAAGACCTTAACCATTAGGCCAGAGTAACAGTTAAGACCTTAACCATTAGGCCAGAGTGAGAGTCTAAGACCGTAACCATTATGCCAGAGTAAGAGTTAAGACCTTAAGCAGTAGGCCAGAGTAAGAGTTAAGACCTTAAACATTAGGCCAGAGTAAGAGTCTAAGACCTTAACCATTAGGCCAGAGTACGAGTCTTAGACCTTAACCATTAGGCCAGAGTTAGAGTTAAGACCTTAACCATTAGGCCAGAGTAAGAGTCTAAGACCATAACCATTATGCCAGAGTAAAATTTAAGACCTTAACCAATAGGCCAGAGTAAGAGTTAAAACCTTAAACATTAGGCCAAAGTAAGAGTTAAGACCTTAACCATTAGGCCAGAGTAAGAGTTAAGACCATAACCATTAGGCCAGATTAAGAGTCTAAGACCTTAACCATTAGGCCAGAGTAAGAGTTAAGACGTTAACCATTAGGCCAGAGTAAGAGATACAACCTTAACCATTAGGCCAGTGTAAGAGTTAAGTCCTTAACCATTAGGCCAGAGTAAGAGTTAAGACCTTAACCACTAGGCCAGAGTAATAGTCTAAGACCTTAACTATTATACCAGAGTAAGAGTTAAGACCTTAACCAGTAGGCCATTAGGCCAGAGTAAGAGTCTAAGACCTTAACCATTAGGCCAGAGTAAGAGTCTAAGACCTTAACTATTAGTCCAGAGAAAGAGTCTAGACCTTAACCATTAGGCCAGAGTAAAAGTTAAGACCTTAACCATTAGGCCAGATTAAGAGTCTATACCTTAACCATTAGGCCAGAGTAAGAGGATATACCTTAACCATTAGGCCAGAGTAAGAGTTAAGACCTTAACCAGTTGGCCAGTGTATGAGTCTAAGACCTTAACCATTAGGTCAGAGTAAGAGTTAAGACCTTAACCATTAAGCCAGAGTAAGAGTCTAAGACCTTAACCATTAGGCAAGAGTGAGAGTCTAGACCTTAACCATTAGGCCAGAGTAAGAGTCTAAGACCTTAACCATTAGGCCAGAGTGAGAGTCTAGACCTTCACCATTAGGCCAGAGTATGAGTCTAAGACCTTAACCATTATACCAGAGTAAGAGTTAAGACCTTAACCAGTAGGCCATTAGGCCAGAGTAAGAGTCTAAGACCTTAACAATTAGACCAGAGTAAGAGTCTAAGACCTTAACCATTAGGCCAGAGTAAGAGTCTAAGACCTTAACCATTAGGCCAGAGTAACAGTTAAGACCTTAACCATTAGGCCAGAGTGAGAGTCTAAGACCGTAACCATTATGCCAGAGTAAGAGTTAAGACCTTAAGAAGTAGGCCAGAGTAAGAGTTAAGACCTTAAACATTAGGCCAGAGTAAGAGTCTAAGACCTTAACCATTAGGCCAGAGTACGAGTCTTAGACCTTAACCATTAGGCCAGAGTTAGAGTTAAGACCTTAACCATTAGGCCAGAGTAAGAGTCTAAGACCATAACCATTATGCCAGAGTAAAATTTAAGACCTTAACCAATAGGCCAGAGTAAGAGTTAAAACCTTAAACATTAGGCCAAAGTAAGAGTTAAGACCTTAACCATTAGGCCAGAGTAAGAGTTAAGACCATAACCATTAGGCCAGATTAAGAGTCTAAGACCTTAACCATTAGGCCAGAGTAAGAGTTAAGACCTTAACCATTAGGCCAGAGTAAGAGATACAACCTTAACCATTAGGCCAGTGTAAGAGTTAAGTCCTTAACCATTAGGCCAGAGTAAGAGTTAAGACCTTAACCACTAGGCCAGAGTAAGAGTCTAAGACCTTAACTATTATACCAGAGTAAGAGTTAAGACCTTAACCAGTAGGCCATTAGGCCAGAGTAAGAGTCTAAGACCTTAACCATTAGGCCAGAGTAAGAGTCTAAGACCTTAACTATTAGTCCAGAGAAAGAGTCTAGACCTTAACCATTAGGCCAGAGTAAAAGTTAAGACCTTAACCATTAGGCCAGATTAAGAGTCTATACCTTAACCATTAGGCCAGAGTAAGAGGATATACCTTAACCATTAGGCCAGAGTAAGAGTTAAGACCTTAACCAGTTGGCCAGTGTATGAGTCTAAGACCTTAACCATTCAGTCAGAGTAAGAGTTAAGACCTTAACCATTAGGCCAGAGTAAGAGTCTAAGACCTTAACCATTAGGCAAGAGTGAGAGTCTAGACCTTAACCATTAGGCCAGAGTAAGAGTCTAAGACCTTAACCATTAGGCCAGAGTGAGAGTCTAGACCTTCACCATTAGGCCAGAGTATGAGTCTAAGACCTTAACCATTATACCAGAGTAAGAGTTAAGACCTTAACCAGTAGGCCATTAGGCCAGAGTAAGAGTCTAAGACCTTAACAATTAGACCAGAGTAAGAGTCTAAGACCTTAACCATTAGGCCAGAGTAAGAGTCTAAGACCTTAACCATTAGGCCAGAGTAACAGTTAAGACCTTAACCATTAGGCCAGAGTGAGAGTCTAAGACCGTAACCATTATGCCAGAGTAAGAGTTAAGACCTTAAGCAGTAGGCCAGAGTAAGAGTTAAGACCTTAAACATTAGGCCAGAGTAAGAGTCTAAGACCTTAACCATTAGGCCAGAGTACGAGTCTTAGACCTTAACCATTAGGCCAGAGTTAGAGTTAAGACCTTAACCATTAGGCCAGAGTAAGAGTCTAAGACCATAACCATTATGCCAGAGTAAAATTTAAGACCTTAACCAATAGGCCAGAGTAAGAGTTAAAACCTTAAACATTAGGCCAAAGTAAGAGTTAAGACCTTAACCATTAGGCCAGAGTAAGAGTTAAGACCATAACCATTAGGCCAGATTAAGAGTCTAAGACCTTAACCATTAGGCCAGAGTAAGAGTTAAGACCTTAACCATTAGGCCAGAGTAAGAGATACAACCTTAACCATTAGGCCAGTGTAAGAGTTAAGTCCTTAACCATTAGGCCAGAGTAAGAGTTAAGACCTTAACCACTAGGCCAGAGTAAGAGTCTAAGACCTTAACTATTATACCAGAGTAAGAGTTAAGACCTTAACCAGTAGGCCATTAGGCCAGAGTAAGAGTCTAAGACCTTAACCATTAGGCCAGAGTAAGAGTCTAAGACCTTAACTATTAGTCCAGAGAAAGAGTCTAGACCTTAACCATTAGGCCAGAGTAAAAGTTAAGACCTTAACCATTAGGCCAGATTAAGAGTCTATACCTTAACCATTAGGCCAGAGTAAGAGGATATACCTTAACCATTAGGCCAGAGTAAGAGTTAAGACCTTAACCAGTTGGCCAGTGTATGAGTCTAAGACCTTAACCATTAGGTCAGAGTAAGAGTCTAGACCTTAACCATTAGGCCAGAGTAAGAGTCTAAGACCTTAACCATTAGGCCAGAGTGAGAGTCTAGACCTTCACCATTAGGCCAGAGTATGAGTCTAAGACCTTAACCATTAGGCCAGAGTATGAGTTTAAGACCTTAACCATTAGGCCAGAGTAAGAGTCTAAGACCTTAACCATTAGTCCAGAGTAAGAGTTAAGACCTTAACCATTAGGCCAGAGTAAGAGATACAACCTTAACCATTAGACCAGAGTAAGAGTCTAAGACCTTAACCATTAGGCCAGAGTAAGAGTTAAGACCTTAACCATTAGGCCAGAGTAAGAGATACAACCTTAACCATTAGGCCAGTGTAAGAGTTAAGACCCTAACGATTAGGCCAGAGTAAGAGTCAAGACCTTAACCATTAGGCCAGAGTAAGAGATACAACCTTAACCATTAGGCCAGTGTAAGAGTTAAGACCTTAACCATTATACCTGAGTAAGAGTTAAGACCTCAACCAGTAGGCCATTAGGCCACAGTAAGAGTCTTAGACCTTAACCATTAGGCCAGAGTAAGAGTCTAAGACCATAACCATTATGCCAGAGTAAAATTTAAGACCTTAACCAATAGGCCAGAGTAAGAGTTAAAACCTTAAACATTAGGCCAAAGTAAGAGTTAAGACCTTAACCATTAGGCCAGAGTAAGAGTTAAGACCATAACCATTAGGCCAGATTAAGAGTCTAAGACCTTAACCATTAGGCCAGAGTAAGAGTTAAGACCTTAACCATTAGGCCAGAGTAAGAGATACAACCTTAACCATTAGGCCAGTGTAAGAGTTAAGTCCTTAACCATTAGGCCAGAGTAAGAGTTAAGACCTTAACCACTAGGCCAGAGTAAGAATCTAAGACCTTAACCATTATACCAGAGTAAGAGTTAAGACCTTAACCAGTAGGCCATTAGGTCAGAGTAAGAGTCTAAGACCTTAACCATTAGGCCAGAGTAAGAGTCTAAGACCTTAACCATTAGGCCAGAGTAACAGTTAAGACCTTAACCATTAGGCCAGAGTGAGAGTCTAAGACCGTAACCATTAAGCCAGAGTAAGAGTTAAGACCTTAAGCAGTAGGCCAGAGTAAGAGTTAAGACCTTAAACATTAGGCCAGAGTAAGAGTCTAAGACCTTAACCATTAGGCCAGAGTACGAGTCTGAGACCTTAACCATTAGGCCAGATTTAGAGTTAAGACCTTAACCATTAGGCCAGAGTAAGAGTTAAGACCTTAAGCATTAGGCCAGAGTAAGTGTCAGACCTTAACCATTAGGCCAGAGTACGAGTCTAAGACCTTAACCATTAGGCCAGAGTAAGAGTTAAGACCTTAACCAGTAGGCCAGAGTAAAAGTCTAAGAACTTAACCATTAGGCCAGAGTAAGAGTTAAGACCTTAACCATTAGGCCAGAGTAAGAGCTAAGACCTTAACCATTAGTCCAGAGTAAGAGTCTAAGACCTTAACCAATAGGCCAGAGTAAGAGTTAAGACCTTAACCAGTAGGCCATAGTAAGAGTCTACGACCTTAACCATTAGGCCAGAGTAAGAGTCTACGACCTTAACCATTAGGCCAGAGTAAGAGTTAAGACCTTAACCACTAGGCCAGAGTAAGAGTCTAAGACCTTAACCATTAGGCCAGAGTGAGAGTCTAGACCTTCACCATTAGGCCAGAGTAAGAGTCTCAGACCTTAACCATTAGGCCAGAGTATGAGTTCAAGACCTTAACCATTAGGCCAGAGTAGGAGTTAAGACCTTAACCATTAGGCCAGAGTAAGAGATACGACCTTAACCATTAGGCCAGTGTAAGAGTTAAGACCTTAACCATTAGGCCAAAGTAAGAGTCAAGACCTTAGCCATTAGGCCAGAGTAAGAGTCTAAGACCTTAACCATTATACCAGAGTAAGAGTTAAGACCTTAACCAGTAGGCCATTAGGCCAGAGTAAGAGTCTAAAACCTTAACCATTAGGCCAGAGTAAGAGTCTAAGACCTTAACCATTAGGCCAGAGTAACAGTTAAGACCTTAACCATTAGGCCAGAGTAAGAGTTAAGACCTTAAACATCAGGCCAGAGCAAAAGTTAAGACCTTTACCATTAGGCCAGAGTACGAATCTAAGACCTTAACCATTAGGCCAGAGTAAGAGTTAAGACCTTAACCATTAGGCCAGAGTAAGAGTTAAGACCTTAACCATTAGGCCAGAGTATGAGTCTAAGACCTTAACCATTAGGCCAGAGTAAGAGATAGGACCTTAGCCAGTAGGCCACAGTAAGAGACTAAGACCTTATCCAGTAGGCCAGAGTAAGAGTCTAAGACCTTAAATTTTAGTCCAGAGTGCGAGTCTAGACCTTAACCATAAGGCCAGAGTAAGAGTTAAGACCTTAACCATGAGGCCAGAGTAAGAGTCTAAGACCTTAACCATTAGGCCAAAGTAAGAGTCTATACCTTAACCATTAGGCCAGAGTAAGAGGATATACCTTAACCATTAGGCCAGAGTAAGAGTTAAGACCTTAACCAGTTGGCCAGTGTATGAGTCTAAGACCTTAACCATTAGGTCAGAGTAAGAGTTAAGACCTTAACCATTAGGCCAGAGTAAGAGTTAAGACCTTAACCATTAGGCCAGAGTAAGAGTCTAAGACCTTAACCATTAGGCAAGAGTGAGAGTCTAGACCTTCACCATTAGGCCAGAGTAAGAGTCTAAGACCTTAACCATTAGGCCAGAGTATGAGATTAAGACCTTAACCATTACGCCAGAGTAAGAGTCTAAGACCTTAACCATTAGGCCAGAGTAAGAGTTAAGACCTTAACCATTAGGCCAGAGTAAGAGATACAACCTTAACCATTAGTCCAGAGTAAGAGTCTAAGACCTTAACCATTAGGCCAGAGTAAGAGTTAAGACCTTAACCATTAGGCCAGAGTAAGAGATGCAACCTTAACCATTAGGCCAGTGTAAGAGTTAAGACCTTAACCATTAGGCCAGAGTAAGAGTCAAGACCTTAACCATTAGGCCAGAGTAAGAGTCTAAGACCTTAACCATTATACCAGAGTAAGAGTTAAGACCTTAACCAGTAGGCCATTAGGCCAGAGTAAGAGTCTTAGACCTTAACCATTAGGCCAGAGTAAGAGTTAAGACCTTCCAGAGTAAGAGATAATACCTTAACCATTAGGCCAGAGTAAGAGTCTAAGACCTTAACCATTAGGCCAGAGTAAGAGTCTAAGACCATAACCATTATGCCAGAGTAAGAGTTAAGACCTTAACCATTAGGCCAGAGTAAGAGTTAAGACCATAACCATTAGGCCAGATTAAGAGTCTAAGACCTTAACCATTAGGCCAGAGTCAGAGTTAAGACCTTAACCATTAGGCCAGAGTAAGAGATACAACCTTAACCATTAGGCCAGTGTAAGAGTTAAGACCTTAACCATTAGGCCAGAGTAAGAGTTAAGGTCTTAACCATTAGGCCAGAGTAAGAGTCTAAGACCTTAACCATTATACCAGAGTAAGAGTTAAGACCTTAACCAGTAGGCCATTAGGCCAGAGTAAGAGTCTAAGACCTTAACAATTAGGCCAGAGTAAGAGTCTAAGACCTTAACCATTAGGCCAGAGTAAGAGTCTAAGACCTTAACTATTAGGCCAGAGTAACAGTTAAGACCTTAACCATTAGGCCAGAGTGAGAGTCTAAGACCGTAACCATTATGCCAGAGTAAGAGTTAAGACCTTAAGCAGTAGGTCAGAGTAAGAGTTAAGACCTTAAACATTAGGCCAGAGTAAGAGTCTAAGACCTTAACCATTAGGCCAGAGTACGAGTCTTAGACCTTAACCATTAGGCCAGAGTTAGAGTTAAGACCTTAACCATTAGGCCAGAGTAAGAGTCTGTGGTAAATAATTTAATTACCGGGACTTAATTTGATACAGAAAAATAATAAAAATAGCTCAGTAAAATAAGAGGCAAAATCCGTGGTATTAGAGGTTCAGAATGGGCTTTATTCCAATGGACGATTCGAATCGTGGACTCCAAGTTCCATCACCACGGAGGTTCAGGAAGTGAAGTACTTTACTTTATTGATAAGTAATCACTTTTATACAATAGGCATTACAGTGAAGCAAATGCAGGAGGCGTAACAATTGATAGTAAAGATAAAACATACATGCGTAGCAAAAGTGGGCGTAACAGGGTGTAACTAAAGAACGTCATCAGGTATGATGTCATAATAGGGTGGTTCCATGAAAGAATTTCGCAATGTCAGCAGAAATACTTGGCAGAAATGCGCGCGCAGCAGCATGACGTATGATTGACGTGCAACTAGGGGGTGAAGGAGACTTGACATTTAGCTCTACATGTGGCGACAGAAGTCTGGAGGGTCAAGTCAACCTAATCCCAAATCATATCTAACATCCTATGTTTAAAGAACTATGTTATCCAAAAGAGAGGTCTCTTAGAGTAGAATCTTATTCTATACTGACTGTGAGTGCGTGTACAAGCGTCTAAGTGTCTACACTAGATGCGAGGGCAGAAATCTTCCATAGTAATAGGGCTATGAATTACTTGCATAAAGACAGAGAAGCCGGGCCTTTTGCTCGGTAGCTGGAAGAATGTTTACTTAAACTACTAGACAGGAATGCATTGGGCAGGGAGCGAAGCAGATAATTTCGAAGGTGAAATACAGTTTTTGGCAGGCAACAGGCTGATGTCAGGCACCGTGAGCCGCGCAGGGAATGAGACAAAGTTCATGGTCACAGATGCAGGCTCAGACTGGAGCTTTCAGAGGCAGAAGGAAAGAAAAACTTGATGACAGAATCAGGGCCTACTTGCCTGGACTGTAAAATGGCATAAGTGAACCATATAAAGCCGGTGGCCTTTCATACTTAGGAATGGAATATCCGGCCCATTCATGGCGGATCTGAAAGAGGACATGTTGACGGTGGACGCACATGTGTTTGCGTCTTCATAACTGGAACTGGAGGGAACATACATGTACTTGTGATTCATACATGAAACCGTTGGGGTCCAAGATAGGGGACATAACTGATCATAAAAATCCATATTTCCACATTCCCTCCTTGTCCCCTACTTGCCCGTCAAGAGATATCAATCTTCATCAATCCATCGATCTGTTCATATAGCATCATTTGTTCTTCTTTTTTCTTCCGTGATGAATGAAATCTTGGTGGTGGAATACACGATGTGGCACACAGACCACAGATCGCTGGTCCACATTGTAGGCATAGACAGCAACTGAATAGTATGAGAAAGCCAATACCTAGGAAGGATAGGACCTTCCATCCAAAGGTAGATAATACACTCCAAAACCAACCGGACCAAGTCCAGGTGCCTGGATTCTGGTGTATCTGGCTTACAATCTTATGAAGGCGAGTTATGGCTTTATATACAGATGGCGAATTTTCTGGTATGAAAATGCAACAACTTGATCCGATGACCCTACAAGCTCCGCCCCTATCGGCCAGGATGACGTCAAGGACAAGACGATTTTGAAGCACAACAATCCGCATAGCAGACTGTTCTTCTGTTAAATTGCCTAAGGCGGAAATAGTTTCGTTCACTACTGCTTCAAGGGTTCTGGTTAATCTACGTATCAGCTTACTATTGGTAACTGTACCTATATAGGGGAAGAGACCTTTATTGAAATCTGTGTATTTTTCCCATGCTGTCTCAGTGTAATCGACTATTGGGAGATTTCTCCTTTCTCTATTGTGCACTAAATGAGTATTTCTATGATAATCAGGAGGAGCTAGGAAAACAGGTGGCAAAAGGAATCCGATGTAGCAGGTACCATCCCAATCTGGTGGCAAACGTATATATGCCGTCTGACCACATATGAAGTAGGAATGGCGGGAAGCTCTAAATGTAGACTTGCCTTGATCACTAAATTCTATTACAGTGGTGCATCTACTGTGGCCCATATGTATGGAACCATTCTTTCTTACACATAATTCACCTTTAACAGGAAATACTGACATGGCGGGCAAAATTGGAGTAGCTTCGGATTCGACATTCAGGATCATGAGATTGAGCGTAAAATTACCTAATCCATATACTTCATTTTCTAGATCAGTTCCTGTTCTTTTGGGAAGTCCCTCCTTGTTAGGGTGACAGACTTTGAGTAAAACTAAGTTCAGATTTCCCCATACCCAGTTATTCTGGTAAACTACAGAATTCGAATCTAGGGAATTAATTAAACTAAACCATGCTCCACAGGATCCATTGTGTGTGAACGGGTATGGAAAGAGAGGTAGAATTCCTTTATAGTTCTGATAGGGAGGGAGTCGGCCACATATCCAACAATTTGTAGCATTGCTAACCTGATGGGAATGATGTAACATACTAATAAAAGTGTTATTGCGCAGCGCAAATCTATAGGACAATTCATGCGGAGGTAATTCACTAAAAGAATGTTCAGCAGTAACATTATAAACATGTCTAGAAATAGGATAATATATGTGCAACAATGTACTTGCAGTAATTATTAAAAGACTTAAGAAAAACAAAATTAATAACGTCACTGTGCAATGACTACGCAGTGATTTACAGTACGCATGTCGTTTCAGCTTTATCCTTCTGTTTCTTTCACTACACAGGTCTAAGGAGTACATGTCAGAGACAAATTCGACCGATTCACCTTGGAGAGGACTTAAACAATCAAATTGCCTGACTTGTTAGACCTAAGTTTTAGTTTGTATAGTTCATGGCTATTCAGTTCAACCAAAGGAAGTTTTGAGTCAATCGGTGAAGACACGCAAGGTGTGTCATTTACATCTGACGGTAGTCCATGAAATTTCTTGATATGACTTGAATGTATCCAGCCTTTTCGACCTTCGATCTTCACGGCTGTCCTCGTCGTTAACAATACGAGTTGAGGCGACCTCCACCTAGGATCCAGCTGAGACTTCCGATCAAAGTTCCTCACTAAGACCAAATCTCCTGGAATTACGTCATGGGGTTTCACCTCAGTGTTGTCGGGAAAAGCTGCAGCTACCTGTGAATGACAAGATTGTAGTGCAGACATCAAGGAAGCCAAATAATCTGTCAGCATATTACAGTCAATATCAGTTATTTTGCGTGGTATAGGCGTCCCCCACATATTTGGTGGTCTGCCAAAGATCACCTCATACGGGGATAGCCCTGTTCGAGAGTGTGCTACCATTCTCATGTAAAAGAGTGCAACTGGTAACGCTACTACCCAGTCGACACCTTTCTCTCTGCATATTTTGGACAATCTAATTTTCAGGGTCTGATTATGTCTTTCCACGAGACCTGCTGCCTCGGGGTGTCGGACACAGTGAAATTTCCACTGATAGCCTAACAAAAGTGAAACGGGTTTCATTAGTTCGGATGAAAACGGCTGGCCGTTATCTGAGTAGACAACACGTGGTAAACCGTATCGTGGGAAGAATTCTCGAACCAACTGTTTGGCAGTAGTCGGGGCAGTGTAATCTGAAACCGGGTATGCCTCTGTCCAACGGGAAAGAGCACAGACAACTACGAGAACATATTTGAATCCTCGACATCGTTCCATCTGGATATAATCCATCTGGAGGACTTCAAAAGGGTGATCAGGAGGCTGAAATCCACCCTGTTCTACGGGAATGCTTTTACCTGGGTTAAACTGACAACAGATCATACAGGTACGAACTTTTTGTTTAGCTGCTGCTCGTAAATGTTTGTTGAACCAAATGCGTTGAATGCTGTCTAGCATAGCTTTTTCTCCTAGATGCGCTGGACTATGTACAGTGTTAATAATGACTTGGACCATTGAATCAGGAAGGAACCACACAGATTTTTCCTTCGTCATCCATCCTTGATCCGTTTGGATCCCTCCTAACTCAGTCCATTTCTTTATTTCGTCTGGTGTAGCATGTGTCTGTATGTCAATTACGTCAAGAGCGGGATCCTTAACCGTCATACAATGTGTTGGCGTCGGGACTATTGTCTTTGTCATGTCGTATGTTTGAGTTTGAGCAGTCTGTTTCGCTGTTCGGTCAGCTAGATCATTGCCTTGAGAAATGATATCAGTAACTTTCGTATGAGCTTTACATTTCATAATTGATATTGCAGTGGGTAGATGTATTGCATCTAGTAAGGCATGAATGAGGGGTCCGTGCTGAATGTGGGCACCGTGAGAAGTTAAATAACCTCTCTCTCGCCACAACACGCCGAAGTCATGTACAACTCCGAATGCATAACGTGAATCAGTGTATATGTTGACTTTTTTATTTGCGGCTTGAATACAGGCTTGTGTCAGAGCGATGAGCTCTGCGGCTTGAGCTGACAAGGTATTTATGCAATTTGTTTCAATGATTTCAGTGTCTGTTGTGACTGCGTAAGCGGCCACTAACTCTCCTGTACCTGTTCTCATACATGAACCATCTACATACAACGTCAGGTCTGGGTCTGACAATGGGACATCTGTCAAGTCTTGTCTGGGTTTCGTCGTGATTGTAATAACTTCAATACAATCATGAGCTAGTGGGTCTGTTCCGATTACAGGTAAAAGTGTGGCAGGATTCAATGTGTTACAACGTCTAATTTCTATATGTGGCTGAAACAATGTTAATTCGTAACCAGTGAGTCGCGCTATAGTCAAGTGCTGTGTTTGTGTGCGGTTCAAGAGAACCTCTACTGCATGTGGTACTTGTACTGTCAATGGATGTCCTAATACTATGGCATCGCTTTGTCTGATTGCTAAAGCTGTTGCTGCCACTGATTTTAGGCACGCAGGCAAAGCCTGAGCTACGGGATCTAATGTACTAGAAAAATAAGCACATGGTTTGTGTGATCCTGCTTGTTCCTGTGTGAGTACTGACAAGGCAGTACCTTCGCGTTCTGTAACAAAGAGTGTAAACTGTTTATTGTAACATGGTGTTGCTAAAACAGGTGCTTGGCATAAGGCTTTCTTTAGGCTTTCAAAAGCTTGTGCATGTTCCTGAGTCCAAGGGAGAACAGTCGATGTGGCTGCCTCCTGTGTTGTCAATTGAATGAGTGGTTTTGCTAGAAATGCATACTGAGGGATCCACTGCCTACAATATGAAGTGAGGCCTATGAAAGCCCGCACCTCCTTTTGTGTCTTGGGTATTGGCATATTAGCAATTAGCTGGATGCGATCTGGTGTAAGCTGCCTTCCCTCCTTGGACAGCGAGTGTCCAAGATAAACAACTCGCTGGACACAGAATTGCAGCTTAGAAGGGGACACCTTGTGCCCCTTTCCGGCCAGAAATTGTAAAACCGTCAGTGAGGCTCTTTCACATTCAGGTTCGCTTCTAGCGGTGATCAGCAGATCATCGACATATTGAAGCAGGGCAGTGTTGACTGGCATGTGGATACTGTCGAGTTCTCGTTTCAGTGCTTGGCTATAGATGCTGGGGCTTTCTGTAAATCCTTGAGGTGCGCGTGTGAATTTAAAGCTACGTCCATTTAAACTAAATCCGAACAGGTATTGGCTTTCCGGATCTATTGGGACGCTGAAAAAGGCATTCTTGAGATCAATTACAGTAAAGAACGTGGCTTTGGAATCAATAGCTGTCAGTAATGATGAGATATCTGGGACCACAGGGAATTGTGGCACAATGCATTTGTTCAATTCGCGCAGATCAATAACCAATCGATATACTGGCGGGGCCTTTGGATCTGTTCGTTTAAGGATCGGAATTATCGGGGAATTACATACATTGGAGTCTGTTTCCACAACCACTCCTTGGGCAATGAGCTCGTCAATGATTTGCAGTAAAGCCACTACAGCATCTGGTGGTAACTTGTATTGTCGCATTCGTGGTAGTACCACTCCTGCCTTTAGTGTAACTCGATATGGTGTAATATTCATGCAACCAACATCAGTAGGGCCTTGTGCCCATAAATGTGTAGGTAAAGTCTGCAGTCGGGGATCCATGTCTCGAGACACATAGTGACCTTTGAAATCACGTAAAAACAATCTTACTCCTTCCGGAGAACAACATATTATAGCTCCTAGAGCTTTCAGTGTTTTTATACCTAACAAGTTTTCTGGACATGATTTAGTAAGCAATAAATCTGTAGTTCGGGTCAAGGGTCCAATCGTAAGTGGAAGAGGCTGTGATACTTCATTAACAATAGGTTTTCCTGAAAAACCAAGGGAAATATTCTGTGCGCCTGAGAGGGGTGCCCCTGGAACTTCACTACGTTTTATTGTTGTTCGACTTGCCCCTGTATCAAGTAAAAATGTTCTATCTTGGCCTAATAGTTCACTATGTACATAAGGTCCTTCTTGGTCTACAGGGACCTCGATAAGGGGTAAGTCAACTTCCCTCTCTAGGCTGGTTCATGCGTATCGTTGATAATCAGGATAGTCGTACTGTGCGGTCTGGTACAGCTGTCGTGTCGTGGTTTGTGTGGCAGCAACAGGCAGCGCTGGTGCAGCTGGCACAAACTGTATAGACTGTTGTGGAGCCGACATGGACTGTGCATGCTGCGGGGCTCCTTGTTCATTCTGATCCTGTCTAGGTGGCCGTGGTCTTTCTTTTGTAATACCTGTGGCGATATTACGCTTCAGGACTGGGCAATCGTGTATGTAATGACCTGGTTGTTTACAATAGTTGCATGTCCCTTTTACAGGTCCTGCTGAATCACCGGACGGTGTCGTACCCTTTTTATGACCTTCAGCTGGAACTGTCTGGGAGACTAGCATTTTCATTTTTGTGTCTTTCATGCGTCTTTGTTCATGTTCTTGTTCCTCTCTAATTCTATTGTGATGATACTGTAACATTTGTAACATTTGTGATGGGGTGTTACCTTGCCAGGTACTCTCGAATTTTAATACTCTATTCTTCACTTGGGGCAAGGAATTTTCAACTAATTTTGTCACAAACAGATGTGGATATGATTCGCTACTTGCTTTTATGCCACTATTTATACCAAAACATTTTTCGAATCGGGCATAGAAATCACTAGTGTCTTCATCTTGCTTTTGTTTACAGGCTGAGATTGCACCCCAGTCTTCCTTTTTCGTGGTTAATAAACGTGGCAGTACCTGTACTAGTAAACCTGGTAGTGCTTTAGTTTTATCCCCAAGCCCTGCTCCTGCAGTTCGGGCCTTTTCTTCTGCTTCTAATGCTGTCCAGTCTATCTTTTGGTCTCCCACCTCCCACTCTTTTTCCTTGAGTTTTTCATAAATGCCAGCAGGCATTAATACCTTTAATATTGTCATAATGTCGGGATAGGTATACTCTCCCATGAGTAACATGTCTTTAATTTCTCGGTGAAAACCCGCTGGGTCTTTGTCATGACTGGGTACCACTTTCTTCATTTCTAACAATTCTATTTTCGATATGGGCGTATATACAAATACACGTTTAAACTGATTGTCCTCGCCTTTTATTGGGTGTACTTCTCGTAAGGGATTCTGTCTGTCCATGTAATACGTCGTTCTTTCCTTGATGGGCAGTGAGACATGTTCTGGGCATACAAAAAGAATGTACTGCTTTCTTGATTCTAGTATTTCTCTAATTAACTTAGTACCTGAACCTCTCCATCTATTCGTGAGTAATTCAGTCAATATATCAGGTAAGGGACCAGGATCGGAATGTTGGCTTTTATATAGTATAAGAAGTTGTTGAATCATATAAATCCCAGCTAAACGCTGTTCATCTGGGGTGAGGTTAAAAAATGTGTGTGCTACTGTATCATCACCATATTTTCCGGGACTGTCAACCCAATGAACGGCTGACCTGGCTAATTCTTGTTCATCCATAGAATCGAGTAAATGATAACCCCTTCGTTCTCGGAGTAATTTGTCAGCGGCTTGGAACGAATGCTCGGGGGACCTTATATTTATTATAGGTGTTTGGAAATTCCTGTTATTATCTGGACATATCGGACGTATCGGGTCAGTAAAACATCTAGTACTATTACAAGATCTTCCTCTACCTACATAGGCTATGGTTTCTGACTGTCCTGTGGGCAGTCCTGATCCTTCCTCCTCCTCGTTTCGTTCAAACTGGTCTACCGCTAATCTCTCTTCGTGTATGCGTTCTATTTCTTTACGGATCTTTCGGCACATGGCTACTATACATGTTTGCCTATCATGTTTCCCTTCTGATATATTCTGGCTCCATCTGGTAAAAGTTTGCATTGTTTCCGGATCTACCCCCGGTCGGTCTTGATTTCTGATCACACAATTTATGAGGAAACGTAACAGTTCCCCCTGTATCTCCACTTTCTGGTATTCCATAGCTCTGTTAATACATTCAGAATCTCGCCCTGTTTGGACAAAATGATATATATTATCTAGATGCATAGTCATTCCTGGTAGCTTCCCTAAATACACCGCAGCTCGTCTGATACGTAATGATGCCAGGATCATTTCGTCCTCTTTGCCGGGCACAGGGTCATATCTACAATCTACAAGAAGTTCCTTAAGCGTGCGGGAATTTATGAGTTTGGGCGTACGTGGATGTGCTGATTCTTGAAAAGTAAGTTTATTTATTCTGGGTGGCGTAGAAAAAATGTTGGTAGCACCTCCGGTAGCTCCGTCTGGGGTACCGGACGTGAAAGGATTCGTTGAACGCGATACAGCAACTATAGGTGTGGACACAGCTGTAGAAGCAGCTGTAGGAACAGATATAGAAACAGATGTGCTTGCCGGAACTTGTGTCAGGATTTGTTGTTGTAGAGGTACAGATACAGGATCTTGGCGTTGAACCTCCCCGGCAGACGGTCTATGTGGGGCGGGGTTAGCATACTCGGGAGCTGCGTCATCTAAATATGAGGAAAGAAAAACATCTTCTGCGGTTCTAGGATGCCCCTTAGGATGCACTTTTATTGGAAACAATGGGGGTGGCAAGTCTTTTGGTATCTCCGGAGTAGCCTTAGGTAATCCTTCGGCCAGCAGGGGATACATACCATTCATAAGGGCATTTCTTTGTCTGTCTACTTGTTCTGATTTCACTCGTGTACCTTCTTCAATTAATAGATTTTCTCGGACTTTATTTGAATTCTCCTTATTTTTCTCCTCCTGTCTGAGTGCTTTTTCTGTACGTCTATGAGATTCTTTACGCCATAACTCAACGGCGTCTTTCTGTGACTGTCTAGCTTTCCTTTTCCATAACTCTTCCTCTACCTTCATGATGCACTCTGCATCCCAGGTCCCAGCCGCGGGCCACCTCTGACTTTCTGGTAATTCCTTGGTGTAGTCTACCCATAAATCAAGAAATAATATAGCGTCTAGGCCATGTTTGTGATACATGAAGTACCCTGGAGTGTCCCTAGGAGGAATAGGAACAGCTTCTTCGAGTACCCCTTTTCTAGTTGTGATCTGTCTTAGTTTCGAAAAGAGAGGCATATTGAGAACTGATCTGATACTTGATCTTGAACAAACTTAATACAATAAACACAATAATGAACAGTCATTCACACCACAATATGCAGGACGTATTAACACATTTAACATTTAATATTTAAATGAGCAACAATGATGATGACGATCTAAGAAAACTAATCACTAAACATAATACTCGGCATTAACTGAATTATTCTGAATTTATATACTTGATATACTAGATATACTGCTAAACAGTACAGATACACTGCTAAAACAATGCAGACCGGATTTGTGTACCCAAACCCGTCTTGACCGGCACAGGCTATGTGCACGTCAGAACGCCTCCCCAGCAATGGTACTCACCGGGTAGCTCGGAAACGGAAGGCCTCGGAACGGAACTGAACTGGACTGGACCGGACTGGACTCGACTCGAAAACTTCGGAAACTTCGGAACATCGGAAACCTCGGAACTTCGGAACTTCGGAACTTGGTGGGCCTCTGTATACCTCGGATCTTGCTCTCTCAGCTAGGCTCTGGTCGGGATACTTCGCACTTCTCACCGCCTCGTCTGGGTGTTGATCGCAGCCTCAGTCGCCCCCGCTTGACCGGAGGGAGATACAGGAAATCCTGCTGGTACGCGTTGTTGTCCGTCCAGCAGTGGCAGGAGACCGGGCCTGCAACGCACCGCCGGCGCGTGAGATGAGAAAGTGTCCCTGTTCGGGCGCCAATCATGTGGTAAATAATTTAATTACCGGGACTTAATTTGATACAGAAAAATAATAAAAATAGCTCAGTAAAATAAGAGGCAAAATCCGTGGTATTAGAGGTTCGGAATGGGCTTTATTCCAATGGACGATTCGAATCGTGGACTCCAAGTTCCATCACCACGGAGGTTCAGGAAGTGAAGTACTTTACTTTATTGATAAGTAATCACTTTTATACAATAGGCATTACAGTGAAGCAAATGCAGGAGGCATAACAATTGATAGTAAAGATAAAACATACATGCGTAGCAAAAGTGGGCGTAACAGGGTGTAACTAAAGAACGTCATCAGGTATGATGTCATAATAGGGTGGTTCCATGAAAGAATTTCGCAATGTCAGCAGAAATACTTGGCAGAAATGCGCGCGCAGCAGCATGACGTATGATTGACGTGCAACTAGGGGGTGAAGGAGACTTGACATTTAGCTCTACATGTGGCGACAGAAGTCTGGAGGGTCAAGTCAACCTAATCCCAAATCATATCTAACATCCTATGTTTAAAGAACTATGTTATCCAAAAGAGAGGTCTCTTAGAGTAGAATCTTATTCTATACTGACTGTGAGTGCGTGTACAAGCGTCTAAGTGTCTACACTAGATGCGAGGGCAGAAATCTTCCATAGTAATAGGGCTATGAATTACTTGCATAAAGACAGAGAAGCCGGGCCTTTTGCTCGGTAGCTGGAAGAATGTTTACTTAAACTACTAGACAGGAATGCATTGGGCAGGGAGCGAAGCAGATAATTTCGAAGGTGAAATACAGTTTTTGGCAGGCAACAGGCTGATGTCAGGCACCGTGAGCCGCGCAGGGAATGAGACAAAGTTCATGGTCACAGATGCAGGCTCAGACTGGAGCTTTCAGAGGCAGAAGGAAAGAAAAACTTGATGACAGAATCAGGGCCTACTTGCCTGGACTGTAAAATGGCATAAGTGAACCATATAAAGCCGGTGGCCTTTCATACTTAGGAATGGAATATCCGGCCCATTCATGGCGGATCTGAAAGAGGACATGTTGACGGTGGACGCACATGTGTTTGCGTCTTCATAACTGGAACTGGAGGGAACATACATGTACTTGTGATTCATACATGAAACCGTTGGGGTCCAAGATAGGGGACATAACTGATCATAAAAATCCATATTTCCACAAGTCTAAGACCATAACCATTATGCCAGAGTAAAATTTAAGACCTTAACCAATAGGCCAGAGTAAGAGTTAAAACCTTAAACATTAGGCCAAAGTAAGAGTTAAGACCTTAACCATTAGGCCAGAGTAAGAGTTAAGACCATAACCATTAGGCCAGATTAAGAGTCTAAGACCTTAACCATTAGGCCAGAGTAAGAGTTAAGACCTTAACCATTAGGCCAGAGTAAGAGATACAACCTTAACCATTAGGCCAGTGTAAGAGTTAAGTCCTTAACCATTAGGCCAGAGTAAGAGTTAAGACCTTAACCACTAGGCCAGAGTAAGAGTCTAAGACCTTAACCATTATACCAGAGTAAGAGTTAAGACCTTAACCAGTAGGCCATTAGGCCAGAGTAAGAGTCTAAGACCTTAACCATTAGGCCAGAGTAAGAGTCTAAGACCTTAACCATTAGGCCAGAGTAACAGTTAAGACCTTAACCATTAGGCCAGAGTGAGAGTCTAAGACCGTAATCATTAAGCCAGAGTAAGAGTTAAGACCTTAAGCAGTAGGCCAGAGTAAGAGTTAAGACCTTAAACATTAGGCCAGAGTAAGAGTCTAAGACCTTAACCATTAGGCCAGAGTACGAGTCTGAGACCTTAACCATTAGGCCAGATTTAGAGTTAAGACCTTAACCATTAGGCCAGAGTAAGAGTTAAGACCTTAAGCATTAGGCCAGAGTAAGTGTCAGACCTTAACCATTAGGCCAGAGTACGAGTCTAAGACCTTAACCATTAGACCAGAGTAAGAGTTAAGACCTTAACCAGTAGGCCAGAGTAAAAGTCTAAGAACTTAACCATTAGGCCAGAGTAAGAGTTAAGACCTTAACCATTAGGCCAGAGTAAGAGCTAAGACCTTAACCATTAGTCCAGAGTAAGAGTCTAAGACCTTAACCAATAGGCCAGAGTAAGAGTTAAGACCTTAACCAGTAGGCCATAGTAAGAGTCTACGACCTTAACCATTAGGCCAGAGTAAGAGTCTACGACCTTAACCATTAGGCCAGAGTAAGAGTTAAGACCTTAACCACTAGGCCAGAGTAAGAGTCTAAGACCTTAACCATTAGGCCAGAGTGAGAGTCTAGACCTTCACCATTAGGCCAGAGTAAGAGTCTCAGACCTTAACCATTAGGCCAGAGTATGAGTTCAAGACCTTAACCATTAGGCCAGAGTAGGAGTTAAGACCTTAACCATTAGGCCAGAGTAAGAGATACGACCTTAACCATTAGGCCAGTGTAAGAGTTAAGACCTTAACCATTAGGCCAAAGTAAGAGTCAAGACCTTAGCCATTAGGCCAGAGTAAGAGTCTAAGACCATAACCATTATACCAGAGTAAGAGTTAAGACCTTAACCAGTAGGCCATTAGGCCAGAGTAAGAGTCTAAAACATTAACCATTAGGCCAGAGTAAGAGTCTAAGACCTTAACCATTAGGCCAGAGTAAAAGTTAAGACCTTTACCATTAGGCCAGAGTACGAATCTAAGACCTTAACCATTAGGCCAGAGTAAGAGTTAAGACCTTAACCATTAGGCCAGAGTAAGAGTTAAGACCTTAACCATTAGGCCAGAGTATGAGTCTAAGACCTTAACCATTAGGCCAGAGTAAGAGATAGGACCTTAGCCAGTAGGCCACAGTAAGAGACTAAGACCTTATCCAGTAGGCCAGAGTAAGAGTCTAAGACCTTAAATTTTAGTCCAGAGTGCGAGTCTAGACCTTAACCATAAGGCCAGAGTAAGAGTTAAGACCTTAACCATGAGGCCAGAGTAAAAGTCTAAGACCTTAACCATTAGGCCAAAGTAAGAGTCTATACCTTAACCATTAGGCCAGAGTAAGAGGATATACCTTAACCATTAGGCCAGAGTAAGAGTTAAGACCTTAACCAGTTGGCCAGTGTATGAGTCTAAGACCTTAACCATTAGGTCAGAGTAAGAGTTAAGACCTTAACCATTAGGCCAGAGTAAGAGTTAAGACCTTAACCATTAGGCCAGAGTAAGAGTCTAAGACCTTAACCATTAGGCAAGAGTGAGAGTCTAGACCTTCACCATTAGGCCAGAGTAAGAGTCTAAGACCTTAACCATTAGGCCAGAGTATGAGATTAAGACCTTAACCATTACGCCAGAGTAAGAGTCTAAGACCTTAACCATTAGGCCAGAGTAAGAGTTAAGACCTTAACCATTAGGCCAGAGTAAGAGATACAACCTTAACCATTAGTCCAGAGTAAGAGTCTAAGACCTTAACCATTAGGCCAGAGTAAGAGTTAAGACCTTAACCATTAGGCCAGAGTAAGAGATACAACCTTAACCATTAGGCCAGTGTAAGAGTTAAGACCTTAACCATTAGGCCAGAGTAAGAGTCAAGACCTTAACCATTAGGCCAGAGTAAGAGTCTAAGACCTTAACCATTATACCAGAGTAAGAGTTAAGACCTTAACCAGTAGGCCATTAGGCCAGAGTAAGAGTCTTAGACCTTAACCATTAGGCCAGAGTAAGAGTTAAGACCTTCCAGAGTAAGAGATAAGACCTTAACCATTAGGCCAGAGTAAGAGTCTAAGACCTTAACCATTAGGCCAGAGTAAGAGTCTAAGACCATAACCATTATGCCAGAGTAAGATTTAAGACCTTAACCAATAGGCCAGAGTAAGAGTTAAAACCTTAAACATTAGGCCAAAGTAAGAGTTAAGACCTTAACCATTAGGCCAGAGTAAGAGTTAA
Organism: Triturus cristatus; assembly: GCF_964204655.1. Lineage (NCBI taxonomy): Eukaryota > Metazoa > Chordata > Amphibia > Caudata > Salamandridae > Triturus > Triturus cristatus. The sequence goes on from NC_140588.1 coordinate 3,169,018, forward strand.
GACCATAACCATTAGGCCAGATTAAGAGTCTAAGACCTTATCCATTAGGCCAGAGTCAGAGTTAAGACCTTAACCATTAGGCCAGAGTAAGAGATACAACCTTAACCATTAGGCCAGTGTAAGAGTTAAGACCTTAACCATTAGGCCAGAGTAAGAGTTAAGGCCTTAACCATTAGGCCAGAGTAAGAGTCTAAGACCTTAACCATTATACCAGAGTAAGAGTTAAGACCTTAACCAGTAGGCCATTAGGCCAGAGTAAGAGTCTAAGACCTTAACAATTAGGCCAGAGTAAGAGTCTAAGACATTAACCATTAGGCCAGAGTAAGAGTCTAAGACCTTAACCATTAGGCCAGAGTAACAGTTAAGACCTTAACCATTAGGCCAGAGTGAGAGTCTAAGACCGTAACCATTATGCCAGAGTAAGAGTTAAGACCTTAAGCAGTAGGTCAGAGTAAGAGTTAAGACCTTAAACATTAGGCCAGAGTAAGAGTCTAAGACCTTAACCATTAGGCCAGAGTACGAGTCTTAGACCTTAACCATTAGGCCAGAGTTAGAGTTAAGACCTTAACCATTAGGCCAGAGTAAGAGTCTAAGACCATAACCATTATGCCAGAGTAAAATTTAAGACCTTAACCAATAGGCCAGAGTAAGAGTTAAAACCTTAAACATTAGGCCAAAGTAAGAGTTAAGACCTTAACCATTAGGCCAGAGTAAGAGTTAAGACCATAACCATTAGGCCAGATTAAGAGTCTAAGACCTTAACCATTAGGCCAGAGTAAGAGTTAAGACCTTAACCATTAGGCCAGAGTAAGAGATACAACCTTAACCATTAGGCCAGTGTAAGAGTTAAGTCCTTAACCATTAGGCCAGAGTAAGATTTAAGACCTTAACCACTAGGCCAGAGTAAGAGTCTAAGACCTTAACTATTATACCAGAGTAAGAGTTAAGACCTTAACCAGTAGGCCATTAGGCCAGAGTAAGAGTCTAAGACCTTAACCATTAGGCCAGAGTAAGAGTCTAAGACCTTAACTATTAGTCCAGAGAAAGAGTCTAGACCTTAACCATTAGGCCAGAGTAAAAGTTAAGACCTTAACCATTAGGCCAGAGTAAGAGTCTATACCTTAACCATTAGGCCAGAGTAAGAGGATATACCTTAACCATTAGGCCAGAGTAAGAGTTAAGACCTTAACCAGTTGGCCAGTGTATGAGTCTAAGACCTTAACCATTAGGTCAGAGTAAGAGTTAAGACCTTAACCATTAGGCCAGAGTAAGAGTCTAAGACCTTAACCATTAGGCAAGAGTGAGAGTCTAGACCTTAACCATTAGGTCAGAGTAAGAGTTAAGACCTTAACCATTAGGCCAGAGTAAGAGTCTAAGACCTTAACCATTAGGCCAGAGTGAGAGTCTAGACCTTCACCATTAGGCCAGAGTATGAGTCTAAGACCTTAACCATTAGGCCAGAGTATGAGTTTAAGACCTTAACCATTAGGCCAGAGTAAGAGTCTAAGACCTTAACCATTAGTCCAGAGTAAGAGTTAAGACCTTAACCATTAGGCCAGAGTAAGAGATACAACCTTAACCATTAGTCCAGAGTAAGAGTCTAAGACCTTAACCATTAGGTCAGAGTAAGAGTTAAGACCTTAACCATTAGGCCAGAGTAAGAGATACAACCTTAACCATTAGGCCAGTGTAAGAGTTAAGACCTTAACCATTAGGCCAGAGTAAGAGTCAAGACCTTAACCATTAGGCCAGAGTAAGAGATACAACCTTAACCATTAGGCCAGTGTAAGAGTTAAGACCTTAACCATTATACCAGAGTAAGAGTTAAGACCTTAACCAGTAGGCCATTAGGCCACAGTAAGAGTCTTAGACCTTAACCATTAGGCCAGAGTAAGAGTTAAGACCTTCCAGAGTAAGATTTAAGACCTTAACCATTAGGCCAGAGTAAGAGTCTAAGACCTTAACCATTAGGCCAGAGTAAGAGTCTAAGACCATAACCATTATGCCAGAGTAAAATTTAAGACCTTAACCAATAGGCCAGAGTAAGAGTTAAAACCTTAAACATTAGGCCAAAGTAAGAGTTAAGACCTTAACCATTAGGCCAGAGTAAGAGTTAAGACCATAACCATTAGGCCAGATTAAGAGTCTAAGACCTTAACCATTAGGCCAGAGTAAGAGTTAAGACCTTAACCATTAGGCCAGAGTAAGAGATACAACCTTAACCATTAGGCCAGTGTAAGAGTTAAGTCCTTAACCATTAGGCCAGAGTAAGAGTTAAGACCTTAACCACTAGGCCAGAGTAAGAGTCTAAGACCTTAACCATTATACCAGAGTAAGAGTTAAGACCTTAACCAGTAGGCCATTAGGCCAGAGTAAGAGTCTAAGACCTTAACCATTAGGCCAGAGTAAGAGTCTAAGACCTTAACCATTAGGCCAGAGTAACAGTTAAGACCTTAACCATTAGGCCAGAGTGAGAGTCTAAGACCGTAACCATTAAGCCAGAGTAAGAGTTAAGACCTTAAGCAGTAGGCCAGAGTAAGAGTTAAGACCTTAAACATTAGGCAAGAGTAAGAGTCTAAGACCTTAACCATTAGGCCAGAGTACGAGTCTGAGACCTTAACCATTAGGCCAGATTTAGAGTTAAGACCTTAACCATTAGGCCAGAGTAAGAGTTAAGACCTTAAGCATTAGGCCAGAGTAAGTGTCAGACCTTAACCATTAGGCCAGAGTACGAGTCTAAGACCTTAACCATTAGGCCAGAGTAAGAGTTAAGACCTTAACCAGTAGGCCAGAGTAAAAGTCTAAGAACTTAACCATTAGGCCAGAGTAAGAGTTAAGACCTTAACCATTAGGCCAGAGTAAGAGCTAAGACCTTAACCATTAGTCCAGAGTAAGAGTCTAAGACCTTAACCAATAGGCCAGAGTAAGAGTTAAGACCTTAACCAGTAGGCCATAGTAAGAGTCTACGACCTTAACCATTAGGCCAGAGTAAGAGTCTACGACCTTAACCATTAGGCCAGAGTAAGAGTTAAGACCTTAACCACTAGGCCAGAGTAAGAGTCTAAGACCTTAACCATTAGGCCAGAGTGAGAGTCTAGACCTTCACCATTAGGCCAGAGTAAGAGTCTCAGACCTTAACCATTAGGCCAGAGTATGAGTTCAAGACCTTAACCATTAGGCCAGAGTAGGAGTTAAGACCTTAACCATTAGGCCAGAGTAAGAGATACGACCTTAACCATTAGGCCAGTGTAAGAGTTAAGACCTTAACCATTAGGCCAAAGTAAGAGTCAAGACCTTAGCCATTAGGCCAGAGTAAGAGTCTAAGACCTTAACCATTATACCAGAGTAAGAGTTAAGACCTTAACCAGTAGGCCATTAGGCCAGAGTAAGAGTCTAAAACCTTAACCATTAGGCCAGAGTAAGAGTCTAAGACCTTAACCATTAGGCCAGAGTAACAGTTAAGACCTTAACCATTAGGCCAGAGTAAGAGTTAAGACCTTAAACATTAGGCCAGAGTAAAAGTTAAGACCTTTACCATTAGGCCAGAGTACGAGTCTAAGACCTTAACCATTAGGCCAGAGTAAGAGTTAAGACCTTAACCATTAGGCCAGAGTAAGAGTTAAGACCTTAACCATTAGGCCAGAGTATGAGTCTAAGACCTTAACCATTAGGCCAGAGTAAGAGATAGGACCTTAGCCAGTAGGCCACAGTAAGAGACTAAGACCTTATCCAGTAGGCCAGAGTAAGAGTCTAAGACCTTAAATTTTAGTCCAGAGTGCGAGTCTAGACCTTAACCATAAGGCCAGAGTAAGAGTTAAGACCTTAACCATGAGGCCAGAGTAAGAGTCTAAGACCTTAACCATTAGGCCAAAGTAAGAGTCTATACCTTAACCATTAGGCCAGAGTAAGAGGATATACCTTAACCATTAGGCCAGAGTAAGAGTTAAGACCTTAACCAGTTGGCCAGTGTATGAGTCTAAGACCTTAACCATTAGGTCAGAGTAAGAGTTAAGACCTTAACCATTAGGCCAGAGTAAGAGTCTAAGACCTTAACCATTAGGCAAGAGTGAGAGTCTAGACCTTCACCATTAGGCCAGAGTAAGAGTCTAAGACCTTAACCATTAGGCCAGAGTATGAGTTTAAGACCTTAACCATTAGGCCAGAGTAAGAGTCTAAGACCTTAACCATTAGGCCAGAGTAAGAGTTAAGACCTTAACCATTAGGCCAGAGTAAGAGATCCAACCTTAACCATTAGTCCAGAGTAAGAGTCTAAGACCTTAACCATTAGGCCAGAGTAAGAGTTAAGACCTTAACCATTAGGCCAGAGTAAGAGATACAACCATAACCATTAGGCCAGTGTAAGAGTTAAGACCTTAACCATTAGGCCAGAGTAAGAGTCAAGACCTTAACCATTAGGCCAGAGTAAGAGTCTAAGACCTTAACCATTATACCAGAGTAAGAGTTAAGACCTTAACCAGTAGGCCATTAGGCCAGAGTAAGAGTCTTAGACCTTAACCATTAGGCCAGAGTAAGAGTTAAGACCTTCCAGAGTAAGAGTTAAGACCTTAACCATTAGGCCAGAGTAAGAGTCTAAGACCTTAACCATTAGGCCAGAGTAAGAGTCTAAGACCATAACCATTATGCCAGAGTAAGATTTAAGACCTTAACCAATAGGCCAGAGTAAGAGTTAAAACCTTAAACATTAGGCCAGTGTAAGAGTTAAGACTTTAACCATTAGGCCAGAGTAAGAGTTAAGACCTTAACCATTAGGCCAGAGTAAGAGTCTAAGACCTTAACCATTATACCAGAGTAAGAGTTAAGACCTTAACCAGTAGGCCATTAGGCCAGAGTAAGAGTCTAAGACCTTAACAATTAGGCCAGAGTAAGAGTCTAAGACCTTAACCATTAGGCCAGAGTAAGAGTCTAAGACCTTAACCATTAGGCCAGAGTAACAGTTAATACCTTAACCATTAGGCCAGAGTGAGAGTCTAAGACCGTAACCATTATGCCAGAGTAAGAGTTAAGACCTTAAGCAGTAGGCCAGAGTAAGAGTTAAGACCTTAAACATTAGGCCAGAGTAAGAGTCTAAGACCTTAACCATTAGGCCAGAGTACGAGTCTTAGACCTTAACCATTAGGCCAGAGTTAGAGTTAAGACCTTAACCATTAGGCCAGAGTAAGAGTTAAGACCTTAAGCATTAGGCCAGAGTAAGTGTCAGACCTTAACCATTAGGCCAGAGTACGAGTCTAAGACCTTAACCATTAGGCCAGAGTAAGAGTTAAGACCTTAACCAGTAGGCCAGAGTAAGAGTCTAAGAACTTAACCATTAGGCCAGAGTAAGAGTTAAGACCTTAACCATTAGGCCAGAGTAAGAGCTAAGACCTTGACCATTAGTCCAGAGTAAGAGTCTCAGACCTTAACCAATAGGCCAGAGTAAGAGTTAAGACCTTAACCAGTAGGCCATAGTAAGAGTCTACGACCTTAACCATTAGGCCAGAGTAAGAGTCTACGACCTTAACCATTAGGCCAGAGTAAGAGTTAAGACCTTAACCATTAGGCCAGAGTAAGAGTCTAAGACCTTAACCATTAGGCCAGAGTGAGAGTCTAGACCTTCACCATTAGGCAAGAGTAAGAGTCTCAGACCTTAACCATTAGGCCAGAGTATGAGTTTAAGACCTTAACCATTAGGCCAGAGTAAGAGTCTAAGACCTTAACCATTAGGCCAGAGTAGGAGTTAAGACCTTAACCATTAGGCCAGAGTAAGAGATAAGACCTTAACCATTAGGCCAGTGTAAGAGTTAAGACCTTAACCATTAGGACAAAGTAAGAGTCTAGACCTTAGCCATTAGGCCAGAGTAAGAGTCTAAGACCTTAACAATTATACCAGAGTAAGAGTTAAGACCTTAACCAGTAGGCCATTAGGCCAGAGTAAGAGTCTAAAACCTTAACCATTAGGCCAGAGTAAGAGTCTAAGACCTTAACCATTAGGCCAGAGTAAGAGTCTAAGACCTTAACCATTAGGCCAGAGTAACAGTTAAGACCTTAACCATTAGGCCTGAGTGAGAGTCTAAGACCGTAACCATTATGCCAGAGTAAGAGTTAAGACCTTAAGCAGTAGGCCAGAGTAAGAGTTAAGACCTTAAACATTAGGCCAGAGTAAACGTTAAGACCTTTACCATTAGGCCAGAGTACGAGTCTAAGACCTTAACCATTAGGCCAGAGTAAGAGTTAAGACCTTAACCATTAGGCCAGAGTAAGAGTTAAGACCTTAACCATTAGGCCAGAGTATGAGTCTAAAACCTTAACCATTAGGCCAGAGTAAGAGATAGGACCTTAGCCAGTAGGCCACAGTAAGAGACTAAGACCTTACCCAGTAGGCCAGAGTGAGAGTTAAGACCTTAACCATTAGGCCAGAGTAAGAGTTAAGACCTTAACCAGTAGGCCAGAGTAAGAGTTAAGACCTTAACCAATAGGCCAGGATAAGAGTTAAGACCTTAACCAGTAGGCCAGAGTAAGAGTCTAAGACCTTAACCATTAGGCCAGAGTAAGAGTCTAAGACCTTAACTATTAGTCCAGAGAAAGAGTCTAGACCTTAACCATTAGGCCAGAGTAAAAGTTAAGACCTTAACCATTAGGCCAGAGTGAGAGTCTAGACCTTTACCATTAGGCCAGAGAAAGAGTCTAAGACCTTAACCATTAGGCCAGAGTAAGAGTTAAGACCTTAACCATTAGGCCAGAGTAAGAGATAGGACCTTAGCCAGTAGGCCACAGTAAGAGACTAAGACCTTATCCAGTAGGCCAGAGTAAGAGTCTAAGACCTTAAATTTTAGTCCAGAGTAAGAGTCTAAGACCTTAACCATTAGGCCAGAGTGAGAGTTAAGACCTTAACCATTAGGCCAGGGTAAGAGTTAAGACCTTTACCATTAGGCCAGAGTAAGAGTCTAAGACCTTAACCATTAGGCCAGAGTAAGAGTTAAGACCTTAACCATTAGGCCAGAGTAAGAGATAGGACCTTAGCCAGTAGGCCACAGTAAGAGACTAAGACCTTATCCAGTAGACCAGAGTAAGAGTCTAAGACCTTAAATTTTAGTCCAGAGTAAGAGTCTAAGACCTTAACCATTAGGCCAGAGTGAGAGTTAAGACCTTAACCATTAGGCCAGGGTAAGAGTTAAGACCTTAACCAGTAGGCCAGAGTAAGAGTTAAGACCTTAACCAATAGGCCAGGATAAGAGTTAAGACCTTAACCAGTAGGCCAGAGTAAGAGTCTAAGACCTTAACCATTAGGCCAGAGTAAAAGTTAAGACCTTAACCATTAGGCCAGAGTAAGAGTCTATACCTTAACCATTAGGCCAGAGTAAGAGTTAAGACCTTAACCAGTTGGCCAGTGTATGAGTCTAAGATCTTAACCATTAGGTCAGAGTAAGAGTTAAGACCTTAACCATTAGGCCAGAGTAAGAGTCTAAGACCTTAACCATTAGGCCAGAATGAGAGTCTAGACCTTCACCATTAGGCCAGAGTAAGAGTCTAAGACCTTAACCATTAGGCCAGAGTAAGAGTTAAGACCTTAACCATTAGGCCAGAGTATGAGTCTAAGACCTTAACCATTAGGCCAGAGTAAGAGATAGGACCTTAGCCAGTAGGCCACAGTAAGAGACTAAGACCTTATCCTGTAGGCCAGAGTAAGAGTCTAAGACCTTACATTTTAGTCCAGAGTGAGAGTCTAGACCTTAACCATAAGGCCAGAGTAAGAGTTAAGACCTTAACCATGAGGCCAGAGTAAAAGTCTAAGACCTTAACCATTAGGCCAGAGTGAGAGTTAAGACCTTAACCATTAGGCCAGAGTAAGAGTTAAGACCTTAACCAGTAGGCCAGAGTAAGAGTTAAGACCTTAACCAATAGGCCAGGATAAGAGTTAAGACCTTAACCAGTAGGCCAGAGTAAGAGTCTAAGACCTTAACCATTAGGCCACAGTAAGAGTCTAAGACCTTAACTATTAGTCCAGAGAAAGAGTCTAGACCTTAACCATTAGGCCAGAGTAAAAGTTAAGACCTTAACCATTAGGCCAGAGTAAGAGTCTATACCTTAACCATTAGGCCAGAGTAAGAGGATATACCTTAACCATTAGGCCAGAGTAAGAATTAAGACCTTAACCAGTTGGCCAGTGTATGAGTCTAAGACCTTAACCATTAGGTCAGAGTAAGAGTTAAGACCTTAACCATTAGGCCAGAGTAAGAGTCTAAGACCTTAACCATTGGGCCAGAGTGAGAGTCTAGACCTTCACCATTAGGCCAGAGTATGAGTCTAAGACCTTAACCATTAGGCCAGAGTATGAGTTTAAGACCTTAACCATTAGGCCAGAGTAAGAGTCTAAGACCTTAACCATTAGTCCAGAGTAAGAGTTAAGACCTTAACCATTAGGCCAGAGTAAGAGATACAACCTTAACCATTAGTCCAGAGTAAGAGTCTAAGACCTTAACCATTAGGCCAGAGTAAGAGTTAAGACATTAACCATTAGGCCAGAGTAAGAGATACAACCTTAACCATTAGGCCAGTGTAAGAGTTAAGACCTTAACCATTAGGCCAGAGTAAGAGTCAAGACCTTAACCATTAGGCCAGAGTAAGAGTCTAAGACCTTAACCATTATACCAGAGTGTAGGAGAGTGGAATCTGACTAATGGTTGCCCCCAACTTTTTGCCTGGTATTTAAGTGGTTTTTGACTAGTCTGGCTGGGATCCTGCTATTCAGGACCCCAGCCTATCTGCTTTCTCCCTAAAACTGTTGTGAGTACTCTAGGTACAAACATAATTGGATGCTGGGCATGCCCTACCAGTCCCTTGTAGATGGTACCCTAGGTACCCAGGGCATGGGTCCCCCAGTAGGCCTACCAGGGCTGCAGCACTTATTGTGCCACCCTGGGACAGCCACCCAAACTGACACCACCAGGCCACTACTGTAGCCTGGGTAAGGTGGTGCTAGCACCCCTTACAGGGATGTAGGTACCCTATGTCCCATACCATTACAACACATATACTCTCATAGGTCACCCCTATGGCAGGCCCTGGTAATCCTATAGGGCTGGGTGCTGAGGTATGTGTGAGTAGGACCTCTCTGCAACCTTCGTAAAATCGTTACTGGGTTGTTTGTAGTGTAGCCATACCATATACTCTTAACCGCATTATAAGTTATTGCGTCATCGCTGTAACTTAGGAATGGCTACACAGAACCATATCGTGTTTGGTGTCAAACATGAAGGAATCATACCCCCAGTCCAGCCATGGGCATGGGGGCACGATTCCCCCTTGCTAGGAGGGTGATATGGGAAAAGCGGTAGAATTTGGACACCAATTTAAAAGTGCACATGTACCACAAAATGGCTACTGTTCGCCACCTACACGACTCTGGCTGGCTGTTGCTGGGGAAAACCCCAGCCTCGCCATCTGGACAATAGGTCTCCTGTGGCAGGGAGGTGCCAGCACCTCCCCAGACAGGATATGTGGATTGGAACAGGGTGGGTGCACCAAATGTCCTTTCAGAGTTGCACGTAGGCAGCTGCAGAGCCCCAATTCTGCATACACCGCCTGGAACCGGTTCAGGGGCATCCTGCCCCTCGCCCAGGCGGGAAACACACAAAGGGGAGTGGGTGTAGCCACCCTTTCCGGCCTCTACTCTGATTGGTAGGCTCTCTTTTGGACCATCCCCTAATCTTGGGGATATATGGGAATAACTTTGCCCTAGAGCCTGAGATTCGTACAGGACTTCACAGAACTGACCTTCGACGAGCTGCTGCCCAGCTGACTAAAGAAATCTCCCTTGGGATAAAGGAGTTATCCCCCTGCTTGGCAGGCACC